>NW_004567128.1:11839156-11992382 GCF_000260355.1 Condylura cristata
GAGAGAGAGAGAGAGAGAGAGAGAGGAGAGAGAGAGAGAGAGAGAAAGTCAGTTGATCACCAAAGAAATCATTGCAGGGTGTGAAGTTATTTTTACTGGAATTTATGGTCTTCAGTTTTTGTGTTTTTTTTTTTTCCTGTATGCAGTATGCTATTTCTGGGTGAGTTTACACTGACATATTTTCAACCACTTCCTCTGATTTGGGAATCTTTTTTCTTGTTCTTCATCTCCCCTTCCCCCAAGAAGTAACATTTTGTTCCTAAATATGCCAGACATTTATGAGTTTGAGTATTTTCTAAAAAACAGATGCTGAAAGTATATGTCTAAGGCCATGCTAGCCAGAAAGCGTAACTTACTCCAGAGCCCAGCAGCTCTGTGAGTAAATTTTTCCTATTTATTGAGACTGATAAGTTCTCAATTGTAAGTAAGAATGGCTTGTTAATCATGAATTAAGAAGGATCAAGGGCCCTCCCTGATGGTGCAAGGGGTTAAAGCACAGCACTGTGAAGCTGTCCCAAGTCTCTACAGCTACAGTTTGATCCCCAGCCAGGGAGCTGCCCCACATGGCTTGGCAGACCTCTCCTGTGTCACCTTCTGCTCCCCTCAGCAGTGTATTTCAGTCGATCCGCCTGTTCTGCTCCCCACTCTGTCTCTGGTGAATCTTCTTGCCTCCTGTACCTCTGGCCTGTTCTCACCTCCTGTACCTCTGGCCCAGTTCTTGTATTCATAAATGAATAAACTTTATTTTAAAAATGAAGGGACAAAGTATTGGATGTTGAAAATGTCCTTTGTGAATTTCATTTCTGAAACATCATGCAGGAATTTAAGCTCTAAGGGAACTTTGAAACCTGGTTAGAATTAAAGGACCCAAGATGAATTTAAGCATAACACTAGTTTTAACTGATTTATTTGTTCTATGGAGACATCATATTAGAATCCTGAGACTTCCTAGTTTAGAGTGGGGTTAGTTATAAGCACAGTATGATTCTCTGTGGATTGCTACTGTAGAGAGGATTATAGCATCGCCTGATTTATTGGATCTCCTAAAAATCCCCTAAGAATCTTGATTTTTTTTTTATCTATGACTAAATTTTATGGGTTGTACATTTTTCTTGATGAGGAAGTAAAATTTGCAGGTGATTTAAAAAATCATGCTCACGAAGATTTCATTTCCAAAATTGCCTAAGTCAGACAACATGTAGTGGGTTGGTCATACATGATAACAGGGCTGTTGTCCTTGTGTGCTTAATGAAAAAGAGAAAACAAGGCAAATGCGAAATGAAACACACACACACACAACAATAGCAATGACAAAAACTCATGTTTAATATTTATAATATATTAAGCAACATTGGGATCTTGTTAATGACTGTAGATTAGATTTAGTGCTCACTTCCATTCTCCGGCATGTTCTTGTTTGGATGAGAAAGTATGTGATTACCCAGAGTAACAGTTGAACCCAATATTTGAGTCTACAACCTTGCTCTGCTACTCTTCAAGTAGTTTACTTCACCATAATGTTCCTTTTGCAAGAAAAAACAATCTTTGACTTTTAGAACAAACACTGAAGACCATTTTTTATAATACTGTTGTATTTAAATGATTTTTAAGTTTTATGAAGGGTTCCATTAAATATATGGCTGTATGTTTTTGAGAGATTGTTATTATTGCCTCTCTTTGCAAGGATTTGTAGCTTTCCTGTGCTGTGAAAATCAAGTCTTTCAATTTAATTTGAGAAATCAGTATTTTAAAGAACTTATATAGGAACATTATATTTAAGATTCCTGATACCAGCTGTTACTGAGTCCACAGTTGTAGTAAATTCAATGTTTTTTCTTTTATTTTGAATCTCTTATAATCATGTTCATTGGAAATCTGATAAAAGTTAGGGTTTTCCCATATCCTCTATTTCCCCCTCACTATACACCCATAAAATTTTACAAAAATTTTGTTAGGTTCAATGATCCCCTGCTAACTTTCAAAGCATTTCAGTTTAAGAAATCCAGGCCTGTATTCTGATAAGTTGGGGGTTAAGAATTGAGTTTTTCTCTCTCTATTTTCCTCTGCATGTCCAATATTAAACAATTAATTATATTTCATGAGTGATAGAATGGAAGAAGATTTCACTTGCTGGTATGGCTAGAGCTTGAATTAGGTCCTTTATATCTTTTCAGTTTTTTTCCAGCTTTCCTTATGTGTTTTTTCCTCCTCTTTTTATTTCCAGCATTATCATATTGTTTGAAATGTTTTCCATTCTGTTAACTTTGCAATGAATCATAGAGCAGAAGTGTGAAATCCAACATTCATCAACTGGGGTCATCTATTTATCCTTCTTTGGGCCTCAGTTTCTTGGGCCTCGGTTTCTTTTTATGCAAAACACAGATAAAAGTATTAACTTCATGGAGTGTTGGGGGTCCCTTTAATATTACAGAGTTAACTACCTAAAAACCTTCTAAAATACCTGCCACAGAAAGTGATTCTTCCCATCAAACCATCCTTCGTGTGAAGGAAATTGAGTTAGTCTTTTATTTGTTATTTGGTCTTACACAGTACAATTGCCACAGAACTGATCAAATTACCCATGTTTCCTGATAGGATTGATATTCTTTAAGAAAACTGTACTATCTAGAATCCTATTTGAAGCTAATGTTTTGTTCTTGCCCATTGACTATATTATATTGCCTAAAATTCCCATAGTGCCAAATAATTCCCACTTCCTTTATTGGCTTAGAAGCCAACTTGAATTTTCCAGCCAGTTACCAAACAGGGGCCAAGGGAATAGACTAGGGACAGAGTTTAATGCTAATGAAGAGGTCAAATGGAGTATGTGGTGTATGGTGGGGCAAATAACAGTGGGCATGGGGACAACATTGGGCAGAGGCTATAGAGTTGAAGAGAAAGGCACAAAATTGTTGGATTATCTATAAAAAGAAGTCAAAGTCAATTCTTCTTCATAGTACTTCCTCCCCCGTTTTTAAAGGTTATGAGTCTCAGGTTGTATATATTAGCTGAATAAGACCCTTGCAGATAGCAGGCAGCGAAATAAATTACATTGCTAATGTGATTTTGTATTAACTGAGGCATCCTAATGAGATAGTAATTTCTCTGAGTTGAGCTCAAAAAAAATCTGTGTAATGTTCTGGGAACAATGAGAACAGTGGATGAAAGAGATCTGAGATCATTTTTGACCTCCGAGCTTTAGTATTCTCATTTCTGAAATGCAAATTATTTCACCCACTTTGAAGTAGTTTCTATACTAAACAACAGATTTGGAGAAAGTAGTTGGTTCAGGGACTGACACCTGACAAACACTAAACACTTACTTTAAATGTGAGCTATACTATCTTAAAAAATGAAAGTTCTAACTGAGTAGGAGGCTTGATTGCCACTAAATTCAGTGATTGCTATGTCTTTATAAGTTGTTGATTTTACATTGGTTCTCAACTTTGGCACATATCAGAGTCCCATGTTGGGATCTTCAAAAAGTAGATCTCCAAGGTTCCCTGACGATACTCATTATATTCTTGTGAATTTTTCTAGGTCACTTGCATATTTTGTTTTAACTCCCTTTGTTTGGTTTTCTAGTCTCCAAAACGCTAGTTAGAATGAGAGTGAAAGTTAACGATTCAAAGATCACTACCACCTCTGTGCGTTCAAATCAGCTATTTCACTTGTTAGTGCTTTTCCAAGTTCAGACTCCACAGGTAATGTAACAAGCTTACTTCATTATCCTTTTCTGCTTTTATTCATGAAGTGGAACTATGAGAGGCATTTGTATCTGGATGGATTGGCTTTTTGCAGAAACCTATGGCTCTATTTAATAGAAAAATTTTCTGCATGCAAATTCTTTCTCTAGCTGAGTGATAAACATCAAGAGGACATATTTGATAGATTCAAAGGAGGGCCTTTTTTTGTTCTTAAAAGGCTGTGTGGTTAACCTTAGAATATTTGAAGATCAGTTATCTGTGCTCAAAATATTGCTTCTTATTTTTCAGGTAGCTAAAATATCATAAAAGGGGTAGACTCGATGAAGCAAAACATTAGTCATCTTTGTAATATGAAAGCTGGAAAGTATTAACCTGTTCTATATATGGAGCAACTCTCACTTTATGAAACCAGTTGAAAATAGAATTAGGCATAGGTCAAAAGATTTTAAATAAATCTTTTGTAAACTTAAGATCTTTTTATTGCTTTTCTTTTGCCCTAGTTGCGAATGATCATTCGTAATTCATGTTTTTTTTTTGTTTGCTTGTTTGTTTTCACTTTGCTTATTGTTATCTATATGATAGATACATAATTTTATTATCACTTAAAAGCATATATTATTTTTAAACTTTTATTGTAGAATTTTTCAAACATATACAAAAGTAAAGAGAATAATGTGCTAAAATTGAGTGGAACTGGCTCTATCAATTTTCAGTATTTTGTCATAGTTTTCATTTATTTCCTCCTTTTTAAAGGGATATATTTTTTTAAAGATATATTTGTGCATACAGAACTGGGGTACAGGCCAGAGGCTCAGGGGCGGTGAGAGACAGAGTGGGGAGCAGAACAGGCAGATCGATGAAGTACACAGCTGAGGGGAGCAGCGGGCAGGTCAGGAGAGGTCTGCCATGCCATGTGGTCACCTCCGGGGCAAGCGGGAATCGAACTCATGCGTAAGTGGCTTTAGTTTCTCAGTGCTGTGCTTTAACCCATTGCACCACCAGGGAGGGCCCTAAAGGGATATTTTTAATTCTAGATATTGCATCACTTCACCCTTGAATTTCTCAGTGACTGTTGCTATATAACAAACTATCCCAATAAATGCACACGTGATTCTGTGATTTGATCTGGGTTCAGCTCTGTGGCTATCTCTGCTCTATGTATATCACCTGGGTTTATTCATGCATTTTCACTTGGCTGTCAACTAAATTTGATGGAACCTAAATGACCTCATTCATATGTCTGGAATTTGGCAGTGGCTGTCTACTGAGAACCTTGATTTTTCTTCACATGACCTCTTACCCTCTAAGAAAGTAAACTGGGCTTTTCTCACAGGGTCTTCTCATGATTCTGAGAGAAAACAGGTGTAATAAGCACAAGTCTTGGTAGTCATATACCACCACTTCCTGCTTCATTCTGTTGATTATGGAAAGTCATTGGGCCAGGCCAGATTTCAAGGAAAAGAAACAGATTCTACCTCTAGTTGACTCACTATGAAATGGCTATAATCAAGATTGGGTAAAAGGATAGATACATAGAGAACGAACTAGAGAACAGAGAAAAGTCCCACACAAATATCATCAGTTCATAAGTATCAAAATCACTTCAATGGAAAAATTACAGTTTTTAAAGGAAATGTTATCAGCCAATTGGAATGCCATACTCAAAAAAAAAAAAAAAAAAGAAGAAGAAGAAGAATATTCAACCTACATCTCAATCTTACACAAAATTAAAGTGGATCTTAAGTTCATATGTAAATGTTTTAATTTTTAGGAGAAAATCTTCAGATCTTGGGTTAAGAGTTCTGATTCATAAAAGGGAAAACAAAGCTATATTTGACTGTCAAGATTAAAAATGTTTGTTCTTCAAAAGATGATATTAAAAGATTATAGTGAGTCTTAAAATTAGATAATGTATATCCTCCAGCTTTCTTCATCCAACAGTAATTTGTTAATATTTTTCAATATTTATTCCATATATAGTCTTTTCTGAATGCCTTGAAAATGTCTTTGTCTAGTTGGTATGTTTGAGTCAGGATCTAAATGAATTTAGCACATGGAATTTGCTTGTATGTCTCTTAAGTATAACAGCCTCCATCCCTTTCATGCCCTAAGAAACCAGTTCATTTGTCCAGTCAAGTGTTTGACTTTGGCTGATTTTTTTCCCTTCATGGTGTCATTTAAAATTTTCTAGTGAACCTATGAAAAGATCTTGATTGGATTTAGGGTTAAATTTTACATAGAAGACTTCCCAGGCTACTTTCTAAGCATTTTGTCAAGGATCTAATATCTGGTTGTCTTAATTTAAGTGCTACTATGTCTAATTAGTGGGTTCAAGTGTTACAAGCATTCTCCAACCATTATAAACTGCCCCATCAAGCTCTGAACTTTTTAATGACTTTGTAGACATTCATGCTGCTTTCCCAGATTCATTATTTTTTGAAGGGTGGCCCAATGGAAGTATTCTGGTTTTAGAATTTATTAGACGGAAGGTTTATATATGAAAGATCTACTTTATTAACTCATTGATTACTCTCACATATACTTAGTATACTGAAGGCAGGACAAGTGTTTTATTTTTTCCTTTATCAATTTTCAGAAAAATGAGTTGGTACCTTGAAAACTTCTACTTTCCACCAACGATTATCTTTATTATCACTGTGAACTTATAGATTGGCATATACTGGGCATATTTCAACCCATTAGCATCATTATTCTTTGTGCTGCTCAAGTTATATAATAGCTCACTGAAAGCTCCTTCACTATGGCACTACTTCATTTGTCTTTAATAGCTTTCTTGTTTTCTGGCACAGCAGTATCCTCAGCTAGTCTTGTATATATTCTGTCCTGTTCCATTCCTGAATTCAGCCATTTGTTCAAGCAATCCTTAGAACCTTTTAATGGAAGAAAGAATGCAGAGACCACATTACGGGAACTAAAGTAAAGTAGATAAAGTTTGAATGTTGATTATCTGTCAGTTTTTAGACTTTTGATTCTAAAGCACCATAAAAACCGTCAAAGAAAGTTTATAATCATATAATCATAGTCTCCTCATAATCTGCTTTAGGACTTGACTAAAAGTATTGGTCCTAGTTTAGGGATTTACCAGCCCCAAGTCTTAACTGACTGTCCTGAATTCCCATAACCATTTATCATCTAAGTGTGGTTAAAAGGGAGACAAATTCAATGAAAGATTTCTTTGAGGCATTAATTCACTGCAGTGTAAATACGAGTGACCTTGACTATAGGGCTGAAATGACCTCACATTGTGAGGAGGGCCATTTTAACCATAGATCAAGACCAGGTTTGGAGCTCGTCACCAGCTTTCCATTTGATGGTGATATACTTACTTTCCTGTCATATTTGCTCACTGGAAATTGGGAGAAAAAGACATGCTCCAGAATTAAATTTGCTGTGAGTATACAAATTTTTATTAAGCTAGACAACAGTGTGAATGTGAAGACTTTAAACTGACAATTTTTTGTATGGAACTAGCTAGACATTTCGATTTCATTACTTTGAATAAAGTTATGCTCTACTTTGCATAAATGTGTTTATTCCCCTATTTGCATTTGGAAATGACCTTTCACTCAATACTGATGCCAGCTGCAACGTAAAAAGCAGTATATAACTTAGCAATCCTGTGACAATATTCAGGCAGGTGCTGTATATTCCCTCAGTCTGTCTACTTTCTCATTTTCAAGAAATGAGAAAGGTCAGAGATTGCTACATTGTGTGATTTAAAATTAAAATGAGGAACTTTGTCTTGTTCTGCAAACCTAGTCATTATCCATGATTGGTTACGTCCTTTACTTCCTTTTATTTTACTTTTCTGTTACTTGTGGAGAATATTAGAATAAACAAAAAAAATATGAGAAGTTTCCCAGTATTAGACTCGCTTTATCTCTCTATTACAACTATATTTGCATGTATGTCACTAGCGAGCCAGCTAGACTAGTAAGCAGTGGGTGAGCTTTGCATTGTTTCTTTTTCAGTGTTGGCTAGTCCTTTCATCCTTTCTCCTACAGTACTAATATTTTGCTGTAAACCCCTTTTGAGTATTATAGAAAGTAACATTTTACAGGTATCTAAGTGCTGACATGCACATGTATTGATGGTGAACTGAACCCACCATGTGGGAAACATTTACCTAAAAGACTTGCGCCAAACACTCTCTAGCCAATCGTTCACTGTGAACTTTGACCCTAGCCTGTGTCCCCTATAATTTAAACTGGTTCTCATCCTGATGATCATATTCAACCAATCGTCTGGTTGGGAGACCAGAGCATATCTGTTTCCTCACATGGGGTCAAAGGCCTTTACAAATATTTCGGTTCTTCATACATTGCAACCAAAAGTAAATGAACTGCAGTTAAGGCTTTATAAAACAGCTTCATTGACTTAGCCCTCAGACCACATGACAATCCATTGTGCAACATTGGGGCACACCATTCCCCTTGCTTTGCATTTTATTTATGAATTTTACATGAAATCATTGCCATTTCTGTATTCAGTTTTTCTGCAGTGGCGGAAGCAGGAATCTAAACAGGCTGTTACATCTCAAAGACACATTCATTAGGCCTGAATTATGAGTTCAGCACATCCTGAAAATAGGAACTGCTCAGAACCTCCTCACAGCTGTCGCTTTGCTTGTCTTCTACAACTGCCATCGCCCTGTACAAAATGACAATTCCATTCCACACCCACCAGATGTTTTTGCCCCCGTTTCATGGTGTCAGCCTTGAATACAGAAATCTTGGGTTTTATTAAAACCAAAATAGGCTGCTTTTAAGGAAGATGAGGAAAGAAAAGACGAGGTTGTTGACATTAATACAAAGGTGCTAGAAAAATCTATCTCCCAGCTTCAGTCTCTCTTCAAAAGGTAGAAAAATTATTTTACAATGTAAAAAGATGAAGAAATCTGCCTAACATTTTTAGAGGATGGTGGTTTATACTCCTAAAATATTACCTATCTTGGCACTAAATGGCAAGTCACCACCAATCTTTTTCTTTTAATCAATCAATGAAAATAAACTTGATTAGTTTTTATTAATAGTAACATTCTCATTATAGAGTCATCATACAATTTTATGAGAATCTTGTTATCCAAATATAGATACCTCTTGGAAGATATCAACTGCGTACATATTTAGGCCATCTATATTTTATAAGCTTAATCAAATCTTTGAACTGCAGTGTATTTATGCTGAAGGCAAAAAAAGGAATAAAGGAGTTCAAGGTTCTATACAGATAAGAAAAGAAGTAAATGTATAAGGAAGTTACAATAAATATCTCGCCTTTCTGACTCCGTGTTTGCTCATGTTAACGAATGTATATCTAGTTAGTGGTTATTAGTTGTCAGACACACTGGTAGAAGAAAGGACATTTCAAGTTAAGATTCATGGGTAAGAAAGAACATTTTTCTTTCAGATAATTGCCCAGAGTTCAAGAAACTTAGTAATGTATGAAACTGAATGAAGCAGAATACAGAAGTGATCTGATGCTTTGGTACCCAACTTAAAGATTATTTCAATAAAAATAAAATTGATTGGTGAATAAGTCACATACAATAGAATGCATTTGTTTTCAAGTTTCAGTTGCATGAGTTTTGACAAATGTATATTCCTATCATGGCAATCCAAACTTCCCCAGTGCCTCTTTTCAGACAGTACCTTTACCTGACAGGTGAAGCCAACACACAGTACAGTAGCTTTCTTCCTGCAAACTTCTTCAAGTACAACAGAAAAGCAATCATAATCCACATGTATATCTCACTAGCTCATCACCAAATTGCTGGATTGACCCATGCATCTTTCTCCCTAAGGCAGGTGCTTTTACTTGCTAATGTTTTGGAACAGGGAGAGAGAAGGGACCCCTTAGACATGTGGCAGCCATTCCCCATGGACAAACTCTGGGAGGGTATAGGCTCTGATGCCAGAGTGGCACAGTGGATGTCCACAGTGAATGTGAAATATTATCTTCTTTCCTGACAGATTGACCAGTCCCAGAGTATTGGTCTGGTTATATTGTAATCAGGGCAGAGCACTAGCCCCCTGCCCTTTCCCCTGAGAGTGAAGGCCATCTGCTGTAACCATGGAGTCCTGCAGTATTGATTTAGGGACCTGGTAAGCAGGCCAGGGGCTTGAAGATGAGCTTGGTCTGATCATGGACAATTAACAGTTAATGTGCCCTGTCCACCAGAGACTGTGAATACTTACTGGAGGTATTTGGGGCTCCTACATCCCCCACACTCCTGTCTCCTACTAGCTTGAAAAGCAAGGAGGATCTCAAAACTAAAGTGACAGTGCCACCTACTGGGGAAAAGTTGGCATGAAAAAGAAGGTACAACCCAGAGAACAAAACATGGAAAAACATACTGAAGCTCAGTTCAAGCTCTATGACACAGAATTGGAGGAGCTGTCAGAGAGTGCAGAAAAGACATCATGAAGCTGTTTTAGATGAGACTCTCAACTAAACACAGAAAGGTAGGTGTGGGACATCAGAAAAGATAGGAGTAAAATTATTTTTTTTTGCCAAACAAATTGCAGCTATTTAAACAGGCAAGCAAGCAAGCAAGCAAACAAAAAATCAGACATGGTAGATAACAAGGAATAGCATGAAAGAACTTAAAATGGTCATGGGAAGCTCAGTAAGTAGAATTAATCTTGCTGAGGATATGATTTAGGAAACAGAGGATAACATATACAAATAATTCAAGTGGAAGAGGAGAGAAGACTAAAATTTAGGTAAAATGAAGAAATCTATGTGAAATATCAGATATATTAAAAAGGGAACATAAGGATAACAGGTATACTTGAAGGTTAGGTAATAGAGAACAGTATTCAAATAGATAAAAGCTGAAAGATGTCTAAATAATGAAAAAAAAAATACCCATAGATGTCCAAGAAACAGACCATGTACATTTATAAATGCAAAATGACCTAAACCAAGGGATGCCATTCCTAAATGACCAAAGTCAATGATACAGAGAAAATAAGGCTGCTGAGGCATAAGAACATGTAACATACAAAGGTAACTTGATCAGGCTCTCATCAGACTTTTCTGCAGAAACCCTACAGGCTAGAAGGGAGTGGAATGATAAAGTCCTAATTCTTAAAAGTAAAAACTGCAAGCCAGGAGTACACTGTCATCCAAAATTATAGTTCAACCATGAAGGAGAAATAAAGACGTTCCCAGACAAACCCAAATTAATGGAGTTTACTACCATGAGACCTGCCCTATAAGATATGTCAAAAAAGTTCTTTTACATGAAAAGAAAAAAAAATACAAGACTACAAGACCTCAAGCTAGGTAAGAAGTAGAAACACAAAGTCAAAAACATAAAATAAGAATGCTACAGGAGAGCAACAAAATAAAGGGGAGAAAGAAAAGTACAGAATCTGTATAATCCGATGATGGCAATTTGATATCAATAAAAAGACACTTCTAGATATGCAATGTTTAATGAAACCCCATGGAAACCACAAACAAAAACCTGGAGCAAAGACACGTAGGAAAAGAAATGAATAAGTTGAGAGAACATGGGAGGACATCAAAAAGAAAAGACAGAAACACGGAGAAAGAACCAACAGTTTAAATCACCTCGCTATTTGTTTTTGTTCTACCTGTTCTTTATGCTTCCCCCCTACTTTTCCCATTTTCTTTTAGCTAAATTGAATATGTTTTGTTTTTCCATTTTATTTCCTCTTTTTAAAATTAACTATAAATCTCTGGCTTACTTTATCAAAGGTGGGTATAGAGCATATAGATAAGTTTTATCAATTCATCGCAGTCTACCTTCAAGTAGTGCACTAGTTCTCATATAGCATAATACCCTTTCAGCTGTACACATTGATTCTCCCTATTGTCCTTCATGTTTTTATTGTCACATAAAACCCCATAATATATACTTTATTACCATTGTTTTTCTTGTCATTTTCTCATTTTCAGAATTGAAAAAAAATCATTTTTCACTTATTCCTATGGTTACCATTTCCAGTAGTCTTTATTCCTTCATGTAGGTCTCAGTTCTCCAGAGACACAAAACTAACCACGAGTTATATATATATATATATATATATATATATATATATATATATAAGCAGGTGAATTTTGGGAGTTGGGTCTCACTTATGGAACCTGACAAATCCTATTATCTGTGGTCAGCTAGAAACCCAGGAAAGCTTGTGGTTCAATTTAGTCTATGTTCAAAGACCTGAGGATTCAGGGACCAGTTGAGTTCATCTTGGTCTGATTAAGAAAGTTTGAGAAGTAGGACCACTGATGTCCCAATGCAGGAGCGAATGAATGTCTTAGCTGGAGCATAAAGTAGAATTACCTTTTCTCTGACTTTCCTATATTTACACACTTACAGACTGACACCCACTCCACAGGTGAGGGTGATCTTTACTCAGAACTGATTAAGATGTTAAACTCTTCCTGAAACACCCTCACAGAAAGAATATTTTACCAGTTATCTGAGCATCCCTTAACCCAGTTAAGTTGGCACATGAAATTAACCATCATAAAATTCACCTGTTATTTTCTTTTTGCCTGAAAAACTTACGGAACATTTTGTATAGTATAGATCAGTTAACAGTAATCTTTGTCCGTGTTTATCTGATTAGCATTTATTTCACTTCCAGTTTTCAAGGGTAGTTAAACATTTGAAAATGTTGCACTTTCTTTTGCCTTGTAAAATTTCAGATGAGAAGCCATAATATTTTGTCTCTTTTTTTCCTGTGTATGTAGTGTCCTTCTCCAGCTGCTTTTAGGACTTTAGTGATTTTTTTTTTAATTTATTTATGCTTACAGAACTCGTGTATAGGCAAGAGGTGTGGTGGATGAGAGGATCCACCAGAGACAAAGTGGGGAGCAGAACAGGCAGATCTACTGAAATGCACTGCTGAGGGGAACAGCAGGCGGGTCAGGAGAGGTCTGCTGCGCCATGTGTGTCACTTCCCTGGATGGGAATCGAACTCATGCTGCGGTAGTTTCTGAGTTTCATGATGTGCTGCTTTAACCCGTTGTGCCACCAAGGAGAGCCCCTTATTTTTTTCATCAACTTGTGAAATGTATTGATGTGATTTTCTGGTTTTCATTGGTCTTGTTGAAATTCTTAGACCTGTGGGTTTTTAATTATGCTTACCTAGAAAATTTTGGGTCATCAATCCTTCATCTATTATTTTCAATTCCTGTCTCCCAACACTAAACATATTCTTCCTGGGGACTATAAATTCTCTGCTTGATATTGTCCCACAGCCTACAGAGAGGACTGTTTCTTTTCTTTTTCATTTATGCTCCCCCCCCACCCCATAGTTTCTGTTGCTAGGTCTTCATGTCCTTTTATATTTTATTGTGTTATATCTAATTTATTGTTAATCCCCTCTAGTGAAGTTTTCTTTTAAATATTGTGTTATTTTCGCACTTGAAATTTCATCTTACTTGTTTATCATCTATCTCTCTTATTGTGTTCATACTTTCAAATTCTTGATCATTTTTACTATACCTTTTTAAAGTCCTTGTCTTTTAATTTCATCACCATTGTTGTTGCAGTTATTTCTAAGTGTGCTTATTTTGACCTATTTTTGCTGTGGTGAGGAAAAATATATTTCTGCTTCTTCATATGTCTATTAAGTACTGAGTTCCAGACATTTTAAATTTTATGTTGAGTGTTGGATTTTTTTCTGGCAGGCACTTCAGGTATTTGCAGATAAATTTGATCCTTAAAGGCATGATTTTAAGCTTTTGTTTGGGCAGGTCTATAGTAGTATTTATTTTATCTCTATTACTGAGGGATTTATTACAGTAATAGTACTGAGGGATTTATACTACATACTTTCATGTATTTAACAAAATATATTTTCTTGTAAAGGTGGGCAAGAAAAATTATCAGCTTTCTTGTAGCTGTTCTTTGCTAGCAATTCTTCCCCTGTCTTTGGGGATTTTCATCTTGTGTATCTACAGATTTGTATTCAGATAAAGATTCAAAAGGATAAGCATACATATTTCTGGAGATGAACTCTGTGTAACACTCTCTGCTTTGTAACTGCCTCCACCCAGAACAGTTTTAACTGCCTTAACCTATCCAAATTCCATTTTTGTCTCATCAGCTCACTGAAATTACCAGATATTGTTTAGTCCTTTCTTTGTCATGATTCAGAAATTTCCTCCTGGCAAAGAGCTATCAATTTTAGAGCCCATTTTATTTATTTCCCTCCTTACAGGGATCACCATATTGTAATGTATTTTGTTTAAATTTCACACAGCAATCATTTCATATATATTTTTCACGTGTCTAAGTTTTTTTCTAAAAGAATAATTCTCAGCAGTTGTTCTCCCATAAATAGAATCAGAAAGTCACAATATCTTACATCAGTGTGTATCTCTATCTCTGTCTCTTATCTATATCCAGACACACACACATATACATATGCATATATATATATAAAACATTTAACCAATGTATCTGTATATCAATATATAGTATTTTGAAAACAGAAGTATGATTTCCCATGAATATGAGTTTTTACATGGGGTGAGTGATGTATACATAGAAATCCCAGACAGCAAAGTCCTGTATGTAACGAAACCATAAAAATCACCTACATTTTTGAGTTTTGGCATGATGGGCCAATTTTCTAACTGAGGACAACTAAAAATAATAACAATAAATTAAAAAGACAGCCTCTTAATAACATGGGGAAAATTAGCATGATAATAAAGCATTGTCAGGGTAAAATGCATGAAAGTTGAAAAATCAGAAAATTAAAGCTGGCCCTCAAGTATGCTTCTTGTTGAGAGTACTTGTGAATCTGAAAGAAATAGCTGTGAAATTGAGTACAGTTTTGATGGTCTTGCAGAATGATGAAAATTTCTGTCAGCAGCAGATAGAAAATGAGGAAAAGACTTAACAGGTACTTCAGAAAGAAGATCTTTAAATAACCCTTAGACATAAAACAACCTCCTAAACTTTCACTGGTAACTGGAAAAAGACAAATTAAAGCCATAGTTACTAGTATAGACCTAATAGAATGGCAACAAGTAAAATGTATAGCAATATTAGTGTTGGCAGGGATTATAAACAATGGAGATTCTCAGACTTTACTGATGGAAATATTGTTTGTATATAACCCCTTCTGGTCATGTGAACATCATCCCTTTCTCCTTGATGCTCCTTGGTCCTAAGCACAGGATATATAAAACCCCCGGTTTTCCCCATTTACTTTAGAATTTGAAGCCATGTAAATTTTTCATAGGGGTGTTACTCAATTTCGTCTCTTTCTCCTACTCATTTGTCTGATATTAATTTATTTGTTCCTCCAGCCTCAAAAGAACCCAGTGGGGTAGGGGGCTGTTTTTCTCGTGCCTTGACAGTAGGCAGCAGGGTAGATGAATTCAGAATTTTGGAGTAAGATATGGTGAAATCTGATAATCATCAGTGTGTCTATCTCTCTCTCTGTCTCTATATCCTCACACACACACACACACACGTATTTTTATATATACATAACATTTAACCCAATATATCTGTATATCTATATATAGTATTTTGAAAACAGAAGTGTGGTTTCCCAGGAATAGAATGTAGAACAGAGGTTCTTAACTATTTTATTTCTAAACATAGCACAATGAAGGAGTCATCCTGCTAAATAAAGCACCGTGGTTTAAAATTATATAGTAATGTTGAAGTGAATTTTGATTAGTATTCCAAATAGAGCATTTTCTACAAGTGCCTGATTATTTTAGTAGTTGTGTATCACTGTTGGAAGGATTAAGCTATAAGTTTTTTGGAGGGAAATATATTCACTTGGCTCACGTTCCCTATGCATTTCTTCAACAACATCTTCCTCATTCTTGTATTGGGTTTCTTTGGAAAATATGCTAATTAGTTGCCCATATTTGAATTAGTTTAAAAATAACAGTTGTATTCTTCCTCATGTTTAAGCAATATGTGATCTAGAAGATGTGACACAGGAAGAAGAAAAAAATTATTGTAAGGAGCTGAAAAACTTTAGTACTAGTTATGCTTTCATTTGTCTATCATGATTTTATCAGCAGTGACTTTTTCTTAACCTCTGCAAATATAGTAGTAAAAACCCTTTTTCATAATAATTTTATTGAGATATGATATACTGTAAAATTGATGCTTTTAAAGTGAACTGCTCAGTGGTTTTTAGTATGTTCACAGAATTGTGCAGCTATCATTAGTATATAATTTTAAAACATGTTTTTCATCCCCCCAAATAAACCTTCCACTCAATAGTATTCACTGTCCACTCTGACTTCAGACCCCCAGTTCCAAGTCCTCAGCTGCAAGTTGAAATATACATTGAGCAAGATGCAATGATACTTAAATTATAAGTGCACCATTCAGTGAATCTTCAAAAAGGAAACATACTTCCATCTCCATCACTCAGCTCTAGAAATAGAATATTTTCAGCACACCAGAAGCTTCTGTTTCCCCTCCCTCTCCTTACTACTCAAAGGTAACCAACTGTTTGAACCAGTCACCCTTTATTAGTTTTTGTTTCTGAATATTAAATAGTCAAGTGTTTGACTTGTTTTGTTAAGCATCATTTTTGAGTTTCACTTGTTTTTTATTCTATTTAAGTATTGGTCCTTTCGAAGTAGTTTGTTTTATGTTTCCTTCTTGGCTATTTTTTTTTCTTTGATTTTTCTTCATTTGATACGACATTTTGTAGCATGTCTAGGATTACGTGCATCTTTATTGATCTCCCTTGGAATACTTTGAAAAGAAAGAATTATCAGTCATTACAACTTCAACTACTGTTTTCTCTCCCATTTCTGTTCTGTTCCTGCATGCTTAGATAAATATTACATTCTGATTTTTTTCTTCAATCCGTTCTTCAAAAGAAATATTTTAACTACCTTATAATTAATATGCAATAAAACACAATTTGAAAACACACAGTTTAAAGTGTAGAGTGGGATATCGTTTGACAAATATGTATAACCCTGTAGCCCCATCCAGAAGATGAATCACATTTACCGTACTTCAGAGACTGTCCTCTGTTCCTTTCCAGTGTGGGAGAGGAGAGATAATTTGTCCTTTACAATTCTAGGTTCTCGGCAGACACCCCGCCTACCTGCCTTATAACAAAAGAGATTAACAGAGGAAAAACAAACATAAGTTAAATATTGTAGAAACCTCCCGTGTGGGAGGGAGAAACATAGGAAAATTAAGTAACTCCTCAAAATGGCGTGTGGTATCATCTTAAACAGCCTGGGCATCAAACAACAAACAAACAAAGATGTTGGAGTAGCTAAAGCCAGTTGGGAGGCTGTCAGGCAGAACATAGCAAGTGAGGCTGTGTCTGTGATGCAGACGTGGGGCTACCTTCTCTTTGGGCAGAGTCTCTAGAGACTTTCTATTCTCTTCAGAGAGTGAGACACTATTCCTATTGGAACTTTCCCATATAAAATGTAGCTGTCTCTTAGAAAAGGGTAACCTCTACACATTTTCCAGAACATTTCCTTTGTCTGCTATTTCTTAAAAATAACCAGCTTAAAGTAACCCTACATGAAGGAGACATATTTTGGGGTGGCATATTCTGTTTCTCTTCAGAAACCTTTCCTGGATTTAATTGCCAACTTTTGAGATGGTCAGTTATTTATTGTCCTTGTTTAGTGTTTTACTTTTAAAAATAAGTGTCGATGACAAAGAGTCTAATATGTTCCAGGCACAGTGCTATGTATTACTCCCAACCTATTTCACTGTAAAACTATAGAATCAATACTTGCTACCCGTAAGATAGTAAGGTATTAAAATAAATTCTTCAAAGGAATGAAAATAGGTGGCAACAACTTTTACTTGCGTTTATGAATAGAACTGATTTTTCTTTTGAGCACATCTATTATAGGCAGTAATACTGACATTGGAAACATGATGAGAATATTGTCATTTTGCTTTTATCTAATACTTTTGAGAAACAAAACTTGATAGGCTTGTGTTAGTTATCGCTGTGTAATAAACCACCCAAAACTTGGTGTCTTAAGATGACAACCGTTAATTTGACTCATGATTCTGTGGTTGGCAGTTTGGGCAATGCTGAAGTAGGTGATTGTTCTTTTCCAAATGCGCACTTATGTTTTTTTTACGCATTGTTTTGGTGACAAAAACACAACACCAGATGTACACTTGGCACATTTTTTTTTTTAAAGATTTATTTGTGCATACAGAACTGGGGTACAGATCAGAGGCTCAGGGGTGGCGAGAGGTTTCACCAGAGACAGAGTGGGGAACGCAGAGCAGAACAGGCAGATCGCCAACGAAGTACACTGCTGAGGGGAGCAGCGGGCGGGTCAGGAGAGGTCTGCCACACCATGTGGTCACCTCAGGGGCAGGCAGGGATCGAACTCATGCGGAAGCGGCTTAAGCTTCTTAGTGCTGTGCTTTAACCCGCTGCTCCACCAGGGAGGGCCTACTTGGCACATTTTAAAGTGCAAGACTACTATAATGTTAACTAGTGACTCTGTACTGCAAAGCAGATCTCTAAGACATCTTTACCTGTCATGACTGAAACTGTACCCTTTGATTAATCCTACTGCAGAGGAGAGGAAATTTCCCCTATCTCTCTGGCTTCTTTTTAGTCTGGTGAAGTAGTCAAACTCACACCATACAGATTAGTAGGAGGGAAAAAAAAAAGAAATTTAACTGTATTCATATGGGGAACTACACAGATACGGATTTCAAAGCCAGTGAGTCAAAGTGGGTGGTCTGTGTCGAGCTAATGAGTGGAATAGGGGTCTGTGCTGTCAAGGGCAGAGGGTGAGGTCTCACATGATGAGGAGAGAGTGACTCATGACAAAGATCAGATGCTCTGTAATCAGATGTTTGTTCTGCTGTATAGATAGGTTCCTCTAGTAAAAGGTGATTTCTGGTAAACAGCCTAATTCTGGGTAATACTGTTGGAGGACAGAACGAGGGGTGCTCTAGGATCCTCAAAATTGCATTCTCTCAGGAGATTTTTCCATCAGCCACAAAAAGGCAAAGCATACTCTTGTGTGAAAGATCTTTAATAGAACGTGGATAAAGAAAAGAGAAAGGATAGTTCCCCAAAGAAACACCCAGTTACCCATCCCCTTGTGGGTAAATGCCCTGCCAAACAGGGTTGGCCAAAGGAGGGCTGCTGACACCCAAAAGCTCGTCACAGCTCTAAGGCACCTTCTAACGGGGAGCCAGGGGAAAGGGCAGAGGGGCCAGGCAAGTCTGGGGTGAAAGGAGCAAAATCAAAGCACAAATTGAGACAACAGCTGCCATTGGCAGCCTCCCCACGGGTCTCTCACTCACCTGCCTCTTTCATGTCTATGTGTCTCAGTGCCATGTGTCTCTTCCATGTCCCTAAAGTCCCTGGTGCAAGTGCAAATCCAAGAAGCCACTATGTTTTCCTTCACATGTCTCTTGACTTTAGTTTATATATGTAGAAGCAGCATGTCATTGACACTGAGAATATAATTATTCTTGATAGGAGGAGCTTCTGTTTCTAAGTTGTTCTGATCTAAAAATATGCTGGTGCTAGAGAAAGGCAATACCGGACTTATTCGCTGCCTTTCCGAAGGATGCCACGCCAAGAGCAGCTTGGCACCCATTGTTAAATCTTTCTGGCTTCTCAGTCATCAGTGGGTGTGAACAACCTTTACCTTCCCGTGGCAGCTCACTGCATATGGGATGGAACCTATGAAGACAGCTTTGCTCTCTTGTCTCCTATTCTAAGCGCAGGGCATTCCCAGAACATTTTACAGCATGTTCATAGTTACAGTGACCTACCCCTAAAATCATACTTTTGTTTTAAGAATGTTTTCTTTTTCAAAAATTCTCCAGGTCCACAAAATAAGCTCTCATCTGTGTCTTCTCCTCCCCATCCCCTGTCCTCTCCATCACTTCTCTGTCTCTATCTCTGTCTCTCTTTTAACAGAAACCAAATAACCTTGATGGAGATCACATAGACCAGTAGCACAGTTCAGAATGAAGACAATATTTTTTTTATTGTCCTTTCCAGCTCTCAGAAACACCAGTGGGTCCTGGAGACTATATAACTAGATTGCTATCAAAAATAAAATCCTTACATTAGCTTTCTGAAAGGAACAAAAACTGGCTGTGGACCAGACGTCTGCCAAGAGTTGCTGGACGCAGTGGCAGGAAGGAGCCACACACCCAACTGGCTTGCTGACCTGGTTTCCAGGGCTGCTCAACAGGTGTCTGGGTGGCCTGAAAGTTTTCGTTTCGATTTGTACTTTGCTTCTGTGTTAACTTCCAATTTAGGCTTTTTAAATGGAAACTCAATCTTAAAATCAGTTTGGATGCCAGGAAAGCACTTTTTCAAGAGGCAAGGGAACGAAGATATTTTTATATAAAAAAATGAACAGATGAAGAATAGCAGTAAGAATTTCAAGAGTGACCCTTATTCCAAGATGCCCCCCCCTTTTTCTATCATGGTTTATTCTTTATCAATAGTTAAGTCAAAAATGTTGATTTAAAGAGTTCTAGAGGTTACTCCTGAAGTGGATGTTGAGATAAGCAAACAAATAGATGATCAGCTCACTTATCTGAATATGCGTTCGCAACTTTATCTCTAGCATGTTTTTAATATACATTCAGATTTAGTCCTTCTTTAGGTTACCTCTGAGAACCAAGCACCCTCTTTCAGGATATGTGCACCAAGGCATTAATGCAGTGATGGGAGCTTAAAAATGATATATGTTGTGAAGCTAGGATATAATTCAATGGGAAGTGGTCGCACTGTCTAAAGAGAATCTTCCTTCTCTAAAGACACTCAAGATAATAAAAATAAAACTGTCAAACAAATCTTATCTACAGATATTAATTTCTAACTTAAACACTCTTTTTATCCTCTGAACAGCTAAGTGAATTTGATAGTTTCCCCCGGATTTATTGAAGAAGGAATTAAACCTCACAGACAGTATTATAAAAGAGACAATGGGCCCAAAATGGTGTCACTCATGCTAGGCCCATACGTCACCAACCAGGTCTCATGAAGACCAGGACCATGTAATTGGTGTTCCCACGTCAGCCCATGGGCCTACTGTCGTACTGAACAGCATTCCGCTGAAGAATCAGTGATCTCACACAAAACACCTTGAAGCACATTCCCCATGGCAACACATTCTAAAATTGGGATGATGTTGGGGAAATAAAACATTTCATATGTGGCTAGTTTTTTCCAGCATCCATTGTGAAGTGGAAAACACAGTGTGCTCCACTTTGTGTAAGAAAGGGAAGAGGCATACAATACATAAGTATCTGCTCACTTTTCTAAAAATTGCTCTAGGAGATGAAACAAGCTTTTAGTGATTAATTACAGAGAGGTGGTGGGTGGGTAAGAAGGGGGTTATTGGGACAAAGAGTAAAAGTGGAAGATGGATGCCATGTTCTGTGTTAGTGTCAGACTGAGGTTACATTCCCTGAATTTTCTGATTGTACAGTGGTCTCATATTAGTGTGCCCTGGCTGGGAGGAACTACATACTGAAATATTCATGTGCAGAGGGCAGGCGTGTAATTCAACTCCTTCAGGTAAACAGTCATTGATATGCCTGGTTGCGGGCTATACACTTTTTTTTTTTTTTGCTTCATTTCGCAACTCTCTTGTGAGTTAAAATTTTACCATATAGACAAAGGACACTGTTGACTTAAAAGCTGTATATTCAGGGCCCTCCCTGGTGGCGCAGCGGGTTAAAGCACAGCACTGAGAATCTAAAGCCGCTTCAGCATGAGTTCGATTCCCGCTTGCCCCGGAGGTGACCACATGGCGTGGCAGACCTCCCCTGACCCGCCCGCTGCTCCCCTCAGCAGTGTACTTCATCGATCTGCCTGTTCTGCTCCCCACTCTGTCTCTGGTGAATCCTCTCACCCTCCGCATCTCTGGCCTGTATCCCAGTTCTGTATGCAAAAATAAATAAATCTTTAAAAAGAAAAAAAAAAGCTGTATATTCAGAACTCAGAAAGGAGGAAAAATATCAGCACCTGGATTTTTCATTGAATTCACTAACATTTTATACTTACATTTTCATATACTTTTAACCTTAGGCCTTGGGAGCAATAATATAGTAATTTCCTTCACCTGTATTTACCTTGGCAGAATTGTGTGCAATATTTAAAAATCATGCACTAGATGTTGCATCTAATTAATCTCCTGCCAGATGGTTAATCTCCTGTGAAATTCAGCTGCCATGGAAATAATTTGACAAAGTGACTTCAATTGTTAATAGTAAAGCTATTTGAATATGTGAACCAAATTATAGACACCTCCATCATCTGCGAACTGAGAGGTGGCCTAAAAACCAGTACCAATCCTCAAGGGTGACTCATTTTAGATTCCTCTAGGTAACTTTATTATTTGTAAAGGTTCCAGATAGGGCATTCTGCCACTGATTACCCCTCACACCTATAATTCCTAAGAGTGGGTTTCAGATAGTTGAATTCTGTCATGTCCTCTGCTTGAATAAAATAAAACCATGGAAGATATTAGAACTATTCAGCTGACATATTTATTGATAATCAACCAAAAACAAGACATGTCAAGAATGGAAAATTGGTTTTTCTGTAAGTGAGAATTGGGCTGAGGAATACTGGATATTTAACTTGGGTCCTTCTGGCCTAAATGAGAAGGAATAATACTATAACAAGAATCCCTGGGGTCCCAGTCAGGAATAGGGAGAGGTTCCTTGTTGAGTTCTTGATATGATGGTTAAAAAGAGTTCAAAGTAAAAAGCAGACAAAAATGCACAGATGAAATCAGCTCTATCAAAACAGTGAGGTGAAAGTGTTTGCTCTGTGGAGTTGGGGAAGGATTAAGGCCCAGAACGGAGGAAGAAGGTGGCTATTCAAGGCCGTGGGAGAAACAGAATGTTTAAAAGTCCTGTCTCCTCCACTGAAGTCGGCAGGCAGACAGCCTGTGGGTCAGAAAAGGCTGCCCCCTGGCTGCTCCTCACTTCAGGGGCCGGCACCAGCGCTTGTCAGCGTTCTGCGCGTGGCGTCAGGAGTTCTAACTGTGAGATATATATATATATATATATATATATATATATATTGGTTTTGTATTTGCTTTTCTATATTTTCCTGGGCTTATCTCTAAAGAAGGGTCTTACCCAGATTCTGATCCCAGAATAGGTGCTCCTTGACCGAGTTTGTTAATCCTTTCAACACTTTCAATCACAGCTCTGCCTACTCCGTATCATTTAAACAATGGAAGCCATGAGTTTTAATTAGCTAGCATAAATTCTTCCCCTACTAATAAACTCCTAGGAACTTTTCTAATGCATATTTTCTATTGATAGCTTAAGGAAGGATACTATTTCGGAAATAGTGAAGCAATCTGTTTTGTTTGTCCACAATCCTTAGCTCCAAATCATCCTGCAGCACATGGACAAGAGACTTCCTGCAGAGACCACGGGTCATCAAGTTTTTCCTGTTAGAGAGAGGAAATACTCCTAGATTTTCTTACAGGAATACTGTCATATTGAATCAGAGTCTACCCTAACGGCCTCGTTTTTTTGTTTTTTTTTAAAGCACCTCTTTATAGGCCGCACGTTCAACTACATTCCATTAGGGGATACAGAGGGGCAGAGCTCTTGGGTTTTAGACCTTTATCTTAGTCTTATGATACAGGACAGTACTCTTCATGGTCATGAACAGAAATGGTACTCTCTTTACCCTGTCAATGGAATTGTCATAGCTTTTGAACTTAAAAGTTGAGTCCTAGGACTACCTAAGCTGAAAACATACATTAGTATAATATCTACCAATTTATCTCCAGTACATCCCTAGTACCCATGTGCATAGATTGCTGTTGGTACTTGACCTCAGAAAGTTCTAATAGAGGAGTGAAAACTAAAGGTAGACTGTACCAATGGAAAACTAGATAATTTATGAAAGATCAGGGCTACAGAAAATAAGAAATTATAGTTTTCATTCAGTAGGGGATCTCTTTGTGCTTTTTACTCTATATCTTGTTCACCTGTAGAAGGAAACTTTAGCCCAGGTCTTTTCCTATCTCTACTAGCAGTTAAGATTCATTCTATTTAAATTCTGAAGAGCAGAAAAGAAATGATCTTGTCCTTAACATCCAAAGAAGTTAGGACCACTGAGAACAATAGTTGAACATGGTTCAATATGGTAGCCACTAGATCATGTGGCTATTTAAATTTAAACTTTAATAAACTACAGTTAAATAAAAGTAAAAATCAGTCTCTCAGTCACACTAGCCACATTTCACTTTCTTAGCAACCATGCGTGCCTAGTGGCTACCATATTGGATAGCACAGATAAAGAATAGTTCTGTGATTGGAGAAAATTTTATTGTATAGCACTAATAAAGAATCTGCTGATGCATGCTGAGATTATTGTCTACATTGATTGGGGCTCTGATGATCTGTGTTCTGACTGAGTCTTGAACCCCCTTCATTGATGTTTAGATTTCTCATCAAAAGATTTCTAACAACCATGTAGAAACCCTCTCTCCCATGGGGAATAAAAACCTTAGGGGATTCAGAATACTTAAAGAATCATCTCTGTTGATGAAGAAGGCTAGGAATCAAATAATACATCTTCAGTTAAAGTTGTCGTTCAGTCTTTCAAATTCCTATGGTTACATTATTGTTTATAAAGAGCAGCAAACTGGTATTTAATTTGGTTAAGGCCCCATGTGTGTCTGTTTAGCATAGGGAGGGAGTTAACAGCACAAATTATTCCTCACTTAAATAGTTTCATTTGCAAAGTCTTTTCATAACTACCAGACAATTGATTCCCAGTAGGCCTCTAGCTTTTGAGTCTTGTACTATAAATTCTTTCAGCTCAGCCATCTTATCATCAGTTCTGCCCAGAGAAGCTCATCCCTGCAAATAGGGATCCTTCAGGAAGAACAGACTAAATGGAACTCAATGCTCTAGCGCCTTAGAAAGTCATAAAAGTCAGTGCTTGTTTATCTCTTGTTTACAGAAATATAAAGTCCTACTATAAACTTCCAGCTTTCTTGGTTGCATCCACTAGACCATCTCCCTCCTTGCTTTCTCTCCTCCCAGAAATACTCAATGCAACTTACTATGGAGATGATATATTATTAATTAATCATGTCTCAATGTGGCTGTCATCAGCCATCACCTTTTCAAATACATTAATATTTTAACCATTATCTCTTGTGGAGTAAAATTATAGCTCATGAATTAGAGGATTTTTAAGCCAAAGGAAACGAGGGGGGGTTTCATTTTTTCTCCTTTGTTTTCTACAAGTTTTATAGTATTAGTTGTTACAGTTAGGCTTTGATCTCTTCTTAACAGTAAGAGATTCTGCCTAACATCTTATTATTTAATATACTTTTATGCATTAAGAAACTATCCCTCATGATATATATAAAGGAATTTCTCTTTTATTCTCTGGATGCCTAATGAACAGACTTGAATTCTCATTTTCTTTGTTATCTCAGTTGCTTTTAGTAGGAGACTGTTCTTTTCTGCTTTTCATTCTCACTGCATGGCTTCTCATTCTCTTTACCTGTTTTTCCTCTTTTGCTGGCATCTACTTATTTTCTGAACTTATTTTTTTTTCTTTTTCTCAATACTGTAATTCTGTTCCCGTGGTCTCAAAAGTGATTTCTTTAGTTATCATGGATACCATGATTTGTTCTATGCAAAAATCAAGCGTCCTATCACTTGAGCATGGGGTGTAGAAAAGAGTAAGTTTGCAGGGTGGTAAAACACCTACCTAGTCAGTTTTAAACACCAATGACAAATGTAGTGGAAGCAATCTTATCAGATCTCCTTCCTGTTGTAGACTTGAGTCTCACTCAAGGATGTGCAGACGTTCCAAACTCTCTATGAAGTCATACCCCACATGAGAGAGGCTTGAATGGTTTAAGCTATGAGTTCCTCATTTTTACCATTACTTTGTTAACCAAGAAACTCATCTTTCCTCCCTTGGAAACAAATGAGGAAGGAACCCTAGGGATGGGTCCAAGTTATTTTTCTAAAACTGTTCTCTCTTGGGGAGTACAGCAGAGATTCAAATATGGAAGCATGAAGAAAGTGGAGTAGGACTGCCATGGCAAGCATTGCTGTCATCTTGACTTCCTCTACTACAGAACTGTCCTCAAATTTAATATATCCAACTGTCTGTATAACTCTTCCACTGAGACATATCAGTGGTGGCTCAAAATTAGCACGTCTAACTTTTCAGCATATGGTCTTCTACCAGTTTAGTCCATCACAGTAAATGTCACTCCAACCTACATAATCGCTCTAGCAGAATTCTGCTGTCTTCCTTCCTCTTTCTCTTCTTTGGTTCTGTGTCCAGGACAAACATTGGTCCCAAGGGTTCATCTCTATCCTTTGCTGCTATCTTGCTGTTCAAAACAATGACCATCTGTCACCTGGGCAGTTGTTATAGCTTCTTCTTTTCCTGCTGATAGGATTGATAATATCCCCAGTTTAGATAAAAGGACAAAAATACCCTGAGCATGACTGAATAGCTTGCTCAAGACCACACAGCTCTTAAAACATGTGGCATTTGAACCCACATTTGCCTGGCACCTAAAATCCTGGGTACCACACTCCTTGCTAGTCTGTTATCTATCTGCATGTGTTATCTATCTATCTGCATGTGTATAAACTCAAAATAAAGTTAAGAGATGCCTAAATCCTTTTATGAAGGAATTTTAAGGATATATTTATTAATGCATATAAGAACAGAGGTAGGTGGGGGTGAGAGGACTCCCCAGAGACAGCATGGGGAGCAGGATAGGAACATCTACTGAAATACACTGCTGGGGGGAACAGCGGGGAGACAGGAGAGATCTGTTGTACCATGTAGGTCACCTCCCTGGCCAGGGATTGAACTTCTGCTACAATGGCTGCAGATGGCTTCATAGTGCTGAGACTTAACCCCTGTGCCACCACAGAAGCCCTTATGAAGAAATTTATCCAACAAAGTGGTAGGCTGGGAAAAAAAAAAACGAAAAATAATAACTTTCCTTTATTACAAGGAATATTTTAGTAGGCCAAATAACATATTTTAGAGGATCAGTTTTACCTGTGAGAGTTAACTATTTACCCTTTTAGAAAGGCAGACAGAAGCACAGTTACATACAGTGGGATATTAGCACAAGATGTAGGATGAATTTACTATGAGACAGCAAAACCTAATCCATTCCTTGATTTATAATTAAACAAACAAGAAGTAGTCTAAGAATACTGACTGAGTGTCAATCATGATAACCTTGTGTTACAAGAATTACAAACATACAGTCTTTGCTCTCAAGGAGTTTAAACCCAAATGGGAAAGACAGGCATTTAAATAACTAAATGAAATACAGATCAGAATAAAATAACTAACACGGAGACTGAAGCTAAGTATCTTTTTGACACCCAGTTTGTGTTTTCTGTACTGAATACATTCACGCATAAAATAGCTGATAAGCTTCAAGATATTTTTTTTTGGTCATTATTTAACTATATCAAATGCATAAAACCTTAAATTTTATATGAATTTTTCTGTATATGAGACTGAGAAAATATGGCATGATGGATGGTTTGTAATGGCACTGAGAAACCTTCCGTTCTCTTAGGTTTCTCTACCAGATATGTCTCTTTCAGCAAGTCCATTAACTCTAAACCTTACTTACCTTGTTGGTAAAAGAGGATCATAGCAAGGCTGAACAAGATAGTGGCTGTAAAGTGATCAGGATTTCTGGCACCAATTAAGTTCTCAATGGCATTAGCTATTCTCATGATGATAATTGAGGCAGAATGTGCTGTTGATTCTTTATAAAATACAGAAACATGCTTGCTGTGTTTAAAAACCAGAAAAAGCATCTGATTAAAGGAATCACATACCATTAAGTTCTAGGTCGCATCCTGCTGCTTTCTAC
This sequence comes from Condylura cristata, assembly GCF_000260355.1. NCBI lineage: Eukaryota > Metazoa > Chordata > Mammalia > Eulipotyphla > Talpidae > Condylura > Condylura cristata. The sequence goes on from NW_004567128.1 coordinate 11,866,762, forward strand.
TTGAGTGGCTTTGTGCACTGCTAACTCTGTTTAAAGCAAAGATGTTTTAGTACTAAATGCGAGTCACCTTCACATTACAAGGCAGTTGTGTGGTAAGGCAGTGGAGGTCGAAACTGCTTCACACAGACACACACAGAGATTTATTTGATAAGCTACTTTTCCAAAATTATGGTTTTTTAATAAAAATTTATATAATCTGAGAAGTAAAACACAAAAGACAGTCAATCTCTAGTGTTTATTCTCATAAAAGTCCAGTCGGCCTTCATACGTTTCATGACTGAGATATGTGAAGGACAAGCCATACACCCCAAAGGTGATGTGAACTTCTCCAAGGGTTTCAGTGGCTATGCACCAGTGTTTTCCGAATGGAAATCTCCAGCCAGGAAAGGTCCTGTTGGGTCCTCCTGTGCGTACTGTTCCCTATGTGAACTCCGCTATCATGGAGACTGCACGTGTCCTCTGTCCAAATATGCATGGTTTTCCTAAACAAGTCAGTTCTTGGCCCTAGGCTAAGAGAGAGAGGGGTAGAAGGGCTTCTAGATAGTAGCTATCTTTTCTCCTGCAGGGGTTCCCAAGGAAATCAAGCATGTTCGTGATCTGTGTTGTTAGTACACATCAGGCTCCAAAGACCAAAAGCATGGTGGGAAGGGTTGGCCCAAATGGAAAACGTCTAGTACAGACACAGGGCAAAGAAGTATGGCTTTCAGAGGCTGACAGGCCATAGCTTCAACCCCAGTGTGCCTTGTCTCTAGTTGTGTGATCATGGGTTATAGGCTTGACATAGCTGGATCTGGGTCGTGATCACAGCACCTTTTCAAGGTTATGATTACCATTAAATGAGAGTGTGCATCTGCACGCCTTCTACAGGTCTAACATAGAGGATGGATAACAAGACCGAGCTTGCAGGTAATTTGCTTAAAGTTAGATTTACTTGGAATGAAGTTAAGAAAAGAAGACATCACACCTAATCCGTGCTCGTTCTCTGAAGTCCTCTTCCAGATGCTGGAACCGTAACACTAATGGAAAAATTTCCCAAATCATCCTGAGTCAGTATTATTCTCATATGCTTTTGTGTATATGCACATACAAAATGAAGCTAGAAAGCTCCAAACTGCCTGCATCTGTACCTTCACTAGCTGTTTGTTATTTTACAGTGATGTGAAATTTGCTGGAGAAGTATTTACATTTTCCTCATATAGACTAGATCTGCTTTCAGAAGTAGTCCAGTTTAAATAGCAAGAATTAATCCATTGAAGATACACAATTTGTTCGAAACATCTGTTTGATATTCTGTGCAACCAAATTCATCTATTCTTCATACAAAAAGAACACAATCTTACTTATAATAAACATTTTTTTTTGTAACTGCAATCATGCAGCTGCAGAAAGCATGGTTTATCATTAGATAATCACATCCTTGGGGATTGGATGCACCCAACTGTGTCTTATGCTTTCTATGTTGGAAATTTAATTTTCTCATAAATGTCAGAACTGTTGCCTTGCCACATATTGCTTAATTAATAATTAAACCATAATTCTATCCTCATAAACTATATTTAAATCTATATGCTATATGTATGTATACACAATACAAGCAGGACTAAATACAGATAACAGAGTCTTTTGTATCTGGTAAGTGCATTTACATTTCATACCCTGACATTAACTTGTACTGGTTGGTACTTTTTACTCCATCAGTGAGAACGTCTGCTCACAAAAAATGATTTCACTGAAGAAACATTACCCAATTCTTAATGTTCTCGCTCTACTCTTTAAAATATCATCAACCCACATTTTCAAGGCTAAGTGTAAGAATGAATGTGAGTCATAAGTAAAAGCTAACTGATCACTTTTGAGTTTGGACAGGAATCCTAGTCCTGATGACCAACGAACTAGAAATATTTTGGCACTCAGGAAAGATCGGCCATTTCCAGAGATGGGTATTCCCCCACCCCCCAATTTAAAGTAGGAAATGTCTTTAACTCCTGTGTTCAAATTGCTCTTGGCGTGAAAACCTATGATCACCTATTATATCCGGTGCAATTCAGATCAGTTTTTGAGCAAGAGGGCCTCTAGACATGTGCCTGTAGCATGAAAACTTGTAACTAGGAGCCAACAGAGTATTGGGAGTTCTGAGCGACTTCAGAGGTAGACTGCTAGGCCTTTTCAGAGTGGAATTCTCGTTTTTATGAAACCAAGTGGTAGGTGACAATAAGGTTAATTTTTTTAAAAGATTTATTTATTTGTGCATACAGAACTGGGGTACAGGCTAGAGGCTCAGGGGCGGTAAGAGGCTTCACCAGAGACAGAGTGGGGAGCAGAACAGGCAGATCTATGAAGCACACTGCTGAGGGGAGCAGCGGGTGGGTCAGGAGAGGTCTGCCACACCATGTGGTCACCTCCGGGGCAGGCGGGAATCAAACTCATGCAGAAGTGGCTTTAGATTCTCAGTGCTGTGCTTTAACCCGCTGCACCACCAGGGAGGGCCCCAAGGTTAATTTTTTAACTGTTCTCTATTTGTCTCTTGTGCGTCTCTTTCCACTGTGGGACACATGCGTAGTCCCAGGAGGAGGATGAGAGCTGCACAGCGCAGAGTCGCCTCCAGCTGGCACTGGCTGAATCGCGTGTCAGCCGACTGTAGACACGAGTGAGCCCAGTCTGGATCGACTCAATCTGCTGACAGCAGAGAAGTCATTATTTCTTGCTGTATGTCATTGAGATTTAATGGTGTTTTGCCTTTGACTGAGGCCATAATCAACAGTCCCTTGCCTTTTTGATCTTAGTCCCCCCTTAGTGTGGTTTTTTTAGATAGTAAAGGTGGTTGCCTTCTATGTATCTAGTGCGTGACCCGATTCTCACATCGTGATTACCCAATTTTATAGGTAATTAGACTAAGTCTATATAAGTAAAGTTCATCAGTTGCTTTCTTGACATTTCTACCTTGTACTGATAGGCATCGCAAATATTCATTCCAAACTGAGTACCTTATCTCCTCACCACACCACCTGTTCAAGCCCCATTCTTTCCCCCACTATCTTTCCAGTTGCTGTGATGCAAACCTTGGAGCTGTATTTGACTTTTCTCTGAGACCTCAAATCCAATTTATCAATAAATATTAACTATCCATTCAAAATATTTGTAGAGCCAGACCACAGCTCACTCATAACTGTTACCATCCTGTCCACACCACAACCATCTGGTGCCTGGAGTATTGTATTAATCTTTACTCTGACTGCTTTCAACTGATACCTTTCTGCAGCTAATTCCTCAAATAGAATCTAGTTTAATCTTCTAGAAATGTTTGCTGTATCATGTCGCTTGTCTGTTAAAAACATTTTCTGAATGAAATCCAGTGTTCTTGCAGTGACATAGAAGACTCCATACAGTTTTTACCAGTCAAATGTTAGACCCGTGAGGATAGGGGTTATTTATATTTTCTCAGTGATATTATTCCACAGGAACCTGAACTGTGCCTGGCACCTTAGCAATACAGTTTTGTTGACTGAATGAATGATAGTAACCTTCAATACAGGTCATTCATGTAGTAAATGTCTGAAACAGAATTTAAATCTATTTGATATAATTTTGGTTGCATTCCTTTTTTGTTGTTGTTGTTTTTCCCATCAGTCACGCAGTGTTCAACTTTTATGTACTGAAGGCAGGTCCTTTGATACTTTTCCCAGTGAGTTGCTTGGCTCTTCTGTGCTTTTGTAAGTTGTACCTGGTTAAAAATGGATCAATAGTAGTGATGATAGTTTGCTTATATGATACTGGAATGGGAGCAGGAAGCATGTGGCTATTCTCATCGTGGCCTAGTGGTTCTTCTTCTTCTTTTTTTTTTTTTTTTTACATAGCTTGAAAACAGTTTCCATTATAATATCTGACAATCTGAAAGTAGTGTTTTCTAAGCTTGTGACAGAATTATAAATTATTACAACATTCCACTGGAAATTAGGTGTTCTACTTATTTTTCAATGTTTCCTTTCAGTCGGTCACTATCAGAGATGGAGACTCTTCCCTTTCAGAATGAGCCTTTCCATGCTGGATATCATTATTAAAGCACTGCTTGCATTCTTAAAATTTAAATAATAGCAAATCATTTCATCTTTATTCCTTGACCTGATCATCTCTTCTTTTCTTTCTTTCTTTTTTTTTTGGGGGGGGGGGGAAGAGAAGACATACTTTTCCCCAAAAGTCCTTCTTTGGCTTTGAAGGGATGTTTTCCTGAGAAAGATACTTTCCCTTTGGTTCTAGAAAAATTATTTTGTGACCTGATTTTCTGTAGATGACATTGTCAATTTAAGTCAAGTCAATTTACTTAGAAGGTACTTGTATTGAAATTCCTTCTTCCTCAGCTATCAACAAATTACCATCAGATGCACTCTGGAAAACTGAGTAGCCAAAGCCCCACTGGGTATATCCATCTTTTGGAATGAATGAATATGTATATATGCACACACACACATATAATTGAAATATGTGTATATTTATATAATTGAAAGTGGTTTTGCAGAGCAAGGCAAAACATTTTGTGGGTATTAGAAGTCAGGTTTTTTATTGTTTCAAAAGCGGACATTCTGTTACATAGACTACATCCAATGTAATCTTCAATCTACTTTAATCTTGAAGATTGGAGATTTATCTATTTACTTATTTAAATAATTTTTTTTTTACTTGTGGTAACATTAGGATTTTCCCCATCAGATATCATCAAATTTTGGGTTTATTACATGAGCCAAATAAGCCAGAATCCTTGATCACTAAAGGGTGGATGTAAAAGTGTATTAATATCAGAAGCTAATTTTTCAGGTTAACATTACATATTTAGAGTAGTGCTGTTTACTAGAGACTTCTGTGGGGATGAAATGTCATGTATCTGTGCTGCTGTGGTACCCCTAAGTGGCTTATGAGCCTTTGCCTCTGAGGTCCTGAATTTATATTTTTATTGAATTTGTAATTTAATTTCATTTTAGCTGAAATATGAATAAGTGCGTGTGGGCCTGGCTACCCAAGTGGGTGGTAGAGAATTTGATCAAGGAATCATTGAGAACACCCAATTCCTTTGTATAATAGTGAACAATCTTGATGAGACTTTCTTACTCAGAACTCATATGTACTTCCCTGGTGAAAAATGTTTCTCATTATTATTGTTTCTCTGTTGACATGAGTAACCTCATGGTCAGTGAGAGAGATGGGGTCTAAGAGAGTCCACCATATAGAGACACAGAACGAGGTTAACTAGACTGGAGACCTATCTTCTAATTCCAGAAAATAAGAATTTAATGATTTAATGGTAAGCAACACTTTATTACTCGAGGCTACCAAGCTGTTTAGGATGCTTCAGAGATATATCTCATCACCAGGATCTAGAAGTAGATTTTTAACCTGAGGGATGATGAAATACTTAGGGCTGCTTGTGGCATTTTGTTTTCAGAGATTTCTCATGGCCTAGATGGAAAAGAAAGAAAATGAAATCTGCCTTTGTCAAGTTCCTTGTTTTCCAAGTTTGAATCGTGCCATAGAGGAAGTTGTGTTTCCCATGGCAACACCGAGAGGCCACTTGGGGCTCATTTGGGGCTCGTAGACCATATCTGTTCTGGTGATCTCTTACTGTGTAACAACACCCCCACTCTCACCCAACCCCTCCCCCCCCATAACTTAGTGGCTATAAGCAACAAGTAAGTATTTTCCTCATTAATCTGCAGTTTGGGCAGGGATTTGTGCTGGCAGCTAATCTGTGCTCCCTGTGGTAAAAGTGGGGACAGCTGGAATCTGGCGGTGACTTCAAGCTTGGGCGACTGAATCACGTGAGGGCTCATCTTTCGTGTTTGGTGGTTGAAGCAGACTGTTGGCCAGAAAAGCTCCATGTGGCTGCTTGGCTTCCTCACAGCGCAGCTGCTGCTTTCCAGAGCAATCTGAGGCATCCAGGCAGAAGCGGTGTTGCCTTTCGTGACCTAGCCATGGAAGTCAGAGCACAGCTCTGTGACAGCCGCAGGCTTTGAGAAGAGGTGGATGAATGCTCTGGGAACACCTTGAATTTGTAAAAGCTTTTGTTTTTATATGCATTTTTTAAGTATCCACAGCCTAATTTGATTCTCAACCTAATTGAGAGATACAAAATATTTTCATGACCCAAAAGGGAATTGCAAACTTCTTTATTACCTAAGGGCACAGCCTGGGAAGTTAATGAAGAGTAGATGTATGATGTATGATACCATTGGATGCTACACAGGCCAGTGTTTCTCAAGCTTTAACGTCTGTAAAAATGACCCCAGCATCTTGTGAAAAATGCAGATTCTGAATCATAGGTCTGAGTGGGGAGCAGATTCGAAGTAGGTTTTGAGAGTCTGGATGTTTCATAACGTCCTGGTGCTGCTGAGTCTGCTGGTGTGTGGTGGCCCACACTTTGAGCAGCAAGAACTCAAGTGTTTTCCCTACCACAACTTTGGAACTTTGTTTTGTACAATACTGGCATATCTTACAGAGTGACTATTAATAAATTGAAATGGTTTTGCTTGGTAAGGATGGTGCAATTACATGATAGAGCGCTAGCAAAGTGGCCAGCATATGGCTGCTGCAAATGACTCATCAGTAAGACATTAACTGGCCCCCCTGAGCTCCGGCGTAACACCCAGGTTGTGCCGTTTCCATGCCAGTCACATGCAGGCTGGGCTGTAGCTGCACGACCACACAGTGTCATTTGTGTATATCAGCTTGTGAGCATGGAGTTGTGGAATCTAGTGGCCCCTAATGCTCTCAAAAATAAAGAGAAAAGCAGTGTTATGTAGAAAAGCCATCCTGAGTTTCCTTATTGTTGTCCCCCCTTTTATTTATTTACTTACTTACTTTTTATTTATGCATACAGAACTGGGGTACAGGCTAGAGGTGCAGGGGCAGCGAGAGGATTCACCAGAGACAGAGTGGGGAGCAGAACAGGCCAACTGACAAGTGCACTGCTGAGGGGAGCAGTGGCCGGGGTCAGGAGAAGTCTTCTGTGCCCTGCGGGTCACCTCCAGGGCAGGGATGGAACTTATGGTGAAGTGGCTTTAGCTTCTCAGTGCTGTGCTTTAACCCGCTGCACCACCAGGGAGGGCCCTGTTTTTGTTTTTAACCATCAGTCTTGATTTGGGTTCTAGTCTTGCCAACTCATTGTCTCCTGAGGCCTAGAGATGGGCAGGGCTATATGAAACCCAGTGCCCACTCCCCTGTTCCCACTACTTAGCCTTCAGTCAGAGTTCCTGGTCAAGGTTAGGTGCTTAACCTTAGGTGCTACTGTTTATATTTGTATGAACAGTAGCAAACATAGAGAGACTTTATTTCAACCTCTACTCTGGGTCATACAACTGACTTTGCGGGAGCAAATTTGTGGTCGTGGTGATGTTACCACAGGCTACAGGAGTTTGGCCAGCGTCTTGAGATGATTTGACACTTTCCTTCCAGAAGTTACTCATTGTATACAGAAAGAACACTTTCAGTTTCAAAAATTAAATGTTATGCTGTGGAACCCACGATTATAGATTGCTTAAAATGATTTTTCATTCAGAAATTGGGAGGCACATCAGGTGCTGTGGGCCCTGAAAGGCAACCCTGACGAATGGCAATGCTGATTTCTCTAGAGCGATGACCCGTCAATATAATTGAAATTATTTGACTTATTCACTTCTACCCAGGGCTAATCTAAGATTTTGGAGGCTTTATACAGCAGTCATATAATATCTCCTATATTATATGAGTTGTATCTGTTAGCGATTGCTGTGCAGTAAGCCGCCCTGGAACTCCATGGCTTATACCATAAACTCTTCCTGCTCACAAGTCACCAGTTAGGGGTTTCCTCTGACCTCAGCAAGATTCACTAAGGGATCTGCTGCCTGCTGATTAGCCTGGGACCCACACACCTGCCTTGTGTCCGTGTTTCAGTTCTCTAATGTGGTATGTTTAGGATGACTTTCATGGGGAACACTGGACTGTTCTGCAACAGATCTTTCATCCTCCAGCAGGGTAGCCTGGATGTGGTCAGGTGGTACCAGCAAGGTTCTGGAAAATATATAGAGATGACCTACATTCGTGAGACTCAAACTCAGAATTCACCTTTCTCCACTGCACTTCCATAAGTCAAAAAGCCAGACCAGATTCAAGAGTTGGGGAAACAGATCTGACATTGCAAAGAGGGAGGGTTGAGATATTATAACTATTTTTGTATTCGATTTACTATATTAGATCGAGAGAAGAAGCCTCCGGTTTGTCTGAGAACTGAGAACTGAACATCAACTGGGGGTTGACTTTCCTATATTGACCTTTGATCATGATGGCAACATGCTTGGTATTCTCTTTATCCTGAGACCTGATTCCTTTTGGGTGCTTATTATTCCATCTTGTGGGTAAATTTGAGGTCTCCTGTAGAATACTTACTAATTTCACACTTAGCATTTTAACATATGAAGTGCTTTACTATTTCATATTTTGGCTGTCTCTACCAATTAAAATTGAATCCCCTTGCGAGGGCAATTTTTGTTTGTTGTGATTATTGCTATAGCTCCAGCAAAAATCAGTTCCTTAAACATGCTAAGTCTTCAGAGAAGTTAGTTGATTGAATAAGTGATCAAATGAAAAAACTGAGTGTGTTCTCCATTCATGTCCATCAGCCCACAGATGTCTCTCATTTATTTTGATTCTCTACTCCCTCAGTCTCAGCCCTCTTAAATGGCTGACAGATCTTTATAATAAAAAACAAACAAATTTCTTTCTCAATTTTATGGCTACAGAGATCAAAACCCTCCCATTAAGAAATATTGTCCCAGGTGGAAGGGAGAGAAATATTGTCCCTGATCTTTGTTTTCATTTTTATTTCATTCAGAAGTTCAGTAGACTCCTTTTGTACATTTATGCATACAACAATTGGGATGTAGGCCAGAGGTGTGGGGAAGTGAAAAGATTCACCAGAGACAGAGTGAGGAGTAGAACAGGCAGATCTACTGAAATACACTGCTGAGGGGAGCAGTGGATGAGACAGGAGAGATCTGCTGCTCCATGTGGGTCAGCTCCCTGGCTGGGGATCAAACTCATGCCACAGTGGCTGTGGTAGCTTCATAGTGTTGAGATTTTAACAACCTGCACCACCAGAGAGGCCTTCCGTTGAGTTATTGACTATATTCATTCTCCCTATGAGAATGAAGAATGCTAAAGGGAAGAGTAATGGGCTTGAGGAAAATTAAAGTGAAAAAACCCTCTTCAAGTAATGTCTCAAAATAGTATCCTATTTTACAAGTTAAAACTTTGCCATTTCCAGCGGATTCCAATTGTGATGATTGCTCAGAAGATAAAGTTCAACCGATCCATGCAATTTCCTTGAATTAATTTCAATTTTTAAGGCAAAAATATCATGTCCAAGCTCATTTGTAATGAATAAGACTTACAGAGTTGAGTGTCAAAATCACACATGTGCTTCTGCTGTTTTTTACACTATTAACTCTAATGGAAGGAAATAGTAGTCTGAGTTACAAGGAAAATATCAGTAACTATATTAAAATAAAGTACAAGTACACCTGAAGAATGGATTAGATTACCTCCATACCACATTTCCCCAAATCTTGTCCCAAAACAACTACTAAGTTATTATCTAGGTTGCTCTTCCTGCTTTAGTTTTCTTTGATCTATTTTGGAAGATGGCAAATAACTCCCCCCCACCACCACCACCTTACATACTATCAGGCCATGAGATAAAGCTGGGAGCTCCCAGAAGGAACTCAGCTATTACCAGAATTCTTGAATCACTGTTAAGATTTGCTACAGAATGCTCAAATACCTTTTCTCACTTTGTATTCTTTTGTGGCCACTTCTATGTGACAAGTTTACTGAAAGCTGTCTGTCATGAAGTGGACCAGAGTTAGGGAATGATGTTTTGAACCTCGTGAAAGATGCACACCAGCATAGAGCTGTTTCTAGAAGATGCTCTATATTAAATCCAATAAAAATGATACAGAAAGGAAGAAAATGTTGCCTGCTAGCTTCAGGTTAGTAGTAGAGAGATTCCTCCCCCCGCTCTGCTTTATTTTTCCTCTTTAGATGCGATCAGCGCACATTGCAGAGAAATGTTACTTAAGACTTAGATTGTGGAATTCCCACTTAAATTCTTAATTATGATAAACTCCCAGTCTTAGATGAATTATGTAAATTATTGTTTATGGGAGTGTTTACATTTGTACATATGAACCCAGTCAAGTAAAACTTGGACCTGTCATTGTTTTGAGAGTGGGGGTGTGTGTGTGGGGGAGGTTTAGCTAGCTAAATCACTCTTTACCTCCCCCCCCCCATTCATCAACTTGTGTATGCCCAGCAAATAGTTTACTTTTAGATTTTCCTAGGACCATGGCATCTTCTTTATAGAAGATTTTTGTTGCTGTTTCATTTTGGCAAGATGCAGAAAATGTAAGAATGATAGTGGGAAATAATTCTAGTTGTTAGGCACACATAAACAATAGGAAAGGCAATATTTATAAAATTGATATCTCTATACTCAAAGATGATATAGAGCAGTAAAAGCTAGAGAAGACAGTATTTGAGGGAATTATATGGCCAAAGACCTATCTCCCTGTATATCATTTGAAGCATGGAAGAAGAATCACACAGAGAATGTGATGTTCAAGCCATAATGTGTACTTTATTTCAGGAAGGGAGAATTGATTTGTATCATAGTTTCTAAAAGGGAAGTTTTATTTTAGAAGAATGTCACATTTTTCAAACTGGGATTCTGTAAAAATTTTTGCCACTTAGGAGCAGTAATTGCATCTTTACTCTAATTAATCACCAGACATCTAGTGAGTACTTTAGAGATGCGAGATTCGATCATGGTCAGTGACTCTCTGAGTACAGTGGGAAGCCCTCCTGCTCTTAGGTTTACAATCTTCTGGAGAGAATCACTTGAAGAAATCTTACCTTGGCTTCCAGATAATATTCTTTTAGTTTCCCCCCCTAACTCTTTAGAGGCTTTTTGTTGGTCTCCTTTGGGGTGAGACCAACAACCTAAATTGAACATATATGCTCTAATATTCAGTCCCTTGTGACCAAGGTAACCACATAATTTATTGAAAACATTTTGGGTGCAGTGCTGTTAATGTTTGAGGAGACAACAATCATAACCCAAACATTCTTTATTATGTTTTTTTCCCCATTGACTTAAAATTTATAGTGACACACACAGTTCTTAAGTATGTATTTATTATTGTGTTTAATTAATGTGTGATTTTTAAGATTAATGATTTTAAGATTCAGGTCTAAAGATTTTAATCTCTTAGATGAATTTTGAAACTCTACACCCATTTATCTAACCCAGATATAAAAAGTTCCCTCATGCCCCATTCCTGTCCATCCCGAGACCCATAAGCAATCATTGTTCTGCCTTTTTTTTCTATTCTATTTATTCCTATTATGATTTCCTATTTAATTCTTAAATTGCTTAAAATTGCATATTTTTTAGTTCCCATACCAGCTTCTTTAATCATGACATCTTGCTCCTTCCAGAGTTCAGTTTCAGTGCTACCTTCAGAAGTCCTTTCAGAAAGGGCCTATGAGTAATAAATTTCTGCAGCCTTTTTCTGTACTATTCTTTTTATTGCTGATCTCTAATTAATGAATTTTGCCTGTCTCTAACTTCATATACATTATTTATGTTCATAAACAATATGCCAGTATTCATGCTTATGATATATATTGCATTATTTACATTTTTAGCAAGCATAGTAGATTTTAATGTATAATGTTGATGAAGAACATTTTCTAAGTATTTCATAGTGTGCTTGCTATTAGAGTCAGAAATTATGGTCACTAGTTAGGTTGGTTTTACATTTCCATAGTGTGCTTAAAGCCTGTTTTTGGAATTCAAATAGTGTCTTCTTTGGGTTTAATAAAAACAAACAAGAGAATGGGTATCTGCCTCATTCAGCAAGTTGCTGCTTAATAAAGCATATTTCTGTGTTAGAAGATGCCAGCTAGGAAGCAGACTGATTGTTGCTTGAGCAAGAGGCCTAAGGAGCTCTGGAGCGCCAAATGCATGTTAGAATTCCGAATCAGGAGAACCCAATTGTCAACCCAATTTACAGTCAAAAATGGAGGGCCAATCTTATATTCATGTCAAGATTGGGGACGATATTCTATGTCAGGTTGAAAAGCTTGAGAGTTTTCACATATTACTTCTTGATAGGAGTTTCTCTTCTAGCAGGAACTTCTGCCTGGAAGTGCTGTGTGTGTGTGTGTGTGTGTGGTTCTTTGTCAAATTGTGAAGCAAGTGGATTCAATATGAGTACAAAAACTTTATCTCTTACCACTATAAATTGTTCCACAACATTAAGAAAAGAATCTGGCATAGAGTAGACACTTGATAAATAGTTAATAAATAAATGAACAAATCATCTTGGATATTCTTAATGCATGGGCGTCGCTATTGAATTTTTGAGTGTGCTATCAAATTTAATCATCTTCTGAGGAAAAGAAGTACTTTCATTTCTTAAAATAATATCTGTTCAGCTCTCTAGTGAAATACTGTGTGTAGAAAATGGAATAGTTGAGACTTTTCGAGGGACTAATGAGCCTTGCTGGTATTATTGAAGAAGTTTTTATAGTTTTAAATGATCTGCTGTTGGAGTCAGATTACTTCCACATGACATAGAGGTTAACCCAGGCAGCAGTTTTTCAACTTTTGGCCAAAGTATTGCATTTCCACCCAACCATAGTTCAGTCGCCTCTCAGCAGCTGTCTCCACTCACATTGCCCTTCAGTTGTTAGCCTCTGAAGAGCTATACTTTTGACAAAAATAATATTTTTCATTTTCCTCAATGTAACCTATAAACTATATGAATACCCCATATTTTTATGAAATTGCTGTAGAACTGAGAAAATAGATATTGACTGAGGCCAGGGACTAATTCTGGCACTTCCTTTGAAGAAATGGGGGTAGTTGGCAGACTATGTGGGGTTGTGGTTTAGCTGGTGAATGTTGCCAATTGCAAAATCACTTTGCTTCTTTGGATTAGAATAATAAATTCTGCATTAATTTATGTTATTGCACAGTTGTTTATCCTGGTGAGAATGTGTTGTCTATCCAGGTGAGCAGGGATTTTGTGTGTGCTTCAATGAGGATTTAAAAGCTCATTAAACCAACAGTTTCAAAAGTTCAGTGAATATGCTAACTCTGTCATTTGGGAGTTTGAGATGGGATATGGAATTAAGAATGGAAGATGAAATTTTTAATGGACAACAGAAAAAAAAGTAAAGTGTGTGACTTGCTGAATTACCTTGACAAAGTCCTATGATTTGACATCAAGCCCCTAGCTTGTAAAATGAGAGGTCTTTGAAATCCCTTCTACCTCTCCAATAAGCTGAGATGTTATAAACAGTTTATCCTTGTAATGAAAATAAAAAATATGGAAGATGGCTTCTTTGAAATAATTATGAACCCATTTGAAAAACCAAAGAGACCAAACACCAGTGAATAGGAGGGGGGAAAAAAAAAAAAAAAACGAAAACAAAAATTCTCTACTTAAAGGAAATTTGAAGGCCTATAGAATAATCAAGAGGGTTAATTCCTTGGGTCCTGTTAAATGGTAAAATGTTCTGCTTTGGTCTCAGTGATGATTAAATTACCCTAACATGGGCCCTCCCTGGTGGTGCAGCGTGTTAAAGCGCAGCACTAAGAAAATAAAGCCACTTCCGCATGAGTTCGATCCCCGCCTGCCCCGGAGGAGATCCACATGGCGTGGCAGACCTCTCCTGACCTGCCCGCTGCTCCCCTCAGCAGTGTACTTCGTCGATCTGCCTGTTCTGCTCCCCACTCTGTCCCTGGTGAATCCTCTCACCCTCCGCATCTCTGGCCTGTACCCCGTTCTGTATAAATAAATAAATCTTTTTTTTTAAATTACCCTAACATTTCTTTGAAATACGAATTGAGTAATTAAATATAGGACTGTTTTATTTCTCCAGTGGGAAAGTCATCAGAACGGGGGACTCACTGGGGAAGAAGGTGGGAGAAAGAAGAGAAAGTAGGTGATTAAAGCCAACCAAGTTCACTGCAAAATTGAAAGGGCTTGTTTTCAGGGCAACACAAGTTTTTAAAGCACTTTAAGTACAACACAAGGCAACTTAGTTACTTTATAATTATCAGTTCGTTTTGGCCGGGGAAATGAAGTGTTCTTATGGAGATCTTTTCTGCTCAGCAAGTCGAGTTGAAATGTAGGAAAACAGCGCGACGAAAGAAACTCACGCTGTGCTCAGAGCTGAAGCACTGCCATTTCCGAGCGCGGCAGCCCCATGGGCTAGGCTACATGACGCTTAAGCATTAGTTCATATTTTTCCAATTAAGCGGAAGTTGTGTTTCTTTATGTGTTACAGAAAAGTTAGTCATTTAATCCCATGAGGAGTATCTTATCAAAAACAATGATTTTAGCCAGAGAGAAAGGAGTGTGTAACTGGATTACAGGACTTCCCCATTCTAACAGGATTCAACTCCATACATGGCTAAGTGTGATGTAATGGTGATCGCTTTGGAACAAAAATGGTTGCCAGTGAAGGAGAAAGCTGGCAAGATATTAACAATGCAATGATGGCTGGGAGTTACAAAAAACGTATACAATGGTATATTAATCAACAGTAAAATGAACAACAGGTACATAGGATAAGCATGTGGTATTTAACTTGAATTTTTGCTTTGCTTTTATTCAGCTTGTGTGGGTTTGTCTGTCTGGATCTTGCTTTATATGTGCAGGTCTGAAAGTTACATGAAGAGGTACCTCAGATGGCTTAGATAGCTCCAAATTTCAATGCTAAGATCAAAACATCATTTACCATATCACAATGTGTTTGAATCAGAAATCTATATTTTATGTCTGCTTAGGTCTGCATAATCTTTTGCCCTCAGATAGATTAGAAGAGATCTTTTCCGCATACCATTCCAATACCGAACAGATGTCTCTAGTCATAGAAGTGCTAAATCAGCTGGTAATACCTTTGTAGACATCTAGATTGTGAATCCGATTGATTCTTCAGGAGTTGCTCTTCCACGGTCCTGAATCAGCCCTAATACCCCATTCAATGGGAGTATGGTCTGATTGTGGCGACTGCTGTCCCTTGGTTGCAACTGAAACGGTGGCTGTGTATTTAATTTTGGGTTTCACAGCGTCTACACAGTAGTAATGTTTCTTACCTGAGAAGGAAGAAATAATAATACCAACAGGATTATTGTGGGAAAAAAACAAGGAGATACTGAGTGTAAAGGGCCCCATGGAATAACTGCTGCATAGTAAGTGCTCAGCAGATGCGAGCTATTGTTACCACACAAGTAATGTGACAAGACAGATGGCGGACTAACCTTTCCCTCAGGTTTTCTACACTTATTCATGTGTGCCTATGCTTCTCAAATTCTGCTCATATTAGAAGCTCTTCTTTGTTAGAACTCTAATTAATCAAGATAAGGCTGCTTTGTCTGCTTCTTTTCCAGAAGGCAACATTAAATACTGAGTGGTGTTGTAGAGTGAGTTGGAAGGTCTGGATACTCACTCCTCCTTCGACTTGATCAGGCCATGTCAGTGTCTATGTCCCATGTTCTGTCACTGCTGCTTCTTTCACTGTGGCCAGTGGTGGAATGGGAGGGTGTGCAGTGGCATAATTCTTCGTAAGTAATTGTGTGGCAGATATTTTTGAAATGTCAACGCATGCATATTTCCACTGTCCTTCCACCCCTTGTGTTTGGCCAGTTAGATGATATGACTATGTATTCATGACAGACACCAGAAGTGGGTTCTTAGTGTTTGGATTCCAAATTCTTAAATTGTAGGCAGACAACAAACCCAGGGTATAAACAAACCTTGGAAAAATTAGGTCACAGAGTAGTGTTTCTCAAGATTAGAGAGATACCCAAGATGAGGTACAGAGAGTCAGAGAGGAAAAAGAGCTAGGTTTTGAGGTTTCCAGTGAGACCACCTTGAGAACTGCTGTACCCCATTTTCCATTAAAAATGTGGGTAGGTCTGTGGGATCCAAGGATTGAAGACATCAATAGCTCATGCCTACCCCCTCTCCTCCCTAGAAAATAACAGGAAAACAGGACATAAGACTATGGGGCAAAGGTGGTAGATCTGAGGCCCCCCCCCCCACCGCACAATTGCCTGGTGTCTAGTGCAAGGGAGCAGAGGCAGAGTATGTCCCATGCCCTTGACAGTGGCACAGACCTAGACCAGATAACTGGTGCATCTGAGGAGACCTGTGGTTGGGACCAAGGGTTGAAGTGGACATCTGTGGACACGCCACATACATGGAAATGATGTCACTGTGGATATCCCAGTAGAAACCAGCATGAGAAACTGTTGCCCACTATTTAAATTCTGTTTAAACTTGAATCTCAACGTGTAATGTAAATTCAGATAGAGAAGGTCTTGTTGAGTTGATTTTCGTGTGTGGTCTTAGATTGCAGTCTACTTCCATTCTCTTGCATGGCTGCTCTACTTCCCAGGGGCCATTTCTTGAAGAGCTTTGACTTGCTCCATTGTATGAGCTTTGCTCCTTTGTCATCAATCAGTTGTCCATATGTGTGTGGGCTTATTTCTGGACGCTTGATTCTATTCCACTAATCTCGGTGCCTCTTTTTACTCTAAGACGATACCATTTTGATTAGCTTTGTATTAGAGTTTGACATCCGGAAGCATGATGCCACCATTTTTTGTTTTGTTTTGTTTTGTTTTGTTCTCAGGATTGCTTGGGTTATTTGCGGTCTTTTTGTTCCATACAAAATTTAATATTTTTTCTTCTATTTCTATGAAGAGTGCCATTGGGAATTTGGTGGGATTGTATTGGCATGGATGGACCTTGAGGGGATTAATATTCAGTGGCACAAATCAGATTGAGAAACACAAATACCTTATGTTTTTACTCATGTGGAAGAAAGAACCAAAACAAATGAACAAGTAAATTAAAACAAAAACAAGCCCTTGGATTGTGACAACAGAATGGAGCTTACTAGAGGGGAAGGATGAGTGGGTAAAATGGGCAAAGGGGTTCACCTTAGGGTGGGGAAGGAAACAGGACTTTTGGTGCTGATCACATCCAGCGTGAAACGTTAATGTTGTCTACCTAAAACCTATGTCATGTGATAAACCAATGTTACTTCAATAAAAACTACCCAAAAAAGCAAGTCCTAAATTTGTGAGAGGAGACTGCTACTTGCTCAAGTGTGAGCATAGTTTAGGGACCTGATCACAAAGGGTGTGCATGGAATAATGCTGAATATGCACTCTGATTTAGAATTTGGTCCAGAGTAGGACAGACACAATGACAAAGGGAACAGAGAATGGTCATTAGTATGAGCACACCCATCCCAGCATGTGTATGAGAGGAGGAAATTGGCTTAGGTCTGTATGGTGGCTTCAGTTCATTTACAAGGCAGATGAAGCTAGTTTCATCCTGGTCTGTGTCACCAAGGAAAACATGAGCGCTAATGAAGCTCTGCAGCAGGGCAAATGAGCTGGGCTTTGCGCTTCATGGGCTGGGTTCTTAGAATGTGTGTGGAGATGGCATTGGCATTAATGAGACTAGCAACGTACTGCACACTGGCAATCACCACTGGCTCCGAACAGGGGACCCTAATTTGGAATAGTGTTTCTTCAGCCTGAGCAATCACACAAATCTCCGAGGTACTTCTTAAAAAATATCAATTTCTAGGCTTCATTCCAGACATGTTGCACTGTCTCTCCAAGGCAGAGGCTTCAGATTTGTATTTTTAATGTGAGTGTCATGTAAAGCAGAAAAGACCAAACATTATTTGGATTTCGATACAAACTACTTCTTAAGTCTACTAGAATGAGCAACAGTTTGGGGAGGGACCTAAGCAGAGGGCTCTGGAGAAGCTTGCTGGGTTTGAGTCCGTGCCTCACTTGTCTCGCCTATAAAGTAGGATAGTGTCAGGGGCTCTGTCTCCCGGGCTTGTTGGATGAAGCACTGGAAGAGCACTTGGAATGTGATTAGAGCATAATAAATGTTAGCGTCTGTTCGTTCTTTTTCTTTGAATTCTCCAACAAGATAGAAAAAGTGAGGATACTCATTGAAAAAGCGCAAGGCTCATGTTTTCTAGGTCCTTTATCATTTTTAACTGTATGAGCTTTTTAAAAATTCATAGTTTTGAGGCATGGGCCTTCAGAAGCCCATTTCATTTAGAGAATTTCAGCCTCAGAAGAGTTGGGCGGCTTCTCTAAAGTGCCTAGCTGTGAACGCCTGGCGCGCCATCTTGGAGCTCTGAACAGTGGCAGAGTGGGAGTAAGTATGGAACTTTGGGGGGATCTGGATACGATTCGGATTCTGGTATTCTGAGGTGGGCCTGCATTTCTAATGACTTCTCTGTGGTGCTCTTCATACCTTGTTCTTAACCTTGAGGAACAAAGCACTCTTTTAAGAGTCTGATGGCCCTGAGGTTTATCAGGCCAACCAACTGCAGTCTGGCTTTGGGGAACTCCCTAAAGGACAGTACATCTTTGTATCCTGGAAGCAAATAGAAATGATCCTTTGAAACAATGTAACCCAGTCAACCCTCTTTCTCCACATGATGAAAGAAAGACCAGCTTGCTCTACTGCAGCTAACGGGATGCTGCTGTATGCAGTGTGCCTGATCTTCCCAAGCTAGGAGCTCTGAAGTTCAGCAGTATATGCGTAGCACAAAGACTACACTGGATACACTTTAATCTTGCTTGTGAGAAGGTATGTCAGGGTTGTGTAGACAGGCCGCAATCATTACCCTGGCTGGTTAACAGAGATGTCCATGTGATAGAATACTGCATAAACCAGCTTCCAAGATACTTTGGGTGATGATATCCAGATGAACTCACAAAGATGACACATCAGAAATGCATAGACCAATACTCCATTTTCCGTCTCTGAACCATCCTGATAGACTCACCGTTTATCTGTTCTCTGTCATACAATCCAAATGAGCAAATACAAGCTATTACTCCATTCTGTAATTGAAAGACTATGACATAGAGATTTACTGAGTATCTGCTCTAGTATCAATCATTAAAAATCAATGTTCAACTACACATTCTCTTAGGACGTGGACTGGAATAGCAGTCAAACTGTGGGGAGTGTTTGTGCACTTTAAAGCCTTCACGTGCGGGGAAATAATCCAAGTATGAGAATTGTACAGTTCATTGGCCTTTAATAAAGTTATTTAGTTCTGATCCTTCAGTGGATATAAAAAAATCAAAAGTACTTGATTCAGATAGACACCAGGTTAAATGAAAAGAAGGGGGAGAGGAAAGCCTAGATTTTCAAAGGAAGTAATGCTACGCAGCTTTATCAAATCTTCCTGATCACACCGTCATTGTCCATAAAACTCAGCCCGGCGGTTCAGAAGGAAACAACGACAAGCAAGACACTAGCTCTTGGAGCTTAAGAGTGAGGTACAATAAATTTCCCTTTTCTCCTTAGTGCTTCCTCTGGGATTCTCCCAAAGCACCTCGGGGACCCAAAGGGATAATATCACCTACTCTTATGTATACAGGGATTGATTTTCTTTTCTTCCCTTTGTGGCTTCTTAAAATCGCCAATATTGTGGTTATTGAACTTGTCTTTTGATACCTTAAATGTGAAGTGGGAAGAGAAATATGAGTTGAGTTACCCACACAGCCGTTCTGTATAACCAACAGCCACAAAATCTTCCTGGAAAACAACGATTGGCATGTATTTTGCTGATGACACTTATAATTGGCTGTGAGTAGACTGGTAGATTGCACTCGGCTGGGGTGGCTGTCCTCCTGGGTGATGAAGAGGTGAAAGTAGGCAAGTGGAAATGTGCGAGCTTGGTGAGCGCTCAGGGTGGGAAATGGCGCCGCGTCCTCCCTTCCTGTTCATTTGGTCCAAGGCAGAACCATGACTGGGGTCAAAGTCTAGAGGCTGGAAATGGACGCTTCTTGAGGATGGTCTGCCAATTTAGAGTGCCCAGGTAGAGGTCGGGGGAGATTTGAGCTGCTACTGCAGTATACATTAGAAGACAGGTCCGGACACATAAGTCTGTTTCAAGTTAAAAATGGCTTGTGTTGGGGGGGCCCTCCCTGGTGGCGCAGCAGGTTAAAGCACAGCACTGAGAAGCTAAAGCCACTTCCTCATGAGTTCGATCCCCGCCTGCCCAGGAGGTGACCACATGGCACGGCAGACCTCTCCTGACCCGCCCGCTGCTCCCCTCAGCAGTGTACTTCGTCGATCTGCCTGTTCTGCTCCCCACTCTGTCTCTGGTGAAGCCTCTCACCACCCCTGCACCTCTGGCCTATACCCAGTTTTGTATGCATAAATAAATAAAATCTTTAAAAAAAAAAAGAGGCTTATGTTGGAAGGGGGAGCAGAAGGGATGAATAGAGTTGCCCAGCAAAGGACAGGATGCTCAGTGAATTGTGTGTTTCAGATAAACAATGCATAGTTTTTCTGTATCGATATGTCTTTTGCAATATTTTGGTGGTCGGCTGGGGGTTAGTCAGTCTCCTTAGGATCCATAAGATATTTGGGACATGCCAAGATGAAATGAATTTTCATTGTTTATGTGAAATTCCAACTTAACTGAGTGTAACTGAGCGTGGGCTAACTATGAGGCTCACTGAGGAAGCCGATAATTTTGGTGCCTGACAAGGCATTAATCTTTTACTGTGCCCCCAATTCTTAAAAATGAAACTATGTATTGTGAGAGGAATAACCATCTCCACAATAGAAAAAAGTCAGGTGGTTACAGGAACTACATATCTTAGAAAGCAATCTTAAGAATATCTCTTCTTACTAGACTATTCGTTTTCTACTGCTAATTGATAAATTGCTGCAAACTTTTTGCTTTGTAACAAATCTATGTATATATGTGTATATATGTATGTCCATATTTCATTGAGGTAACTTTAGTTTGCCACTGTCTATGACGTAGAGCTGTATGACATCACAGTTCTATGGGGCCAGCATGACTGGCTAGATTCTCCCTCAGGCCATCCCAGGCAGGAAGAGGGCATTAGTCATGTGGAGTTCTTACTGGAGACTGGGGAAAACCCACTGCCCAGTGCATCATTGGGGTTGGCAGAGTTCACTTACTTGCAGTCAAAGGACTGAGGGCCTTGTTCCTTTGCTGCCGCCAGCACAAGCCACTTCTGTCTGCTCTGAGACCACTGTATCCCTTGACATAGTGCCAAGCCCCTAAGCCCGTATGGCACTTCACAACTCTGAGTCCTCCTCTGTGACCAGCCAATGAAATCTCTGCTTTTTTTAAAAAAAAAGATTATTTATATATTTATGCATGCAGACCTGGGGTACAGGCCAGAGGTGCAGGGGCAGTGAGAAGCTTTACCAGAGACAGAGTGGGGAGCAGACCAGGCAGCTCGACAAAGTACACTGCTGAGGGGAGCAGCGGGCGGGTCAGGAGAGGTCTGCTGTGCCATGTGGGTCACCTCCGGGGCGGGGATCGAACTCATGCTGAAGTGGCTTTTGCTTCTCAGTGCTGTGCTTTAACCTGCTGTGCCAGCAGGGAGGGCCCAAAAATCTCTACTTTTAACTGGCTCAGGCATTAAATTTGCCCACTTTCACATGCTCTGCATCTTAAGGTCAACTTATTGCCACAGTGCCTAGCTGGGTGCTTAATTGAATAATAGGGAGAAGGGGAGTGGACCCCAAGTGTGGGGAATCTTGGACATGCAGCTTAGAATTCTGTCTACTACACACCATGCCTTTGGGAGGGGCTTCAGAGCTTTTGCTGCACCCCCAGGAAGTTCCTCGCCCACCCCCATATCCAAATACTGTATCTGGCCACATTTCACACTCTTTCAGAAAGAAAGAATCACTTGTTTCCTTATACCCTCTCCCAGAAATGGTGCCCCTTCTAATGGGTGCCCCTAACCAAACTGTCCCAGAAACCCCTCTTCTTACTACTTAGTGACTCCCTGTATGGCTGTTGCAGTAATTTCCTTTGATAAGCTTCTTTACTTCTTTATTTTATATGTATCTTCAATGGCATGCAGGAAGGATAGTGGTATTTCATAATCCATCTTTCCCACTTCCTCATGCAAACAGTTTGAATCCCATAGAATTGCAAGACCATCTTTTAAAGTAAGACATGGAACATATTTTCCTCCTATATTCTTGTTTTGTTCTCATGTGTATATTTTACATGAAAAATTTACACAGTAGCCTGTGTTACCCACGCAATATGGCTGCTGGAAGGAACATTCGTTGCCCTTCTGCAGTTGCTTGTTGATGTAAAAAATTGATGCCAGGTTAATGTGTCCTAAGATGACTAACAATAAGATTTATTTTCTGGCCTTTCATTCTGTATTGTGCATGTAGATGACCTACTTTTCCTCCAATCTCTGACTTTTGCACACATAATTATTTGTAATTCCATTTTCCCCCAGAAGATGGCGCTGCTGCCACTTTTCCAGCAAAAGAGCATCATAAAATAGGAAAAAGGAGACCTCAGTGGGATATTTTAGCATTCTGTAATAGTACACAAAGCAACCATATCGACAAAAAACATATTTCAAAGATGACATTTGAAAGTACCTACTATATTCCTTCTCCTTATGTTGAGTTTAGTTTCATAGAAGAAATGGTCACTAGTCACATACGTTCAAAGAAGTGTGTCGAGGCCGGAGTAGGAAGCCTCTGGGCTGCTCTGTTGTCAGGATCGGGACCCAGCTGGTGGCTGAATAGAACAGTCACTCTTTTAGAGGACAGTAGTGGTGTCTGCTGTTAGCTCCACAGAGCCCCACAGAGGCTTCTTCACGGATGTGACTTTGAATAATGATGTCACCAACAGTTTGCACGCCAGCAGGAGCCACGCGCATTGCCATTTATAGAAATGTGATTCTTGCTCTAAATTATTTACCTTTTAAAGAGGTTTTTTTTTTTTTTTAACATGCATACCGTGAGGCATTCAATAAATGTCGAAAATCAAACACTCGTACCTGGAAACCTCATATTAGAATTTAGAATCTGGTATTCGGCTGCTTTGTTATTGAATGTGTTTTGCTACCAGCGGAGCCAATCCTATCAATTAGTACTGTAGTATTAGTATCATAGTATCCTCTCACTGTTTCCCTTTCATGTGAGGTGATAAAAGCACAGAATGCAAGGAAATAAGGGCTAAGCATTTACTAGCGACATGAAATCAAGGAAGAAATGGTTTCTACCTAAAATAAGAGGCTTGGAAATAAATGATTGACATCAAACGCTTTGGGCAAGTAATATATTTCCTTTCCAAATCTATTAATTCTATGAATTACTTGAAATGCTGGGTAACTTTCTGGATATAGATGTGCACGTCTTAGCCTATCTTTCTAGACATTTTCAGAATTTTATATCCAACTAATGTGACTATATCTAACTAGAAATGTTGATTCCATGCACACATAAAATCTCATTTCCTTTTTTCAACAAAGAATTATTGTCTGTTTTGTGGTCAGCTCTGTTTCAGGTTCTCCATAGGCAGGAATCCCTGTCCTGCTGGTGCTTACTCCAGAGGAAGAGATGTGTCTCATGGGCTGAATCATTGTCCTAAATGGCATCTTACTCTCCTCGCCCCCATTATCTGTGACTGTGATTTTATTGGGAAATGGGATCTTTGTAGATATAATCAAGTTAAATTAGGGTTGTAGTGACTTAGAGTGGACCTTGGTGCTACACTGGTGTCCTTGCAAGAAGAGGACAATTTGGACGTGGACACCAACATGGAGGAGAACGTCATCAGTGAGACATTAGGCCGAGGGTAGTCTGAAGCACCTACAAACCAGTGGATGCAGGAATCCCAGCAGCCACCAGAAATTGGGAAAGGGCAAGGCAGAATCCCCCCTTTGAGCTCTCCCTAGGAGCATGGCCATCCTGGCATCTTGATTTTGAACTTGCAGTCTCCAGAAATTTGAGAAAATAAATTTCTGTTGTTGTACGCCATCCAGTTTATGGTGATTTGTTATGGCAGCCCTAGAAAATCAATACAATAGGTAAGAAAAATTCAACTCGAAAAATCATACAATGAATTAAACAGTGATTTTGAAAGAATAATGCTGGGGGGAGGCTGAATGACAGGCAAGTTGCAGTTTTAAACAGATCAGTCAGACACCTCTGAGAAAGTGACATTTGAACGCAGTCTTAAAGGGGTGGATGGAGAGAGTCATGCAGCTGTCCGGGGAGAATGGTCCAGCAGAGGAAACAGCAGGTGCAAAGGCCCTAAGACAGGAGTGTGTCTGTTCTATTAGTTTCCTAGGGTGCTGTAATAAATTATCACAGTGTTGGAAGTGTGAACACCAAGCATTTGTGACCTGTTGGAAGGATGTGCATCAAAGGCAGATAAACTATTTCTTGATGATGAACTGCTTTCTATTTGCTTTCTTTCACTCATCTTCAGTTTGGAGATGCTTGAAAATGGACAAGAATTTTGAGAATTATGGTCTTTAGTTCTGAAATGGGAAATTACAATTTATATGTTAATTTCCCTTTCTTGATTTTGCATGTCTCAGATAAATGTCCTTTGTATTATGCAGTCATGTTTGCTCCCCTTCAATTATGATGTATTCGATTTTTAGGCAACATCTAGAGAATCAGGGAAGTATGGGAAGGATGAAAATCAAGAGGAAATAAGAAGAAAGTAAGGTTTCAAATAATTAAATTATCAATCAAGGATAATTACCACAAACTGGGTGACTTAAAATAACAGATTTTTACTGTTTGGTGGTCCTGGAAAGCAGAAGTCTGATTTAAGGTTTGGATATGGCCATATCCCCTTCAAAGATTCTAGAACAGAATACTTTGTCACTTTTGGCTTCTGGTGGTGCCAGGTGTTCCTTGCTTGTGGCTGCATCACCCTCATCTTTACCCACATCTTCACATGACCTACCCTGTGTCTCTGCTTAACTTTTCTGTATATCTGTGTGTATTATTATGAAATGCTAAAATATCCCACTGAGGTCTCCTTTTTCCTATTTTATGATGCTCTTTTGCTGAAAAAGTGGCAGCAGCACCATCTTCTGGGGGAAATGGAATTACAAATAATTGTAGTGTGCAAAAGTCAGAGATTGTAGGAAAAATAGGTCATCTGTATGCCCACTATAGTATGAAAAGCCTGCAAATAAATCTTAGTTGTTAGTCATCTTAGGACACAAACCTGGAATCAGTTTTTGACATCAACCAGCAACTGTAGAAAGGCAACGAATGTTCCTTCCAGCAGCCATCTTGTGTGGGTAGCTCAGGCTGCTGTGGAAATTCTCCTTTTATGTTCTTTATAAGGACACTCATTAGATTTCGGGCCCACCTGGGTAATCTGGAATAACCTCGCCTAAGATCCTTAACTCTATTACATCTATAGAGGACATTCTTTTTCCAAATAAGATCACCTTTACGTGTTACAGGGGACACATCTTTTCAAGGACTGTGCTTCAATCCACTGTATGTGTTTGAGCAACCGAAAGGAAGCCAGTGTGGCTGGAATGGAGGTTGAGAGAAAGAGAAGGAAGGAGGTACTGTCAGAGAAGATTGTGAGTAGCAAGCAAAAGGGGTTAGGCGGGGCCTTGGAAATGGCGGTAGAGACTCTGGTTGCCATTCCAAGTCAGATGGGCGATCTGGATCATTCAGTAGGTACTGCCTGCTTGACAACTTTGGGTTTTAATAAATGGGGAGGATGAGATTTTGTCATTTGCTCATTAAAACTGAAGAACTGTAATACTTTTCGCTGGTAGCATAAGAAAAACTGAGATGATAAATAATTTTCCTAAGTCAAATACCAGACTAATACTTGCCCCAGTCAGCAGTGTTTCCCTTAGCCTGTTGCATCACAGTTAGAGGTGAAACTAAGTCCCAGGAAAGCAGTAGAGTAACTTTGGCTACCTGTTTGCTGCCTTTGAAGCTAGAAATCTTTGCATTCAGACCTTCCAGCTCTTTATGCCAGGTCAGTGCTTTCACTCAGCCTGTGTTGGGGGGGGGCTTCTTTATTGTGTAAAATGTGTGCTTCTGCCCTGAGCAGCCCACAGAAATGAATACCAGTGCCAAGATGCAGCCATGGGAAGTGGAACTGCTGGCTTCTATGATAGTTCTGTTTTTACTTATCTAGGAACCGTCTCCCTCTTCCAGAGCTGATGCACCCACTTACATTCCCACCAGCTGACCACAGGGTTCTGTCTTCTGCACTCACTTCCTGTCTTTGTCTTTTTGAGAGTAGCTGGTCTAAAAGGGCTGAAGTGACAGCTCATTGTGGTTTGCATTTGTGTTTCCCTAATGATTAGTGATATTGAGCACCTTTCCATGAATATTTGAGATAGTCGGGTTCTTTGTCCATTTTTAAATCAGGTTACTTGTTTTACTCACTGTTAACTTAGATAAGTTCCTTGCACATTTTTGGGTGTAAGTCCCTTGTAGACTTGTCGTCTTCAAATATTTTCTCCCATTCTGTCAGTTACCTTTTCTTTCTTGAATGTTTCTGTTGCTATGCCGAAGTTTCTAATACTCTGAAGTGTTAAAAGTAGCATAGAATGTGGGAACTTTAGCTCATTATTTATAACAGTGATACCCATGGTGTTTTTTTTAATTTATAATAGTTTATTTTTACATATTTTTGTGCATTTTTCCATCTCAGTTGCAACCCCCTTGGGTTTCCCATCACCAAATCACCCATGTGCCATCACCATAGTCCAGTGCATTTCCCATAATGTTTCTTTATTACCTAAGATAATGGTTTTGGACTCTGTGACTATAGTTAGAGGAATATTCATTGGGTTTATGTTTTAATCAGAAATGAATGCCTACAATTTTATTGTTGGATATCTTTTTAGCACCTAAGAAGCTTATCACCTTCTCTTTCTCCTTATCCCTAATAATGCAGTGAGTTATTGCAGTGAGTTGCTAATATTGAACTATTCTACACACTTTTTGAGAAAGTCTCACTTAGCCATGCTGTATTATTTTTGTAATGCCTTAATGAATTCTACTTGGTAATATTTTATTTAGGATTCTTGCTTCAATATTTATAAAGTGAAACCAGTTTATAGGTTTCTATAGTGTGCAGTTTCTATCAAGTTTTTGATATCAGTGTTATGCTAACTTTATAAAAATACTTTGTGAATTTCTTTTCTCCTACTCTATGCTCTGAAACCCTGAAGTTGCACTGGATATTTTGGCCTTTTTGGAATTGGCTGTATTCCTTGGCTCTTTTGATGGGGTAGTTAAAATCATGTCTTGTTTCTTTGACATCTCCTGGTTTGTTTAAACTCTGTTCCTATGATGATCAATTTTAGTAAACTGTACTTCTTAGAAAATATCAATTTCACCTTTTCCAAATAAATTTGCAAAAAAAAAAAAAAATATCATGATATTTCTATCAGAAACCTAGCAGGAAACAGAAGGTGTATTTAACCTGGGCATTTTGAGGAAAGTCAAATAAAATGACAATGTACAAAGAGACGAGCAAGATTTAAAGGCAACAAAGAGTAATCTTACAGAATCCATGTAATAGTGGGGTGCTCTACTCAACCTAGGTGAGGGGCCAAGGGAAGGAGTGGCAAGTAAAACCTAGGCAGGGTGGCTTAACTGCCACTTGGAAGGAGCTGTCGCTTTTGAAGAGAACATCCAGTCCTAAGTAGCCCAGTAAGGGACATAAGTTCCCCAATCTCGTTTCCTGACCGTTCTCTGATTTTTCATTTGGCCAAACCCAAAGGAAGCCAGAGAGCCAGGAAGCTTGCAGCTTTTGTAAACTAGGCCTTTCAGGCACCAAGTAGAGAAAAGAAAGCAGGAAAAATGGTAGATAACCAGCAGTGTTTTGATGTAGTCGTTCAGTGGTTATTTTACAGATGTTGTTTCTTATCTTGTATATTTTGTGTTTTCTTCTCTTGATTAGGTTAGCAAATGGTTGATCTATTTTGTAGATTTTTTTTAAAGCTTACTTATTCTACTGTCTGTGTTCAAGCTGGTTAGATTTATTT
The DNA here is from genome assembly GCF_000260355.1 of Condylura cristata. Taxonomy (NCBI): domain Eukaryota; kingdom Metazoa; phylum Chordata; class Mammalia; order Eulipotyphla; family Talpidae; genus Condylura; species Condylura cristata. Next base: position 11,894,717 of record NW_004567128.1, read on the forward strand.
GCTTTTTAATCTTTATTATTTTGTTTCTACTTTCCTTTGGCTTATCTTTCCTTCTTTTTTCTTTGATTTTCTGCTCGATAACTTGATATTATTTCCTTCACTTCTGTTTTTATCAGCATATCAGATTAAAAAGTTTCCTGTGCATTCATTTTCTGTGCACCCAATACCGTCATATATGTCACTGGCCTTTTTAGAGCCTCTTCCTCTGGATTTCCCGGATTCATAATTTTGTATTACAAATCTTGGAGATCGGAGATCATCCTTTTACAAACTATTAAAAACTCAGCAATACTTTGCTGCATAGTAGCCAGTGTCCACTTGCAGGAGGAATACAGACAGCAGCCCCCAGGGCATGAGACTCTGCAGCAGTTAGCAGTGACAGCAGAGAGGTGCTGGGCTCAATGAAAAGGGGCTAGGGCCCTGGTCAGAGGTGCTGGGGCCCAGGGAGCAGGTGTTGGGGCTCAGGGAAGCTTGGGGCATGTAATAGCCGTGCACTCAGGACTCGACATAGAAACCTGAACCTGCCGCCGAGAAAGTGAAGTATGGTGGTAGAACTTGATTCCCAAGTATGATCATAGGACAAGGAATGCTGATTTCTAATTAATAAATTACTTTAGAAAATAGGTGATTTCCAATATTCCTATGTACTATCGTATTAACAAATTTGAGATTAAAATGGAGCATCTGAATAGATCAGCTCTATCTTCAAGAATTCTATAGTCAAGGTAGAAGCAATATATATTTTTTGCTGAGTGTGTTGGGGAGGATGGACAGCTTATCAATAGGGAAAGAAGTTAGTCGCCTGATTTGGGGATTCCCTGAAGAGTGTGACTTATCTTCATTGAGGTTCACACTGATGACATCACTATGAGTCAAAGGCATGGATTGCACCTCTCGGATGCCTGTCACCTGACGATACCCACGACCAGGTGCCCTGAGCCCTCCACCAGGGTCCACTGTGTCCCTGGCCTTCTTGCTCTCACTTCCTCCCTGTCTTGTGCCTCAATTTCCAGTCAGATTTCTAGGGTTTGTTACTGGTTTGGATTTGTCTTACCCTTTGTTATGTTCCTCTGTATTCCACATGGAAGTGACACTATCATGGTGGTCTTTCTCCTTCTGACTTGCTTCATTTAGCATTATCCCCTCCAGTTCAATACGTGCAAAGAGCATGCCTTTAACTACGAGGTCTCTCTTTTATCAACTGTGTTCTTTCTAAGAGTTATTTGATTTCCTGAACTGTGGTTACCTCACTTATAATACTGGGAATATTTATCATTTCTGTCCTATAGGGATGTTATTAGAAGTAGTTTTTTATGTAAAGTACTTATATTACAGTGTTTGACAAATAGTTGTTAATTTATGTATATTAATTAGAGGCTAATTAGTGTATGATTATTCCTCTGTTTGCGTATTCTTTTGCCTGTTTCCCTACTGGGGTTTTATAATCATGGCACCAAATCTTGCACTATCCTAATTTCCCATCACAGTGGCTGAGTACAGAGTAGTTGCTCCATAAGTATTTTTCTGGAAGGGTATTTTTGTAAATCTCATGATAGTAAAGCAGGGATTTGGTGGGGGGGAGGGGTGAAGAAAGTACAATAAGTGATAGAGTTAAAATTAAAATGGAAATAGAAGCTAATTAAGCAATTTAAGGGTAAGCTATTAGTCTCCAACTAATAGAGAAACTTAGGAGGCAGCATGATGGGAAGAAGAAATGCTTTGGAGTTAGGCCAGCATCTTAACTTGTTTTTTGCTATTTCTGATCTGTGTCCTTGGGGAAGTTATTAGACCAGATCTGAACTTCAATTTTCATATATATTATAAAGGTTTAAATAAATAAAAAGGATCTTAAAATGACTGTACATTCACATGGCTGTCCACAGAATTTTTCTGAGGATTAATTGAGATTGTGTGTAGTATTAGCAGTAAGTGTTTATTGCCAAAAACTTCCTTTTGAACTTAAATTCAGATACAAGTTTTAGTTCAACTAAGTTGATCGATGACGACGAACTTAGAGAAGTCCATTGGTCATTTTTCAGGAAGTTCATTATGTGCTTTTTATTCTCTTTTCTATCCTTCTTCTGTGATCTACAAGGTGACATACAATTTTGATAAGGAAGAGTTTAATGTTTCATACCCTGAATGTGCTAAAGAAGAGAGAATATAAAATATAATGGAGTTTTTATGAGTTTCTTTGGAAAGGGAAGCTAATATTCTTGCTGTTAAATCTAATACATGAAAAATTGTGATCCTTTAGACCAAAAAAAAAAAAAAAATTCTGTGAGTCATAATCAATAAACTTAGAGAAACTTGGAACTAGACTTACATTTGCTCATCTGCCCTTGGGGCCAAACCTTTTACACTCATTCATTCCATCTGTTAATTACAACATCTTGGTTAGCTTTTCAAACTATAATCAATATATTAACACCTGTCAATATAGGCTTGCTAAATACATATTTTCCTTAATTTCTATGACTACTTTGGGGGAAATAGTTTATTTCTCTTTTAATGCTGCAGTAGGGCCTCCACAAAAGGCTGCAGTGAAGCTCAGTGTTAATAGTGTGACCAGTCCTTTGTCACCTGTGGGGCCTTTATGCTGAGAAGCAGCTGACACTGTAATGGCATCAGTGTTTTGTTACAGAGGAGGCAGACGCTCTACAACTAAGCCCAACTAATGGATACGTGTCAAAACAAAAAACAAACAAACAAAAAAACCCGTATGCTTCAAAACAGAATCTCAGGTGCGTTAGATATTGTTTCTTCCTCCCCCAAACATTTTTTTTACACTGATGAGTGAGAAGCTGCCATTGTGCTCTATAATTATTGTCTCAAAAGTTACTTGCTGACAGCTGAATCTACTTCCTAATATTTATTATCTTGAAGGGCTACAGTAAGTTCATAAAATGCTTTTTGACTTTACTAAGCTTTTTAAATTTTATGAAATGGGGAAGAGAGTTTAGACTGAGTCAAGCAATGAACAAAGAGAAGGCTAAGCTGTCTGATGTATAAAAGTTCTCAGAAAGTTATGTAACTCCAGAAATCGGTATATACTGTTTGAATGGAAGCGATCTGTATCCATACTTTGAAGCACTGATGGCAGAAAAGAATGAAAGCTTGTACAAGTGCTAAGTGAAAAATTAAGTGATAATTCATGCTGGATTTCATGTGCAATATCAAGAAAGCAAATAAATATATCTTTGAACTTCATGGGAATATAATTTAGAGTTGTAATATTAAAAGTTTTATAAGTTAATAAGAAAAAGTTAATATTCACTTGTGAAAAACTCAGCGAAATGGGGCTATAAAATATGCTTCTAGTCATAACTCTGTATTCTTATTAAAAACTTTTGTTTCTCAACTCAAGTCCAATGGGAAATATATACTGGAAAGCTGACTTAAAAGAAGGCATATGCACGCATCAAATTACATATATCAGATATATATATTTCAGATTAAACTATAATGTTTAGAGTTAAGTATGGAAATTTCCTATAATTAGATATTGAGCGGGCTATAAGATCACAGTGGTCAAACTCCAAACCCACCCTGGAGTTAGATTTTGTTTTGTGTTTTCAGAGTTTCATTTACTTTTTTCTCCATGGATTTGACACTGCCGGATTTCATCAATACAATGTTCTCACTAAAAATTATTGCCCTGCTGCTTGCACCAATGATGTAATTTTAAATCTAATCATTTCCTTAAAAAACAACCTATAAATGGGCTTTTTCAATGTCACTAATAATCTTGTAGATATCTACCTAAAGCCCACACAAGGGTTAGAGATACATACAACTTATTTAGGTTTCCTGTCTTAACAAGAAGTTTGTAACAACACAATGGAAACTCTTAAGATGTGGAAGATTCTTCATAGCCTCAGATGCAGATGGAGCAGTTATGGACAAGAGGAGTTGGCACATACAAACTGAAACCTTAGGACACGGAGCTCCCAATGCCCTGAGAGAATCGAATTTTAAATGAGGTCTAAGACAGTTGGAAAAAAAATATTAAATTACTAGCTTTCCTGGAAATTGATCAGACTCTTAAAGCAGGTACACCCTAGGGTAGAGAGATGTGTAGGCAAAGATAGTAAAATGAGAAGATGTGGCCCATATGTTGGGTGTAAATAACTGAGTTTCTTTTCATGATTTGTCTAGTAATTACTAGCTTTGCCCCAGTGACCATGGTCAAAATAGTTTGGCGTGATCACAAGAGGACATCATTAAAGTGGCTCCTCGGTGAACTGGATGAACACCCTTCTGTCCTGAGAACCCATAGGGACAGGGTTGTGTTTAGCATCTGTCACTCTGTTTAGTGATAGATCTACATACTGAAGTCTAGAACAACTTAAATCATAGCTAAAAGCTTCCAATGAAGATTATCATGGTAAGAACTGGAATATTCTGGAAACATACATGGTAACATACTGAAAAATTAAAACTAAAATCCTTATTTTCTAACTTCTAGTATTATATTCCTCTATGTATACATTGATCTCTCAATTCTCTGGGAAGAATTATTTTTAATTTGGATATATTTGAAAAACCACATTATATTAGTTTCAGATATACAATGCAATGTTTCAAAATTTGTATGTATTATGAATGATCACCACGGTAACTCTAGTTAGCATCTGTCCCTGTATGTAGTTATAATTTTTTGGTGATGAGAACGTTTTATATCTGCTCTCTTAATAACTTTTAAATATGCTATGCAGTATTATTAACTATAATTTCTATGCTGTACTTTAAATTCCCATTAGTCGCTTGTTTTATAGTTGCGAATTTGTACTTTGTAATGCGCTCCTCTCATTTCACATCCTTTCTGTTCCTGTTGATAAACCACCAATCTGTCCTTTGTCTCCATGAGTCCTGTTTTCTGTGTGTTTGTTTTAGGTCCTATACATAAATGAAGCCATCTGATTTTTTACTTTTTTTATCTGATTTATTTCACTCACCATGATACTCTCAAGGTCCACCCATGTTATCACAATGGCAGTTATTCTTTATTTTTATGGTTGAATAATAACCCTTTATATGTACACCGCATTTTTTTTATTCATTCCTCTACTGATAGACACCTAGGTGGCTTCCATGTCTTGGCTGTTGTAAATAATGCTGCAGTGAACATGGGGAGACACATACATCTTTTTGATGGATTGTTCTTGATTTATTTGGACAAATACCTGGAAGTGGTTTTGCAGGATCATATGGTATTTCTATTTTAGTCATTTTAAGGAAAAATAATACTCCCTACTGTTTTCCATAGTGGCTGTACTGTTACCTTCTAATGGATGATATACAAGGGTTTCTTTCTTCCACATCTGCTTCTTCTCTTGTTAGTTCTTGGCTTTTTAATCACAGCCATTCTAATAGGTATGAAGTGACATCTCATTGTGCTCTGACTTGCAGTTCTCTGATGATTTTTTTCTTGTGTAGTTGCCTTGGGTAGAATTGCTAATACTGTGTTGAATAAAAGGGATAAGAATGGGCATCCTTGTCTTATTCCTGATCTTGGAGGAAAAGCTTTCAACTTTTCACCCTTAACTATGATGTTAACTATGGATATATCTTATATGGCCTTTATTATGTTGGGATGCATTACCTCTTTGTTCACTTTGTTGAGAGTTTGTTATCATAAATGAATGTTTGGAAAGAATATTAACTTGTTTTAGGAAGCAGTTCATCTATGACTTCTTCAATGCTATTATTCATGCTACCAATTCTACTACTAAGTCTAACTAATGTTTATAAAGTACTTTAGTTATAAAATAAAATGTTTATATGTCAGGCCCTATTCAAAATTATATGTATTAGCTAATTTAATACTTACAAAAGCTTGAAGATGTCATAGTAAAATGCATTTTATAAGTGAGGCCATTGAAATTTAGATGGGTCAGGTAACCTGTGTATGCCATGGTAATAGCAATTCTTTCAATGAAATAAATCGCTTAAGCAGTTAGATATTTACATATTCTACAATAATTTTTGGTAGACTCTGTGAGTCCCTCTTTCTGTCTTTCAGTCTCCATCCCGCCATCTCCCCTTGCCTCTCACCGACAGACACACAGTTGATGACATGTGTTCACAAGAGACTGGGGCTGTCTAAGTAAGAATGTTCTCTAAGTAACTGTGCTGTAAACTTCTATGACTATCAAGACTATATGATTGTATGATTTGCATAACAGTTCCAAGAATATTCTTTAAAACCCCTGCATCATCATCTCTGTTTTCACCTGTCCTTCTTCCTCAGTTTCATTTTTCTCTTCCTTACCTCTATTACCTTCTGCTTTTTCCTTTCCCCCCTCCTGTTTCATCATTACTTCTCTTATCCTTTCTGCCAAGTGTTTTCATTCGAGTTTTGGTGACCCTCCCTCCTAAATATTCCCTTTATCAGTATCTGGGTCATTCCTTTCTTTTTCACAAAAGTTAATTTCATTTTTTTGTGTTTTGTTTTTCCTTACTGGAGACATAACAAGTAAAAATGCCAAATCAATTTCTGGAATAATTTGCTGTGTTTTTTCTTTTGAATGTTGACACTAATTATAGTAGTCAGTGCCCTGTCTTTACTTACAAAAATGCAACCAAAAACCTTTAATCCGTATCTGTTCAAAACCATGCCTTCTGAAGATTAGTGAATTGTTCACAATGCTGAAAAGCAGATGTGATTTTTTTCTCCTTCTTCTGCCTTTTTTTTTTTTTTTTGTCTTACTCTGTTTCAGCATTTTAAATTATGGTAGCTTTCAGACATAAATGTGCTTAAGGAAACCAAAACATGCACCATGAAAAGGATGGAAATGAAGACTCTTAAAATAATGCTTCCAAAGATGGTAACAGGGAAAAATCACTTAGAGGAAGAGAACTCTTATTATATTAACAATAACTTATAAATATTTTGATAGATTTGAAGTTGGGCTGGGGGAGATAGTAACTCAAGACTGTTCTAGTAAGGATGTGAAACAGAAAGAAATGAGAATTGTTTTGAATTAATTATCATGTGATAAAATTTCTCTAGGAAAAATAATGCATAAATGTAAAGAGGTAACAGAAGTGGGAAATTAATCAGCTTGGTCTTCTTTCACACTTGTTTTCTTAAAACTGAAGTATTAAATATCTAAGAGAGGAGATGAGATTACTCTTCAAATGAATGCTATCAATCACGGTAAAAGATTCAAAAATTGGATGAAAATCACTCAAAGGATTATGACAAGGCGAGCAGGGGAAGGGATAATTTGTCTTGAAACGAGGCGGACAGGGAAAGATAACCTGGCAATTAGTGGAAGCTGAAATGGGCTGATCATCTGTAACAGGGGCGACTAAGGTTAGATACCCAAAGCTATTTTTGGGAAAATGAGTCAACAGATGTTTCTAGCCTCATTTGGCAAATGTAAAATTTAAATTGTTAGTTAGAGCTGAGGTGGGCAGCGTGATAACAGAGAACAGAAGCATTAGGTGTAGCTATTGGCCGCCCTCATCTGGAATAAAATTTGCATAGGCTTCGGCAAGCATTTGGGGACTAACAGGCCGATTGTGACTGTTCACAGACAAAGATGTTAGGGAGAACTAGCAGCTGGTGGAGGTGACAGAAGGAGATAAAAGGTTTGGTGTTTCCAGTTGGTCCAGAACAGAGTTCTAAGCCAATGAATGTGTTAGCAGCATAATATTTAAAACTGTTTTTCAAATTTATTCACAGCTTGTTAGTTAAATGAGATGTTTAAAAGCTTGTACCAGAATTTAGTAGAAAAATCTTTATTTTAGGAGATGTAGAGGCCTTTCTGATGAAACCACCAGGTGACAAAATGTACAAAAGCCAATGTATGTGTTTATATTTGCTGGAATTTATTTTAGGGGAAAGGAGTCATGAAACATTTTGCTAATTGTTCAGAATGTCTAAGTCTATATACAAGAAATAACAAGACTGTGTTTCGGTAAATGGTTCTTTCTACTTTACTGTAAATAGTAGTCAGCTAATCTGAAGTTTTCTGCAAGATCCATTGGTGACAATTGTAATATTTATTGGACTCTGGAAGAAAGTCATTGCTCCAAAATCTTGCCTTAAATCGGAATAATTGGGGTTATCATATCTCAGAACTCTGTGTTAACTCTCACTATACTTCCCAATGCTGTTTTCAGGGAAAGTGTTATAACTTCCTTATTTTAAGGACCTTTCCCCACTCCAAAGTTTCAAAGAAGCATGACACAGCTGCACTGAATCAGTTAGTATTCCTTAAAAGTGGGGGGACTCCCCACTTTCACAGATCAATCATGATAAGGAGAGTGTCAAATTAGAAAGACTTGAGGTAGTCTGGATTAAATGGTCACTATAGTACATGGTGCTTTCTAAGGCTGGGGGGTTATATTCTAGAAAAGACAGGGTGTTGATATGAGAAATTAATGTATCAGTACAATGGCACTGAAAATACATGGAGAAAATATGAATTGGGTAGTAGAGAGTAGTATAAATTGGTTTATTTCATCAAATTTTTATAAAACACTATGTGTGTATGTACATATATATATATATAGTTGTCAAGATTTGTCTTTGCATTTTTTGCAGAGGTCTGTTATTAGTCCTATTCCCTAATTCACACAATGCCACCATACCATCTTATATGTATACAATCTTATATAATCTTATATATATATATGACCCTATATATATACAAGCTTTTATATATATATATATATGACTCTATATATATACGAGCTTATATATATATATGACCCTATATATATACAAGCTTATATATATATGTATATATATATGTATGTATATATAAGCTCTATATCCTATCTCTCTGTATAACACAAACAATTATATACATAAATATAACCATGATGGATTACTCTCTAAATATGAGAGGAAAAATAATAAATTTAATGGATGATTGACTAGAAGAATGTCTTGGGGATCTGTGGTGGGGAGAGATTCTTAAATATCACTCCTAAAGTTCATGTGAATTGGACAGCACACTGGTGACAGCCATTCTGAAAAAAAAAAAACCTGATAGTGAAATTGTTTGCATACTCTGTGACCTTGTATCTCTATCCAGGATAAGCAAGCCAGAGAATTTGCATACAGATCTGGAAAGAGAATATTCAAATGGAAGTTCGTCTTGGGATTATCTTTAGTGATAAGAAGTTGGTACCACTACCTAGTGAGGTGATTATTTTTGCAATGTGTATGCACATCAAATTGTGCACCTTAAACTCACACAATGTCATATATCAATTCTATCTCAAAATAGGTATGGGGGGGAGAAATTTGAGGCAATTAAGTGTCGCTCTCAGGGAAGAGATAAATAAAATGTGGTTGAGACATCCAGTGGAATGCTATGTAGCAGTTAGAACCAACTATACATGTCTGTGTAATCAAGGATAGCTCTTAAAAATGATGCTAAGTTAAAGCAATAGAGAAAAGAAAATTAAACAATGTATATGATCAAGTGTACATGGAAAAATAGCATATTAGAACATTAGTGGGTGGTAAGAGATAGGAATGGAGAACGGGGTTAACAGAGACCGTGTAGGCACCAAAAGAAACTGGCCCTTGGGATTGTATGGTAGCATGTGTGAATTAGGGAATAGGACTAATAATAGACCTCTGCAAAAAAAATGCAAAGATAAATCTTGACAACTAGTGACAGAAATGCAGAGGAAATAGGTATGATTTGTGTCTTGTGGTGCTCTTCTTTGAAGCAGATACAGGATAGAGACGAGCCTGGGAAAGGGTGAACGATGAAGCCCAACAAACTACAGTTGAGTCTTGTGTTCTGGCAACGTCATGTCAGCTTTGCAAATTATTTAAACTCTCTGAGTTTCAGTATCCTGATATGTTCATGGCAATAATAGTATTGTACCACACACAGCAACAGTACTTTATGCATTTTAAGGTCAGGAGATATTATGATAGACATTTACAGTCCATAAGTGGGTTTTAAAACGACAGCTTCGGTTATATTGTATTTGCTACTGGTTCCCAGATCTGTCCAGCCACAACTTGCATTCATTGTCCCCGAACCATGTATTTATCTCTTGGTTTGCTGGTACTACTTGGATATCCAGCAAATTCAGAATGCCCATGACTGGAGCATTATTTTCTGCCTTTTCTACCTGCTCTTCCTCATTGTTCCGGCCTCACTGAATTACCTCCCACATACTTCCTAGGACAGACTTCGCATCACTTCACTCCCTGGTTCAAAATCCTTCCATGGCTCCCCATCCCCTAATTCATGTCTCATCTAAACCATTTATTATGATTTAAGTTCTGCCTATCAGCCCTCAACCTTCACGTAATTGTGTTTCAATCAGCAGATCATAACACTTAAGTCTCATTTCCTTCCTGTTAATGGGTATTGACCAATAGTTTAAAATAGAATACAGACCCCTTGATTGTAGCGTCGCTAAGTACCACAGTGTGACATTTGAACTGCGCACCTGTATGGAGACACATTCCACATATGCAGACATACATGCATATGTCCGCAGACATACATGCATATGTCCACACACATGCATGCACAGGGACTAGATGTGCAGCTTATGTCTTATTCCAACACCCAGAATCTAGATCTATTTTATTGTCGTTTGTGTGACATCCACTCGGAGTTGGTTACTTCTCTCTTCCTTGACAGACTATGGGTTTTCTTCGCTCCAGGGATTTCTGTTCTCCCTTTCTGAACTGTTCTTGCTCCACTCCACTTGACTTTGACCACGCTTGCTCTTTCCTTATTCATTTAGTTTCAGAGACGCCTCTTCAGGGAATTTCTTTTTCATCTTCACATACCCTCAAAGTGAGAGATAATACCATTTCTCTGTAAACCTATAATACTGCAAGCTGATTGCCCTCCATTACACTGTATTGTGATTTCCTGTTTAGGGATTCTTTTCTTAGAAAACTAATAGCTCCCTGAGAACAGGATATGTGTGTTGCACTCATCATTTTGATTTTATTTTCCACAAAACTGAAGGATCACACAAGATAATCTACAAAATCCCTTCAGCTCTAAATTTCTAAACTACTCTAATTCTTGGATTTGACATTTTAGGCGATGTTTATGATAGATTTCATAGTATTGACTGATCTAATTTGGTTGTCAATATGGCTGCGTTACGATGTAGGATTTGGCGGTTTAGACATGTTTATGTCTGTTACTGATTGAATCTCACATAGTTGCAGTGTGGGGCAATTTTCCCATATATCCACAATTGTTACCAGTATCCAAGAGGGAAGAAAATATATTTAGCTTCCATGATTGGATGGAAGTACTTAGTCTCTTTCTGTAGGTCTGTAAACTGACTGCTCTAATGCGAAAAACTCTCTCAGCCTTGTGTCTCCAAATATCTAGTTGTTTGGCATAACAAAGATATATCTCATGACCATTTCTGTTTTGATCTGAATGGTCTATATTTTACATACATTCACGTAACAGTGACCTTGAACTGGAGATATTTTAAATGATCAATGATATGTTTTGTAACATCTAGTCATCCAAATGCCTAATAAACTATCCTTCCTTTAGTATTTTTAATAAGCTAAAGTTACTATGTTCCTCAAAGGGAATTGTACAACTATGGAATTAATGACAGTGCCAGAATCACCAATTCTTTTAAGGCCCAGAGCAAAAAGGAGGGGCAAAAAAAGCTTTAGAAAACTAACTACTTACCTAATGAAAACAAATCAATGGGAAGACAAAGGACATTGTTATAAATGCCCTATCTCTGCTGACTGACCACCCCATTTTTCTTTCATAACGAAAAATAATTCCTAGAGACTCCTTTGGGGAGTCTCTTCTGATTTCTGCTATTTTTGTAGCTGTCATTCTGTCCGGTCCCGTAGGGGTTAAACTCCCTTCTTCTGCCCCCAGAGCTGTTTACCTCTTAATGTCTCTTCCTCCTTTTCTTTTGAAGAAGCCAGGAGATGATTAAAAATACTTGATTCATTTTGCCTTAACTCCAGTTCAGTCAATCCATATTTATTGAGCACCTACTATGGCTTAGGCAGTCTTCTAGGCACTTGATCTGGGAACTGAGAAAAATGTCTGCCCATGTGAAGCTTATATTCGAGTGGACTCCTAGGCCTGTATCTGCATAATCTGAATGATCTACTAGTGGACTTTCTTAAATATAAGTGCCTTCTACTTGTGAGATAAACCCAGGAGTTATCCATTCAGAAAGGCCAGATTTAACAGTAGCTCTAAAAGCTCTATCAGTTAAGCTTAAGTGATGGAATATTAAGATACAGGGAGATTATGTTAATCATTCCTCATTTTTATTTCTATGGCCATGATGGTAAATGTTTGAACATTACTTACAGATACACACACACACACATACATTTTGGTTGAGTTTTTAAAAATCTTAGATAAACGGAGCATATTTGCAGTTGGGAGTGCTGGATTCCAGCTTCAGCAATGCCTGTTCATAATTTCACCCTTTCCCGAACATTGACTCTTTCACTGTGCTTTTGAAAACAAGTTCTCTTTCCTTATTCGGAGAGGGATAACATTCTTAGCTTTAAAAATAATTAGGGTCAGTGTCAGAAGACTTGTGTTCCTTTACGTATTCTTGCTACATTTCTCAGGGCTTGGCAAAGCATTTCAGTTCTTCCAAACCGACCCAGTGATGGGAATTTTATTTCTCTGCATGAAAATTTATTCTAATGTTAGTATTAATCTTTACTAACTAAAAGTCTTTTCTAAATTTTCTCTTATTGTTTCTAAGGTGTCCCTGAGATTATCCCAAATGCCTATGTTTCCTGAGGTTCTTTCTTTGGGGGGGTGTTGGGGACACTTTGCACCTCCCTTGTTTTTCCTCACATGATTTGAAGCCCCCTCCCCGCCATATTCTTAATCATATCTGTATTGTGGACATAAAATTCTCGGAACATTATGGCTAGTCCTGAATTCCTGTAGGCATAGATGTAATGATGTTTATATGTGCAAGGGATTTTTTCCTAAAGGTGAAGAGAGATTCCACAGAGTAGCAAGGTGGCATGGAAGTGGAGAGTGAGGACAACGAGGTGACAGGATGGTGACATTTCTTTCATGTGATATGAGGGAAATTTTTTAGGTCTTTGTTATAAAATATTACAGTAAATATTGAATCAATATAGAAAACAATAACTGAAAAACAGAATTACCACAAATCATCACCAGAATAGTGTTATTATTCTGGAAATCATGATGGACCTCTCTTATACATACATAAAAATAGAAAATGGATATAGTAATAGAAATAATTTTATAAAAATGGATATATGATGCATGCTAATTTAAATAAAGCTATTAAATTTGAATTGACCTATTTAATTGAAGACAAGATGAAGTGAAACTGAGATAGAATTTGTAGTCTTCAAGATGTACCGGTTCCTGAATGATTATGTTCCTAAAATAGCTTAAAATAATATGCATAAAAGGTTATATATAGAGAAAATAATTCACTCCCAATTTGTCCTTTTGAAAATTTTGGTTTCAGTTTTAGGTAGTATTAGTTTACTCTCTATTTAATTAGTTAACAACCTTATATCACATTTTGTTTTTTGTTGTGCACATATTTTGAACTTTGCCAAGATTTACAGTAAAATCTTTCACTTACACTCATTTTACATGCTAACTTTTAATCTTTACAATCACAAGCAAATTTATTAATATTATGTTTCTAGATGTGTGTGATATTTAAACAAATTGGAGTAAATTCACTAGGCAAAGAAGGGCTCTTTAGAAGTCTCAATCCCTTTTCCATTCACTGATGGATTTTATTTTTTTGAATTCCCAGCAAGCTGCATAGTGAAGAAATGCGTAATATTAAGACAAAATGGAATCATCCCTGCAGGAGAGCAGAAATAGTTTTGAATTCTTTACCAATCTCCCATTCACAATAAGTATTTGATAACTTGCTTAAAGGCAGAATTGTTTGAACACCCAGTTATCTCATTCAGATTTCCTTTTGTTCTTTCCATTTATCTAGGGATTAGTTTTCAAATAAGTGTTAGTATTTACAACATTCAACATATTAGGCTGTAGACATAAAACTAGGAATGTGGAACTCTTTCAGAGGCTTACAGTATTTTTAAAGATGACTTTTACTTTCATTTGACTCTTATCTTTCATACATATTAACCTCCAAATTAAGCAGTCACAGTCCTATGTAACATTTAGTGTGCAAATACACGCAGGAGTGCATGCGCGCATGTGTGTGTGTGTGTGTGTGTGTGTGTGTGTGTGTCGGTATGTAGTAATCACCCTGGTTATTTAATCTCAACCACTGGTTCTGTATCTTGTTTTAGTATTCCCCACCAGCCCTTTTTACCTCCTGGGTATCCTAAACTTTTTTTAGAGTTGTTTTTCAAGGTGTGTACGGGGCAGTCAAGTTCTTCAAATTGTTAGCATGGCTTCCGGCTTTCGATCTTCTTGAGCAGCAGCGTGTCCACGTAACCCGGGCTGATCCTCGGGACTGTGGCCACAGCCCCACTGCCCTGCAGCAATAACTACTCACAGGGGAGCTTCTGGGCGACTGGATTTTTCTGCCTGGATGCCTGAAAAATTATTTATTTATATTTGAAAGCATGTTAAACCTTTACTTTGGAACCTCATCCAAGTTTTGCTAGTGTGACCATTTCGGACTTGACTCTTTTAAATCATCTTTCCAATGCGTGTCTATGTTTGAATAACCAGAATCCTTATTGTTGGAACAGCACTTATCCATGTGATTTTCTTCCACCTCTCCTCGAAGGAATTGGTGGCATTTATTCTGTATCTTCAAATACCAGATTTTGAATTGTCTTTTTGCTGTTTTAAAACAGGATTAGTAATTTGGTTAGAAGTAAAATTTTAAATCTCTTCTCACAATTCTTTATATTGGATTTTTTGCTACATGGAAATAATTGAACATATACAGTAGTGGAGATAGTAGTATAATGAATCTGGCAGATCTTACTATGATATATAACATGTATTATTATATCAGTTATATAATAACTGATGGTACAGGTAGAAATAGCTAGAAAACCAGAAAGCCTGTGAGGCAGTAGCTTTTAGACCTTGGACCACAGGAAATTCAGAATCTTGATCTCTGAAAAGCAGGGAAACTGAAGTTCTCTTCAGGACTGCCCTGCCCTAGTGCCAGCAGGCATTTGCTGTCCTGCCAGGGAGTGGGAGGAGGGGATTCCGACCTGGCTTGGAAATTTCCCTGATTCCAAAGAGTCTAAAAAGTTGAGGGAGCTGGAATTTGCAGAGCTTCACAGAGAGAAACAAACAAAACAAACCAACTGATGTTCATAGAGAAGTGCCCTTGAGTCTTCCTGAAAGGGAAGATTTGTTGCAAATGGAGAAATTCCATGAAGCCAGGCAAAAATCAGCCAGAAAGCTGTAAACTGAACAGCTCCCAGACGTCCCGGCAGGCCTGACAAATAACAGCATTCTGCCGTTCCAGTCCCAGCTGTGTGTCTGTTCCCAGCATCAACTGCCAGCCCTGAGAGGGAGAGGCCTTAGATGGCTCCAGGTCCTGCTCCTGGTCTCCCGCACTGCCTTCTGGAGCCGCCCCAGCTCAGGCTCTATGGGGCTAGGGCAGACTCTCTCACTGTCATTGCAACACACATCTTGGCTGAAAATAGTCCCTTGAAAAGGAAAATCTTTAGTTTTAAATCAACTCTGTTGCCATTCACCAAAGAAATCCAAATGAATAATAAACACATTGAATGAATGACAAAGATTAAGTTGTTCAAAGTAGCTAATAATCAGAAGAAAAAGTAAAATTTTTCCTATGATGACAATTTTATAATATACTGATTTCCTGATGAAGATAAAAAATAAGATAGCACTTTCATATATTGCTAGTAAGATGATGAATTGTTAAAACCTTGTATCAAAGACCTTATCATGCTTATATTATTTTTATGGAGATTTAATAGACATATAATAGTATATTAGAGTCATAATGATTCCATATCTGTATATACTGCAAAATAATCACCATAAGCCTAGTTAACATCCATCAGCACACAGTTATATTTTTTCCTTGTGATGAGTGCTTAAAATCTGGTCTCTTAGCAACTTTCAGTGATACAATCCAGTGTTATTAACTGTGGGCACGGTGCCAGACATTACATCCCTATTATTTATTTATTTTATAACTGCAACTTTGTACCTTTTGACTCTTCACTCATTTCCCTCCTCCCCCACAAGGACCTCTGTTTGGTGAAAACAGTCACCAGAAATCAAAAAGGGCTTACATTTTCAGCTTTAAGAAAAGCTGGGCTGAAGAGCAGGGCTGAGTCTCTGACCTCCGTCTCTTAACCTAGATCTTGCAAGCTTTCTGGGTGTACATAATTCAATCAGCTAGTCAGACACGAGGGAACAAAGACTTCAGATACCTGGGATGGGTCTGCTAGAAGTTTGGGGTAGAGACAAAAGAGAAGAGCACACCAGCGGGCTTCAGAGTTCAAGCAGGCTCTATTCAGGTAACCCATTCCTTTTCCAACAAGTTATTAGTAGGTAATGAGATCAAAGGTCAGAAATTTTGTAGTGATACTGCCTCTTTCTAGATGATGAAACAGAAATTGTCTCATAGAGGCGCAGGGTAGGAAGGTGGATACGTGCTGGGTACACCCAATGATGGGATATCAGGGACCCACTGAAAATAATGTTTGGATAAGTAGCACTTTTGCAAATGGGCATAATATAAAGGTGAATTAGATGCAAAGTACAGGTTCGGGAGCTCTATAATTTGAGTCAATTAGAAAAAGAGATGACACATTTCAAACGATAGGATAAAGAATGTCACAAGTTCCTTTTATGTGTTTCTGTTTTCAAAATGTTTTATAAAATACTCAGCAACTCATTAAAATGTCTGCAACCCTTATCGGTTCACCTGTATGTTTATTCTCTAAAATTTAGGCCACACCCCTGTGTTCTTTGGCATGGGTAGAACCCACACTTAATTCCTGATGCACACGTTGGCTGCTCAAGTTCCTTGCCAGGTTAAAGGTGACATCAGCTTAAGAATTCAAAGGAGGTGACTCTACATCTTCCCTATTGTAAATAGAGCAGCAGTAAACATAGGGGCGCAGGAGTCCTTTTGAATTAATGTTTTTGTGTCCTTTGGGTAGATACCTAGGAGTGGGATTGCTGGGTCATGTGGAAGCTCCAGTTTTAGCAGTTTGAGAAACCTCCAGTTTTCCATAGTGGTTGGACCAGTTCGCATTCCCACCAGCAGTGTAGAGGAGTTCCTAAGTAAAAATAAAAATTAACGAACCTTAGGCCAGAGACATTTTATGGGGGAGGAGAGAGGAACAGGATCAAAACTGGGGCTGGAAAAGGACTAAGGACTCTGGTGATGGCACATGACTGAATCAGTAGTGGGAAGTCCACAGGGATTACAACCGAGATGGGAAAAAAAAAAAAAAGAACAGAATGAAGAATCTTGTGAAAAAAGGAAAAAAATGAAAAAGAAAGAATTCAAAAGAGGTGAAGGGTTGCCTCACTTGGAAGGCTCTCAGCTGTGGGTCAGCTAGTAAGCAAATTGAGAACAAAAAAGACAAGTGGCAGGAGCGTGGGGGCAGGGGAAGGCAGGGAGTGTGTGCGACAGGAGGCCCGGGTCTGGCGTCACTGGCAGATCTATATTGGTAAGCAGAACACTGACATTTATTGAGCTGCTCCTGTGTCGGGAGTTCAGCAAGCGTTTTTTCTCATTTAGTAGGTAGAAGTCCAGGTAGAAGTTAGTAGCAGAAAGGAAGACCTGTGTGCCACACGTGCCTCTCAGCCATAATGAGTGTCCCTTCTGAATAAGCTCGGTGTGGGTTGCTCAATTGAGAACAGTTGGCTGCAGAGTGAGGGAGGCCAAGGAACTAATTTTTTATTTTTGGTAGAGGCAGTTCACGGACACCTGTTGTGCTTTATAAGTTTCACGTTTGTTTTTTTTTTTTTTTTCATTTTTTTATTTTTGCTATTCCCTTGCCACTGATCTGACAACTGTAAGAGTGTCTGTCTAGCAGGGTATTAACTTTGCATCAAATTGAAGCTTTCATGTTATGTGTATAGGAAATAAGCTTTAGCCAACCTGTTCACCATGCACAATGAGAAAACCAAGGCGCATGGGAGAACTGCTGCTTTAGGGGCTTTTCTTTGGGAGAGCAGTTTTTGACTTGACTGACTTTTTACTTTGTGGATGGGAAGGTTTAGGTCTGGCCTAGACCAATGGTTCTCAAAGTACGCCCCAAAGCAGCCTCGCAGCACCAGCTGGGGTGGAAATGCTTAGGCCCTGTGCCAGGTGTAAGGAATCAGGGCTGAGGGGGTGGGGGCCGGCACTGTTTAAGAGCCCTCCAGGGGCCGGAACGCACGCCACGCACACACACGCACCCTCAAAGCTGGTATGCGCTGGACGCGAGCCTCGCTGCTCAAAGCGTGGTTGGTGGAGCGGCGTCGGAATTGTGGGAATCCGTATTAGAAATCCAGAATCTTGGGTCATGTTCCAGAATTACTGGGTCAGTCTCGGCCCTTCAGGATCCGCAGATGATGCAGGTGCTCTGTACAGTTTGACAGGAACTGCGATCAACCCGTCCGTTGTCAGGTATTCTGTTTTCTTGGATTCCAACTGATTTTGTTGGGGGCCCACGTCTTGCTTGTGTGTTTTTCATGCTTTATTGAAACATGATCTACATGGCTTATATGTACTGAACACCATCTTCAGCCCTGGTATTTAGAAAAGCCGCCTCGACTAAGTCTAATGTTTAGCCAGAGTTGAGAGGCTACATCGAGGGGGGCAAACGATGAAAACCTGTGTTCGTAATAACTTTCTTCAGTCCTCCACCAAATTCGTATTTTAATTTCTCTGTGCTTGGTGAGAGTGTAGCTGCAGCTGTTGTTACAGGAACTATGCCTGCCTGCCTGCCTTCACAATGTGTGGACGCCAAGTACAGTCCCAAGATACCAGTGTCCTAGCTCTTGACGATATTCTTCCAGGACTCCTTTTTTGAAGGTGCCAGATTTGAGTATTTTTGTCTGCTCAGCTCCACTAATACTGAGTGAAGAGCTTCAATTAAATCGGGCTGATCGCAGAACAGGTGCGAAGGGCCTGCTTAATAAGCAGAGCATCTCATTGGCACAGAATGGTCAGATTCTTGGAGGACTGTGCTACAGTGGGCACCCATGAAGCATATTCCTCTGCCTGGTCAGATGTTGATGAGTAGCCCTAGATTCCAGGGAGCTGGTCTGAAAATCTGGATGAAAAACCGAAGTATTTGTTCAGAATCAAAGCTATTTGTGGTGCAGGTGTCTCAGAGGGGGAAATCTCTAGCTGGCCAATCTCCTTTCCACAGCTTTCCATTAAGCTCTGGCAAACACATGTTCAGGTTACCCTGTCTAGGCAGAATGAACCAAGAACAGCAATAATCAGAGCCATTGCTAACTTTGCTTATGCAGGCGGTCGGGCTCGCAGTGAACAGGAATGTCAAGAGTGGAAAAAGTGCAGCAGCCGTGGAGGGAGGGTTCCCACCTCCAGTATTAAAAGGGAAGCACAGGAGACTGAACAAGTGCCTGTTATTCTTTGGAGTAGCTTTGTTTTTGTGATATAAGCAACAAACCGCTTTAGACAACAGGGACAATTTTGCTACTCAGATTTGGGCTGTGAGGCCTCATATGAAGTGTGAACATAGCATCCATAAACAAGACATATTGACAGAGTGTAACTTAAACTATGACTCCCTGTTCATAGGCCCAGTGATTGGAAATTCATTGCGAACTGAAACATTCCATGTTTCTGTCTCATAATTTATGCAGGTTCTAAAAGCCTGATGTTGCTAAGAATCATGAGCCTCATAGTTCTTTATTACTTTGAGAGCCATAGCAGTAAAATGGAAAAAGTTAGGTGGAAAGCATGCTGTTGCTGAGGATGGGTTGTGGAGGCGGAGAGCATCTGGAAGTCTGGATGGGCTTTACACATTCAAGTTAGGGGTCTGATTGTAAGCTAGCAAACCTAAAAAAGGTGTGGGGGAAATGAAAGCCCAAGACTAAAGTAAAAGCTAGTATTTGGAATTGGCTGATACCAGCACTTATTCGTGAAAAAATAATCGTGTTAATGATAATGAAAGATGAGCTAAGGGTTGGTACCCAGAAAAGTGCTGGTGGGAATGTAAAATGGTGACGTCTCTTTGGAAAAGCTTAGTAATTTGCCAAGGTTTCTTATGTCCTTCCTATCACAGTAGTTAGAGGCTTAAACTTGGGCAATGATGATTCTATCAGAGATGATGATTCCCATCAGAGATGGAATTGAAAATGCAAATGATCACCAATGGAGCCCAGGAACACCTGTGTGCTGGCTAACCTCTATCAGGTGGGGAAATCTCCAGACACATTTGGAAGAGGTTTTTATGGCAAAAAAGTTGAGGAAATCGGGAATATAATTAGAACCACAAAGGACATACATGAGCTAGTGTACAGAAGACCATTTGGGTACTGTAAAGCTGCTAATTCTCCACCAATTTTGGATAAGTTGTTGTAAACAATGAGTAGCCGGGTTGCTTTCCTATATTTTCTCATGGGTACTAATCCTCTCCGATTGAAGAAAACCCAGGAAATCAGAGCTGGGGAAGCAGTTAACTTCCCTTTAGATGTAGATTTCTCAATGGTCAGCATTTGTTTTAGTAGACTAAACAAGTCTGGAACTGGACCAGCTGAATTGGAAGTGATCATAGAATCCTAACTGAAATGTGCAGAAATCAATCGTACCTTTGTATTATACGAGCTAAATCTTGTAGAAGAGTGGTGTCTTTATAAAAGCATTTTGGATGATTAATAGCTGAAATCTCTGTAGGTAACAGACATTTGTAAGTTACATTATTCACATTTGATACTCCAATATTTGGCTTGGTGTGTTTGGTCTTGGCTAGGAGGGCGTAGGGCCTTACGTATACACCCAACGGCTTCTGCACAAGTCAGCTCACTAGAAATTCATGTGCCCCAAATGAACATGGATAAAAGCAAAGGAAATTGGAAAGTGATTACAATGTTGGTTTTCAAACTTGGGATTTCAAGGACACATTTCGTGGAATGTAAACTGGAAGATTTTAAGCAGAAAGCTTGAAAATTAGTGTTGTCGTTTTCTACTATGTGCGTGGGTTAAATTGTTGATGTATGTGCTGTATGTCTCCAATATTTTGGTGCCCCTCTGTTGATACTATTTGACTAGTTTATATTTATTTGTGGAGCGGCTGGGCTCAGGCGTTGGCTTCATAGTTCATCTAGAAGTGTATGGTCTGCGCTAACTTTAGGAGACTGTGTGGGACTTTGCTGTAATTTAATCACATGCATAAAATATATTTTTAGATAGCATGACATTTCAAAATGGCTAACTCTAAAGATGAGAACTTAAAGACAAATTAATTAGCTCTCCTAGTAAAATGCAAAGGAAAGGAAAGTTAGAACTGAGTTGGAAAAGCCAGTATGGAGGCCTGACTCTGTCCCTCCAGGGAACTGTTTCTTTTTCAGTAAAGTGACCTCAGTAATCTCTGGCGCCACCCTGGCTTCTCAGATCATTAAATAGCACAGCCCAGTGTGTAATCTAGGATTCTCCACTGCTGTCTTTTTTCTTTTTTAATTGCAGTAACATAACATTGGTTTACAACACTATGCTTTGGAGGTACAGGGTCATCCCCTTCAGGGGTGTTACCACACCCACCACCAAGGCCCCACCCACTGCAGTCTTCCACCACAGTCCATTGTGTCTCCTGCACATCTGTTCTCCCCGTTTCCCCTCTGGTAGCCTCAACTCTATAATCCTATTTCTAGAGTTTGTTATTGGTTGGTTTTATGTAGCTCTTTTTGTTGCACTACATCCTGAATTTGTAAGTGACACCAGTATTTGTCTTTCTCTTTCTGACTTCCTTCACTTAGCACATCCTCTCCCATTCTCCCCATGATGCACAGAAGTCAAAAATTTGTGTTATAGCTGAGGGGTGATCCATTGTGTGTAAATATATTTTCCTAATCCAATTATGTGTCTTTGAGCTCTTAAGTGTTTCCATAGTTTGCTTTGTAAATATAAATATTACTGTAAATAGTGCTATAATTAACATCGGAGATCATATATCCCGTTGCATTAGTGGTTTTGAATTCTTTGGGTAGACGGTAGTGGAGTGGCCAGACTCCTTTTCTTTTAACCAAATGTTTTGTTCAACTAAAAGGGATTATTTCTCTGGGGGGGAGGGAGAAAGAATAAAATTGAGCTTGCAATATGTCACTATGATGAAAAAGCTAGAATTCATTTAAAGAAATATTTGCTAAGTGTTCAAGAGAACAAAATGGTAGGTATAGAAAGGGGGCTTCTAGTTATCAAGGAGTATAAATGTGGCATGAGAAAAGGATACAATTATTAAAGTCAAATAGTGGGTTCAGATGGCTGGTTTTGTGTTGATACCTGTGACGGGAGAGGGCATTCAGAACTTGTTAAAAGACATTGTCATGAATAAATGGTCATATGTGAATTTGTAACAATGTCTATAAAGTGTTCTATATACATTAACATAAAACAGATAATGGACAATTAGGCTATACAATACTGTTTTGTCTTTTTTTTTTAAAGATTTATTTGTGCATACAGAATTGGGGTACAGGCCAGAGGTTCAGGGGCGGCAAGAGGCTTCACCAGAGACAGAGTGGGGAGCAGAACAGGCAGATAGATGAAGTACACTGCTGAGGGGAGCAGCGGGCGGGTCAGGAGAGGTCTGCCAGCCATGTGGTCACCTCCGGGGCAGGTGGGAATCGAACTCATGCGGAAGTGGCTCTAGCTACTCAGTGCTGTGCTTTAACCCACTGTGCCATCAGGGAGGGCCACAATACTGTTGTAAGAAATAGAAGAATAATAACTTTATAATGAGAATGCTAAATGGTAAGTAGAATAGAAATGTGGAATAGGAAATTGTAAGAGTGGTTTTAAATAGCTTGCATGCTTTCCACCACAGAAATTAAGACAGTGAAAAAATATATTAAAGGTTGAAAAAAGTGATGCTGTCATCTAGACTGAAGGTGAGTTGTGTATCTTCCAGTTTTGTTGAAATGGCAGCGGGCCCCAGCCCCCCTACTAATGAAAACATGACTAAGGAAAAACAAATCATATTTAGATGGTATTGGCTGAGAAGTGAAGGCAAATGTATAATTTCCTTTTTGCTCAGTTTATCTAGGAAGTTCTAGGCCAAATTGGGCAAAGATTTGGTGAGAAACAAAAAGGTGATGTCTTTTGAACAGTCAGTCGTGTACAAAAACATGAGCATGAATCGGCATACTTGATAGGGTTTCTAAGAACTAGAGACCTGCTCCTCCCACTGATAGCTCGCATTAGTGGAGTTTTCAGAGAATGAACAGATGATATAGCTTATCCACATTGTCTTGAGCACTCCAGATGTTGAGTTCACTGCTTGTGAGAATCTCTTGGGAATTCAGCCTGGCCAGAAACTGGGTTAGCTTGACTTCTGCTCAGTAACATACAAGCAGGAGGTTTGGTTCTCATCACTCCAGACTTGGTGGATTAGAACCAAGGAAGAATCACAGTGTCTTTTAGTAAATGGTCATCATCAAAACACAAAAGGAAAAGACCTAATGGATATTAAACAGGCAGGGAAAAGCATCATCTGACTGTTCATATGCTATTACTGAGGGAACATGATTTCCCAACCTCATGCCAAGTATGGGCCCTTTGACTTTTTCCTGTTCATTGTTTTAGATCCCATAAGAAATGGATGTGTTAAAAAGGAACAGGTAACTAACGTGTGGTATGAAGATGACATTTGATATCATAAATGAAGTTACCACCCATAAATGTTTACACATACAGAGCTAAAAATTTAGAAAAGAGAATAAATTAAAGGAAAAGTAGAAATATTAATATGACATGTCAGAAATGCATAGACAGAGTAATTTGTCTGAATTTTATCAAAGTTGGTTTCATTCACCATGTTAATGATGTGTACAAATACCCAAATGCATCAAAATTTAATCCTGGCAAATGAGAGCGGCCAACTTGATTTAATGGAAAATCTGATTTCTAAAATATAATTAAAATGAATGGAGCTTTATAACTTTCAGGTAAACATAGTAACTAGTTATCAGTAAAATGTTTTTGTTGAGCCGAACTTTCATCAGAATAATTTCTGATTGGTATTGTATTCCACATAAGGCCTACTTTCAGTTTTTTGCTTTGGTATAAAATATTACTGATGTACTTTGAAAAGTTTTTCCTAATAATTAAAATCTGAAGTAATTCAAAATTTGGCATTTCAGTTTTTATGAATTACAATTTTAGTATGCTTCTGTTGAACTATAATTACAAAAAGAAAGTCTGTGCTGAGTTTAACACATGACCACAAAGTTACTGCTGATGTACATATTACCCAAGCCAAGAAATAACTGACCAGTGTCCACCTTTGCCTCTTATGTGCTGGTTCCTCCCTCCCACCAAGTTTGAGCATGTTGATATAACAGATTTATTTGGCTATTTTTGGAAAGGGGATCTCATCTAGATACAAGTTTTTTTGTTTGTTTAAATGAGTGAGATTCATGTATGATGATGTATATAGTAGTTCATTTACATTGTTGTATAGTTTTCCATTTTATTGTTACACCATGATTCATCATCAGGTTTACTACTAATGAATATTGGGGATGTCTCCTATCCTTAGTTACTATGAATACTGCTGTTAGGAACACTCAAGATGGTTTGTTGGTGGATTTATGAACCAGTTTTTCTTGGGTGTGCAACGGGAGTGTAACTGCCATATCAAAGTGTATGAGGAGTTAAACTTGAGTAGATGACCAAAGCTGATAAACCCATTTACATTCCCACCTGTGTATGATTTTAGTTAGCCCATTTGTTTATATTCGAATTAGCACATTTTGTTGCTTTAGCAATTCTAGTGGTGTGTCACATACTTTGGTAGCCTGAATGTATACTTGACTGATGAAGTTGAGAAACGCTAACAGGTTTACTAGAGTTTGAATATCCGCATCGGAAAGGGTCTGTTCATGTCTAGCATTCTTTTTAGTGTTGACTTCCAGGTTTATCTTTTTATCATCAGTGGGAACTCTTTATGTATTATTGCAATGGACTCAATTGTCAATTATATAACTGAGTAGATATCTTAATGTCTTTCCATGAATGGAGTATCTTATTGTTAACCTAGCCCAGTTTATTAAATGCCCAGTTTATTATTGTTGGTGCTTTATGAGTATAATGGGAATCCACCTGTCACTCCTTCTAGTGCTCATGTTCTTTCTATGTACCCTCATCCCTCCAGAACAATACTGTTACTGAGTCAACCCATTTGCTGTTTCATGGTTCTCTATCCTGGCAAGTTGTGAACCTTGTAGGGATTTCTGTATCACACATTATCATGCAAGGTGATTTTTTTTAAGATCCATTTATTTATGCATACAGAACTGGGGTACAGGCCAGAGATGTGGAGGATGAGACAGTTCACCAGAGACAGAGTGGGGAGCAGAATAAGCAGACTGATTGAAGTACAACTGCTGAGGGGAGCAGCGGGCGGGTAAGGAGAGGTCTGTTGTGCCATGTGGGTCACCTCCCTGGCCAGGGATCAAACTAGTCAAACTAGTGCTGCAGATAGCTTCATAGTGCTGACTTGAACCCCTTGCTCCAGTAGGGAGAGCCTGTAATATGATTTCCAACATTACTTTCCTACTTGGATGATAACAGCTGAAAGCTGAATTTCTTCCTTTGTTAATTCTCTAATTCACTTCACAATCCAGTACAGAACATTCCTGGCCACCCAGGGTGTCATTCCCTAGACTTCCATTTACTTGGATTTCCCCTCTTGTGTCAAAAACATCCTCACTGTTTTGATGGGTCTCTAATGCCATCAAGCAGATAATTTAAAACATTTATGTTGTTTTTGACCATCAATTTGAGCGCTTCTTAGCAGGAGATTGAGTCTGACACATAACGAACTGCAAGCAGTTTGCAGTCTACAGGCTAGTGCAGGGCCATGGCAACGACATGTGGCTTCAAATCACACACAACGATCTTCATAATCGATGGAGGAAATAGTGATAATTCTGTGAACTTTGAAAATTCTTATCAAAACTTAAAGGGCTCTTACTTGTACTTATAAATGTATAGGGGGGGGTAAAAGAACAGTAGAGCTTATTTAATATCCAGCAGTTTAAAACATACATAAACTATTCATATTCTATTTCTTTTTAAGCAACTTACAGTATTTACTCTCTTAGGTTATAGAACACAGAGCCAGAATTTTTCTATGCTTTGGGGAATTCTAAGAGTGGACTGACTTCCAGTACTTCTCTTTTGTTCAGTCCATGTCAGGCACTATCTCCAAGAGCTCTTAGAATGTGAATGTTTCCTTCCCTTGGGGTAGCTTCCTCCTTTATGTCATAACCACTTCCTCACTTACCTAGCCGAAGTTCACCTTGACACCGTTTATGTAGAGCCCTTTGAAAGTCACATACTCTGTTCAGCTACTTCTTCCAGAAATCTATTTATGTTCTTTTAATTTATAGTGTTTTCATTTCCTGTTTCTCTGTTGCACTTATATTGTTGCTTAATTCCCTATTGTTGCACTTAAACTGTTCTCTAATTCCCTATTTGGATTATCCATCTTTTTTTTTAAATGCCACATGGATTTGTCACCAGGAACAACACAGCGACACACTTTGGTGTCTGCGTGTGAGCTGAGTAACAGGTGCTCAGTGACTGATCTAGACTTTGAAAAAAGGGGTAGGATTTGTCATTGCTCATGATAGGGAAGATTTTTTTTTTTATTTTACAACACAAGATAGGGAAGATTTTTAACTGTTACTTTATGAATCATCTTGATCTGAGGAGCTGAGAACTCACTTGTGCCTCAAATAATTTCTTACATTTAGTTTACTGTGGGTAATTGAAGATTGAATGGTAATGTTCAAGACTGGGATTATTCACCTAAACTAGAGTATCTGGAATTTGTGCATATCAGCATGTCATCCAGAAGGGAGGCTTACAGTTTAAATGAGTATTTTCTGCTTGGCATAAATCTTTTTTTTTTTTTAAAGATTTATTTATTTGTGCATACAGAACTGGGGTACAGGCCAGAGGCTCAGGGGCGGTGAGAGGATTCACCAGACAGAGTGGGGAGCAGAACAGGCAGATGGACGAAGTACACTGCTGAGGGGAGCAGCGGGCGGGTCAGGAGAGGTCTGCCACACCATGTGGTCACCTCCGGGGCAGGCGGGAATCGAACTCATGTGGAAGCGGCTTTAGATTCTCAGTGCTGTGCTTTAACCCGCTGCGCCACCAGGGAGGGCCTGGCATAAATCTTAAGAGTGCAACATAGCTTCTTCATGAAATCGCCATGAAGAAGCACATTGCTCAGGACCTTGGCTTGGCATCTATTTCATTAAATGACAGTCTGTCACTTCGCTCTTGTGGCCTGGTGGCATCTCTGTATTTGTGGATACTTTTTGTACTGTGAGGGATTCCTTTGTCCAACTAATGCTTACTGAGGCACTGAATGTGGTGTACAAGTAGAATACGAGACAATCAAACATGTCACAGATCACAAATGTGGAAGAGCTTGTGAGTGTTGGTGTAACCAGTACAGTTTGCCTTGACTGTGGACCAAGCTGAAAAGCCAGGTGGAAGATTATGAAGAAAATGAGCTCTGGGCTCTTGCAAGTGGCAGGTAATTCTGCAGTGAGAGAGAATGGACTCATGGACACCAGCTGGGGTGCCCCTCTGAAGACCAGCGAAACTGAACTGCCAATGTTTGATTGTTTTCATCTGCTTCCTTCATTACTTGTAATCACCAAATGACTTTTAACATTTTCATCTAGGAAGAATACTGTTGGAGGGCTATCACTTGTTATAGGAAAGCTGAACAAAATATGTCCCCTGATGTGACATTGTGAAGTTGACTATATAGCTCAGAATAAATAATGTTCTGTAACTCAAGCTGTTACTATCACTGCTGACTCATTGAATGACAGCAGAAAGTGACTTACTTTGTGATGTTTTACTTTTCAAGCTGTTTGACAGTGATTGTAAGAGCTTGCCTATATCACAGACATCTGAAATACATGAAGTATTGGTTTTCAGATATTTTGAGACTTTGGGCACTCTGGGTATTTCATATATAGCTAATAAGTTGCATAAGACTATTGTAGTGACACTGTTACTTTAATTCTTTTGGCATGCACTGTTACGTGCATGCCAAAAGAATTAAAAATTTTTTGAAGTAGTTTTGGTATATAATATAGATTGCACATGTGGACCATAAGAGTACCTGTATAATTCTGCCTTATTTTCCTCTCCAAAAGTCTAGTTTCTACCCTGTACAATTGTCCCCTTTTACCTGATTTGTCCACCTCACCTTCCCTTGGCTTTCCCTTCTGGTAACTAAAACTATGAGAGTTTTTGGTAATTTTCTTCATATGAATCATTCTACATAGAAGTAACAATCCAGTGTTTTTCTTTGTCTAACTTATGTCACTGGGCATAATACCCTAGGTTCCTCATTGTTGGGATGGCAGAATTTAATCTTTGCAGATGCATAATAATCCATTATGTACATACATCACACCTTTATCCAGTCACCTACCTGCCAATGGGCATTTCAGTTGTTTCCAACTCTTGAGTATTGTAAATATGGTTTCATTGAGCATGACAATGGATATATCTCTTTGAATTAGTGCTTTTGTTCCAAATGGATACTATTTAGAGACTAACAGCAAATTAGGTATTTCACAGGGAATGTGACTAACATTGGCAGTGTAAGTGTGTTTTTTAAGTATGATAAGGGAGATAAAGGAGGGATTGCATCAGTCATGTGAGAACATTCCTGCAGGTCCAAAAATGTTTCAGTAATGGGAATTTCATATAGTTAAACCTAAATTAAAGTAGAAGGGTAAATTCTATTTTTGTTATTTACCCTGGCTGAGGCTTTTTTTTTTCCAAAGATTTATTTATTCGTACAGAACTGGGGTACAGAAGAGTGGTGGATGACAAGATTCACCAGAGAAAGAGTGGGGAGCAGAACAGGCAGATCAATGAAGTACATTGCTGAGGGGAGCAGAGGGCAGGTCAGGAGAGGTCTGCCGCACTATGTGGGTCAGCTTCCTGGTTGGGGATTGAAATCGTGCTGCAGTGGCTTTGGAGAGCTTCATAATGCGGTGCTTAATCCATTGTGGCACCAGGAAGAGTCCTGGCTAAGGCTTTTAACCTCTCTAAGTTCAAGCTTCTCCATTATAAATTGGGTATGATATAGTTTACCAAAAAAGGTAGGCTTGCGCAGAAAATTAATTTATCTCTCACCTTAGTCCTCTATGTCTGTCATCTATCTTCCCATTTATATACTTAGAATAATGTATTCAGTATTAATTCTGTGAACTTGGCCAATTTATTTGAAATACTACCTAGCACATACTACAATTATGTATGCAGGGTCTGAAATACAAATATCAGATACTCACTTTATAATTTTGAAGACAAATGTAGCATTACTCCTCACATTTAGTGCTATCTTGACATTTTGGCTAGTCACAAGACTTTCTGGTATGCTGATGTCATTATTATAATATTCTGATTGAGGAAAATATCTGTCATTCAGCTGCACATAAGTAGGTAGCTAAAATGTTTAAGTAAGTTAACTTCTCATTTATGACAGTTACAGTTGACTTCCAAACCAAAATAAAAGTTTTCAACCAGCTAAGTATTTGAGAATACTGTAGAGAAAGCCTGATCATCTTTCTTGGATCCACCTGTTAAAATTGCATTGTGACTATGTAGATGAGATGCAAATAAGTCAATTAATAGACTGTTAATTAAGTTACAGTTCATCTTGGATAACTTAGGTTGTATTGGGTTATCTGACTGGTTCGTCTAGTTCTTTAAAAAAAATTATCCCTTTCATTATTGGAAGGCATAGTTGTTTTTCTGTTGGTAACCTGACTCCATTAGTAATACTTTAAAAGGAGCGACTTTCTCATATTGGAAGGTACTCCTGCAGTATCTTCTCAAAGTATCACAGGTATATCGATTGGAAGAATCCTAGTATCCATGTTGATTTATTTTTTCTTCCCTTTGGAAGGCAGATGTGTCCACACTATGTCTGCCTCCATTTAATCACACTCAAATCTAATTTCCATCTCATTGACTCTGGCCTATCTCTGCAGACAGTGACCCTGCTTGTCTCTCTGGACTTGGTACTTCTTTCTGGTCTCCCATGCTTTGATTCTCGGCTTTCCTGCAAGGATTTTGGCCTGACTTTGGAAAGGAAGCTCTTCAGAGCACCCCTCAGTGTAATGATTTCCTCAGAATCTATTTCCCTGGCTCTCACAAGCTGGAACAGCCACAGGCTGACTTGACTTGTCACAGGGTTCAATAGATGAAGAAAACAAATAATAATAATTGAGAGATGGGGTTGTTCATCAAGGTTTTAACCGAAGCTACAGGCTCTTTGCTTATCAGTCTTCAATTACTATTGTGGGGATATAGAATTTGTAAGGCAAAACTAATAAGATAATTGTCCTAGGGAAAACAACTTTTGAAGTCTGATTTTTTTTTTTAAACAATAGGGTTCCTTGGCTGTAGTCTGTTTCTCTGTCCTGCAGTGCACTGAATACCACCTACGCATGTAAGAAACACAGCTTTGTTTCTCTTTCTGCTGCATAAGGCCTGCACTAATGACATCTTTTATCAACCTTGATAATTATCACAGAAGACTGCCTATATCTGCTACTCAGAAGAAAACACAAGCAAGACCTCAGTCAATGTAGAGAGCTTTTATAATATTGGAGGTCAATTTTTCAACTAGCATTTTTGCAAACATAGTTAAATTCTATGATTTTCAAGTATCACCTTAGAAATGAAAAGTTTCTCATTGTTTTATTCACACCTGACCTCAAACACTAATGGTTTCAAATAATAAAGCACAATGGGAAATGGTATTTTCAGTTTTCAATTAGCAATATTGTTTTAAGTACATACTGAGTCATAAATGTGAAAATGTTAACATTTTATAAAAGGAAGTACTTTTTTTTTAATGGTTGAGTCATGACAAATGCATATTTTAGGCAAGTAAAAGCTGTTAATTTTTTCTGTTACCTGGTTAGTGTTCCAGTGCAGTCATTTATTTAAAAACAGTCAGCTTTCTTTATTCATTTCTAGCAATCATTAACTGCTACATATTAATGTGATCTGGAAATATCTGTACGCCAAAGTCAAGCTTAGTGGCTTTAGCATACAGATGCATACGGATAGACTATGGGAACAAGATTTAGATAATTTTTCTAAGGTCAAAGAAAAACTGATGGGACATGGGGAAGGACATGTTAGAGAAGAATCCAAACCAGTTATAAGATCAGAGCAGATGGATACTTGACGGAGGCTCAAGCACTTCTGAGAAAGCTTCTGGAAGTTCAGCTACATTCATGGGGGAGCGCTCTGGGGAACAAAATTCTGAGGGTTGAGGGTTTAGGTAAAGTCAGTGAAGCTGGAAAGGAGGTTACCAGAGTAGTGGCAGAATGTAATCAAATATGATGAGGGAAGAGAATCCACTTTCCAAGGACTCAGAGGAAACAGTCAGATGAAGTTTGATGCTGTTTACTGGGCTAACTATTAAAAATGCCATGGACAAATTATGATCACATGGAACAGGGTCCAGGTAAACCTATACTTGATTAAAAATGTCTGCTTTGCTGTGTGAGTGTCATCATTAAAGAAGTGAAATGACTGTTCAAGATAAACCTTGTATGGCATGCCAAGAGAGGAAAATGCAGAGGTGGGTTTGAAATACATCATGAAAGAATTGAAGGAAATCATGGACTAGTTGAAGGGTTGTAAAGATGTCTGAGTTTTAACTCAGTGTTACCGGATCCACTTAATTAAAAAAGCAAGCTTAGACCAGTAAGTCTTTGTTTTGGGGGAGAATGTTTTGTTAGGTTTGCTGGGTTTAATGTGATTTTGGAAACAGAAATGAATAAATCATGTGAGGGCAATATTTCATGTCCCACCACTGCGAATATTCTTCTTCACTTGTTGCTAGCCACTTCTCCACGTCACCATTTCTACTGCTTGCATTCCTGAGTGAGCTATTCATTGATACTAGAAAAGATGACATTTAAGTTTATAAGACTATTTGCTTCTCTCATTAATAAGAGTAATTAATTCAAAATAAATATAATTTTTAAAGATACAATGCCAAATTTATTTCACTAATGAGATGGCAGATAACTAGGAGTTATCACTTAGATTGCAGAGTATATGGAAAAAGAAAATCTGAATTGTGGTTATGAAATCTGATCAGGTGTCCTCCGTGGCATCAGGTTAGGTATTCATACATTTTAAAATAACACTATTGGGAAGTAAGCAAATACAACAAATCTGAAGAAAATTAAACCAAATATTGTTTCCATGAAACAAATTTAAAGCTTAATGGACAAGACCGGTATGAAGAAAATTAGAGAACTTTTAAGGAGAACCTTAGTGGGAAGAATAAAGGGCCCTCCCTGGTGGCACAGCGGGTGAAAGCACAGCACTAAGAAGCTAGCTAAAGCCACTTCCTCATGAGCTTGACTCCTGCCTGCCCCGGAGGTGACCACATGGCGCGGCAGACCTCTCCTGACCTGCCCGCTGCTCCCCTCAGCAGTGTACTTCATCCATCTGCCTGTCCTGCTCCCCCTCTGTCTCTGGTGAAGCCTCACTGGCCCTGCACCTCTGGCCTGTACCCCAGTTCTGTTTGCATAAATAAATCTTTTTTAAAAAAGGCACAGCGAACCTTGGGATTGGTTGGTGGGTTAGTGTGGTGGCAGCACCGGAAGAGATCTTCTGCCTCTAAAAGGCAAGCACTGATGGAAACCAGTGTTGCCTCAATAAAGAGTCTTAGAAGAATTGACAAAATAGCGACATTCTATTTTCCTGGGGATGCCTAGTATTTATAAAGATGATAGTTGTATCTCAAGCCCATCTATTTGATGGCATATTACATTTTTCTAATTTTTTTCATAGGGATTCTATAATATATCTGGACAAGTAAACATGTGAGACTAGCATGGACAAACTTTTAAAAGAAATAGATTGGGAAGTATATAACTGTGATAATATTTAATGTGAGGTTTTATAGTGTATTGGAAAACTATAACCAAATGGGGATTGTTGTACAGATTGCTAGACAACTGAGCGTAGAATTGAAAGTACTGAACAAAATGTAATTTCAAAGAGAATTACTCATGCTATGAATTTGGCATTTCAAATCAAGGTTAAAAGGTTAGACTATTAAGTAAATATAAAAGCAACAGTTTAAGTATGTAAGACAAATAATAAAGTAGGTGACCATGTGCTACCTGAGTGGAATTGCAGATACTGTTTTACTTAATTTATATCTTTAACAGAAGTTATTATGAAGCTACTGATGACAAATGATACAACTTTGACATGAGTGAGGAATCTCTTGAAGAGGGATTTTGAAAGTAAATAATAGACCATGAAGAAAATTATCAACATGAATATTAAGTCTTAATAACATGCAGTTACTGAAACCATATAAAATCGATTGGGAAAAATAACATAATGAAATCGACAGAAGGATTTATTTCATAATTATGTTCTCACTGAACTATGAAAACAACTCCTCAAAGCAAAAGATGTGAATGACATCAAGAGGTAATACACAAAATACAAAATGCAAAGATAAAATTCTTAAAAAATCCCTAACTAGCAATCAAAGAAATTGACTTGCAAATATAAGTATAAAGTTGCTAGTAAAACCTAATAAAGACAACAAGAAGAAACTACTACAGTCCAATATCCCTCCTTATAACAAATATACAAAAGTCTAAACCAAAATTGGTAACATGTTACAGATTTATGCCCTGCCCCCCCCCAAATTCATATACTGAAATCCTGACCCCTAGCATCTCAGAAGGTGACCTTCTGAAGATAGGTCTTTACCGAGGTAATCAAATTAAAATGAAGACATTAGGGTGAGCTCTGATATCCTTACTAAAAGGGGAAGTTTGGAGACAGACAAGGATGTAGGAGAATATGGTGACATGAAGAAATTTGTCTGCAAGCCACGGGAAGATCCTTCCCTCACAGCACTGAGGAAAAAGCAGCCCTTCCAACACCTTGATAATAAATCTTCATTAAGCCAGCCATTCATGGCACTTTGCTATGCCAGTCGTCAATAAAGAGGATTTATTCTTGGGATAAAAAAGATCTCAGCCAATTGATGTAATTTGGTATATTAACAAAAGGGAGAGAAATCAGATGATTATCTTAACAGACATCTAAAAACAGGTTTAAAAACCAGTCATGATTATAAAGTAGTTCAGTAAATCAAAATAGCAGGGAATTTCATAATTTTGACATAAGATAGCAATAAAAGTGTCTTCACAAAAGATGGCAAAATATTGAAAACTTTCTCCTAGAGGTTGGGAATGAGACCATTTCTAGTCAGCATAATAAAGGAAGCCAATGTCTTAAGTAGAAAAATCTGTGTGGATTAGAAGAAATGAAAAGAAATATGGACTTTTGTTGAAATAACCAAAATGAAAAGAAAAAACTCGAAGGCATCTACAAGCAGTGTAATAGAATTAAACATATATCCTGCCACTTACTTGTTTATGGACTGGAAAATGCAATCTCCAGCAGTCTTAGTTCTCACTTTATAGATTCAGTGTAATCATAGTAAAAATCCTTGCAAATTAATGAATTTATCTTTGAGGAATCTAACAGATTGTAACATTACTATGAACATCAGGGGGCCAAAAATAGCCAAGGCAGTCTAGGGGGAAAACATGGTTGGTGGTTCTTCACCCCATTTACAAAGCTTTGATGATCTCCAGTTAAGTTTTGATGCACAATAGACTGTTATCAACAAACAGCCCAGACAACAAACATAATTGTGTGGTTTATGGCATCATGGTGCACTGGAAAATGGTATGTTTATTAAATGGTGTTGGTGTGTTTGTTTTAGTATTGAGAAAGCCCTATTTCTCCCTTACCACATATTATACAAAATCAATTCTAGATGGATTTCAGCACTGACTATGAAATTAAACCCACTGTAATTTTAGAGGGAAACAGAAAAGTGTCTTCATGTTACTGTAAGCATAAATCTTCTGAATGATATGAAAAACTTTGAGAAGAGAAAAATTATTGAGTATCCTAGAGTTAGGAACTTCTGTTCATCAAAGAACAATGTTTTTACTTTTAATGAGGTGTGGTGTTACAAATGTTATTTGGAATCTTTTGTCTTTGATTAAATCAGTTAGGTCATAAACATTGTAAAGTTAATTTCTCAGAGAAGGAAATCAATAGGATGCATAAGTATTTTCAAATACGTTGATGGAAAAGTAGTTTGCACAGAACTTACCTCAATGATAATTTCCCACTTCATTGTGTTGCATTTCAACTGCTATTGAATTTTGGTTGACCTGTTTGAGTTACCACAGGGTAGCATTTTTTTTTCTAAATCATCAGATGATATATATATATATATATATATATATATATATTTGATGAATATAAAATGACTATAAAGAAACTGAAGAATTAAAATAGAAAATGGCAGATGTAAGATCATACAAAAGTTACAGGGTCTGCCCTCTCCATGTTCCACAAATTTCCTGATTTTCTGTTTCTCTTAGAAACCATTGGAGCTTTATCTCCTGCCTTGTATTTATACCTCCCTAGGGACACTTTCAAGATTTTTAAATATTTAAATTCATGTTTGTACCTTGGAGCATAGAAAAATTTCTCACGTTTAAGATTTCTCCTATATTTAGATTCCTCATCTGTTGCTACAACCTGGAATCATTGCATTATATCATGATATTTGGATGAAATTTTGGACTCGATGCTTTATTAACATGGAGGCCAACTCAATATGTGTTTCAGGGTCTTTATTACCATCAATGTAGCCTATTATTAGGGTGACACATTCAGAGAA
This sequence comes from Condylura cristata, assembly GCF_000260355.1. Taxonomy (NCBI): domain Eukaryota; kingdom Metazoa; phylum Chordata; class Mammalia; order Eulipotyphla; family Talpidae; genus Condylura; species Condylura cristata. Next base: position 11,930,664 of record NW_004567128.1, read on the forward strand.
GTGGCATGCCCTAGAAATTCTACGTTTACAATGTCTCTGGTGACAATGTCAGTTTCCTTCTAGATGATGCCATTTGATTGCTGTATTAGATTCTTTCATTTCCTTCTTCCCTTTTCCCTTTCTCAGTCCTCTCTCCTATCTTCAGGGTCTTCCTTTGACAAAACATTTTTAAATGTCTACCATGGGCACTGGACTAAAAAAAAAAAGCACCATTGTGATCTGAAAGTCACTTAAAATTTGCCTGCTTCAACAATTGTACAAAACAAGAGTTTCATGAGATCACTTGATCTATTCAGTGGAGTCTTTATCTTGAGATTTTGAAAATTTAGAGGACTGTGTTCAAAAATTGCCAAAGCTTTCCAAGACATTCGTATGCAGTTGGTAAGCTTATTATAAATGGTCCTACCCAAAGACAAACTACATAGCAGGATAAGTGAACTTTGTTAAGTTGGTTTCCTTGATTATACTCATTTTATATAAAATGAACAAAGACTTGAGAATGTTTCCATTCAGATTTTCAGTCGGAATCATCTTTGCTCTAGTCATAGTTCATTGCATTTTTGTCTTACCCATGAGGATGTTATATTATGACTCCTTTTCATCTGTGCTTTGGCAAGAAATAAGTGAGAAAAAGAAAAAAATATTTTATTGAAAGGAAGTATTTTCCTATTCAATCTGAAGCCAATTTTTAATGATTGTAAGTATATGCATAAAGAAATTTGATCTTATTTCTATGCTTATATTAAGAATTAACTCATCAAAATAAATTTTTAGACCTCTGTTTTAGTGATAAAGTTTAGGGATGTTGTCAAAGAGCCAATTGATGTGTTTTATAAAGTCAAATGCAATTGTCTTTGCAAATTCAAGTTTGCTGGCAGTCATGTTAATTTTTCCCTTAGTGTTTTTGCAGTGGCAGCTGAATGCTTTACTAGGTTTCTTTGGGGCTTTTAATTTCTGGAATAGCTGCGAGCCATCAAACTGGAAAGAGCACTACCATTTGGCAAGATGGTCACTATATGAGGCTGGGGAGTTTGAAAGTTCCAGTCTCACATTACTCCAGGCATTATTGCAATCAGAACAGATTGATGCCCTTTTGACTTGCTCTTCATCTTCTAAAAACATATGGCTAATGTCTTACTACATTTGACCAAGGAAGGCTCTTCTGTTGTCTGACATCAGTCCCAGGGTCTTTGTTGGCCCAGGAGAATGCATGAGACGTTGGCTTGTTCGATGTCCTATTTTTAGTGTGGAGACTGGAGGTCTTTTGCCATGATTAGTTTAAACTTGAGTTCAGTCACTTCCCTGGAGTACATAGAGCTACTCACAGGTGCATAGACTTTCCTTTTGCTTTTTAACATCTGCACACTCTCTGGTCTACCTCACGTATCCTATGGATGACGTTGAAAAGATAGTGTCTGTTTTATTTCTTTCATATTGATCACATCAGATGTTAAATTTTGTTTTATGCCACAGCTTCTTAACTCACTCCTCTGGCCTTGGGCATTGAGGATGTGTTCATGCTTCATTATACTATTGTAAACAGTGCTGCAGTGAGCATAACAGTGTGTCTGACCCTTCATTTAGTGTTTTTATATTCTTCGACAGATACCTAGGAGAAGGATTTCTGGATTGTATGGTAGATCTATTGTTAATATTTTGAGAAGTCTCAGAACAGGCTGGGCCAGGTACAATTCCCTCAGTAATGCAGGAGGGTGTTATTTTCACTACACCCTGGCCAACATTTATTTCTGGACATTTTGAGGTGCACCATGTCAAATGTGGGAGGCATCTCATAGTGGCTTTGATTTGCATTTTCATGATGATGGGTGATAAATGTGTTTTCATATGCCTGTTGGCATATATATTTTTTCTTTAGTAAGTGGCTAATGTTTAGTTCTTCCCATGCTGTGATTGGGCTGTTTGTTTTCTTGGAGTTGAAGTGTGTGAGATTTTTGTAGATCTTTGCTCCTTGCTGGATGATCGATGTGAAAATAGTTTCGTTCCACTCAGTGGGGTGTCTTTTTATCTCAGTGATACTGCTATAGCTCATGTAGCCCCATTTGTTTATTTTTTTTAAAGATTTGTGCATACAGAACTGGGGTACAGGCCAGAGACTCAGGGGCAGCGAGAGGCTTCACCAGAGACAGAGTGGGGAACAGAACGGGCAGATCGACGAAGTACACTGCTGAGGGGAGCAGTGGGCGGGCCAGGAGAGGTCTGCCGCGCCATGGGGTCACCTGCAGGGCAGGCAGGAATCGAACTCATGTGGAAGTGGCTTCAGCTTCTCAGTGCTGTGCTTCAACCCGCTGCGCCACCAGGGAGGGCCCCCATTTGTTTATTTTTGCTTGTGTTTTCCTGGTGGTTATCGATCTTCTAAAGACATCACTGAAGCCAATGTCACTTTTTCTTTATGCTGCATATCTTACAAGAAAACAGGACATTTCATTTAATTTGTACTTGTTACATGCTTCATTAATAATAGAGCTTTTTGGGGTACATGCTCTACTAAGTGTGAGAAGTGATCAGTGGAATTCTAAGCACAATGCATTGACAGAATCTATTGACAGAAGCAATTCCAGTTAATATAACGCAGTAAAATCATACACGTGAAGACATACTTATTGTAAATAATAAGTATTAATATTACAAAAATGACTTAATGAATGCATTACATGATTAAGTCAGCAATTAGCAGATGTGGAGGAATGCAGACAGTGAACTTAACCTACATGTAATGGTCATCAGTGTCTAGGGATTAATGCAAACTGTGGCCTAAGAATATTTACAATATAAAAGAAGAGTTTCAAATTTTTTCCTTAGAATTTCTTCCTTTGGCTTAATTTTTTTTCCTGATGCATTAAAATTCAACATGAAGAAAATTCAAGAAATGAGATACTTAGGCAACTGAACTGTGAAAGTAGAGATAGAGGTGAATAGAGCTTCGCTATCTTATTTAATCTCTCCTCACTATCTTCATAGACTGTTTGCTTTCTTGAAACTTCTTTCCATTGGTTTAAGTCTTAACCAGGGCAGGTAAACTGCATTTAATTTTTCTACTAATTCATTAAAGTGAAATGAATTGACCAATAATTTATCTTTCTAGTTTCTTAAGTGATCAGGTAAACATTAAAAAAAGAAAAAGACTATAGAGTATAAAAATCTCCAATGTAATTTCTCAGACTGTCAACACGATGGGTGTTCTATGTGTATTTGAGAGTCAAAACTGACAGGGAGGTAAAAACAAATGGAGTGGAGTAGTATGTGTGGCCACTTAGCATCACTTAGGGAGACTTTGGAATTGTTTCAAAATAAGTTAAGCCACTGTTACATTTTACTACAACCTATTTTCATAGTTACTTTAAATAGTCACAAAAGGTTGAATAAGAGGAGTTGAACTTCAAACATGCACTAAGGCCACAAACCTGTGTTCTACTCTGTAGTGATTTTCTAAGGACTGTATGGAATTCCCAAGACTTGAGTTATTCCCTCTCTGTGCGGTGTTACCTCTGCTTGAATTGGAAACAACTTTATATTTTAAGAAAGCAGGTTGCTGACTTGGGAAAGGGCTTTTATAGTTTCTGATGGTGCTGTGTTTGAACATCTCTCATGGCTTAATTCACATTCTGCCCTATGATTTATCTATTTACAAATTTCTTCATCCTTATTACTAAATTGTAAATTCATCTTAGGAAATACTATTCTTTAAATCATTTTTTAGCACCTGCTGAAAGTAACACACTGGTTTGCTGAAAAGATGCTCAGGTAATATTCTCTTGACTTGAATTGCTCTAAACATCAGGTTGGCTCACAGTATTATGGCTGTTGCCTCATTGGCTCATGATTTTTGTTAGAATTCTGATCACCAAAGCATTCGCTGTAGTATGGTGCCCAAACCTCAGACATTTATTATTTGTAAAAGAAACTGTTTCACAAGTTGATTTGTGTTTAGTGAACTTGTCCTTTCCTTTCTGTGTTCTTCTATGATGTTGAGTGAAATAAGCAAATAGTGAAAACACTGGATTTTACATGCAATTTTTGTCACATGACTATTACTTCTACATGACTATTACTTCTATGACTAGTCTTCCCCTTCTAAGTTATTGGACTGGCCTAATTGGTGTAAGACAGATTAACAAAAAGATCACTACCTAGTAAGTGATCTTTTATTTATACCTTTAAGACAGAGGCACAATTTGTGAAGAAATCTCAAAGCAAAGGAACTTAGTCTAGGGTAATAATTACTAGAGGAACTACACAGGGTTTGTTTACACACCCTTCTCAGCTCAAATTTCCTGTTCTGGGCAAGAAAGATGCCTTTTTTTGCCTTCTGTTGTGTGCTGGGTACTTTTCACATGGAAGATTCTTGTCCTGCTTTGTGGTCAGAATGTCCTTGCACCAGCTGTTTCTCAAGTAACTTTTATTTTAGTAAAAAAAAAAAAATCAATAGTCACATTTTAGGGTGATCTTCCCTGAGCCCCATTAGTAGGTCACGAGGTGTTAGATCTAAAAATAATCCAATTTCTAAGTTGAATAGAGCCAAGTGATTTCATTGGTTTATTCAGTGTATAATACTTAGATGTGATATATTCTATCTGGGGAGGGGATTGTTTCTTAGCATGCTTTGGGAAGACTTTATTTAGCTAATGTTTAAACCAAGACTAGAAGGATAGTCACTGGCAGTCACATGGAAGATTGGGCAGGAAGGATTACCTCAATGAGGTGAAAAAAATGTGTAAAATGTATAGGAAAGAATCAGGTACTAAACAGATGATCACATGTTTCTAAGTTTCTTTTTGTGTGTGTCTGAAGGGTAAGTTATATTTATAAACATAAGGAATACATTAAAGCAAATAAGTAAGAAGAATGAAGTGAAATAGTGTCTGTTCATAGATTGAATCCTGTTATAAATGAACCTAGTTTCTACAACACTCTAAAGTCCACTTCAGAGAAATTTGAACAACCTCCCCGCAACTTGTATTAGGCATCTCCAGACACCCTCCCACCACACATTGTAATTACACTGATTACCATATTCTGTTATGATTTATAAGTTCATCTCCTTACCAGCCATTACTCGCATTGAATGTAGGTCTGCCTTTTCATCATCCTCTCAGTTCTTCTGTCATACTTGAAATATAGTAACTGTCCTATAATTGTTTTAATTAGTCTAACCTGACTAAATACCTCCCAGTCTTCTCAGCATCTCCTCTCTATTTTGCTGATGATGAGGCTCAGAGGAGATAAATTAGGAATCATGGGTGTGAACATTTGATACCAGTATTATCTGATTGCAGAAGCCTCTTCCTGAAGGGAACTGGGCCTCTACTGGTTGATTACACTTTTACTTAAGTAACAACGCTGAAGACATTTCGGGCTTGGCGTTAGGCTTTCTTGGCCAAGTAGGTAAGGTAAATCCAGATGGAAGCATGTGAACTCAGCAGGCTAGCTACCCACACATCTTCAGCCCTTTCTACTAATAGTCTTATTAATCCTGGCCGAGTCTAGAAATATCTTCTCCTGAATCCTAGGCAGACTTGAGATAGAGCAGACTATCTATTCAGCTAGTCATCACCCCTGCCCTTGCTCTTGATGAAGAAGCACCGATATGGTGAGTTAGATGCAGACATTAGAGATTGTCAAAAATTGTTAACTAATGTTACAATGATACTTGTACGAAGCATCTCACAGCCATTGTGCTTTCTTGATTTCTCAAAAGTTTTGGGTATATCCTCAGTAGAAACATAATCACATTGTGCAGTGCAATTTGAAGAGTTTCTTAACTTGAGTAATCATACATTTATCTCAGCTGAAGCAGCTAAGGTCTATTACTGCTCTTCAACTGTTGTCACTAAACTATATCCGCAGTCTTATCAAATATCCAACCACTGTTTGCTTACTGGGATGCAAGAACCGATGGCAAACATCAGCTGTGCCTTGCAATGAAAAACACAAGACTCAGTCTCTCTTCTCTTAATTATTGAGAACCTAGTGATGAAACATCTCTAAATATTACAAGCAGAGGTATTGAAACTCCTATTTCCATGATAAAGAACTATGCAAAATCTGTTTGGTAAAGATTCTACACAACAGGTGTTAACATTGAGTGATTCCCTAGCATTCTTTCCACTGCCAGAGGGAATTGTGTGTCTCTGGGTAAATAAGTATATAAATATGTGTGTGTGTTTGTGTGTGTGTGTGTTATAATGCAGTTCTCTTGTTGCTATGCTTCTCTTGTATCTCCCCTATGGTAACTGGATCAAGGGCAGATGCAAGAGTAGCATAGCAACAAGAGCTGTATATAACACATACACACACACATATTTTGGCTTGCGATATTAAAGTCTGGTTGGGCCAGTGTGTAAGATGAAGAGCAAAAGACTTAATTCATTTCAAAGAAACACTCAAGTATGAGGGATTTCCAAGCATCTTAAATTTTTTTTTTCTCTAATCCCCACCTGTTAACTGCTTCATCCCTTACTTCTCTGAAACACACATTTATAAATTGAATAGGTAGGATCTATTTTGGAAATGGAAGTTCGAGATGACATTGATTGCAAATACTAGTTTTGAAGTTGGTAAAAAGTCAGACACTTCAAATTGTAACAACCATAGACATTAATAAACCCACTTTCTATATGGTTCAAAAATAATTAACTGGTCTCAGTCTCTCTGGAGGAAAAAAAAAAAACTACATAAAGACAGCTTCCTAGTCTTAGCAAGTCCATAAGCAGTATCAATTGAGAGGTATTTAAACTCCTATTGCAATAGTTGGAACATAATTCCTACGTTAATATTTCCTTAGGCTTCATGCTATTAATTCAACAAATATTTGTTACAAATGACAGTGTTTAATTATCTGGAAACTGTGACCCCTTAATGTTCTTTAAATCACTATTATAAGCTAAAACAGTAGCTCTTAGTATTAAAATCTCTTAGGTAGCGTTTAAGATTTATTTATTTGTGCATACAGAACTGGGGTGCAGGCCAGAGGCTCAGGGGCGGTGAGAGGCTTCACCAGAGACAGAGTGGGGAACAGAACAGGCAGATTGACGAAGTACACTGCTGAGGGGAGCAGTGGGCGGGTCAGGAGAGGTCTGCCACGCCATGTGGTCACCTCCCGGGCAGGCGGGAATCGAACTCATGTGGAAGCGGCTTTAGATTCTCAGTGCTGTGTTTTAACCCGCAGCGCCACCAGGGAGGGCCTTAGGTAGCTTTTAAAAAAATCACAACTGAATGTAATAAGAATGGGGCAAGAACCCAGGTTGTCAGTACTTTCTTGAGCTGCCCAGGTAATTTTTCCATTGTGCTTGGGAGAGTTGAAACATCATTCCTTTGTAGTTCCTTCATAAAGTAACCTGACACCCCATTTTGCAATTTGACATTTATTGTGCATTGGTGTCTTAGTTTAAACTTTAATTTTAACATGTTATATAAGGGATCTAAATTAGGTTTCACTTCTCTTCTATAATCTCTGAGCTAAGAAGAATAAAAAAAATTACAAAAGAAAAACTTATTCCCAAAGTTTACAGGCATCATCTACAATATGTGCTTGATGGAACTTAACAGTTGTTCGTTAGAACTCTAAACTACTCCAGATTTTGAAAAAAAATGATGAATAATGAAAATAATGTTACAGCCAGAATTGGGATTAGAATCCAGAGTTTTACTGTGATATTATATTATGGAAAAGTAAACCAGTGAATTTATTTCATCCATTTATCAATGTTTGGTAGAGGAAGGCATCAGAAAAGAGACTATAAAAGAAAAGAAGTGGAAATATAGCCAGACTTAATGGAATTGAAATGGGAAACTTAAAAACCTCAGAAAGAAATGTTTACACTTGAAGTGCACTGTTTTCTTCATCAATTTATGGCTGCAACTTCCTAGCCTGCACTTAATGTAAGGAATGGGTATAAATTCATGTCATAGCTGTTAAGTTTTCAGGACTTGCTAGAAAATAGAATGATCTCGAGGCACCTACTACTCTCTCGGAGCATTGCAGTGTTTCTCATTCCAGTCTTCATCAATGAATTTTTGCTTTGTTACTGTCAGATCTAAAAGCTTACAACTTGGAATAGATAAGTTTTAGGGTAAGTTCTACATATAGTTTGTTTATATAAAGGAAAGATACCTTCATAATTACTGTCTGAGGAGAATAATTTATTTTCCTATGTCTTTGATAATTTATATTCAAGATGACTCATAAGAAATAGACTGAATTTCTTACTGTGTTCTGTTGGCCTGATTAAGCTTCTGCATGAAGGGAAATAAAATGTGTCACAGCTTTTGGGCAGGAACCTTCCATGATTTTTCTTTTTCACTTGTAAGCATGTGAATGAAGTCTGTGTCATCTTTGGACCTGCCTGAGAACATTTTGTCACTCCCCCTCACTATCATAACTAATCAGATTAATATTCAAAGAGGATGTTTTTTTAACTACACAGTAATTTTAAAAATTAACAGGAGTATGTGTGCCTTGAGAAAGGGTTTATACTATCCTGAAACAATCTGTAACCAATCTCTCCCCTCACTCTCCATCTCCCACCACACACACACTCATGAAATGATGTTATATACGAGTTTGGCCAAGTTGACATCAATATTTCAATTATTTGAATAATTAGAGCCTTATGTATTGCTTTTCCTCACTTGACAGAGGAGACATGTCTGTATGGAAAAAAGTAAGGTAAATTAGATTTAAAATGCTTTAGTTAATGTAAAAGCAAGGTACTGAAAATTGACAAGCACACCACACTGATCTGGTCTCTGCCCATGTCACGAATGTGTGGGTGCCCCATCTTTGCTGGGCTTCACTCAGCAGTCTGATGGCTTCCAGTGTCTCACGGCCCCTCCTACCTCATGTTTTGGCTCATGGTATTTGTTTAACCACCACCAAGGAGTGGTTAAATGAACTGATAAATACAGGAATGAAACATGAACTTTTTTACACTGAAGAGTTATCACTCTACTTTTACCTGTTCTGTTAATTGTTTTAACTTTTATACACTAGTTATATTTTCAAATTTCTAGTTTAATATTTGCATATTAAAGAGACACTTATAATTCATCCAAAGGCTTCAGTTTTGAACTGTGTTATGAAATTGAGACTGCTTAACATAATTTATAAGCAGGAATGCTTCATGAATTATCAATCATGATTATAACATGATAGCTAAACAGAAAGATGGTTGTAAACATATTTAACAACTAGTAGAATTAGGAAGTCAGAATTGAAGAGTTAGAATAACTGTAGGTTTAATTTAGGATAACCAAGACATAAGTAAGCACTTACAGATGAGTGACTGAGCAAGGTCACAGACAGTCAGTGGGAGAAGAAAGAATTCATTACAATTTTGTAACTACTTTGTATATTGAACAACATCCCACCCTTATTGTAAGTATTAGAATGGTAGTGAATAGAAGGCCAACTCAAATTTCTCCTAAAGCGCATTCAGGAGCTTGGAGTGGACATTTTCAGTTAGCAGATACTTTTCCAAACATGACAAAGACCTTCACATTGCTCTTAGCAGACCACGGCACCTGTACCTGCCAAACAGTTTTTTCTTGACTCTCAAAGTGGCTAAGTTGCCTGTCTCTGAACACTAACTGGGCTCCTGTGTACATCTCTGAGGACTTGCCTGGTGACCCCGAAAATGGCTGACTCTGGTTAGATTTGTCTTCTGTGACAGATGCAGAACTTATGTCTTTCCTTTCCAGGCCCAAGGAGTCATGTTGAACTCTATTAGTGTTTTAGAACCCATTTAACTGGGACCCTGGCCTAGGGTCAGCATTGCTGGGGTCCATGTGGAGCTAACCAGTCTGCTAGTCAACATTTCAGCATGAGAATCTAGTCTAGGACATGGCAGCAGGCTTTCAAAAAGAATCAAAAGCCACGTAAGTGAAGTGGGAGTCACTCAGTTTTACATTTTCATACCTATTGAATTTTGCAACTAGAAGGGATTTAACAATTCAGTTACTAATAAACACGCTTGGTGCATGCCAAAATCATTTGAGGCAGTTTGGGGAAAGATCAAAGTAACTGAAGTTAGTACAAGGTGTTTCAAAATCTTGACCATGGATTACAACATAGTACATTCTAACACATCTGTCTGAACTCTCCCCCAACACACACACAATTGTGACATTCCCTAGACAGAAAGCATATCAACTGGATTGCGACAGAGGCCAAAGAAGAAAGACTTGAGGAAGCTTAGGTTGGGTACTGGTCATAGACTCTAAGGATGCACAGAAGTATATCCCTGAAGGAAACCTAAGCTACTGGGAGAATGCCACGATTGGAAGGAAAACTTAACACCATGCTGATAAATCTATTGATCCTCTGCCTTCAGACTGTGCATTTGTTTAAGACTGAATGTGCACGCTCCACCACAGAACATCAAATCACCTCGGAGTTGCTGCTTTGGCAGTGGCGCGACAGCTAATAGAGATAGTCTTGCATTTGCTCCTGAAGTCTTCTATCTTCCTTTAGTGTCATTGAGCAAGGGCTGCTGACGTGTCAGAGCAAATATTTATTGCTCTTCCATATGTCACTGCCCTCTAGCCAGTGACATGTGCACTCATCAGTCAAACGGAAACTACCCACCATGTTTGATTTACTGCAGTTGAAGGAGATCTGTTTGTGGCTTCCTATAACATAAACCACTTTGCTAGAGATTAATGCTCTGATTTGCATTCAGCTCATGGGAGTTCTGTCATTAGTTTTCATGATATATCTAGATGAAATGTTAGAAATGCAACTCTGTTTTTTCTCTGTGGGGTCCTGCTCTTTTTTACTTTCCACTCCCTAACATTTTCATTAACTTTCTCCTTGTTGTTCGCAAAACACATTATTTGTTTTATGCTTTCTCTGGACCCTGGTAGGAGATTCAGTGATTAAGTTTCAGCGCTATGGAAACCATGAATAAAGTACCCCTCAGAACACTTGGAAATTGACTTGAATGGCAACAAACTTCTAGTCTTGGCAGTGAACTTTTAACAAAGAGGATGGTGAACTTGGAAAAGAAATAAAATTGAGTTTTCTTACATCTATGAGCAGTTTATATTCTGTGAGAGATGTGGGGTAGGAAGATTTCCAGAGCTTGTAGAGTTGTTTAATTATAAGAAAGTTTTCTAACAGACAATGATTCTACTATATAGAATTTCAAGACATACCTATATTAAGTGACATTTTTGTGCTCTGAGTACAAACGTTCTGTGGGTTCATAATTGAGTCTCTGACTCACCATCCCTGATTGCTATGTTGGCATCTGTGGAGATGGCAAGATTAATGACTTAGAACAGCTCCACTTATTCAAGGGTAGGCTCAGAAGTAGGAAATGGGAGTTATTTCTTCTGTAGCCCAACATCTTCAAGAAAACTGAAGCATATCAAGTTCTGTTGTAAGCACAATTTCTAGGTCATTGTAAGAAAACAAGACTTCTAAGGAAAATAAGAATTGTATTGTACAAAACCTGAGTTGTTTTTTTTTTTTCTTTTCACCTTTCAAACATGAGAACATAGATGATAAAGCTAATCACAAAATTAGGCTAGTGGGTGACACAGATCTTGAACTTGCATCCACAGCAGATGTTCTAAATACACAGACGTAAGAGCATAACAATGATGGGAATATTGAGACTGGCCTAAGAGTATTTTGCTGACTGACCTGACTCACCATATAGTGAAGTTGTGAATAAGACTGGAACTTAGTCATTCCCTGCCCCATGAACTACCTGATGTAAGGCACCTTAGTGTCACTCACCCTGGCCAGATGCAGTCCCTTGGACCCCGACTTGAAGTCTCTTAGTGACCGTTAGGTGCTGGTGTATTCTGTAACTATAGTATTTTCTATCATCCTAATTAGATCCTGTTTATCCTTAAATCACCAAAGGTTGGGTCACAACCACAATGGTTACAGGTGCATTTGAACAGCAAGCAGTGTAAAAGCATTTGCAGGAGGAAACATATGGGGTTGGAATTCCAGCTCTACCTTTATTACCTTTAAATATTCGATATATTTATCCTGCTTTTTCTTAATATGTGGTTAACAAAAGATGTGAAACAGCGTAGTATTAGGTAGTATACTGATTAATATTAGCCATTATTGACATGGACAATATTTAACCCTTTGGAAATTACCTGATGGTACACCATAACTGGTTTTCAAGCTACCTCTTAGGCTCTACCTGGTAGTACAAGGGGTTAAATCACAGCACTGGTAGCTGCAGCCACTGCAGCACCAGTTCACTCCCAGCGAGGGAGCTGACCCACAGGGCAGGGCACAGCAGACCTCTCCTGACTCACCCACTGCTCCCCTCAGCAGTGTATTTTGCCAGTCTGCCTGTTGTGCTCCCCACTCTGCCTCTGGTGAATACTCTCACCCAACCCCACACCTCTGGCCTGTACCCCAGTTCTTGTATGCATAAATAAATCTTTAAGAAATACAAAGCCACCTCTCAGCTGTAGAACAGAAGTGAAAAGTAAGAGAATTGAGGTCAAGGAATATTTGCTTGGCGAATTGAAGACGTTTCCATATTTGTTTGGTGAAATTCACCTAGGCAAGAAAGAAACCCCAGGATTGTCTATGCTGATTACTGAGGTATAGATTGAATTCTGGGCATGTAGGACTCTTCTTCTGTGTGATAGAAGTGGAGACAGACCACCACTATTGCTAGGGGCTTGGGGGAATGTTAACGGTCCAGCAGGAGTGTGTGTCTTGGGGTCAGGCACTCAGCATTCAGCTGTTTATAATTATTGGAGTTACTGGGCTATGATATTCTACCAATCATTCAGTTTAAGTGAAGTAGTTGATGCTACCTTCCTTTAAATGGGAAGTCCTCTCTTTCAAATACTTAAATTTATGACAGTGCAGGGGCATAACAACAAAGAAATAAGATGGCATTGATTAAAAAATTTATTTTCCTCAATTTTTCTAGTGCACAAGTGAAGAATTTTATATTAGCTAAGCTATACATTCTGCAGTATATACAATAGGTTTTTCAAGCATGGTAATTATGTCATCACTGAATACTTATTTTCAGTTACAGTAGCAACACAGGAGTTTTATGCAATCTTATTTATTCTGTTTGTTTACTCACTGATTAGATCCTCACAGTTGTGAAACAAATATTTGTACAATGGTGATAGTTTGTCACCCTCTTCTAGAGGTTTTACCAGGAAACAAAGAAAAAAATGCCCCTGGACAAATAGAGAATCATAATAAACATTTTAATATAAACAGCAGGAATTCTTTTTGACTGTATGATCCTTTTTTGGTGAGCCTTTCCATTGAATATATGTATGGAACTAACCTTCAGCTTACCACCACACGATTAAGGTGTCATCATACAGTAAGCTCTATGCCGCATGTCTTCCTCAACCCTAGAAACACACAGTCCTGCACCTAACTTGGGATTATAGTCTGTTTTACCATCATTGTGCTGTTTTGAGAGATGATCCTCTTATGCTGTTGAGAGAGTAAAGTAGTAGGATCACATAGGCATCTTCAAAATAGATCACCTCATTGGTTGTGATTAAGATCTGTAGCCATTCTATTTCTAAAGGCCTTAATTTGACCTGTCTGACTAGCTTTCATCTTAAGAGTTTGCACGATTCTTAGGGTTTGTTTAATGTCCTTGTGAACCAGTTAATCTGACTCTGTCAGGACTCTGAATGCATTGGGATGTACGCTTGGGCACAGCGTGCTGGTCAGGATTGCATAGAAGAGAGTAGAGGTGGACTGGTCATGCCCTTACAGTTGCTGGCAGTTTCCGCTGGTGTGCAGTGCTGGGGCTGAATGTCTTGTGATGTGTGTGGTGTGTCCTACAAATGTGTGCGCCTGCAGATGGGTGCCAGCAGTGCCGTCTTTGGAGTGGAAAAGATAAATAGCTCATCTCATGGCTTCAACCTAAGCCCACATTAATATGGTGCCTTATTTTGTGCTGCGTTTACCAGGAAGGGAAGGTCCTTGGCTCATGAGCTGTCACCCTTTTACATTCACTTCTTTAAAAAAAATAAAAAGATTTATTTATTTATGCATGCAAGAGCTGGGGTACAGGCCAGAGGTGGGGGGTGGCCGCAGGGGTGGGGTGAGAGGATTCAGCAGAGACAGAGTGGGGAGCAGAACAGGCAGGTCTACTGAAATACACTGCTGAGGGGAGCAGCAGGTGAGACAGGAGAGGTCTGCTGTGCCACATGGGTCACCTGCCTGGGCAGGGATCGAACTCGTGCTGCAGTGGCAGAGAACTTCATAGTGTTGAGACATAACCCCTTGTGCCACCAGGGAGGGTACTCATTTTTTTTTTTAAAGATTTATTTATTCGTACAGAACTGGGGTACAGGCCAGAGATGTGGAGGGTGAGAGGATTCACCAGACGCAGAATGGGGAGCAGGACGGGCAGATCTACGAAGTACACTGCTGAGGGGAGCAGCGGGCGGGTCAGGAGAGGTCTGCCACGCCATGTGGTCTCCTCCGGGGCAGGCGGGAATCGAACTCATGCGGAAGTGGCTTTAGATTCTCAGTGCTGTGCTTTAACCCGCTGCGCCACCAGGGAGGGCCCGATACTCATTTTTAAACTCACTGGCTTGCTTGTAACCATTAGGGAGTTCTTGAATGCAATAAAAATGAATTTTCCACCTATGATTTGTATGGTTTAAATTATCATAAAAATGTTCCAGTTAATCTTTCTTGGATCTGGGTAGAATTGCTTTCAAAGCAATTCAGGTGAATGATTATCACTGAGTTGACAGTCTTCATGATTGGGTATGTTTTCTTCCCAAGGGTCTTACCAAATTCTGTAGGGGAATCGAACCTTACACATCTCCCCCAGGTCCTTTCCTCTTTACTTTCCTTTTTTTTTTTTTTTTATAGCATTTTATTTTACAGGACTTCCACTGATGATTTTAGGCTTGTCTTTGATCATGCATTTCTTTCACTTCGAACTACTTTTGACATCTAGACAGGCCTTAGAGAATTCTTTATTTGCAGAAATGAGCTCTTTTTTACCCATCCTTGATGATAGACTCACTGTTAACAGGCCCGGTCCCTGGCTACTTAGCTCTCTTTCTACCCTCACAAAAATGAGTTTAGTACTTGAATCAACAGCAAAGATAAAAACTAAATTTGTGGTAAAAACTAAATTTGTTACACATCTGCCTTGATATGATGCATATAATTGTTCTTCTCCAGTGCAATCTCCTTTTTGATTGATCATCCAATAAGGATCTTGTCTTCATCATATATCCCTTGTAAATAATATCCAAAATAACACTCTCCCTCCCCCTGTACCTTTCTCTCTCTCACCATCAAAGAGATTATTTTATTGAGGTGGCACCAGGTAACCACACTTAGATGATGCAGAGGTTCGCGATCCATATTCAAACGTTGTCACCACACCACACCCTCGGCCAAGGTCCCAAGGTTGCCGGGCCCGTCCCCACGTTGTTCTTCCCCTCTTCTACTCCTTCTGCACTCAGATTTCTAGGGTGAAAAAGGCTTAATATGACCCTAGGATGAATAACTCTTACACTTTGATCTGTAGAATCTGAAATTAAGTGTACTTTCATTGATATTTATCGATAATACTCAAACATCCAAACAAAAAGTTTTCTTGTGAAGGATGATGCATTCTCTTCCTAAATTGATAGAATTATTGCTCAGTTGGAAGTCAGTGACATTTGGACTAGTTTCATAATGGATTCTAGGATTAAATCTTCCAAGTAGATTGATTTCTCTATGGATACTAAGAATGCTACTCAGTCTCTCAGTTTCAGTTTTATGGGTCCACTAGGCAATTGCTAATGGGTTAGGAAAGAGGCAAGCTTAAAGCAACTGTTCAGTTGTTACCAGTACTTTTCCGTAGATAACAAGTAGGTTCAAACCCACTTCAGAGCTGAAAAATGAGCTGAAGGGCGAGAGGGTGCAAAGTGACACAAGTGAAGCAAACTTTCCTCAAATACAAGGAAAGTTGAAGGTCTAAAAAAATACAGAATCTAAAGGAAGAAGGGACAAGCAGAGGCGGAAGAAATTTCCAGTTGCTTTACTAGAGGTGAATTGATAATATTCACATAGGAGTTTAAATGGGAACTGGTGGTTTTAGAGAGCAGTACGATAGTTTCTACGTACATCACAACCAAAATGAGCCTAAATTTCTCTCAGTTTTGATTTCCCTTTCACATGGGAATATCTTATACTATTCATCAAGAAAACTTCTCACATACGAAACTCCTTTTAAATAGAAACTAAGGGTATTTAAAATATATCAATTACTAATGGACTTTAAGAAGAGTGGGGTGAGATGTTTTAATCTGAGTGCAGTCTGTACCCCACTTTGACTGTGGTATTTGGGGTGTGGGGAAGGTCTTGGGCCCAGAAATGGGGGAGAATCGCTTCCCTGCCTCTAGAGAGTTCCCTGGGTGTTTTTTGGGGGGGTTGAGAAGCCTGATCTTTGGTGTGTTGCTTGTGGTACCAGCTGTTTCTGTTCTTACACATCCCTGAAACACTTGTTCCAAACTCAGAAAACGCAGGTCTCATTTTGGGAGAAGCACGAAAGAGCTATCATGTTCACAGAGAGAAAAGGAAACAAGTCAGTCCCTGAACGGGAGGCGATTGTGTGGCAGCCACAGAAGACTCATTAACAGCCAATTTCTGAAGCTTTAGTCACCACATCCGGAAAGCTGTACCAGCCTCTGAGATGAAGACAAATCCCCATGGGAGCTAAATTCACACATGCACGCGCACGCACACATACATCACTAGATTAGATTGATTATTTTTTAATCAAATACTCCACTTCTCACTAAGAAGGAATAATAAGGAGCTGATTTTTCCTCCTGCCTGAAACACAATAATAAAAGGGAAATTTATATAAAACTAGATAGACATCAGGCAATGAATGACATGTAAGAGTTATGAGACATGTGAGGAGAACCGCATGACTGATCCAGCTTCTGACTGTCAGGGTGTCTAGGTCAGGGTGCTGCTGGGAGCTGATGTGGAAACCCAGTCAGCATCTAGTGGACTCGATAATGTGAGGAGAAAAAGACTTGGGGAGATGGCCTTGGTGGCTCACGCCCTCATGCCTGGGCAGAACCCCCCGAGTCTTCATGTTTGATGCTAGTGAATCACTGAGAAATTACCTTATCACATGTAGACACCTTTATTTTGGCCACCATTGATTATTGATTTCTTTGTGCTATTGCTCTGGACATTTGAGGATTTTTTTGTAGTTTATTATTTAATCTTTTGAAAATCAATATCCAGATACATTTGAGAAGAATATGTGTAATATATTACAGTTCTGTCACTATATCTATAGTCAATTTTGGTAATGTTGTAATTCAATTTTTCCAAGCTTTCTTGCTTTTTATGACCCTTCCTTAACGATTTCTGATAGTTGTGTTTATGTCTCCCACAATTGTGGTAATTTACTAAACTGTCCGTGTAATTTCATGAGTTGATACTTGACACATTTTAACATGATTTTTCTCAGTAAAGGTGTACGACTGTCTCATCTTCTAGATAAAGTTTCATTTGTTAGCATAAAATGATACTCCTAGTCCTGTTGATTATTTCTTGTTTAATACAGCTATGTCATTAGTATTTTTTTCACTTTTACTGCTTTGCTATATATTTTCTGTGCCTTTATAGTCAAGCTACAGTTGTTTTCCCTTTTTGTTTTAAATCCATTGTAAGTATTTAAATAGTGATTTTGAAACTTTAACATGTGCTGTGATTTTTATTTAATATTTCCAACTTCTGGCCAGCATTTTTCCTGTAAATAGCATAGTTTCTGTGTTTTCCCCTCCGTTTCTTTACTCTGTTGGATTTACTGAATATTTATTTCCTTTTATCTGTTTTCAAATTTTTAGCTTTCCATTCTCTGCTAATTTTTTAACATTCTAATTTTCCTGCAAATTTGTATTCTATTTTCAAATATTGAATTTCTTACAATTTTCTAACTTAGAATTCTCCAGCAAACAAGACAGAAACTTGGCCACTCTTTCCTCTTGCCCTGTGAAATTCTAATGCTGTTATTTGGGATATTAGCTCCACATTTTTATAAAAATGACCTTTTATATTTTAATGAGTTCCAGGCTTTTTGTTTTAATTCTTGCACACTATTCCCCTTCTCTCGTTTTCTTTTCTTTTTTTTTTTTATGGAACATATATTAACTTTTTCAGAATTGTGTTCATGTGTGGTAATGTTTAATTTTTGTATGAAAATGTTTTCTCTCAAATGACAGCAAATCTTTCTGTTCTCTTTATTTCTTCGGGTGTTAAGCTTTCTTGCACAGACTTTTTATTTGTAATGATTCTAATTAGAAGCCTGATACCAATTTTTTTTCTATTACAGGTGATCTAACTTTTTTGTACTTCTTCTGAAATTACAATTTTATATGCCTAGGAATGGCTTAAAAAATTCTGCTTTATTTGTAAATTTTTCAATCTAGAAATTAGTTTATTTTTCAGCCTGTAGGAATTCCCCAGCATTATATTTCCTCTTAATTCTTTTTATATTGCTTTTGGAAGCCTTAGTATGTGAACATTTAAATTCCTGGATTCAACTTCATTTCACTTATTTAGTATGTTTTAGTCTGTTATCACATAGTCTATATTTTTTGAGGTGCCCAATACCACATGGTTAAGAGACCCAGATTTGGCCAGAGACACCAACTTACCAGTGTCATTTTCCAGTTTAAATATGCTATTTAATCACGTAAGTCTAGTTCTGCATATCCATAGTCATCATGTCACTGAATATTAGTACTTCAAAATCTTTGCATAGGCGTAGTGTCATCTGACTAGCACTGAACAATATATTGCTTTATATTTCTAGGCCTGTGCTCTTAGTTTTCTCTGACCGTTCTACATTCTTGTATTTTTATCAGCCAGCCAGATGCACAGCCACTAATTGGCTGGTCATGGATCCCTATGTCACCACGTGGACAAGAATCTCCTAACTGGACCGTTTACATTGGACTCGGCACGAGAGAGGAATAATCATTGACAGGTAAGTGACTGAGATCTTGAAATTATTTCTTGAGGCAGTGTGTGTGCTATACTCCTTTAACTAATGCAGATATCATACGATAGCCGCTAGTATTATGCTGACATTTTCTAATATTAGGTAAAATTGAAAATATATAGCAGTCTTCTTTGCATGTTGTTTCTTCTCTGGGTTTCAGATTTCACTGTCTTGTCAAGAATGGTGTAGAGTTTGCTTACTTGTCTCTGCCTTTACTGTAATTATCATCATATTACTCAGCACCCAACACCATTTATTGCTAACTGTGTTTTCAATAGCTGCTTTAAAAATAAGTTTATTTTGTATATTTGGAATAGATTCCTATGCTTATGCGAGATCAATATTTCAAATAACTTTCCTCCATTTGAAAATTTGAGGTTTTGCCATATTGAACATTTTACATGCTTTTTAAAGGCTAGTTTCCAACCTGATTTATTTGATTGCCTCTTGAATTGTCCATGGTATGGAATTTTAATGACTCATAATTTAGTGAATTAAAGGTGGCAAAGCATGAAAGTATTTACTGTTGACCAAAAGTATGTTTTGTTTAAATTGCATTGAATATGTTATAAAGTGTAAGTAGGCCAAATGCATAACAAATAATGTACTAAGCAGAGTGATGGATACCAAGGAAATGAATGGACAATATCATGGTGATGGATGATGGTAGGCTGGATAGACTTAAGTGTGCTAAGTTAATGTGGTAACTGCTAAATGTCAGTTACCAGTAAGCTTTATTTCTCATGTAAAACCCACGTCTAAAATAGTATGAGGAGGAGCCCCGTGTCATAAGTACTAAGAGACCTAGGTTTGGTTAGAGGCATCAGCTTGGCACAACATCATCCCAACATGGTCTTCCAGGAGGGTGGCCACAGCAGAGAGCCAGTGGGGAGGCTGGGTAGTGCTTTTTCACACTTTAAGTAAGTAACTCAGGTCACTTCTGTTTACATTTCATTGTGTGGAGTGATTGCTATGGTCAGGCACAACTTAGAATAGCAGGGAAGTCAGCTTTCCATGAGTCAAAGAAGCAGAGGAGAACCAGTGATGGGTGAACACTAATTCTGTGTCCACAATGGCTAATATTTATTGATCATTATTGTGTTTAATGCTCAAAGCTACATTAAGTGGAATCTACGTTTAGTACTGCAATTTTACAAATGAGGAGCTTGATCCATAAAGATGTCAAATGACTCACCCAGAATTTGAGTTAGTGAGTGAAAGATCTGGAACTTCGAATCAGGCTTTCACTGATGTAGGGACTATGCTCTTACTCAGCACAATGTTCTACTTGTGAATAGTAAATGCATGTCAGTTTTGTCAATACTTTCCGGAATGATTTTCCAGAACTCCCTGTTAATATTTAAGGAGGTTGAGGTGACCAGCCCCACTTCTTGCGGGTACCTCTTTTCATCCCCCATAGCTGAGTCAGGGACCAGAGGCCTCAACCTCTTATACTGACTATGAGACTAATCCTCACATCTTGTAAGTGTGTTGCAAGGCAGCACACCAGCAACAGGGTCAGTTCTGTGTCAGCTATGCCCTCCAAGATTACTCAGTATTTTATCTGTATGTTGTGCCTCTACTGGTAAGTATAACACAATACGGTTAAAAAAAAAAAAAAAACTGTCCATACTGGAATTAATTTCAGGTTCCAACATTATTAATTATGTGATGTGGATGTAACTTTGCTTCCCAGAGATTTTGTTTTTCACCTATAAAGGGAAAGTAGTAAGTCTTGTTGAAGCTGGATACTTCTATTGCTGCCATTGTGCTAAGCGTTGTGACATGAATGACCTGTTAATCGAGGTAGCATTAGTTTCCAAGTGTGTACGTGACTCAGGTTCTGGTTCACACCTTTTCAGATGTATGTACCACACCATACCTACCACCAGAGCACCCATGTTCCTCCACCATGGTGTGAATTCTCTATTTCCCTCGTGTTCCCCTGAAGTAGGTATCATTCTGCTTATACATGAATACATCATTTGTCGACAATTAAACAATAACTGATCAAAGAATCAAACCTTGAGTTCAGAAACTCCAGAATCAGTCATTACATCTACAAAGCATTTATTTTTATTACCATGAGAATTTTATATGATGTTCACTTATTTCCTCCTATACCCCCCCCCCCAAGTAATTTGTTTTTTACTTCTGAAACTGTACTCAAGTCCTAACTTAAAACCCAAGCTACCGTCCCATGGTAGAATCTTGCCTCATTGCCATAGATAACACTGGGTCCCCTCTTAGACTTACAAAGGCTTTCTGGCTCTTTCTCCATTGGTTGAATGTCTGCATATTTCTTGTCTTGAATATTCCCATTTGGCACCTTTACTTGGTGTTTGTTACAGTGCTGTTTTCCTTCAGTGGTCTCTTGTGTTAATAAGCCTAAGTATTTATGAAATGCGACCTCTAAGAAAGATACTGGTTAACCCAGGTAAGTATCTTGATCTCAGTGAGTTTGCACACCAATGCAAGAAGTAAGTTGCATGGACAAGTAACTAGACTATTAGCATAGAAAAAGAGCATGATGTCTTCAGAAGCATGAAAGTTTGTACTGGGGTTCAGAAAAAGGAAAGTAGGAGGCTCAAGAGTCAGGATATCTTCAAGGGCCTAAGATACAATAGGTACTGCTGGTGTCTGTCTTTAATTTCTTACAGCCCTGAAGAAAGCATTGTTACACTTATTTTTCCAACTTAAGGAAATTGTGGCATCATTTGTTTAGACTGTTAAATTTCCTGAACCCGGCGAGTGGCTGACCAAACAGATCTCTTTTGCTGAGTGGGCACACTTAAATCCAGGCCTTAGTCCTCTTCCATTCTGCCATTTGCTTAAAGGTCTTCAAGACTTCTCCAGGAATTCTGCCTCTCAACTTCTTTGCACCTCTGTCGTTATTATCCCCTATTGATTTCTGACTGGAAAGGGAGAAAGGCAAAATCAGTTTGGGGAAGACAAGATCTCATTTAGAGATCTGCATCTCCAAACATATGAAGTCCCACTAATAATACAATGTTTGCAGTAACCGTGAGTATTGCTGAGGGCTGGCCCAATGTAAAATTAAGTAGGGAACGTCCACCCAGTGTGGCTTTGACACCTGAATGTATGTACCTTTCCCCTACTAATAGCATCTTACTTGATGTGTTCCCCACATGTTTTCCAGAGCTCCTGCGCTAACCTGGCATTAGAAAGACTTCTGATCCCATTTACCATCAGTATATGATTTCTTCCCACCAGTTAAACATCCGTACTCAACATTGACTCTTGGAGACCAAATAACAAATGTTGAAGTCCTAGCAGACATACTCTCTGGCTTGTAATTGCTAAGTGTCTTTTTACCTTACTTGTTTTCCTCACTCCAGTTCCTACCTTTCTTGTACCCATCTTCTGAGATAAATGGACACATCTTGTTCTTCTCTTCTTCATCTCCAAGTTGCTGACCTTTTTCTTGGAATTTGGATGCCTACTTGTCGAATTTTCCTGTTAAATCCACCTGTAGGGACCAGGGATCTGAAGAAGTTCATTTGTACAGTGGACCATCTTTGTTCTTCGACAACCCAATGTCCAGGAAAACTGAAACTTCTTCAAAGTAATTATTCCAGGTCTTGGTTATTATTATTATTATTTCCTATTCTAGAGAGTTCTGTGTGGGAGCAGTGAGGGAGTTAGCAATCTTGTGACTTTACAGACATATGCACAATTGTGGGAGATGACTGGGCACTTTTGCACATTTCAATTGGTAAAGGTATTTAAAAATATTTAAGTATGTCAGAAAATGAAGTGTGTGTTCAGGCTTTTATTGTTAAAACTGATTTACGTATTGGAAGAAACAATGCCAGTACTTGAATTCACTATATATTTTAGGTTTCAAATGGAAGCAAACAGAATTAAAGATAAATGAATTTAAGTTTACTTTCTCTGGTGATGTGTGTCTGCTCTAATCTGAGTCAGATGTGCTTTTTTTCAGATGCTTGCATGATAACGACTTGTAAAACTGTAAAGCTTTGCTGTACTGTCTGAGATCACAGTTGAGTACAATTTGAATTACATAATCATTGAATGCACACCTTAAAATGTCAGGAAACTCATTTCGTGAGCTGTTGGCTGTCTACTGGTGAAGATAGTAATGGCTTCCTAATGTTACGGTGCGTGCTTCTCAGTTCAATTACCATGATGTGGTCAGAACATCACCTGCACTTCGGTGATGATGTGTTTCTGAAATGTGAATTAGCATTCTCACTCAACATGTGCTACAATTTCACTCCTGACTTTCACTTTTGATAGTTGTGCTGCCATTATTAATTCCACATATATAACGGAATCAGTCCGGGTGAGGACACATGAGATTGTTTAATGTAGTTTCCTGACAACAGGGGTAAGGAATAAGTGAGAGTTGGTTTCCTTCAAGATTTTACTTTATATATTTTGTTTTCAAATGGTGGACCTTTTAATGTTTTAATTATTAATTTTTACGGAGGCAGTCTTGGTTTGCAAAACACACACATTTTGTAACTCATGCATCACATACAATCTCCACATGCATGTTATTGCACTACACCTACCCTAAAGTCCAAATAATCACTCTACTCTCTGCAAAACATGACTGTATCCACATCAGAATACTATATAACAACAAAAAAGGAAAACCTACAACTACAGGAAGCAATGTGGATGAATATCAAACTTAGTATTGAAAGGAGCCAGTAACAATAAAAGTCTATACTGTTTTGTTCCTTTGTCAAAAATGCAAAATCAGGTAAACCTGGATCTATGCTGTTAGAAGGACAGTGGTTAACTGTGGAACTGGAGTGACTGGCAGAAGGAAATAGGATTCTTCAGGGATGTGTGTTAAGCTCTGTTTATTAATTCGGGTCTTGAGTACACAGTTGTATATTTGGTGAAGTTTTGTCAAGATGGAAACTTAGGAAATTTGTTCTTTTAGGCTATATAGCTCAATAATAGCTTCAAAAGGATGGCATCTCTAGATTACCAGCTTGATAGCTTTTTATGTCCTCAAACACCATGAAGGTATTCCTCTGTGTAGGAATACAGAACAAATTTCAGTCTTGAGATATGAAATAGACTTTGAATTGGTCTTTTGCATATCATAGTGGCTGAATAAAATATGTTGATGCACCAGTGTGCTTTATCCTAATATAATGATTATTTGAAATCAGGATATTAACACTTCATCATAAATAGTAACAATTAAACTAGTTAAGACAAACCATACTGTATAAAACTCCTTAAAGTATTTCCCCTGTAGTACTGAGTGGTGCACAATGTGTATTTCCTAAAAACTTGGCTGTCAAAGTGTACTCTCCACCTCAAAGGGCACTGAATCCTCCCTGCTTTATTTCTATTAGTAACTTCTGGCTTTAGTCTTCCTTTTAAATAGTGTTCATTGAATTTACCAAGGATAGTAATTTATCAGTATAATGATTCATTGGCCTAATAGCTTGGTAGCTTGATATCTTTAATCACAAATATATTCTATAGTGATTGAATAATTTATTTAGGAAAATATTTACTTTAGGAAATGGATGGTCATTGTTTTTTAAGATGGAGCAAAACTTAAGTGGTACAAATGATTTCTTTAATCAAATGGATCAGTTTCTGAATGAGGCTTTATATAATAGTAGTGGCATACATATTGAAATTAAAGAAATTTTAAAGTTATAAATGTTGATGAAGCTCTTGATCACTGCAGTACAGTTGATTGTCAGATGTCAAATTAAGGGTTATTAGAAATTAACAGATTTTGATAGCCTTATCAGATTATATTATTACCAATGTCTCAAAATTGTGATAATGGTTTTGCCTTGGTATGCTTTAGCCAACAGCACTAGTGTATTTCATGTGAAGAATATAATGCATATGGAAATAGTATGCTTCATTAGTCCTTAAGCCTAACAAAGTGTCGTTTCTCATCCGACCCAAGTATGTCTTATTGAACAAGGCATTCTCAATCATAACTTCAATACTGCATAGAAATTAAAAAAACACCATTTTTTAATGTTCAGATCTAATTTTTTTTCAGATCTATTTTTTTTTCTTTGGTTCAAATGTAATTTTCATGTGCAACCTTTTAAAATACTTTCCATTTCTGTGACTTGAGTGCTGCATTTGTTTTCCCTTTTCTCCCCTTTTCCTTCCTAGTTTATTTCCCCCTCAATGATCTCTTCAGTTAGAACTTAGATGCCCTTTTTAAATGCAGCCCTAGTGAAAAGTCTCAAGCCCCATTCTGTTTTATTAGAATGTTTTCTGTACTGACCCCAGATGGCTTTGTAAGTCTTTGTTGAGGGAAGCTCTGGCGGGATGAGCTAGATTAAAAAACAACAAACAAAACAAAAATGAGTTGCATTTTAAAGACATAAAGCACCAGCATCTGAAAGGTGCACCAGGGAAAGGAGACTTCGAGAAGTGCAGAGAAAAAAGTTCCAGAGGTTGGGGCCTGGGCTACTCAGGTTCTCAGGTGCAATTGTGAAGTATTAGCTTTCAGAGCACACTGCAAGTGCAAAAAAAGAGAAGGAATCCTAACAGTTCACCAGTGATTATTGTTTCCTGAAAACCCATAGTGCATTTATAAGGTTATGGCTTTGAATTACGTAAAATAAGTTTTTAAAATGGTTCTAATATATCCACTACATCATCCTTCATTTTTGTAGTGTCCAGTTTCCCTGTGAAATCGCCACCATCTGTCCCCCCGGGCACCATCACCATAGTCCCTGTGCTCTTCCCCACCCCTGTCCTGGTCCTTCCCCCTCCTCCTCCCCTACAGAATGTCTTTGATCTATAGTTGCTGATAATATGATTTTTTACCTTATTACAGTTTTTTTTTCCAATTCCTTGGTTTCTCTACATTCTTGCTATAAGTGAGGCCATTTGATTTTTTTTCTTTTTTCTTTCTAGCCTATGTCACTGAGCATAATCCTTTCCAGCTCCATCCATGTTGCTGTGAAGGGCGTGAGTTCATCCTTTTTGAAGGCATTGATAGCAATGCAAATTGATGTAGGTTTAATAGAGAAGCTATTGTTTCTCAATACTGCAAGGACTGGAAACAATTTAAAAGTATGTTGGCTAGCCTTCCATAGTGTTCAGCATCTTCTAATAGAGCACCCAAACCTCATGCACCTTTTTTTTTTAAAGATTTATTTATTTGTGGGCCCTCCCTGCTGGCGCAGTGGGTTAAAGCAGAGCACTAAGAAGCTAAAGCCACTTCCGCATGAGTTCGATTCCCGCCTGCCCCGGAGGAGATCCACATGGCGCGGCAGACCTCCCCTGACCCCCCCCCCCGCTGCTCTCCTCAGCAGTGTACTTCGTCGATCTGCCTGTTCTGCTCCCCACTCTGTCTCTGGTGAATCCTCTCACCCTCCACATCTCTGGCCTGTACCCCAGTTCTATATGAATAAATAAATAAATCTTAAAAAAAAGATTTATTTGTGCATACAGAACTGGGGTACAGGCCAAAGGCTCAGGGGCAGCAAGAGGCTTCACCAGAGACAGAGTGGGGAGCAGAACAGGCAGATCGACGAAGTACACTGCTGAGGGGAGCAGTGGGCGGGTCAGGAGAGGTCTGCTGCGCCATGTGGTCACCTCTGGGGCCAGCGTGAATCATGCTGAAGTGGCTTTAGCTTCTTAGTGCTGTGCTTTAACCCGCTGCGCCACCAGGGAGGGCCTCATGCACCTTTTAGGAAGGAGAGAATAGCTTAATTAAACATAGCTCTTCATGTTAAATTCTGTGGTTACTTAATATGCGTAGATATTTGGAAACATCATCACTTTAGAACTTAACTTTCTCTAGCCTGTCTTCCATCCTAACCATCAAGATTCATCCAATTCTTGGTCTTCTTTCTCACAACCATTTAAGATTTTTGGTTATCATTTGTGATCAGCTCTTAAAATGATATATGTACATCTGTTCTCTCTTCATTTCCAAATCCAATACCTTTGCATCCTTCCAAGGAAAACAGCATATCTTTAAGATCTCCCCTCAATAAGAGTCATCACATGGAAATTATGGTCAAGATGCTTAGTAAAAATGAAGTAGGAATAGTAGTGATGATGCCCATCATGAAATTTAATCATTTTTTTTAAACATGTTGTTCTAGGCTCTTACTGAAAAATTATACTTGGCATTTCCAGGGAATCTGATGCAGTAACTCAGCATTCTGTGAAATAGCTAGTCTTCCCACAAGTGTTACAAAGAGTAGACATTCAAAACTAAAGTTACTAGCGTTTGCTTTGACTTCTTGGCATTTTTAATCTTCTAATACTATATTTTCAACTTAATTTAATTTAATCTAACAGATTTTGACATGCAATAAAATATTCAAGCAGTTCTTTTTGTTAAAGCTGGAAAGTATAATACCCTGCTTAAGAAATCTTCATGAAATTTTGAAAATGTGAATACTCTTAGACCAATTGTATACAAGATTTTTAATTAAACTTGATGCTGACTGATAAATTTATTAATAAAGTAGAAACTTTCATATCACATACATAGGGCAAAAGTTCTTGAATAATTGAAAAAGCTGTTCAAAGGAGGAATAATATGTATAGAAACTATAACATTTAAAACAATTGGTAAAGGATGAGATGTACATTTAGTTGTCAATCTTTCTTTGACTCAAATTCCACCCATGAAATTCACCTTTGATTTTCTTTATAGATTACAACCCTGACAGACTTCAAATGACTTGCAGTTTTGTTATGTGCAAGTTGAGTACAGAATCGTCCTAAGAGGTTGTTTGAAGATGTTTTGACTTCTGCACTACAGTCTTTTGGCTTTCGCTCACTTTTGGGAGTGCTCAGGCAGTTGTCTTTTATATTTTGTACAGTGTTCTTTAACCAGTGGTGAGAGGGCTGACTGGGTTTACATTGCTGTAGTGAAACCAGAGCTTTGCTATTGTTTTATTTTTTAACATAAATTCATAGATGTAAGGTGAAAGGATATTATAAACTTGCATAAGTCCTTTGTCAAATTCACCAATTGCTTACATGTTATTTCCTCCTTTTTACTTTCTCATTTCCTCTGAAAATTTTTTTTTAAAGATTTATTTATTTATTTGTGCATACAGAACTGGGGTACAGGCCAGAGGCTCAGGGGCGGTGAGAGGCTTCACCAGAGACAGAGTGGGGAGCAGAACAGGCCGATCGACGAAGTACACTGCTGAGGGAAGCAGCGGGCGGGACAGGAGAGGTCTGGCTCGCCATGTGGTCTCCTCCAGGGTAGGGTACAGGCCAGAGGCTCAGGGGCGGTGAGAGGCTTCACCAGAGACAGAGTGGGGAGCAGAACAGGCCGATCGACGAAGTACACTGCTGAGGGAAGCAGCGGGCGGGACAGGAGAGGTCTGGCTCGCCATGTGGTCTCCTCCAGGGCAGGAGGCAGGCGGGAATCGAACTCATGCGGAAGTGGCTTCAGATTCTCAGTGCTGTGCTTTAACCCGCTGTGCCACCAGGGAGGGCCTCCTCTGAAATTTTTATGTATACATGTTTGTCTGTATGCACTGCCTGAAACTGGTTAACATGCTGTCTGCCAGAATTCATCATTATAAAACAACTGTAGATTTGTTTGTAATTCATAAGCAGTTTGTAGAGTGACTTTTTGAAGTTATAGAAATACCCTCTCATCAAATTTTAATTCAACATTTTTGTCTTCTGTCAATGACATTCTACCTCTGTTCCTTTCTGTCTGTTGGGTGACATTCTGTGAGAATGCTATTTTCCTGCTCTATGTATTAGTCATTTATATTAAATTGGAAACAGGAATTCTTATTTTATTCAGTGAGTTACAATCTCTTATTCTTACTATTTATGTGATACTCCAATTTTTCTACAGTTGGCCTGGGTGAGCCCTTTCTAGCTGGCTCTTTGTGCTTAGATCATGTTCTCAGGGCTCTTGGAGCTAGCTCTTCCTTGTTTTCTGGCACAGCCTCAACGCTGGAGTCAGTCATTTTTAAGGAGCCATATTTTCTTTTAGTGGAGAATGATTTTTAGAATCCAAGATCCAAATTCTGAGTACATCCTGTTGCTGGGGAGCTAATGCTGCCTCTCTGTGAACTGAACGAGGACAGCTACATACACATGTGCACAGAAAATTCATTATTTATCTAAACTCAATTCTACATGAAAGGGTTTTTCCAATCTTCTTTTTTAAAAAATCTCTATAACTCTTCTCTAGCAATGGAAAAACTTTTATTTTTAAGATACTGTCACACCTAAGTACAAAATCAACCTCAGAATTACTATCCCATGTAACTGCAAAAAGAAAACCTAACTAGTGGCCGTATTTGTTTATAGTTCTTTGTGAAGGCAAAACTTACATGCAGTGATGTCCTTAGGAAGGGCACAATATGATAAATTTTGATAAATGTATATAATTCCACAATGATTACCCAATTGAATGGACAGGACGTTCCCATGGTTCAAGAAAGTTTCCTCAGACACATTTACACCCAACCCACACTCCTCATTGGCAACTTCTTCCTGGATTCTGTCACCACACATTAATTGTACTCGTTGCTCAATGTCAGAGAAGTGGAATTATCTAGCATTGTTTCTGACTTCTTGTATTCAGTCTACTGTTCTTAAGATCCATTATTATTATGTGCATCACTAGTTCCTTGTTTCAGGTTTATAGTTCTGTTTCACAGATAGACCATAAATATTTTCCTAGTAAACACCTGAGTAATAATAGGAATAGGCTTAACTTCGTAAGACATTGCTAAAATGTTAGTGTAAAATGGTACCACACCACATTGCTAACACCAACAGTGTGAGCATTCCAGTTTGACCCACATGGTTTTCCAGTATTTGGAGATGTAAGGTTTTGTTTTAGCCAATTTAGTGTTTGTGAAATGTGAGTCATAATGTTTTTTATTTCCCTGAAGAAAAATGTTGTCTGGTAGCTATTTAGATGAGATTGGGCACGTTCAGGGTGGTGTAGCCGTAGACCTGATAGCTATTTAGAAGTTTATAATTTCTAGATAATGAGTACTTTTGTAGATATTTGGTACTGATTCCCAGTTTTGTTCCATTGTGATCAGAGCACATAGTTTGTAAAATTTCAGTTTTTTGAAAGTTTTATCTGTCTTATCAGTGTATGCTTCACATGCTCTTGAATGAATGTCTTCTACAGTTTGGGGCATAATATCCTATATATAACAATTGATGTTATAACCAGTGTTGATTTTTCTTAAATATTCTGTGTTCATTTCTTTTAGCCTTTAACTGTGCAATTGATTACTAAGCAATGGTGTTAAATTCGCCAACTAGAATTATAGACTTGTCTTTCAGTTCTGACTTTTTAGTTTTGACATTCATTTCTGTCAGTTTTGCTTCATGTATTTTTCAAGCTGCATTGCTAGGTAAGTACATGAGATGATGTCTTCTTGATGATCAATCATTTCATTGTTATGAAATACTCATCTTTATCTCCACTTACATGCATTGTCCTGAAATCTGCATGGCCTTACAATCATAAAGCCATACCAGATTTCAGCATGTTTTCATGGCCTATCATTTTTCATTGATTATATATTTTTTCCTCCAAGTCTTCCCTTTTTAGGGCAGATGGCATATTTTTTTTAAAAAAATAATTTATGCATACAGAATTGGGGTACAGACCAGAGGTGCAGGGGCAGTGAGAGGATTCACCAGAGACAGAGTGGGGAGCAGAACAGGCAGACTGATGAAGTACACTGCTGAGGGGAGCAGTGGGTGGGTCAGGAGAGGTCTGCTGCACCATGTGGGTCACCTCTGGGGCTGGGGATCAAACTCATGCTGAAGTGGCTTTAGCTTCTTAGTGCTGTGCTTTAACCCACTGCGCCACCAGGGAGGGCCCAGATGGCATATTTTTAAAGATGCTATTTGCTAACACTATCAACATCTTAGCTATATCTTTTGCTACTTTAGTGGTTGATACGCAGATTACAATATATTCAAACTTCAAATGATTTTTATTTCACAAAGGTGTAAGAACCTTATACGTTTGTAACTCCATTTATACTGTGTTAAGTGTAATGTGCAGTATTTTTCTCTGACCTTTCTATGAAATCCAGTTACATTTTAATATTTGATTTAAATAAGTCTATTAAAAGTCATGAAAATAAAACACATGGCACTAAAAGGTAGTCCAATTATATTTACCCAGATACTGGCCTCAAATGCTCTTTTCATCCTTTATTTTTGGTAAGAACTATTTTATTACTTTGACATTCTACAGTATGAATTTTGCAATTAGTACATATTAATTTAAGTTAAAGTTTATAATAATATTTTAGCAACTGATTTTTATAAGCTATATAAATTTCAAAATATATATGTAATTTTTTTTGTTTGATTTTTTTTCTTTTTTTCCTATCCAGCAAACCATCAGTGTTCATCCTCATCTGTCTCCTCCCTATCCCTTCTATCTTTTCCCTTATTCCCTCTGGTAACTATTAACTTTCTTTTGTTGAGGTCGAGTTTTAATTCCTTCTGTTGCTTGCATACTTGTTCCTGGAGTATAGTATGTAGATGAATGAAACCATCTGAAATCTTTTACTTTTTTCTTTAAAGATTTATTTATTTATGCATACAGAACTGGGGTACAGGCCAGAGGTTCAGAGTGGGGAGCAGAACAGGTAGATCGTCGAAGTACACTGCTGAGGGGAGCAGCGGGTGGGTCAGGAGAGGTCTGCCGCGCCATGTGGTCAGCTCCAGGGTAGGGATCAAACTCATGCAGAAGTGGCTTTAGCTTTTAGTGCTGTGCTTTAACCTGCTGCACCACCAGGAAAGGCCCTGCAATCTTTTCCTTTTTAACTGATTTCACTCAGCATAATCACCTTGAGTTCTGTTTATTTTGTCTCAAATGCTGCCATTTCATCTTTTCTCTCAGCTGTGTAATATTCCATCAAGTATATGCTCCACACTTCCCCTATCCATTCATTTGTTGAAGGACACTTGTGTTTGTTCCATTACTTGACAGTTGGGAACAGTACTGTTATGTACATAAGTATAGACAAATCTTTTATATTAGAGTTTTCACGTTATTTGGACAATTGCCTAATAGAGGTATTGCTGGGCCATATAGAATTTACATTTTTATTTTCTTGAGATATTTCCATACCGTATTCTATAGGGGCTGTACCACATCCATTCCCACCAAGGTGATGAGCATTCCTTATTCACTGCATCCTTGCCAATATTTATCACTTCTGTTCTTTCAAATGGGTCATTCTCACAGGGATGAGTGATATCTGTGTGGTTTTAATTTGTTTTTCTTACAATAAGTGACCTTTCATATGTCTGTAGGCCACCTGAATGTTTTCTTTAGACAAGTGTCTACTGAGATCCTTTACCCATGTTTCAATTAACTCATTTAAGTTTATTCCTAGTCTGTGTGTCTTGGTGGTGCAGGAGTTAAAGTGCTGTCAAACTAGTGCCAACCACTAACCCATGAGTTCAATTCCTTGCCAGGGAGCTGACTCACATAGCTAGCAGACCTTTCTTGTCTTGCCCACTGCTCCCCTCAGCAGTGTATTTCAGTCGATCTGCCTGTTGTGCTCCCCACTCTGTCTCTGGTAAATCCTCTCATCCCCTCGCACCTCTGGCCTGTAACCCAGTTCTTGTATGCACAAATAAATAAAAATAAAATAAAAAAATTATTCCCAGGTATTTTGTCATTTTTGGTGTAATTGTAAACGGCACTGTATTCCCCTGCTCTTAAATATTATTTACATAGAGAAATGCCACTGATTTCTGTGTATTGGTTTTGTATCCTGCTACTTTACTATCACTTATTTCTAGAATTTTTTGAGTAGAATCTTTGGCTTTCTCTTAGTATGTTAGCATGCCATCTGAAGATGATGACAGTTTTACTTTTCCAATTGGGATTCCTTCAATGTCTTTTTCTTTCCTAATTGCTTCAGCTAAGACTTCCAAAACTGTATTGAAAAACACTGGTGATGGTGGACATCCCTATCTTGTTCCCGACCCCTATGGAAATGCTTGTAACTTTCCACTACTGAGAATGACATTGGCTATGGGTTTGTCATCTCTGGCTTTATTACAAAGCATGTATTATATATTATATGTTGTATATAATATTCCCATTTGGGGGGGAGAGTTTTTACCATATATAGACGTGGAACTTGAGTGCTCTTTCAGCATTTATTGAGATGATCATGTGAAACTTCTCGTGATGTGTTTTCATATTCAGATTGGTAGCATTTTGTTGTGGATTTTTGCATTTTCAGTTAGGAGATTTTCAGTTATTGTTATATAATTTCCTTTATTTATACTATCTTTGTTTGGTGTTGGGATCAGTGTAATGTTGACCGCAGAGAAAGTGTTGGGAGAGTTCACCTATTCAATGTTTTTGAGTAAGATTTTGAGTAAGGCAGGTATTATCTTTCTTCTATACGTTTGTTAAAATTCACTGGAAGGACTTGTGTTCTTGGGGAGACTGTTACTCTTTCAACTTCAGCACTTGTGATTGGACTGTTTAGGCTATTTCATGCAGGCTCAACCTTGGGCAGTTATATGAGTAAGATTTTGTGCATTTTTTTTCTAGATTGTCTTTTTTGTTTGTTTGTTTTCCTCCACGTGGCCCTGTATTTCTGTAAACTTTCTACATGGCACTTCTTTTAAAGCATTCCACAGCATCTGGTAGCTTGTTACTGTTTTCACTGGTCTTTAGATATTAGATATTTGTGTTTTATCTCCTTTAAATTATTCACTGACCCAAAAGTTGTTCAGAAACATTTCATTTAATCGCCACATATTTAAATTTGTTCCTATATTACTTTTATGACTAAATTCTAGCTTTGTAGCATTGTGGCCTGTGCAAATGCTTGGTATAATTTCTGGTTTTGTATGTTTCCTGAGATTTGTTTTATATGCCATTATATGATCTAGTATGCTCCATATGTACTTCAAAGAAAGTGTATTTCTTCTGAGATGGAAAGTTTTATAAATGTATATTCAATCCTTCTGGGCCAACACTTCATGTAAGGCTTTTATTTCTTAATTTTCTGTCTGGATGATCTGTTCCTTCATGTTAGTGAAGTCTCTGACACTGGTGGTATTTTTGTTGATTGTTGTTTTAGGTCTGTTAACAGCTGTTTTATATAGCTAAGTTGCCCTATATTTGTGGCATAATTATTAAGTTATATCTTCTTGGTGAATTGTTCCTTTGATCACTCTGTATACCTTTATTAGCTACAAGTTTAGCTTACCAGATGTGAGAGCAGCAGTTCCGATTTACGCTGAGTTACTAGCATGTCTGACCTTACTACAACATGTTATTTTTAGTTTGTGTTTTGGGTTTAAATGGATCTCTTATGAACAAAGTATGGAAAGGTGGATCTTTTTCATCCACATTGTTAGTCTGTCTGTCTATTGGTGAAATGAGAACATTCACAGTGAGGGTGAGTATTGATGTGAACTGTTGATTAGCAGTCATTTTGCTTTTGATTTTGAAAACCTTAATTGCACCTTCATACTTAAATGATAGTTTTTCAGGGTAGAGAATTCTTGGCTGACTGCTTGTCTTTTGGGCTTTGCAAATATTTCCTTCTACTGTCTTCTTACTTAGAAAATATCTGGGTTGAAATTTAGAAGAATCCTAATTTTAGAGCACTTGTAAGTTACTTTTTTTCCTTGTTCCCTATAAAATTTTTTCTTCAGCTTTGATTTTTGATAGTTTCATAATGATGTGTCTGGGTATAGGACTTTGGCATTTAAGAATTAAGATTTTCCCTTTGCTTGCTGGACATCCATATTCAAGTCATTCTGTAGGTTTGAGAAGTTCTCTGCTACTATTTTTTTGAATAAGGTTTCTGTTCCTATTTTTCTTCCCCTTCTGGGAACCCAATCATTCTTGGGTTTCCTCTTCTGAGTCTGACGTTCCTTATAGTTTTCCTCATTTTTCCTTTGTATTGATTCTTCTCCCTAAGCAAGTAATTTGTTCATTTGAATCTTGTACAACTTAAATTCTTCTAGCTGTGTAATTCTACTTAATGTTCTTTCTAAATTTGTTTGCATTTCAGAGTCTTTTTGTAATCTTTAGTGAAGAACTTTGTTTCTGGGTCTCCTTTGTGAAATCTTACACCTGCCTATCTCCCCTTAACTGACCTAGCAGTATCTCATTGAACATTTTTTTATATTGTTCTATCAAAGTTGTGGTCATATGATTTCTATATTTGTCTCCTTTAACTTGTCCCAGGACTTGTGTCCTTCTCATTTTGTTTTTCCATCTTGTGTAGAGATGTTCCTTGCTTCCCAGACATGTATATTGTCTTACTTATAGCTGTTTATGCATATGTATTATGTTTTCTTTGTGGCCTGGGGATTTAGCTTTGTTTTCACCTTGGCATGAGGTGGATGATTTTTGTCCTGTCAACTTTAAAATTGTCTCCTTATGTGTGGCTTTGGCTTTCAGAAGTTTGACGATTATGTATCCAGGCATGTTTTTCTTTACTTTGAGTTGCTTTGGTTTTCTGGGTCTCTGGAGCCAATGAGTATTTTATACTTAATCTGTAAAAAGTTGTCTTTTCTCAGTTTTTTGCTCCTTTATTCTCCCTATTCTTTTCTAAAACCCAAATCGAATAAAGCTTAGACCACTTAATATCATCCCACAGGTCACTGAGTTTATATTTTAATTCTCAACAAATTTTCTTACAGTTCTCTTGACTAATCATATTATACTTGCTGTTGCTATAACTTGAAGTTCATGGAAACCTGGGTCTTTTTCAACCTCCTATTTAGCCTATCCACTGAATTTTTCACTTCAGCTATTGTAATTTTCATTTCTAGACATTATATTTGGTCCTTTAAAAAGAAACCTTCCATTTCTGATATTTCACATTAGTTTTCTCA
This sequence comes from Condylura cristata, assembly GCF_000260355.1. NCBI lineage: Eukaryota > Metazoa > Chordata > Mammalia > Eulipotyphla > Talpidae > Condylura > Condylura cristata. The sequence goes on from NW_004567128.1 coordinate 11,966,549, forward strand.
CATAACCATATTTTTTTCTTGAGTATTAGAACACATTTCTAATAGGTCATCATTACTTGCTAATTCTGTTAGCAGGGTCAATTCAGGGTGGAGTTCCAGTCACTGTCTGTTGTCTTGAGCATGAGTTACCTTTGAATGTTTCATATTCAATCTTTGACTTTTTAGGGTATGTGTTGTTACAGACCCTAGGTTCTGTTTTCTTCCTCTGAACAGTGTTCATTTTGTTGTAACAAGACCTCACACTGTTTACCCATTCAAATGTAGCAGTTGATTACCACTGTTGTACTAATTTTGATTCATATTGTTCTTGGAGGCTTTCTTGCACATATCCATAGTCTGAAGGTCAGAAAAATACTTAGTTTATGTACAGACTTGGAAGCTCACCTCTCTTTGGATCCCTTTGTTCTGGAAATTTCCTACTCAGTGACAAGTCATTCACTAAGGAAGCCTACAATGTGATCTTTTGAGTCCAGGAGGTAGAAAGACTAATCTGTTTTGTGAGGACTGAAAAGTGCCCTCAGGTGAAAGGTAGTTAATTTTCCACAAGGGATATTTCTTTATCTCAAGACACAAGTTACCTTCCATTTCTACCTGCTATTCCTCAATTGTCTTAAAAAGGAAACATTTGCAATGTCAGTAAAAAACAAAAATACAAACTGGAAGTTGTAATAATCTATCACCACAAGACACCAATCAAATGAAGTTGGTTATAAAGGTCCCACGACACTGAAAATGTTACTTAAACTTGGAAAATGGGAAGTGTGAATTGTCTGTGGCAAGAAATCAGAGGATAGCATTACAGGTGAAATTTTAAGTAGAGGGAAAAAAATCTGTCACTCTACTTATCTTTAATGATAGAAATGATTATGGTCATGGAATTACTACCCACAAATATGCTTTGCAGTGCAAAATGTATTTGCATTTTAACATAATCCAGCTGTGCTGATTTAACTATTAAGTTAACAAAACAGATACATTCTTTCTCCTGATTATAATTGTACACAGTATCTAAAAATTATCTATGCTATTTGTTGTGACTTGATTTAGTATAAATCAAGTCACAACAAATTACATTTCTTCAGTTATGTCGCTGACACTAATTCCAAAGGATTTGTAAAGTAGCCCAAAACATACATCAAGAATAGGGAAAGTACAAGATTCCTGGTTCTTACTATGAGTTTTTAGAAATACATTTTCTTCCTTTAATTGACATGGACGAAGGGAGAAGTATGATGTATCAGTTACTTACTACATGTCAGATATTCAAAAACTAACCATGGTATTTAGCTTTTATTATTTTTCTAATTAGACTCAATGCCAAATTGTGGCTGGGAGTGATTTAAAAAAAAATTGGCAAGATCCAATTTATGGCTTAAATGTAGCTCTATTAAATTCAGTAATTCTTTACCAAACTTAGTTATTGGAAATATTTACCCTTGTAAATACTCTGTTAGTCAGCAGATGGCATGCATTGTACATTAACTATTCTACCCTGTTACCACACATACTTTGGAACAGAAAGCATCTGGTTTTCTGTAAAAGGCACACTATGCCCCCATTCGCAGTTTACTGTTAATTTGTGAATTATTTAGTGTTAATCAAAGAAGGTGATATTTCATCTTCGTTTAGTTTCTATAGCAAACTCAATCAAGCATAAGATGTAATAAAAAATTAGTGATTTCCTTATTAAGCTTCAGCAGTTACAAAAAACCATCCTGAGCAGCTGTTTTGCTGCTTGGGCTAGAGGCTTGCACAGGAGGACAGAAACATGTTGGATGGAGTTTCTACATGCCTTCCACCAACTTCAGGCATCTAAAAACCATTTCCTGTTGGGGTTAGATGGCAGCATGAATCTAAAATCTAAAGAACAAATGAATCAATAAGGGTTACACATTTACTTCTGAGTCATCTATGTAAGCAAACACTGGAATCGCCTGCACATCTTTATATGTAACAGCATTCAGCAAGTCCAACGGACTGCCTTTTGTGTGGTTTCAAAGGAGAATTGGTTGGTGATGTTTCAACCTGACTCAGCCTAGCATGTTTCTTGTCAAACTGATAGCCATCTGTCAGCCTGGCCAGATGCCTTCTCTCAGGGTAGCAGGTCACTCTCTGCAGGACCTGAGTTGTGTCTGTTGTCGCTCTCTCCGGGGAGCTACGTTATGCCTGTAAGAGAATAGACACATAAAGGAGAAACTCACACTGTGTACACCTCACTATTCAAAATGGAGACATTAGATACCATCCTTCATACCAGAGATTTTTATGTATGAGTTATAGAATGATTCTCAGGCTGTGGTGGGTGTGCCCTTTTAACCATAAACTTGCTGTAAGGCCATTTTGTTGGGAGGAAGCAGAGTAACTATGAAGACATCTTTTGTAATATCAAGTTCCCTTAGTCCTAAACACAGAGATAATTAAGTCCTATTGCAATACAAAAGAGCTAACAGTTCTCCTTTTGGTTTTTTAATCCTTTAAAAAATATTTTTGAGGTAACATTGTAAGCAAATTGAAATCTTTTTCCCAGAGGAAATAGGAAATTGGTATGTATATCTGTATATCTAGTTCATTGTATATATTACCATTTTTGGGTTTTGCTTCATTTGACAGCATGTTTCTGTTTTGAAAGAAGAGTAAAATATCTCAAATGGAAAAAATAATACTTCGGTGATGAAGGACATTGGTGTTTGGTTTAATCAAAATCTATCCTTAGAGTTGCAGGAAATCAAGGACATAAATGAAAATGTTAATTATTCAACTTGTGTGATATTTTGGAAAAGGCTTTAAAAAAGGAAAATGATGGGTCAAGAAAAAAAAAATCTCCATTTTAACGTGCAGGTAGGAGCCGGGTGTGCATGAAAGTTCCAGCGGGAACTGTCATCCAGCCACTTTCCAAAGTCGCCCAAGGCATGGCGGTGGTTAACTGAGGGCAGCTACATTCTGCCTTCCCTGCCTTCTTCTGTGGCTTGCTGCTAGGGGAAGTTTGTTGGAATAGGTACCCCCCCCCCTTAATGTAAGTCTAAGAAAAACTGGGGGGTATGTATTGGGGTGAGGAGATGTACCTGAATCGCTTAGGTCTGTGGTGGTTGTGTATACCGAAGCAGAGATGGGTTGCAAAAGGAGCACTCTGCTGCAGGGGCATGCCCTCTTGTTCTCGTTGGCTTGCATTCCAAATCTCCTTGGGGTTACAGCATTACTGAGTCCACAGCTGGAGAAGAAATTACGTCCCTATATTTAAGGGAGTTGTCCCGTACCACTGCCTTGAGGTTATTAGCTGCTTCAAGAACAAACCTGTTTTCACTTCACTGGCAAGTGACTTCATAGAAAAAAAAAGTCTCCATTCCCTCTCCCATCCCCTGTCCCATGGACAGGAAATAGGTACCACGAGTGCTTTGCATCTGCTTCACTGTAATGACAAGAGGGATAACAATCAAAGTGTCACTCCTGGCTGGTGGATGTAGGTGACCTGTGGCCACAGGCGGGTCACTATACCTGTAGGTGCCAGATCCTCCAGGATTTGGCATCAGGCCTGTGTTATGCTCAGGAGCCTGCTGGCTGGGCATTAGGGAGAACCAGAGAGACTTCAGCTAATTGGAAGATAAAATATGGCTCTGTAAAAGATACGAAAGAAAGCAGTGTGTCTCTGTCTAACTAAATATGATCAATTTTGATGAAGAGAGTAAACAGATACCAGATGCATGAACTCACTCATCTCCCGCACTCTTCCCTACCCCAACCTGCCTCCAAGCCCATTTCCAGCCTCCCACCCACCAGCAAAGAACTAGGCAGCATGGAATCATGTCACTCTGTCACCACTCTGATTCTCAGTGAAATTCAGGTGTCTAAATAGAAAGGAGTGATGGCAGATTTTTCTCCTCTTGCAGCAGAAAGTCAAGGAAATGCTTTCAGAAAGATGAAAACTACACCTTTGTGTCATCACAAATCATCTGTATAACACTCGGTGCACAAATATCGAACCTTTTTGTGTCAGCTGTTTATTGCTTGGGTTAGGACAGGAATACATTTTCTGTGTCAATATTTGATTAGGTGAAAAATCCCCTGCAAGTAGAAGCCGAGTTACTTGTGAGGGGATGGGTTGTACTGAAGGCAGAACATCCGCCATTGTGAGATCATTAACATTGTTAGAGAACAATCAGTGTTTCGGCATGAAATGGTATCACCAGACTTGAGGTTGATATGTAATGTTTGCCTACAACTTTGCATGTTATAAGTAATTTTTCAGGTACGAATGTGACATGTGGATCGAGAAATACCTTAACAGTAGAAAGACAAGAGTTACTATTAAACAAGTGTTTTTATTAATTGCACATCTGTTATGTGCTGTGCATTTTTATATTTGACAAAAAAAGTTTTCCCTAGTGTCAGTCATGCAAGTTATTCTAGTTTTATGGATTACACAATTAACCTGGAGGCAGAATCTGATTTAAACCTGCAGATTCCAGTTTCAAAGTGATAGGCTATCTTTCATATCAGAACCAGCCACAATTCGACCCACTTAAGTCACTGTTTAACATGCGTCCTTTGGCAGTATTTCAATTCTGAGTTCTATAGACATGCTTTAAAATTTGAGATGAGTGCGCAGTTTTGATGGAGTTTACCATCTCTATGACAAACATCATTGTTTAATCTACTGTCATAGCTGGTAAATACTCGACCAGCACATCTGCCAGAATCTTGCATTGGAGTGTACCAATTTTTCAACGGCCTGGAAAACGTAGGTTGTTTGCTTTGCTATTGAACTTAAAGCCATGGGGTGAGCTTTTTTCACACATACATAAAATGGCTGTACTGTGTTCTGCATTTGGTCTTCGGAAGGATAGTACCTTGACAATAAGGGAATCAGCGTTGATGGGTGACAGTCTTGTGAAAGTACTGAGGCTTTTAACTGAAATTTTAATTTAGAAAATACATTCCATCGAAAATTGATAATTTGGTCATAAGAGTTCTGAATGCTATAGATTCTCATCACATTTTTCCACAGTTCACCCTGCCAGGCTGATATCAGCTAAAGTAAACCCCTGCAACAGTACTTAGAATAGCCAAGCTAGAAAACAATCTAAGTGCCCCCAACCAACAAATGCATCAAGAAGTCGTGGTATAAATACACAATGGAACACTCCTCAACTGTCAATAAAGATAAATTCATGCCATTTGTGGCAACGTGGATGGTGCTAGAAGGGATTATGCTCAGCAAAATGAGTCATAAAGACATCCGATGGTGTCATTCATAAGTGGAATATAGAGAGATCAAACACAGGGTCACCTGAAGCCAAACTGGAAAGGTAGCCCTTGAAAGCTACCGTGGAGCTGAGGCTACCAGAGAGAGGCAGAAGTGAGAACAAAGTGGGGAAGGGGCACAGAGGGCCTGAGTGTTTTGGCAGTGGGTGTATTATGGTAACACCGTTCGAAGTGTGTGTGTGTGGGGGGGGGGGATCCTGTACTTCCGGAATACGAACAACAGTGAAAACCAGCATTCCCTTAATTAAAAACACTTAAAAGAACTGTATATGATGGTTTTATTATATTGCACTACCTTATTACAGTACTGTCTATGTAGGAATAAGACATTAAAAGAAAGATCAGCAATGCAGTCTTTAAGACAAGGTCGATGTGAAATGTTCTTTCACTTGGTGTTTAAGTTAACCTTTTGTTTGCAAACACTACTATTAGCAAAAGTGTGATATACCCACTTACTACTTTCTAGTACATCTTATTTGTATTTTTTCCTCCCAAAAATACCAAGTGGTTTCATCTTTTCTCTGCAGTGGGACTTACAGCACAGCCCTGCCCACTTACTTTACATCTGTTAAGATGTCCCAGGTGCTCAAACGGTCATCTCTTCCACAGGATCTTTGTGGGTAGCCCTGCAAGCTGTGTGATCACTTTCTCTTTTCTTTGCTGTCTCTCAGGTATCATTCATCTATGGAATGTTCCATCCCAGCATTTTGCCTTTGGCATTATGGTTCCTGGCCTAGCATCTTAATCCCTAGATTTCATGATCTCTCCTTTTTTTGTTCCCTGAAAATTAAGGTGATTTTATTTTTCTCATGTTTTCTGACACCTTTCCCATTTTTCTGTTTTTAAAAAAGTTCTCAGCAATTGTTACTGCAGGGTTTGCTAGTTCCTTCTGTGCTCTGGGAATTGTTTACGTGTCCTCTGGGACTTGAACTTGCTCTCTCATCATGTCACCACGCATGGACTTCAGGTATCTCTGCACCATCTTTTATTATTTTTAGTTTGAAGATCATGGTCCCTGCTAGCTAAGATGCAATCAAAGTAAATGTTGAGAGGTTGTGATTTCTCCAATAAAAGTTCCTACAGACTCCACACTATCTACTGGAGTCCTAGACTCATTTTAGCTCCTAGTATCATAAAGTAAGCAAATTTTGAGCTTAAACTTTCCCAGACATCTTTTGTCCTTTGGTATTTCCCTTATGTTTATAATTGCCAGTCAACAGTGACTTTCATGTAGAATTTTCTAGCACTAATCTTCTTGTGGTCTGTAGCTCATTTCAGGCTGAGCGTATTCCATGCAGCTCAGCCGGGAATTCTCCTGTGATCCAGTCACTTTCTACCAGAATGTTTTCCTTTCACTTCACCTCCAGTTGTCTAGTGGATGAAACTTAGCGCTTCAGCACACTGTCTCTTCAGTTGGCAGAGCAATGGCGTTACCAACATGGACAGCCGTGATTTGACTGTATAATCTACATTGAGCAAACTGTGACTTTCAGTGCAAGGCCAGATGCTGCTATGGTGTGTCTTGTCTCTGACAGCTTTAAGATCTGCATTACATTGAAAAAAAATTTTTTTGTTCTTCCTTGGAGATAAGGGAGATCACACTGACTATTAGATTTTTCTATCCATTCCTTCTCTCCAGGAATCATCTCCATTTCCCTCTCAGATCTGCATCTCTGTCCTGTATCTGATTTCTATCTATAGGATGAATGTTTTTTTTGAGCTTAAAATATATTGAGAAAATAATGAACCTAGAATCCACGATAACTAGTCTCTTTCAATCAAGGTTCCTGATGAAAGGGCTTTTTTTTTTTTTTTTGCAGTTTCATGGGTACTAGTTTATTGCTCACCATATAAAGTGTGGACTTTATTTTAATCTACGAAAATAACCAGGAAATTATTGAATTTAGCGACCACCTTTCCCGTTCTTACTTGCTCTTTAAATTCCTTCACATTTCTGTGAAACCACTCCTATTTCTATTTATCTGCCAGTTATTTTATTCCTCAATGTGAGTTTGTGTGTAAGCATCAGTAAGTTCTTCTTTTGCACACATTCACACTATGGATTTTTCCAGGCAAACCTCACATGTACTGGTAGGTGACTTCAACGATTTCCTAAATGCTGTTGAACTCCTAATGCATTGACCTAGTTGAGAATTTATTCCTGAACCTCACATACCTATAGCCACTGCTTATTTGTTTTACCTCATCAGAAGTTCCATAAATTGCTAAAGCCAAAACCTTGGAGTCATTGTTCAGTCCATTGTCTTACTGTTGCTTCTCAACCATGGTTCTTGACTTTCATGCTGCCCGGCTTGTAGATCTTGGCTGTGACATGTTTCTTCCAGCCTAATCCTAAATTCAGTTCTCATTGGAAGACAGTCTGATGGGAGCATCGTGCCTTAGGGTGATAATGGAGGCCATATGGGAGACAGGGCAAATGGTAGGGAACAGAGGGTGACATTAGAAATCACAAACGCACACACTAAAAGCACCCAGGCTCAGAGAGGTCAGTTAGCGTTCCTAAAATCGGTCAGGATTCAAACTCAGGTATTTGAATTCAAGTATCCATCTTCTTTCTACTTAGAGGTTTTGATAACAAATTCTATAGGTAACTACGCTTATTTGTTGATAGGCTCAATTGCTTATGCAATTACGAGAAAGACACAGACACGAAACTCAAAAAAATCTTCATCTGTAGCCTCAGACAAATGTCATCACCTGTAATTATGTACAGAATCACCTACCTGTTTGACTCTGCAGTGCTACAATCTTGAAGGAGGTGGTGCCTGAGTAAAGCTCTTATTTCGGGATATATTTAAATCACTATTCACTGGTTAATGATTTTTGTCACGACAACTGTATAGGAGTGAATATTACTAAGATTGGCTATAAATAAATTCTGAGAGTGATGGAAGCTTACAATCTCTTTAAGATTATCAAATATCTCAAACATTTTAGTAAGTTTCCTCATGAAGCAAGGCAACCATTTGGAGAAAAGATAAAATTTAAAATACCATTTCAACATAGAGTTAAAACATATAGAGTTGAAGAAAATATTGTATAGCATATTTGCAAACACTTATTAGTATTGTTTCCCTGAAACAAAATAATTAAGCGAATTTAAAATTCAAAATAAAACAAAAAATTTTCTTTATTTTTGTGACAGATGATTAGTACGTGTGTATTCGCCTAATAAAGCAAACTAATGATTAATAGCATCAGCGGCTGTAGTGAATTGTTCAGTTTTTGTCTAAAGTCAATTAGTCATCGTGAATCAAACTGCAACTCAGTAAAGGAGTTTATTTCGTGGGGCTTGGGGGGTGTTGGGGGACTATTTCTCCAACAAAGATTTGGCATTTTACAAATTTAGTTAGAGATGCATTTGACCTGCTATAAAGGAAAGATGCTCTTGATGGCAGTAGAATTCTTGTCATAGACTTTCCAAGTACATGGCATTATTTCAATTTCAGCTTTTTATAGTATGTACCTCTGTGTGGGCAGTCAAACAACACCTATCAGATTAGTGCCTCTTTGGAGCGCATCTGGATTGAGGCTGCTGTTTAGAACAGTAATAATTGATAAACGTCCGTTCTGCAAAGCAATATCAGCATGTCTTTATTTGAACAATGTTGAAAGGGTGGCATTCACATTTCCGTTCCTGGGTGTACGCACTCCGTGCCTACCCTCACCCATGGAATTCCTCTAAATAAACTCAAAGCTGGTAATCATCTGACTCATTAGCAAGCGTTTCTTCCTGCCTGAAACTAAGTGGGTGCAATGGAGGATAGATAAATCTTTAAATCCTGTGGAATACACATCTGCTCTCTTTTGCTTTCTGACTTTTTTTTATGTCAGTAGCATAATTAAAAATAAAAATGTATTGCTTTGTCAGTAGAGACAAGCTGGTTAATACACTTGAAAAGGAATATAATCGTCGAATAATTAACAATCATACTAATGAATATTTTAATATGTATGTAGGATTTCTGCTTTAGGTAGAAGGAAGAAACTCTCCATAAAGGGTCAGCAACATTTCTGCAGTTTTCCTCTTCTCTCTGCCTGGAGATTTTTTTCCCCCTTGATTCCACTATTCCTCAGTATTTTCAAGATAACCCCTCAGGCAACCCTAGACCAGTTATTTAACTCTCTTCTGACCTTGGAGCTTTTTAAATAGCTTTCACCCTGGGTACTTGGTTAATTATAGCCTTCTAACAACTTTATCATTTTTCATTTTTATAAACTAGTGGATTTATAAAGATCCCCATGTATTTGGTTTAATCCTCCGAGCTAAATTAGGATTTTCATGAAGGTGAGGGTGTGTTTTGCTGTTCTCATTCCTGGCGATGGACTTCTTCATTGCGGTTCATCCTCAGTGCTTTTTTGGAAAATGATTTATATTTTTAAAATCATGATGCAATATCTTAATGGAATGACATTATCAAAATAACCATTACCAAAATACTAGCTCCTTAGGAGTTACTTACGATGCCCTTCAAACTCTTGGTGCCAGTTGCCCAAGAAGCAAGGTCATCCCTTCTTACTCTGAGCCTCCTCCTCACCTGACTGCACACCCTGCCATCCTGACCTGACTGCAGCGTCCCCCTCTCTCAAGGCTCTGCACTGGTCTCTGGAGCTCATATTATTCCCATCAGCAACATTCCATGCACTACAATTCCTTACACCTAAATACCTTTCGAAAATTGTCCCTTTCTCTCTTGTCTAAAGGACACAGGTTGTATACGATGAGGGCCCGCCCTTAGGTTCTCATTTGACTTCACTGATCTCACTGATCTTTGCAGAGAAGACACATTACATGCAGACATACTGGAGGTTAGGACTTCACTGTATGTCCAGGGGTTGGGGAGTCAATTTAACTTTGCAAACTACCATCCATGTATTGGCTGGGAATTAAGTTAAGTTTAGATGTTCAACAAGCCTATTAAAATGTTAGTAGAGATGTTTAATTGTTGTTTCACTTGGATATGAGCAGACTATGCATCAGTTTAAGGACCTTGTGTTTGTGTATATTTCTGAGTTCCACACATGGAAAAGATTTCAAAACACTGTAGATAAGTTTAGAGCCCCTTGAGAAAACTTATGCATTAATGGGAAATCACTCAGTACCATTTCCCAAGAATAAGTGCTATGAAGTCAACTGTCCCTCCTTCATGCCCAGCACACCTTTTCTACCCACCCCGAAAACAGACTGGATTTCGCAACTCCTTCCCAGCATCCCATGGTTTGATAGAAATTAATTGGACATGCACAGGTAGAGACTTTTTTTTTTTTAGTTTTATCTACATTAAGTAGCTGTATAGATACTTATGGAGCCACCTGGACTTTTACATAATACCTTGACCCCCGTACTTCAAATCTTTGTTGTCCAAAATGAGTTGTTTATAATCCAAGGTCTGCAAGATAATTTGGTTTTACTGAAGGAGGAAAATGTAGTTTTGTGGGGGTTTTTTTGCTTATATTTCAGTTAACCATATGTTAGACCTTTCACCATGTCCCACATGTTACTTACATCACATCTATATTTCTACTCATGTGTTTCTAAATGGAAAAAAACACTTTTTCCATTGGTCTAGCTTCCAGTTTGCTATATTCTTCTCATCAACGGTATCTTCTGTGATAGTAAACACATCCAGTGAGTTTTACTTTCAGCTAGTACCTGTTCTAGCTCTGAAGATTTTGTTTCAGTGTAATGTTACCTGGTGAAATTTTCTATGCTTTCAAATATTTTCTTAACCTATCCATTAAAGTCATCTGAAAGTTCACTTCTGACAACTCCAAGACCTGGAACTCCTGAATCATGTTCCTGTTGGTTACTCGACCTCTTAGTTTTTGTGCATTTGATCTTACCTTCATGTACCTGATTATTTTTTATTTAGTGCTGCACACTGTATAGAAAATGTTATGGAAATAATTTAATTACTGGGTGATGTTTCCCCACAGAGAACGTATAGATTCTCACAGATGTTGTGTTCAGGGCAAGGAAATTAAACTCAGTCTTGGATTAAACTGACTGGTAACCTATCACCTATTTATTTACATATTTATATAGTATTTGTATAGGCTTACCTATTGTTAATTCTTAGTGCTTTGGCCATCATACCAGAACTTCAGGAGGGCTTAGTAGACCTTTGAGCCTGTGTGGGTTGCAACCTCGTTTCGGCCCCCACTAGCTGTATGAAATCACTAGAACCTCTGCTTGTCTTCTCATCCATGCTCACTGTTTTGTGCTGGGCTTCTTAGAGGGGAAAAGGGCATGAGGTCTGTGGCTCAGTACGCTGGCCTTCTTTCTCTCTGGTGTCTTAACGCTTGCGGTCTCTGCAGCTTTCCCTATGCTTGTCATAGTTGCTCTAAAATAATAAAATAAATCACCTTCAGGGTTAAGCACAATTCTTACTTTGCAAGTAAGAGGAAATCTCACACACAGAGATGTAGGAAGTAGTGTTCATATCTCGTACTTACTTTCATTCAATGTGTTAAACAACAATGTGGCAAATTGAGGATGAATATCAGATCTGGAGTGACTTCTCAGGCAAAATAGTCATCTTTCTTCAGTCAGTGTGTGATGAAATTACTGTGACAAAAGTAATTTAAACTAGCTGTCATAAATGTTCATTGGAACCAAGTTAGTATAGTAATAAAAATTGCTCAATGGATGGCTTAACTTTTACTTGGCCATCTATTAGTCTTTTTATCAACATGCTAGCATATTATAAAGTTAGTATTTTTCTTTGCACTTATTTTTACTTAATGATAAAATAATGCTTAAAACATGATTTTTTAGATAGTGCCTTATCACATGCTTGATTTGAAAAAAAATATTGATCATGGTTTTGAAGATGGAAAAATAAACCAAACATGAAATTAAATGATTCGATTACATAAGACTTGCTACTGACAGCTTTCCGTTTTTTTCCCCCATTAAGATGCTCTATCTCTAAAGCACTCATTGTACAAGTATATTTATCTCTTATCTAGCCTTCTTAACATTAAGTCCATTCATTGCAGTTCATCTGTGTTTCTACAGGATTAATCATCTAAAATCTTATTAACTTGTCTTTAAGTGGTTCTGTTTTCTGGTGAGTAGATACACAGTCCTCCGTTTCTTCATAATATGATTCCTCTCTGTATCACTAACCTTCTCTCCTACCATTTTCCCCTGAACATATGATGTTCTAACTTCTCCGTTTTTTATTACCTCTCACAATGTTGTTGCTTTGTTTCGGATCACTTTTACCTCCGAGTCGCCTGGAGACCTTCTACTCACTCCTAAGCCCAACATGTATTACCAGCTTACCTAAAACTCTTCAGAAGTTACTTTTCCCCCTCTTTCACATGACACAGGTATAAAAATTTGAGGAAAATAATTGGAATTAATATAGTTAGCATTTCCATTATGAGAAAGTGAGCAGTAGAAAATTTATATAACAACCACAGTACTTACAATGTTGTCTTGTGATAGTTTATATCTGTTCACATCTGTAAGTGTTCAGGAATTTTTGTACTATTTTCTGTGCTTCTTCAGTGAGGAGAGAAATAGGTTCAGAGATAGAAAGACAGCCATTATTTCTAGAAACACATATATCAAGATTTAAAATTTTTACACTTGTGTGATAGGATTAAAAAATTTCCCTTTTTTGGAAACTGTCTTCAAAGGACATACAACATAAGCACTTTTGTTTTTAAGATTTATTTATGCATACAGAACTGGGGTACAGGCCAGAGGGACAGAGGCACTGTGAGGATTCACCAGAGACAGTGGGGAGCAGAACAGGCTGACTGACGAAGTACACTGCTGAAGGGAGCAGCGGGCGGGTCAGGAGAGGTCTGCCGCGCCATGTGGGTCACATCCAGGGCAGGGATCGAACTTATGCTGAAGTGGCTTAGTTCTGTGCTTTAATCTGCTGCGCCACCAGGGTTGGCCTATATGTAGGTTTTTTTTTTTTTTATTCCAGGAAAGCTTTTTTTTTTTTTTTTTACTCTGTATTCAGGGCCTGGTGGGTGTTAGAGATGGGTCAGACCACTGCAGTAGCCATTGCAGTAGCCCAGGGGAGGGCAGTGCTGGCATTCGCTGCAGAGGACATTCAGGATGTTTTCGTGGGAGAAGTGTCAAGATTACTGGTGGTTTAGATCTAGAGAACTAAGGGAAAGGAAAGATTGAGGATAACCCCAGGATGTTTACTTCTGTATACATGGCGAATAGCTTCGGGTGATCTGCTTGTCCTGGCATGTCTGGGACTTCTGGTTTTAGCACTGAAAGTCCTTTGTCCTGGGAAATTCCTGAGTCCATGCACATTGGGGAAGTTGTTCAAACAAATTTTAATTGACTGTGGAGCAGATTTTAATGTGGGTGAGAAGAACATGAATGAATACTTTTATTTTGGTCTTGAGATGCTTTGACACATCATAGTTAAAGGGAAACATTCATGGCACTGGAATAATAATAATGAAGCATTATTTAAATAATATCAGGAACAAATCATGGAGGAAAGAATTCAATTTTTACACCTTGTGTATCAGTTATTCTCTACTGCTGGGCCCATCAGTAAATAATGATTCACTTAGGAATTCAGATGTGTATCGTTAACTTGTGGATGTTGGTGTATTGAACCAACTGCACTGCTTGCTCTGGAATATACTGAATCAGCTGAATTGTTATTGATTTACTCAAAATGTCTGTGGCTTAACCACCAGTTACTTGGTAACTCTGGCTTACCGATTCATTGGAAGAAGTTGTGTGTGGTTAGTTGCACGAAGCATTTCGTATTCATTATATATTAAGATGTTAAAGATTCTTTCTTATGGCTACTTTTCCCTGAAATCCCACATAGATTGTCTTGAATGTTTCCAGATCTTTTCTTTATAGTCTTCAAGCACTTTCTTTGGATGTCAGTTAAATAACTTAGTGCAAGGCAGAAAACTGAAGCAGGAGCTGTTAACTTTAAGCACTGAAGACTCTTAAGTATGCTAGGGTTTTGGTCCTGGAGGCTGGGTGGAGGGAAAGTGACAAATGTCCACGGACTGAGGTATGAAACTGTTCTCCCAAAACTTATACTTTTGTAAATGAAAAGCAAATTTATAATGTTTAACATTAATGTTTGATATTATCAAATAACAATGAACAGAAGAATAAATATGGTAGGAGTTCCAGAAAGGAATAAAGGGAAAATAAACTAGAGATTTTGTGATACCAAAATTCCTGCAAGACCAGTTTCACTTTATTTATATCTGGTTACACTGGCATTTATTTTGATTTTTAAAATATTGAAAAGCAAAACTGTAGCAAGTAGGTAGAAACTTCTAGAGGCCTAGGGTATAGATAAACATTGTCTGAATTGAGATGTATGCATGTATTTGTATTTAAGAAATTGTATATAAGAAAACATTGTCTTCTGTGTGTCTACACACAGAAGTGTGTAGACATACTTTAGTGGTGATGCTTTTGCAAGAAAATACTCGATGCCTTTTGTACTCATAAGCATGCACTCTACTGATAGGAACAGAGATATTCCCAAAATTTCCTTAAGCCCCCAAATATTTTCTCGCCAGCCCTTCGGCATGAATTTTATGATTTTCATATGGTTGTATACTTGAGTTATTTTAGTATAGTCACGGATTACATTAATGAATGATCTGGAGCACATTATCGAAAAATTTTCATTGGCTTTTCTAGACCGTCCTGCATGGATCAGACACAGGACAGGCAAGTTTTTAATTAGGCACCATCTCCTTCCAAATAACATGTGCCAGCTAGAGGTTTGTGTGAGGTTTGGTTAGAGTGTTCAGATTTGTCCCTTTCAACTCTGGTGGTTGGATTTTTGAAGGATAGTCACTAAAATTCTGTAGCATAGATGGAAAAAAAAAAAAACTATCTGTTCTTGAGAAATGCCAAATAATTGACTAGTAATCTTAAGCAGGCTTCTTAAATTCCCTGAACCTGGGTTTACTTATCCTTAAAAATAAAGTTGCACAACATTTTTTTTTTTAATCTACTATGGGTGTGCCCTGCCTCTGGCAAGAGAAGAGAAAAGACCAGTTCTGAGTGATAACTGTGGGATACACAGCTTGTCAGTCACCTCTCCCCTTTTCTCAAACTATATCAGTTGTTGTCTGTGTTACAAAGTTGGTGCTTTGTACATATGCTGCGTTTTTCTGTCAAAGTCTCTCTTAAGATGGAAGTGACTTGAGGGCAAGGACTTGAAGTCAGGTTTTTGTAAACCCCCTCACTCACCACACATCCAGCTTTCTGCCAGCTGGTGCTCTGCTTACTGCCCTTGAAATGAAACTCAGTGATATGAAGCTAATAATGTGTCTTTTATTTGCACAGCATAATTTGGAAAAATCATTTGTATTATCTAGCGTCAAGTAGATTAGGGACGATCCAGAAGTGTTTCACATTCTGTGACTCCCCCCCCCAAAAAAAAGTTGATGCTCACAGCTCTAATCTAGAAGCAGAAAACCAATCTTGAAATGACTAGCTTGCTACCCACAGACAGTCTTGCTAAATTACTTCCATAAACTAAGTGAACTTGGGTCACAAAACATCATTTTAGAAAGTGGTAACCTGATGGTTGCCGAAAGGGGCCACCAGACAATGCCGTAGCTCATCTGTCTTGGCAAAAATGTGAAGACAATTCTGCAGATCCCTTCCTGACCACTGGCATGGGACTAGACAATTAAATGTCCGAAAAAGAGCTCTTGTATTTTAAGAGACACTATCAGGCATTATGTACTTTCCATCTGGCTATATATAGAACTTTAAAAAATGGTCAGGAAATATGTACCCTTGGAAGCAATCTCAGATTGCAAACTCAGCTTCCAATTTCCTCAATGAGCCTGGCTTTAGCTTGAGTGACAGTGGAATCCCCAGCCAGCCAATTAGAGTGTGGATGAATTGGAGGAAGGCTGAGAGATGCAAGAAACAAAGTCTTGCTAGATGTCTGGGTGGGTGAGGAGTGTTGAGAAGCTCACTGCAGCTGACAGAAGTGATTAAGTTTGATTTAAATTGAGTTTTCTAACACAGCTACTGAAGCAGGGAGCAGGCAGATTTACATAGAACGGATGGACTTTTTCTGCCATAAAAGCAGAGTCAGAAATGAGTATGTAGCAAACCATTGTGTTAGGTGGGCATTGCTACAACTCACTGCTATGACGCGCTCCAAACGGCACCCCGTGTTACTTTTGCCTGGCTTTCCTGCGACCCGAAATCAGGGTTTCTAGCAGTGGCGAAAGTGCTTTATTCTGATGAGTCTGAAAGACACTTTTAAATCAATTAATATTTTGGTGCATTTGTACAGTTCACAGTAACTGAACATGAGCCCTGCAGCCTAGCATGTTGTTGCCTTTTTACTCACTTCACTATTGATTTTATGATTTTCTCTACTATGGTTCATAAAGCCAGAGATGGCCAATATGAGGGGATTCTGTGCTTAGGCAAATTTAGACAGAAGTTTTTAATCTTTTTTTTAATTCCAAGCACTGTGTTTAAATATGTGGGCAGAGACTTGATTTCTGTTGATGAAGTAGTTCACACCTGCCTTACTCCCACACAAAGCCCATCCCCTCTGTGCTTTCTGTGAGGATCTGTTCAAGGTGACAAGTGAGAGGTGCGATGCTTCTTGTCAAATGTTTGCCTGATAGATCTCTCAGCTGTAAATCCAATTGTTTTTGACTTAGGGAATGAAGAGGCTATTTTATTCCTGGAAATAATTATTTCATGATTGCAAGGGGAGTCAATATCCATTGGTGTGTGATCATGACATTGGAAAGTATTGTACTTACAGACTTTCTGTTTATATTATATAGAGATTGGGGCATAGTTGCTTTATTTTAGAAGATACAATATTTATATCATTCTTACAGGTATCTTATTAGCAAATTTGTTAATTTCCCTTAAAAATGGGTGATTCGTGTAGTCACAAAATTGATGTTAACCAACTGTTACAACTCCTGAACAACATAATTGAGCCTTTCCTCTCATCATGATTAATACACTAACGTTATAGATTTTTCCTTTCATTCCCTGGTGCCAGCAGCTGAGAGATAAGGTGAAGATGTCTCAGCTGTTCCGGCATTTAATCTGCAAAAGGCAGAGAACATATTGTACAGACCCTCTAACCACAACTGCAGAGCATTGAAGGAAATCCCGCAATATGGCACAGATCACTCTTTTTGGTTGATTTCATCAGTGATGTGCTGCTGGTGTTTCCTAAGGACATTCTATTTAATACCAAATCACACATGGATACATGGACATTATTTTGTGTGACTATTGAAAAACAGAGGCAGAGAGAAAGATCCTTAGTTTGAGTTCTGAGAAATACAGCCTTACTTTGGGTCTGTAAGACTTGGTCTTTGTTTCTGTAGAGTACGGCTGTCCATAGATACAGGACTAAAATGGCAAGTGAGATTTCTTTAATCAACTGTCAAGGATTGTGTCTGAGATTTTACAAGTTAGTCTGTCACAGCTTCATGGATGCTGGCAAAAGCAGTGAGATGCCTGAGCCCACAGACATTATAACTTGCAGCAATAGCAGCACAGTAGCCACAGTGGCAACGTCTCCCCAGTTCTGCCTGTCCGAGTTCCCACAAAGCTGTGTGAAGAGAACCACTTGACGTCAGTAACCAGTGAGTCACGTTGCAGGAGAGGGCCCTGCGTCCAGGAGCCTGATGCCTCTGTGCTGGATGTTGAAACATATGTGCCCTCTGCTCCGGAGGACACAGACCGCTTGTCCCCATTTTGACTTAGGACTGTGTATCCTTGAGAAAGTAGTCTGAGGATTGGAGCACGCCCCAACACCTGCTGTCTTCCATCTCCCCATGGCACAAGTATCTACCCAGCTGCTCGAGTCACAACCTCTGGAAATGATTCCTGCTTCTTGTGGCCTTACATTAGGAAGCTTTGTTCATTTCACCTCTAAAATGCGTCCCAACTGCTCTCTATCATTGTTGTTGTGGTGTTCTATCGTCTCTGACCTATAGTTTACAGTAGACTCGACTATTTTCACTCTTGCCTCTGGTAGCATCTGAACCAATCCTTTTGTAAATGCAAATAAGACTGTTAAGCCACTGAATCAAATTCTCTAAATGTTTACCAGTATAATTAGAATATATTCCTAACATCTTACCCTTTGATAGTCTTTGTATCTCTCTCTACAGATACTTTCTGGTACACCCCTACTCCCGTGCACCCCACACTCCAGTCGTTTCCATTGGTGTGATGCTTCCCCTATCTGAGCAGCCCTCTGCAGTTGCGGTCTCCTGATCTTTGCACGGCTGATTCACGACGCCCTCAGGGATTCTTGTCTCTCAGCTCATCACTGAAGCCTCCCGAGTCAATCCCCTCCTTTCAATCTCTATAGGGGTTCATAGCACCCATCCATACTTGCAATTGAAATTTAATTTTCCTGTCTCCCCACCATCAGTAAATACTGTGTCTTGTTCACTCTAACATTAGCATATACAGCCAAACTTTGCAGAGTAAGCACAAATAAACGGATAGATGTATTTAATTCAGTGATTATTTTCCTGCTAAACTCCAAGGTTCATTTAGGCAGGATTATGCCTGATTTTCTCAGCTATATTCTCAAAACCTAACATAGACTTGTGTACCTAGTAGGTACTTAGTGCTGCTTGATTTGATATATAAACACATGAAAAAGGTGTGTGGCTCGTAACAAGATCCTGCCTTTGGGGTGTTTCAGTTTTATTTTGCTATCCATGTGCCAATGAGAAGGCAATTCTCCTCTTGGAGTTTTTACTAGAAGCTTTCCATTGGTTCCAGGAGCAGTTTTAACTATACTGTTTTTAATGATTTTTTAATACACTACAATATTGGGGCATGAACCAGCTTATAGGAAATTAAAATATATATATATATCTTTTTCTAGTAACCTCACAACCCACTCACCGAATCCCTTTCTGATCAGGCAGAAATTGGTTTGAGGCAAAGAAACTGAGATTTCAGCCCTATCTCCATGGCAGAAAATCAGCCATGTCTACATGATAATTTCACATCATACAATAGCTTGCTCATAAAACCAGACTTTGAAAGTATAGCAAGTAGAGGAACACTGTTACAGGAACTAGATCATGTGTGATTAATACTACAGTGAGACTTCAGTGAAGAATGCTACATATATACACTTTGCTTGTGAAATAAAAGCTAATAAATACATGTTAAGACTTTGTCAAGGATGAAAACAAAGGGTTGAAACAGTAAGTATTGAGGAAATCTGAGAATCATTGACCTGTGAAAGGTAGGAAATACAGTGGAATGAATTATTTCTTTGGTCAGTTAATGGCTCAGCAATCGACTCTTAAGCCGCTACTACATACAAAGAATTGCCCCAAACATAGGATTGGAATTTGTGGGAAGAAGGTGAAGTGGACATCATTCCTTCCATTGACTTAAAGACATCAGTTTACTTGATATTCTTTTACACTCTGCAACTCTCAATAAGTCAACATTTTCCCCAGGCTGGCTAGATACCTACCCTGGAGTTGTTTGAGTAACTTTTATTAACTGGTCTCCCCATCACCTGTATATCTTCCCCCCAAAAAAATACACTTTGTGGAAGACAGAATAATAACCCTTCTCCCAAAGATGTTCATATTTCTAATCTTAGCACTTACGTATATGTTACACGTTTTCGGAAAACTAAGATTGCTAGTTGGCTCACCTTAAAATGAAGAGATCAGTTGGGTCTCTTTAGCCCACGGATCTCCTGTCTGGAATGATCTTTCTGCCTTTATCTAATGACCAATGGAATTTCCTTTTTACCTTAATTTACGTTGTCAGTACCATTCATTTGAAATTTACTTTATTTCTTATTTATTTTTCATTTCTGATTTGTCAGTTTGGATGGTTTTATATACCTTCATAGTAAGACCTACATGATTATATATATGGAGAATATTTTCCCATGTATCTGTTTTTGCTCATGGTTATCTTTGACATGAAGATGCCATAAATCTTTACAAGTCATCAGACCATGTTTATACTTAGTAAGTACAAGGTCCTTACATAGAAGCTATATTTACAACAGACAGGGATCTAGTTGAGGTTAATTTATTTTACAGTTCACTCTATATTTTTATTTTGTATTTCCAAAATCATAATTTATCAAATCACTATGTAATAATTCATCATATAGTATATGCTTACCTAAACGTTGGTGTGTTTTTATATGTTCTAAATTTTCAAGTATCTGTTACTGCTCATATACACAGCTTTTAATAGCTGTCATTTTGAAAATGCGTTCCAATACTAGTCTTATTTTTTTGTTCATTCTTCAGAAACAACCTTAGAAAATTTATTTATTAAGATTTATTTATTCATATGGAACTGGGGTACAGGCCAGAGATGTGGAGGGTGAGACAGAGTGGGGAGCAGAACAGGCAGATTGACGAAGTACACTGCTGAGGGGAGCAGCGGGCGGGTCAGGAGAGGTCTGCCACGCCATGTGGATCTCCTCCAGGGCAGGCAGGGATCGAACTCATGCGGAAGTGGCTTTAGCTTCTTAGTGCTGTGCTTTAACCCGCTGCGCCACCAGGGAGGGCCAACCTTAGAAAAATTTTAACAAGTTAAATTCATTTGTGGATCCAAAGTACCTTTATAATTTAAGTGAAGGAAAATTTGTTTTTATGTGATTCTTTTTAATCTAGGAATAGATTCTCTTAGGCATCTCTATTATATCCTTTAGTAGTTATATCTATTTTTAGATACAAAATCCAATATTTATAATATTTAAACTTTTATTACCAGGGAGTTTACATTTTACATTTCAGTTAATAGCAACAGTATTTGTTTCCATTAAATTTTCTAACTAGTTACATGGGTAAAGATTGTTACTGCTATCTAAGGAAATTTACTCCAATGAGCTTACACCTAAAAAAAAAAATGGAGGTGGTCTTTAATGACAGCGGTCAGAGTTACTTCAATAAATGTGAAGGCAATGAAATGAACGTAAGCAAATGCCTCTGGGATTCCTGATTCCTTTTGCACATCTTGTCGCTCTCTGCTTTTCTGTTTGTTTTGTTTTTACCTCAGATGTAGGCTTCTCTGGTTTTTCCTAGGGAAAAAAATGGTGTGTGATTTACTGGAAACAACGCACAGCTCCTGACTATATTCAGCCACATTTTGCCATTCTTTCTGTCAGCCTGACTTCCAAATTCCCTTGGGGGAAGAGTCAGAGTGTGAGGTTGGGTCAGGGTTAGAGGGTGTCCCAGCACTGGTCATCTTCCCCTCCAAGGGTGCACTGGGAACAGATTGGTGAGGAAATTTTATGTTCTTGATTGTTTACATTTGTCCCCTCAGCAGTCATCTGGAATAAGGAGAAGAGGTAAAGTGTTAGTTTAGAGATTTGAAATGAGAGTTGGCTCTCTGACTACAAGCTGGGGTGTGTGTGTGTGTGTGTGTGTGTGTGTGTGTGTGTGTGTGTTTCATCTCCAGTGGCAACATACTGTACTTGCAGCAGTTCTATGGAGTTTGGCTGCTCAGCTTTGGGAAAGGTTGTGTGAAGAAAAATGATGCCTGCCTTAGTAATTTAAAGAGATGGAATAAGGTACTCCGATACAAAGGCTGATTTTCACCTAAGCACCAAACAGTATATAGATTCTTTCATGTTACTAAGGAATGATAGATACTGATATTTATGCCTGTTCTCAAATCTTTTTTCAAAATGACTCCTTTCATTGAACACAAAACAAAACAAGCATTCAAGACCCCTGCTGAATCCCAGTGCAGACCAGCAGCAGCACAGCTCAGCCAACAGTAACCCCGTTAGCAATTCTGGGGCCCCGCTCTAGTTCCAGACCCATGGCCAGTGCTGCCACCCATCAAAGAGGTTTCACAGCTGGCTGTCTGTTTCCCAGGGCTAATGACCCTGGGTGGCACCGAAACAGTCCCTCAGTGACCTAACCTTTGGAACTTAAAGCGATATAATAGATTTTGTGTTCTTCTCCTATCTTGGTGAAAAGATCTGAATCCAGGCACCTAATTACCAGCTGAATCCTAGCTTTCGACCATTTGACTCCTAAGTCCCTACAGGCTTGATTCTTAGTTAAAACCCCTCAGAAGAAAGCCTGTGAGGGTGCAAGCTTTGCTATCTAGAGCCAAAGATTTAAGACAATAATCCTCCAATAAAGTTATATTCCTTCAACTCTGACTACCTGGCGCTTGGTTTTGATGCATCCTTATCTCAGTAATATTTTTCAACTAGGGAGATCCAACTGACCAGAGAGAAATAAAATCTTCGCTTTAGGTTTTGCCTACAAAATGAAAATGTTTACTTGCATGTGAACAAATTAAGCCTCGTGTTTACTTTCAGTTGCAGGGAGATGATGGTCACCTTCCTGCGGTTGTTTGTAATGGGTTTGGGGATGGGTCTGAAAGGACCAGGGCTACTGAAATTCCCTCATCTGAAATAATATACCTGAAAGGCAAAGAGCGAGTCGCTTATCAATTTTTGAATGACAGAAAAATGCCAAAATTACTTTCTTTAGATGTTTCAGAGACTTTTCATAGTAGGAGAATTGTTTGATTAGTAGACTGGAGAGCCTGATAGTCTGTAGGTTGTAAATAACTTCCTCAGTGGCTCAAGATCATCTGTACTTATTGGGGCAGGTAAGAGATAAAAGTGCTGAAATGGTTTCCCTTCCTGGGATAGCAGTGCTTTGCAGACATCCATAACTTTGGAATATAGTAGAGTTCTTCTGACCTAGAAATATAAATGTAGAAGCAAGTAGGCTGGAAATGAGGAAATGCCTTATGTTTAAGGAGTAATCTTCCCAGTAGCTTTCTGCCACAGGTTTGTTTTGATTGGGCCAGTGGCTCCCTCTGCTTCACCATTTTTACCACAAATTGCTCGCTGCTTCATTCTCCCGCAGGTTCAGCCTGATTTTGATTCCTGCTGCTGTAGCTCTTCATCAGGTAGCTCAGAGGAATCGCCTGTGCCATTGCCAAATGGAGGTTCTGAGCCAAAGAATAGGGGCATCTGATTACAGTTACTGGATCTATATGCAAACTGCACAATAACAAAATCGCGCCAAGGAGAACTGTGATCACTCAGGCCCAATCTTAACTAGAGGTAAAAGGGATGTAGAAGGCTCCAGCACATTAAGTGATCCTTTCTTTGAGTAAGGTTCTAAGATTGGCCCCCAAGTCTTAGGTCAAGATAATGGTTCCCTGTTTTTGAGTTCCGGACTTGGTAATTTCTCAAAAATAAATAAATAAATAAATGGGTATGTCTCTTTTAAGATAGAGGCTCTTCTTAACCAGTCGTTACTGTTAATCATACCACAATCAGCAATGCCTAGAAATACTTGATCATTCACTACTCCAGACCTTGGAGGACAAGTTTATAGACACTCACTGTGCTAGTGGAAGGAATTACTGTGGGTTAGAGTCAGGGCTGAGGCGGAGGATTACTGACAGTCAAAACGCATGATAATCTGAAAGATTGACCCTTACGCTGGGCAGAGACTGAAAGTGGTCCACAGGACCTGAGGGAATTGGTGGCCAGCGACTATGTGAAGCCTAGAGCCAGGCACGCAGACTGAGGGCATTCATATCTAAGTGCTGTGTCAGTCTGGCAGGTACAGAGCTGTTCAGTTCACCATACTCTGCTTTCCTGAAGCACCAGCTATGGTTTCCAGACATTGGTGTGTGAAAGGTGGTGTGAACGCTGTTCCAAGGCTCTGTACACCAGTATTTTTACTTGGTGGGTCTCTGGTAGGATCGAGGATTTCTGTTTTGAGAAGAGAAGCGTACGTGGTTTTAATATAACTGATCAAGAATCAAAGCATGATTCCTGTGGAGTAGAGGGGGCTTGCCTCAAGTCCTTGTTTCATAGTACTGAAGTTAATAATTTTTACTCATCTTTAATATTCAAGATACCTGAAGGGAATGGACTCAGCTCATCACTGGATGAAAATGGACCAACTTGGCCCAACTAACTGGCACTGTTGTATATCCAGTGCCCCTGAAGGGGGATTTGCCAGGCTGCTTGTCCTTTTCAGGCCTATTACTTGCCCAGAAACAGAGTAAGAACCAAGGAAGTATGTCACTGTAGTTGGCTGTAGCCATGGCCTTTTATCTTGAGAGAATCCTTGACTGTTGATCTCTATATATAAAGGTCTCAGTAAAATCATTTCACATTGAGGTCATAGTTGTTGAACATTTTCACATGATGCATTCTTGGCCCCATCCTGCCTTTAGCGATCTTCCAAATTCAGGAGTGAGTGCTTGCATGAAAGAAGGTTCTGGCGTTATGCTGTC
Organism: Condylura cristata; assembly: GCF_000260355.1. Classification (NCBI taxonomy): domain Eukaryota; kingdom Metazoa; phylum Chordata; class Mammalia; order Eulipotyphla; family Talpidae; genus Condylura; species Condylura cristata. The sequence goes on from NW_004567128.1 coordinate 11,991,102, forward strand.
GTGTTCACTCACATGGATTGTTTTTGCTACTTGTTTGACGTTAGAGAGTGGAGTTAGTTTGAAGATAGGAATCCCCAGTAGTTGGTCTGTGTCACAAATATAAATCAACCTGTACTTAGAGGAAATGTCTGTGTCAAGGAAAGCGAATGTATTCCAGTCACAACCCTCCACCCCAGCTATAACTAGCCTGCCTTTCCCTGGATAGTCAGACTTGGTGGCCATACCTGACCTCCTAGCCAATCAGGTCCTGTTTCTGTGTTGTGTTTTTATCTAAAACTTGCTCTCTCACGATCTGTGAGAGAGCTCCCTAGGGAGCTGTGTTCAGCAGCCAGTGGGGTACTGGGCTACCCCAGTTCATGGACTGTATTGCCTTGGATGAAGACCACAGACTCACTACTAACTTGCTTGTGTCTTGCCATTTGGCATTTCTAAGCTGAAATACAGACATCTTCCCTCTAAATCTTCATTCTTACCAATCCTTAACCATGTGGTCTGGCCTAGTGCCAGATATGGCCAATGAGTAGTAGCCAGTATTAGCAATCCGCATACACAGTTTCTTTGTTGTGTGGTTGGTTAATCACTTCATTGTTGTCACTAAAAATACCTCTGAGGGGAACAAAGGAAAACCTCCCATGAGATAGTTCTTTTAAAGAGACATTGGATTGCCCACCTTGCTGTGTTATTAGTGGCGTTTTCATTTTCAAGCACGGTTTTCATCATGCCACTGTCATTTGCGGACACCAATGGTGCCTGTCAATTGGCTCTCAAGTTGAGTTCAATTTCCAGATCCCGGGTGGTGGTAAAGTTCCCCAAGTCTTCATTTTCCTTTCTACAAAGTTTGTATTTGCTTTTCTGCCATGTTTATAGTTCTCTGTAGTCTCAGCTTAGTTATTTTTTTGGGAGTTCATTTATGAGGACTGCTTCTCCGACTTATTCCCCCCCCCCAAAAAAAAAAAAAAACAAAAAATCCTCCCACTTCTGTTGCTATACTGAGGAACAGTTTCTTTGTATTTCTGCTAAGAGGAGACAAATCCTTTAACAACACTCAGTAGATGTTTTCATCAAAGAATAGAATAGTTCTCTGTTCATGTGCTTTTCAGTCTCTGCTGTACACTGGACCCTGGGAACACCAGGAACATGCCTCAGACCAGTAACATCGGCATCCTCAAGGCTGGGGTCCTGGCACCCTTGTGACTCTTCGCAGGCAATCCCGGTATACTGCAGAGGCTGCTAAGAGGTGCCATCTAAGAGGTGCTGCTCTGCTTTACCTCATAGAACTTA
>NW_004567128.1:11992482-12043698 GCF_000260355.1 Condylura cristata
GTGGAGTTGGCCTGCGCTTACCAGGGCTACTGCTTGCAGATTTTGTTTTTCCCCTTTCATGAGGTTTTTCGTTTACCTCTCCTCCTGATCTATTCTTCGCAGGCAATCCCGGTATACTGCAGAGGCTGCTAAGAGGTGCCATCTAAGAGGTGCTGCTCTGCTTTACCTCATAGAACTTAGGGCAACAATTCCATGGCAAGCATTCCTTAGTGGACCTGCAACTCTTGCTCATTTTGCCCTGCCTCTCATATGCTGATGTCACAGGCACTTGTAAATACCACGTTTAGACTTGAATTTCTGAAGCAACCCCTCTTCTTTAGCTTTTAACTTTACCTTCAGTCATAGTGGTATCCGAGGATCATCCCCAATATGGTGGCTTTCAGTGGTGGCCCGTGTAGAGCTAAGAATGGATTAGCTCTGTGTTGTATTAACCCTGTAGTAAAAATAGTGCTGTTTTTGGTTCCTTGCTAGCATAGATCATCTCTGACATATATTTCTAAAAATATCCTGGCTGGAAGGCTGTAAGGCTGTGTTCAATATGGGGAACTTGAGAGCCATACCAATGGTGGTACTCTACACTCAGCCCTGACGGCTAAGTCACTCAGAGTACATCCCTATCTGTTCCTTTTTTTTTTTTTTAACTGAAAAATTTTTTTTTAAAGATTGATTTATTTGTGCATACAGAAGTGGGGTACAGGCCAGAGGCACAGGAGTGGTGAGAGGATTCACCAGAGACAGAGTGGGGAGCAGAACAGGCAGATCGAGGAAGTACACTGCTGAGGGGAGCAGCGGTGGGCAGGTCAGGAGAGGTCTGCTGTGCCCTGTGGATCACCTCCGGGGTGGGGATGGAACTCATGCAGAAGTGGCTTTAGCTTCTTTTAGTGCTGTGCTTTAACCCCCTGCGCCACCAGGGTGGGCCCCTATCTGTTACTTCTATGCAAGTTGCTGTGAATAAAGGTACAGCTACCTGGTTGAATGGTAATTTTCAACACAGCAGGGAAGGTGGTGTTTTATCCCGTAGTTCACTTTTTTTTGACTATAGTGGTAGCGGTGGACAAGTACAAGGCATAGCAGGCAGAGGAGAGACCCAGAGTTCCAGATTTAAGAGATAAGTAGTGATCTCCAAATTGGAAATAGTAATAAGCCCCTGAGATCATTATGAATCAGGTAGTGTGGAACATACTTTGAGGCAATTCTACTGTGGCCTTTTTTACTTTTCCAAGTTGTATTTGACGTGCTTGCATGATGACAGCTAGGAATGCTCTTTGGAAATGTGAAAACAAATTTTCTTTAGGAAAACAGTAGTGTCAAATGAACATAAGCATTGCACCGACGAAACCCAGTCATGCAGGTGAATGAAGTTGAAGAATAGAGACCCTGCCATCCACACCAGTGAGGTTACAATTTGGGCTGAAAGCAGGACTTCTGTGTACCATTGTTACTGCCCAGCTTATTTTCTTTTTAGTAAACTATCCTCCCCTAACTGTCAGGGATCCTAATTACACGGTGGGCTCTGCTTAGTAACAAGGGCTAGCAATCAGAATATTCCATCTCTGGCCATAGCAGCTGGCTGAGGAATGGGCTCAGTGACTCAACTGGGACCATTCAGATTCACTCCAATGTTTTTTTTCTGGAACTAAAACAGAAATGCTGTCTTTTCTGCTGTCTCCCTCTATCCCCTTTGGCTTGCCTGAGGCCAAAGTCAACTCAAAGACTAATAGCACCACGAAATGGAGCAAAAATGGGGGACGCCGAAGGTATTGAAGTCGTAGGTCAAAGGTGTGTCTAAAGACCAAACCATCGCTGCAATTTCACTTTGTTGAGCCAGTAACATTTCTCCTCTATGCCCAACCAGCCCAATTTCCAAACTAAGGTTTCCACTGTGTTTCTAGTACCTTGAAGAAGCTCACCGCTATATCTCAGCTAGCAGGTTGGAATGTGTCCTGTCCACGGAAAACTCTTCCAGTCTTTTCTGGGAACATAGTCTGTTGCCTCTCACCTCTGCTCCCCAGAAGACTGTGCACACCTCCCAGGAGGAGACATTCTAGGGGTCTAAGTCTCAAGCAGGGGCTAACAGGCCCCGCTCCCCAGCTTGAGTCCTGCTCCGTCAGACCAGCGCTCAGCCACCCTTGCATCTGTGGAGTTGGCCTGCGCTTACCAGGGCTACTGCTTGCAGATTTTGTTTTTCCCCTTTCATGAGGTTTTTCGTTTACCTCTCCTCCTGATCTATTCCCTGCATAGTACCTTACACACCTTCATAGACACCAAATTCATGCTTGCTTAAAATAAAAAAGGTAATCTGTGGACGTGGTTTTGGAAATCCTGGATACCTCAGTTACCCTCTCCCTCCGCCTTGTGTCAGTGTTTTTCTCTGTGTGGCCTCTCGTCAGGCAGGCTTTATCCAGATGGAACCTGGCCACCGAGGCTCACCTCAGAAATGCTAAACTAGATAAACTAGAGCTGAGCAAACATTTCCTTCTCATAATAACTTGGACGAAAGTCCCAAGTAACATTCATTGGCAAAATTTGAGTCATGTGGCAGTCTTGAATCAAACACGTGCTCAAGCCAGCAAGGCAGGATCTACTACCCGTGGCGACAAGGGTGGTTCATCTCCACCAGAGTGACGTGAGACGAGGGGAGGGAGGCAGGGGGAGAGCTGAGCTCCCAAAGAAATACTGAAATACTCTTGAATAAGGAGGGGAATAACTTACTGGGTGAAAACCGTAGTCTTGCTACTCTGGAGATGAACTTCCATCTCAGTACTTGATGGGCTATTCACATTCTCCTGGCAGCCTTCCCTTTCCTGCATGTGTGGACACACCACACACTCAACTGCATAGCATATTTCCTGTTCTGCTAATTGAACAATAACAGGTAAATTTTTAAATGCACCTTGTATATGGCAAAAGTGAGGAAAGGGCTATTGCCAGGCCCAGACTTAGCAAACCTGACTGAGAATGACCTTGGACTTTGCAGGATTGTTTCTTTAGAAACAGAAAAGAGAAATGGGGGATAGTGTAACTGGACCTGTTTAGAGGAAGCATCGCTTGACACTCAGGGCTCCACCCTGTGTGATTAGGACAACGCAAAAGCTGAACATGGGGGTGGGCTTGTGACTTCTAGAAGTTCAGGTGCCCCATTGGCACCTTGGCGTTCATGCCCTAGAGGGACATCAGGCCAACAGATTCTGTGTACTTGGGCAGATGCTGGCATTGCTGAAGACAGATGATGAGCCTGTTGTAACTGCTGCCTTGAACTGTTCTCTAAAACCTAGCGAATGTGGGATTGGATTAAAGTCTGTTTTTGTCTAAGGTGTGCTGTCACGTTAAATCCACGATGCCAGCTGTCATGCAGCATAGACACTGTCCCGAGAGCTTTACGTACAACTTCTTGTTTATTTCTTCTGGGGAATTCTATTAATGTAGTATGATTTAGAGATGAGCAAACTGAGCTCTGAAAGGCTGCACAATGTACTCAAGGTTGTGCAGGCAGAAGAAGCAGGATCACATCCAGTCCAACTCAAGATTCTGTTCCCTCCACCAAAATACTCTGCTGACGTAGCTGTTGGATCACTCGATTCCATGTACGGCAGTGACTTCTGTCCTTAAAAAATGTAGTCACATCTGAAACAACAATATCCTTAGGTCTGGATTTTACTAACTTAGGTTGTGTCAGTGGGAGATGTTAGAGGGTGTTTTCTTGTTGACTTTGTGATGGCGGCTTACAGCCTCTTTGTCCTATCCTCTGCTGACACAACTTGTGTATGTGGATCTTGGAAAGTGATTGTATTTCTGTACCTAGCAGCATTCAGTGCATTTACTCTTCTCTTTTTAATAACTTTCTTATAATTCATTTTTTCTCTTGACTGAAATTTCTGCCCTCATAGGATTAGCTGAAGTCCTTTGTTAGGCTTATTATTTTTAATTATTTTTTTTTTTATTTTTCACTACCTAGGAAAGCATATGTAGTCCCTCTTCGTAATTGGAAAGCATCCATCTGGAAGTCTTGAAGCTTGAATATTTTAATGATGGGAAGTTCTTTTTTTAGTGTAAGTGTGTTTTTGCTGATACAGGTGATTGCACATTTCAGGCACAATTTGAAAAGCAAGAGGTGGAAGTAAAATAGTGCCTTGACCTGATACTCAAATTGTAGCTAATGAATTTTTACTGTATATTATAATTAAGGTGAAACCAATATTCTGTTGTAATTTTAAAGTTTTTAAAAAGATTTTTAAATCCTAAAGTTCAGCAAGATGAAGACCCAGCCATTGGGTGGTTCAATGGAAGGGCCAGGAATAAAATCAAAAGTATATGTTTTATTCAACTTTAAGTTAAGGGGAATAAACAAATCCCTCTTTATTTTCTTAAGAACTTTAATGGTTGGGTTAATCTGACTCAAATTCTAGATATTATTCAGGGGTTTTGTGGTTTCATATTAATTTTAACAAAATTTTATTTCTTTGAAGACTATCATTGGGATTTTTACTGGAATTGCACTGAATCTGTACATTGCTTTGGTAATGTTAGTTTTTTTAGATTCATGATATGGCAATATCTTTTCTTTATGTCTTTCTTTTAACAGTGTTTTCTGTGTATAGGTCTTTCCCCTCCTTTGTTAGGTTTATCCCCAGGTATTTAATTTTGGGGGGAGGGGTAAATTGTACCTGGGATTATTTTCTTAATTTCCTTTCTTGAAATTGATTGTTCATATATAGGAAGGGAACTGGTTTTTGTGTATTGATTTTGTAACCTGCTACTTTACTAAACTGGTTTATTATTTCACTTTCTGATTTTTAGAATTATATATAGGGTGCATATATATGTAGAGAGAGACTATGTGCTGATGGTACACTATATATATTGTGTACCTGTAGTGATAGTCTTTATTTAAAAAGAAAGATTTATGTATTTCTGCATACAGAACTGGGGTACAAGCCAGAAGTAAAGGGGCAGTGAGAGAATTCATCAGGGACTGAGTGGGGAACGCTGGATGTAGAATGTGGTTCTACATTTTTCTATGGGTTTCAGGCAGATTGATAAAGCACAGTGCTGAAGGGAGCAGTGGGTGAGACAGGAGAGGTCTGCTGCGCTATGTGGGTCACCTCGGGGCGGGTATCCAACTCAAAATGAAGTAGCTGTGGCCAGCTTGCAATGTTGTACCCTAACCTGATGTATCACCAGGGAGGGCCCGATAGTCTTACTTATTCTTATACTATTTGATTTCCTTTAATCTTTCTCTTCCCTAATTGCCCTAGATAGGACTTCAAGTACTATATTGAAAGCATGATGAGAGTGGATATTGTCTTGTTAAGGTGTTTTTTTTTTTTTCTTTTTTCTTTTATTTTTTGCATCATTATTCATTTTGTGCAATTTTTCATTTTGGTTTTTTGTTTTAGGTCTTAATGAGAAGGCTTTCAGTTTAGATGTGTCATACTTAACACAGGTGATAGTAAAGGTAATGTGTAGTCCATTCAGAGTTGTGGGTTACAGAAAATTGTCCCAAATAAAACCAGAGGATTAATTGGACTGAAATTTTTCTTTTGGGTATCAATTTGATCCATTAAGAAAGTAGTCTGGATGGTATCTGAAGACTAAACTGTCAGCCTGTAAAGCGATTTGTGATTTAGCAAAACCTGTTTACATGATACTGTTGTGTTGAGTAACTCTAGGCATTCCCAAAGGAAAGGAATGTCAGGTAAGAAAAAGATTATCTAGACACAGAAACACAGTGAAAATTGTGACCAGCTAGCCCCCTTTCTGCATTAGAATGAGAACTGGGAAATAGGAATTTATTAAAACACACTGAAAAATCTAGAACGACATCTATATCTAGATGAATAAAAAACACAGTAATTGAGATTTCCTTAAGTAGTTGACAAGACAGCCTGTCTTTGCCAGCTCTAAAGGATGCTAAACCCCCAAAGATGAAGGCTTGCAGAAAAATTGTAGTAAGAACATGAGTTCAAGAAGCAATTGCATCCTTGAAATACTCATGATTAGAAAGACTGTCAATCACTTAGATTTTTATTTGGGCTTCAATAGAAGAGTTAAAATACTGTAAAGGATGCTTTAGTACCGTACTCTTGAAACCTATACTGATGAATTGTTAGTAACAGGGAATTATTCCTTTTCAAGCTGCTTCTACCACCTAGAATTAATCCAACGGACATATTTTGTTATTTGGGGCATAATTTTCTCATGTAGTGTTAGATTAAAAAAATGCTTCTAAAAGTCTTTTTTTTCTTCGATTATTTCATGTTCACTTACATTGCTTTGGGAATATATTTCTTAAAAGCATAATTGATATTCAGAATCTACTTCATGTCTAGAATTCTCACTCTCAGAAAGACAAACAGGGAAATCATTTGTATAGATACAGAATTTTAGTGCCCTCAACGTGGTACTGGGTAATAGTGGAGAAAGGTGATACACATATGGTCTGGAACCAACCTATGTGCATTCAAATTCGAGCGTTGATGCTAGCCAAGTTATTTAACTCCTCAAGATATTTCTTTTACCTGTAAAATAAGTATAAAATAGTGTCTGCTTCATACGTGTATTTTAAGTAGTCAGTAAATGCTAGCATTACTGAGAATTATATTTACATTCAGTTTCCTTTTGAATGTCTGTATGCTCCAATGGAAAGTTGTTGTGGATGGTGTTGGAATGAATTCACTCACACACAAGAGCTCAGTGGAATGTGTTAGTACTTTGAGGAATGGGAAGAGTGAAAACTCTTCAGATCTTAATACCTAGCTGGATAGATTCTAAAAAATTAGGTAAATAACTACCGAAAATTATTTTACAGATGACAGATAACCACCAAAGGTTTGGCTCATGTATTGGCAGCAATAATCAGTCACAAGTCATTCTAAAAGTTAGAAGATCTTCAGCACAGATTGGAGATCCCATCATTCATTTGGGAGATGGAGGTTTTATTCTCATCTCAGGGGACTGAAACTGATTTAACATGAGAGCTAGATTTGAAAGTCAGTGCACACAACATATTTGAAGTCAGAATAACCTTTGATCAGTCTTAAGATGGTAGGGTCACCTGCTGCAGAGACAGCTTTTACTGCAGCGCTAGGAGTGCTCTTTCTCTTCGGTGCAGCAACCAATTAAGGGGTTCCTTTAAATCGAATAGCTGTTCTGGGTGGCAAAAATGGGTATTTTTGAACACTAGAATCACTCTCATAACAAGAGGCTTAGACAAATAGAGGATTTCAGAGATGGGTTACATTACAGAAGACCAGATGGGTAACCCCGGCGCCCTTACTTTGTGGCACACTGGCTGAGGGGACTGGCTCACAGAATGCCCAGCGCTCTTTCCCCAGGGTCAGCCTTGCCCATATCTCACTCTGCGCTGCCCTGAGTGTGTATACCTGAAGTACTGTGGGGTGAATGCATGTCTGTTGTGCACCAAAACATGAGTACAAATGCACATGTATTATAGGAGGAAGTGCATCGCTTGCTGCTGGATTCATCCAGCTGGGGGGTATTACTTCAACTTTTTGATTTTATTATTTGTTTTATTGTTGCATAGAACTGGGCTATAGACCAGAGGTGTAGGAGGTGAGAGGATTCACCAGAGACAATGTGGGGAGCAGAGCAGGGGGGTCTACTGAAATACACTGCTGAGGGGAGCAGCAGGTGAGACAGGAGAGGTCTGCTGGGCCATGTGGGTCAGCTCCCTGGCCGGGGATCAAACTCCAGTTGTAGGAGTGATAGCACTAAGGCTTAAGCCCCTAGGCCAGCAGGGAGGCCCACTCCAACCTTGTACTCTGTTTATTTTGCTTTATAAACCATGGCTGCCTTTCCTGCTGGACAAGTGTGTTGGACAGAATGGGAAGCTCTGAAATGTAAGGAGTAAGACTTGACTCCTCTAATGTCTTCGTCCTGTCAGAAGACCCTACGTCTAGTCACAGGCCCAGAGATGGCAGGACTAGCTTGCTTCTACTCCATATAAGAGGCCCCCCTTTTTCTATGCACAGAAATTATTAATTTGGCCATTTTTTAGGAGAACGATGACAGGAATGAAACTGCACACTTTGTTATCTTATGGATATGTAATTTAGTTGTGTACTTTGTCCTAGTTGTTTCAGTTAATCTTTTGAAAAATAACAGAGAACACATGAAGGAGAGCTCCTTCAGCAAGTTACCCTTGATCTGTTTCTGTCTGAGTTGTTTGGGAAAGGTGAGAAAGAAATGATGGTACAATGTGGTTACCACAACTTATGAGGAGAAGTACAGGAATATTCAAGTGGATTCTTTAGCTAGTTTTGTTTAGTTACTGCTCACAGTATCTGAAGTTCATGTTAAGTTTGCAAACTCATATGATGGATTTGTGGATATTTCATCTTTTCTGCATTTAAGTGTTCTAATAAAATACTGAAGGGAAATCAAAGTCCTTAAATCTTAGGTTTTTGAAAATAGGTTAATCCGCCAGCATTTACTGATTATCTACTGTATGGACAAGGTTGAATCCAACATGGTATTTGCTTTTAGTAACTATATCTATTTGCTATTGATACAACAATGCAATGCTGAATAACTAATTTGATGACACACTGATGGGTATGCAGTGTGACTGTGAAATGGGTACTCTCTTCTGACTGCTTCTAATTGCAAGTTCTGGTGAGTACAGTTCTTACATTCGCATCTGGGGATCCGCTTGCTGTAGCCACCGTTTCTGATGTTTGCTGCACAGTTCAATGGCTGCATAGGCTGACCTGCCTTCTCAGACTATGCTATAAAAAGTCGTAAACACAAATCCAGAAACTTTTGTTGAGCATTCGCTAAAATTTTGGAGATTCTTTTTTAAGACCAGGCCAATAGTAATAATTAATGTCCAGCTATTTTATCTCAAGAAGCTATGACAGTAATAAAAAAAGAGACTCTGTAGCTTTTTTTCTATCCAGTATTTAACAGAAAATCTGAGTATTGCAGACTCTATTTCTGAACAATCTTAAAGGATAAACCGAATTTCCTTGCATTTTAGTGAAAGATTTACATCCCTCTTAAATTATACACTTGTTGTATAGATCAACACTGTAGGAAATCAACCATAACATTTTATAATTAAAAATAATGCAGGGGTGTAAGATCTTCATTGCCTGCAGAACTTTAAAAATCTATTAATTTCCCATTAGTTGCAGCATAATGACCCAACTCCTTAAATGGAAAGGAAAATAAACTTCTTGAACCAAACTTTGTGATAAAAACCCAGCATGTGCTATTAATTTAAACTGTTTCTCCCAATGATTTGATTATATTTTACGATATAACCTAATCAGTGGATTGGAAATGTAGAAAATGTTTCATTTGGTTTCTAAATGAGGGATAATGAAGGTCATAAAATGTCTACCAAATGAATAAATTGCTATTAAGATAAAGTATGTGAAAAATTCAAGTAAAACCTCTTTCCTACTCTGTCTCGAATGTGTGGATGGGGAAGAAGGGAAGTGATATCTACGTCCACATACATGTACATAGACAGATGTGAAATATATATGCATATGTGGTGGGTGGGGGCTCAGAGATGTTTCCCTTTTGGATCTAGTGGTGATTATATGGGGGTATTTACCTAGTGAAAATATATCAAGCTATACAATTGTGCATTTTTTTAGCAGCTTTATTGGGTTATCATTGACCTATAAAGAATTGCCCTAGTTTAATATATATAACTTGATGAGTTAGTTGTACCTAAACACATGTAATTTCATTACTACGGTCAAGGGAACAGACATACCAACTCTCCTCCCTGTTTTCCTGTCTCCTTTTGTTTTTTGAAAATGTTGTATTTAGTGAAACATCTTTTAAAAAGGCACGTCTGCTTTCCTGCCATCCTTACTTTTCACAATTTCTGAAACAGCTGCTTAATGACTGTAACACATTCTTACACCTTTACATTATTTTTCATTCTTCAAATCATGGAGGAATCATTTTAATCTTTTCAAGTCCCTCATCTTGTTCACTTATGATTAATTCCTTTTGTGGGGATCAGACAGGAGACCTTAGAGAATTTAGAGTCTCTCTTCATTCTTGTATCTGCCAAAAGAAACTTTATGTTACAAACCTTGATTATTGATTCTCTCCATGACATTTAAAATGATATCTTTCATAGGAACTCTGTCTGCTATCACCTTTCTGCCCAAAGTAATTTGCAGCCACCATGGAAATTTTGAAATTAGATTGGAGACCTTCTGTCCCAAACCACATGCTTGTGGAAACAGTTTTGAATAATGTGAGCTTATTCCTAATCCTGGCGATAATACTCAAGAAGAAGGCAAGACTTAATGGGTTGATTCTATTCAATCCATTTTTCAAATCAAAGTTTAGCATTTTTTGTTTCCTTGAGAAATCAAGGTTAGGTGTGTCTGCAGGTATGCATTAAGCAATGATCTGAAATGCCTGGAAAGGAAGGCATCCAAAGCTAGGTAGCACAGGGCCTATTTATTCCATCGGAAAGGCCTGTAACAAAGGAATTGCTTCCTCATGAGCAGTATTAAAGCAACTTCCCATTACTAAGCCACGTTAAACTGCCTCTTGGGCATTTTGCCAAATCTTTAAACTGCATTACTGGCTTTTCATAGAAAAAGTATTTTTCTATGAAATAGTTCAAGCAGTTTCCTCTCTCCCACTCTTTATTTTCCTATTTTTTTAAAAGATTTATGTATGCATACAAAACTGGGGTACAGGCCAGAGGTGCAGGGGCAGTGACATGCTTCACCAGAGACCAAGTGGAGGATAGAACAGGCTGATCAACAAAGTACACTGCTGAGGGAAGCAGCGGGCGGCGGGCCAGGAGAGGTCTGCCGCGCCCTGTGGGTCACCTCCCTGGCTGGGGGTCCAACTTGTACTGAAGCGGCTGCAGCCAGCTTAGAGTGCTGCATCCTAACCCATTGCACCACTCGGGAGGGCCCTATTTTCCTATTTCTATGGACTCCATCAACGTTACCCAGTGTCAAACATGAACTACTTCTCTGGTCCTCATGAAGTACAACACAGTGAGCTACTGCAACAAAGGGGTAGGATGATGGGCTTCTTCAGAATAGAAGAGGTAAAACCCCTAAAATGCAGGGACTTGGCAAACCACTCTTTCCATCTTGTATTAAAATTCAGCTCATAGAATGAAGAGAATGCACACACATTAAAAAATAAGCAGCATGACTTAGGCACCAACCACACTGAATCATGAAGCCCAGGAGATGTAGGTCCCAGCCTTCTTTGTAGCCACGTTTGACCCCTTGACTAAAGTTTTACTAATAAAATGAGTGCAAGCAACTGGGGCCTGATTGGACCGGTCTGTTTCTCTGCGCAAACACACGGCGGGGGTGGGGGTGGGGCGAGTGGTGATAAGGCAGCGGTGCCCACCTGCAGAACAGGGTGGGCGTACATAGGCCCAGCATGCACGTGGAAGGGGTCTTCACCAGTGTCGCCTGATCAAGGCACTTGCATCTGAGATGCGGAACTCACTGGAAAAATCATATTTCTCTCTGCTTTAAGCCTTTGTAGGTGTATATTTATTTATTTATTTGTATTTGAAGTTAATCTTCATCCTATTCAGATAGGGTTTTTGTTGTTCTTGATTAAAATTCAGTATGCTTCCAATTCATGGAACAAATATTTGATGATTTTCACGATAAAAATGCTTTATGTATCTGTAGGGTTCTTTTTTAAAATTGAAACATTTCCTTACACCTATTACATGATTGTCACAATTCTCTGGTGGCAGTTAAGATGATTCCTCATCTCTATTTTACAAAAAAGGAAATGAGTTTATTAGCAGTTAGAACGTGATCTTCCAAGTTCCCTCAGAATCCTGTATGAATTTAGGGGAAATGTAGGTTGCTGACAACTTTTTAGTCAATCCAAAATGTTTTATTAAATTAGATCCAACAGTGCTAATGTTAATGAGGTATCTAGCTCTGTAGGAGCAAATTTTTTTACTTTATCATTTAACAAATAATTCACCTAATTAAAGCTTATTAAGTGTACCTTCCAACTGGGGCTTTAAATATAAAATTTCTTTTTTGTCTTATTTATAAATGCAATGAATTTGAAACCATAAAGATGTTAAAAATTATCCATAGTACCAAATACTCCAAATTAAATGCTATTGATTTTCACTGAAAATTTTTTAGGCTGTATATGTTTGTTTTCATGAACTTACTGATTTTTAAATGACACATTTTATATGTCCTGTAAAATTAAGTAGAAGATGAAAGAAAATTCTGAGAAAATTCTGAGAAGTACGTAACATCAAGGACTCAGAAATCAGTACTACGAATATATAGGTATACTTTTTTTACAGAAATGAAAGTGTTTTACACAGATTCACTTAAAAATAATGGATAGAATTACACTACAAACGTTCCATCCACTACCTTGTTTTACATTCAAAAGAAGCCTGTGGATAAGTGCTGTAATTATCACCATCTTTACACAAGCAGGAACTGAGACTTGGTACATTAAACATAATGGAGGTAAAATGGTATTAGGTAGGGTCACAAGTTGTCTACATTCCAAACTCTTGTTCAAATGTTTCATGACCTCATTTGAACGTCATGAACCATGTGGCTGCAATGTATTCCATCCTGTGCATGTACCACCATTTTCTTGATCTTTTATTTTTGTATATATATGTTGCTATCTAATATTAACAGTACCATATATTTATTTTAGTTAAGTTAATGGTATTACTTGTGTTTCAGAGATACAGAATCTTACCCCAAGGTAATGTTACTACACCACACCCGCCATCAAAGCCTCATAGTCCATCCCCATAATTCCTTGTGCTCCTCTCTCACTTTGATCTCACTCCCATGCTGGTATTTCCAGGTCTATAATCAGCTTTCTAGGGTTAACTTTCTGCTATCTGGTCCTTTCCTGCCTCTTGGATGGCACCTTGGCACCACTAATCTCTAAGTTGCTTCACTTCACCATCTGTCTTTGCCAGTATTGTTTACAGTTAGGGCCATGGTTTAGGCCCCTTGGGTTTTGAGTTAACAGCAAGTTTATTTGTTTAAAATAACATGTATACAGGACTGAGGTACAGCCCACTAGTGCAGGAACAGTGAGAGGATTCACCAGAGGGAGAGCAGGAAACAAAATAGTCAGATTGACAAAGTACACTGCTGAGGGGAGCAGCGAGCGGGTCAGGAGGGGTCTGCCACACCATGTGGGTCACCTCCCTGGCCGGGGATGTGCTGAAGCAAGCTTCACAGTGCTATGCTTTAACCTGTTGCTCCACCAGGGAGGGCCCTAACTTACATATTTAGCACATTTTTTCCCCTACTTTAATACTGGAGAAAGTAAATTCAATTTTAATTAGAGGTAGGTACATCAAATTTATTAATACCTAATTTTTGGAGATTTATTCCATAAATAATTCACTAAAGTTTTGTCTCATATGAATTCATAGGGGAAATCATTTTCTCTTCTTACTTATACTCAGCTCATCAAAAAGCTGCATTTTTCTTTATCTGTAACCAAGAGAATGCATCTTAAAATAAACAAAGTTTCAATCTTGTGAAAAAAAGTCGTTTACAAAATAATGAAACTATTGTTCCTAATTTAAATTGCAGTTGGAAAGAATTTTACAAAATTTTAATTGAGTCTATGAAAAGGGACAAATCCATCATTGTCTTGCAGTTTCTTAATCTGTACACGACAAGCATCATTCAAAACTTGTAGCTATATTTAAATTACCACGCCTAATGGAGTAACCATCATGAAGACTGTATCCAAGACAGATTAACTGCTTTCAATTTCTAACTGATTATTCAGTTTGAAAAATGATTGTGAACTAGTAAGTAGTGGCCCAGCAATGTGTAGTATTAGTCAACTGATCTATTATTTTTAAAAGTCTTCAACTTTACTTGGTTACTTTTCTCACCCACTTATTGTTGCGTGTTAATAGTATGTTAAAATTTGTTGGGTGACTTATTTTGCATTGGAAATTGAGGCTTTGAAGTAAGGCAAGTTGTAAACAATAAGATAGTGAAAATAACCTGACACTATACTCATCAAATGATGACAACCTGAAATGCTATAATTACTGCTTTATTAATTCTGCTCTGCCCATGTCTTCTACTTGGCATTCCCGGTCGGCAGCCCACCTTGGCTTGCCTTCTCTGTACCACATAAAGCTGACCTGTCCAGACAATTCAGCTTCTCTTTGATTAGTAAATTGTCACTGAAGAGAACAGTTCCATGATTAAGAAAATGGGAGTGTACAATCAAGGTATTTAGGCCTCTTGTTCCCTCCTTGCAGATCATTGTAAGCTTATTGTAAATCTTCACCCTTGTTGGCTTCCACACAGCTCTGTCCTGAGTTCTGGACATTTCTTGCTACTCTGTCCTCTGTTAGGCAGAAGGTAACACTGTGCTTTGTTTGTGCTTTGCCTACACTCTGTACTACACTTTGATATTTAAAAATTGTCTTTTCAGTTAACATCTCTGAAACTGCCCGGTTAAAATATTCTATTTATTTCTGATGTCATAAATCCAGTAGTCTGTAGATTCCTCATTAAGTACTATAATTGACTTAATGAGGAACAATGTACTGTCTTGTAGTAAGAAACAGTGGTCCCTAATTGGTAAAATGGAAATAGAGAGTGAAGGAGGAGATAGTATAAAAGACAGAAGGACATTTGTTCACTCAGAAAGCGTCTGGAGACCCAACTCTGAGATGTAGTGACAGTGGGCACAAACTTAAGAGTCCAGAAACAGCCTGAACATAGTGTAAGAAGCGTCATTTTTATTACACTGGCCGGATCCTTAATAAGGCATGTTTCTTGGAACAGAGTATGTCTACTTGGAAGCAAAGTACAGTGAGAAGACTGTATCCACATCCTGTCTCATGCGCCTCCCTGGCTTTGATTTCTACATATATTCACTCTTTCTCAAATGTAGCCATTTCTAATGAACTCTGTAGAAATTGAGATGGCTAAGTTCCAATGCCTATTCATTTCTTCATTTTTATACTTAGTCTCAAAGACTGTAAGTCCAAGTTGACTTACTGACTTTTACCAAGACCCTTATCCCTGACTGTCTCAGCTGAAGTCAAGTTGAAGTCTTATTTCCCAGGCCAACATTACTGAAGTCATCATTAATATTTTCTTTCTTGTAGTCTCCACACTATTTTATCATGCCATGCTACTGGTTCTATATTCAAATTATCACAGGCTAAGCACTGAACATAATTTCCAGAGTTTAGTACTCTGGTCCTGTGAAGTAGTTGGCTTCTCCTCTGCACTTGTCCCATAGTGTCAAGTTTCAATGCATTAACCAGAGAGATTGTCTCAAAACATAAGCTACATCTTCTCATCACTTGCTCCATGTTCAAAATAGAGGGGACTGTATGAATAGTTTCAAGCTCTAAAATCAATAGAAAAAGACCAGCTTTTCCCAATAAATACAGGATTTGCAGTTTTATAAAAGGGCACAAAAATTTGCTATAAAAAGCATACAAATTATGAATGAAATGCCTTCAAAAGAATTTTGATTATGTAAAGCTGATAGGGCGGGTGCATGATTGTATAGCCACTTTGTAATAAGACAGCTTGGCAGTTTGTTACCAAGCTAACAGTCTTACCACACAAAGCAGCAGTTCTGTTCTTTGGCACTTACCTAAGTGATCTAAAAACTAATGTCACACAGCCTATACTTGAACATTCACAGCAACTTTATTCATAAAAGCAAAATCTGAATGAAATCAAGATGCCCTTCAAGTGATGAACAGAGAACCTGCAGTATAGCCATACAGTGGGGGGTTATGTAATGATACAAAGAATTAAGGTGTTAATTCATGAAAAGACATGGAGGAACCTTGGATACGTATTACAAAGTGAAAGATGGGGACTTTCTGTCCCATCTTAACTAGATGACATTTTGGAAAAGGAAATAAGGTCAGTGCTTACCAGGAGTTTGCTGGGTGGAGAGGAGTGTGTGGTGGGGAAGAAGAAAGGCAGAGATGAAGAGACAGAACACAGAAGGCTTTTTGGACGGTGAGACCATTCTGTATGTATGACACACTGAGGATGACTCATTGGTCCAAAACTCTGGAACTGTACAGTGCAGTGGCCTATAGTGTAAGCTGTAGACTGATTTTAATAATAGGCTATATTCTTGGATTGTAACAAATGCACTGCTCCAATACAAGATGTTAGTAAGAGAAAATGTATTTTTGTTTTCTGTATTTCCTGAAGTTACCTATTGCACCCTTAAGATAAGTTAACATTAAATTGGATGTTTAGTTTGTGGGGAGTATGTGAGTGATATGGGAAAATTTAGAATTTTATATACTAATTCAGAAACTGATAACCACAAATGATAACAAAGGGTAACCATCTCAATTTGTTTCCTTGAAATTTCATAATCTGGCAACGGCAAATAACATTAAGGTTTCTAAATCATTGTTTTTCCTTGTCATATAATACTCAAAAAACTTAAATTTATTGGTATTGCTTACAGGAGGAATTTTTAAAATACAACATTGTACTGCATCTTTGCTTTGCCCGTATCTCACCTGAACTCTAAAATAATGCCGTTACGCAAACTATGTTTCACGGAAACTCATCTGGTCTATGCATTCTGAGTTCCATGTCTCCTTCCTTTTGGCTAACTCTGAAGTAAGATGTTCAGAAGAAAAGCTCTATCAATTACTAGGTGTGATGCTAGCAAGTTATTTTTTAAAGCTTTCAATTTCCTCATCTGAAAAATGTAGTGATGATAAAGCAGGATGCTAAATAATTTGGAAGTGAATTTTCAGAAACAAATAGGCTATGGCTACTGTCCTAAGGGTAGTCACCATATGAGTGAAAAAAGACCAAGTGGTTAAGGGAAATTGTAATAGCAGGATACGTGTCTGCTTACTATAATTTCACAGTTCTCACACTTTTCACAAAGCTCTGTGTATACCCAGCACTAAAGATGTATTTTGTTGTGATTACATGCAGAGAAATGTGAAATGGGATTTTTAAAAGTCACCACATTTAATGAAAGAAATCATTCCAATGAACATATCAAAGATTAAACGATCCCCACCCCCACCCCCAAGGGTAAATTACTGGATTTCCCTTTGCCTTACAGAAAATTGTGGGTTTTTTCATTTGCAAAGCAACAACAAACCCTATAATATCCGCAGTAACAAACACTAAAAGATTGCAAATAAACAATCTCTTCAATTTGCTAGCTGTCTCTTGTCACTATAATAATGTATTGAGTTTATTTAGGGCTTTATAGTTTAGAAAGTACTTTTATAAGGTATAATCTCATATTTGATCTTCAAATAACTGAGATAACTACTGTGGGTGATTGTTCCTGAAACAGAGAGCTGCCAGCTTGCACAGTTTGCTCCAGTTCTGAGAACCAGAGATACCTACCACTGATCGTCTTAATCTTAACTGACCCTAGGAATCTCATTAGCATGGTTGACCATTGACCAGTGTTACTCAATTTGTTCTTCAAAGGTAGTATAAAAACACCATTGAGGTAAATGAAAGTGAAACTTTACAAACATTTATGCTTTAGTCCCAAAAAGAATAACACAGGAATATCCAAAGAGAAGTAGAAGGGTATGAACTCTTCAAAGAGCAAACACTAAAATAAGACTTTTTATACTAAAATGATTAAATGTAGATAATTTAAAAATTTACTTGCAAGAGGTAATCAGAGTAACAAAGCAATCATATGAAGAGGAGATTTTGGCCATTAGCAGATATAAAAATTAATATGCTCTCCATAGTCATTCAATATGAACTGCTAATTATTATTAGTCACAAAACATTACAAAATATATTTAATCTAAAAATTAAGAGAAAAAGTTTTGTAAATGGAAAGTAGATGTAAAATATGCAATAAAAATGACATCTCAGTAAACACAGGGAATTTAGAGCAAGGAAATGAAAACATATTAACCCCAAAATTTATTAATTTGGAGTAAACTCTAAGTTCTATGAAGAATGGTATAATTATACACACATATATATAATATATATTATATATAATACCACTATATTTAGTGATGTGGCACTTTTTTTCAGTTGAAGGAATACTGCATTTTAATAGGAATTTTGCGTGTTTATGTTGAATATCAACTTGGATGAATAACACATTACCACTAAAAGTATCAACCCATACTTAGCTATACAATTGTCCCCCTTTCCCTGACTTACTAAGCCCACTGTCCCTTCCCATCCAGTAGCCACTAATTGGTCTTATAGCCCCAACATTTATTTTCGTTTTATTGAGTTGATCTGTTGGTTTTCTCTTTATACCACACCCATATGAGTAAAGTCATATGGTGCTTGTCTCCTGCTGTCTGATTCATTTCACTGAGTTTAGCTCCCTCTTAGTCCATCCATATGAACCTAGACAGAATGGAAATGACACAACTTTAACTTCACAGACGAATAGTATTCTGTGTGTACCTATACCATGTCTGCATAATCCAGTCATCTATTGCTGGGCACTTAGGCTGTTTTCAGCTCTTGACTTCTCTAAAAATTAATGACATTTACACCTGTGGTACATAAATGTGTCTTTGAATTTGTGTTTTTATATTTCACTATCTGACTATTTTAATTATCAGGGACAAACATAACAGCTTGAAGTGAGGAAGGTGGGATACCTCCAATTTTATTCTTTCTCTCAGGAGTGTTTTCATTATTTGGGTCTCTTGTAGTTCCAAACAAATACTACAATTTTTCTATTTCTGTGAAGAATGCTGTTGAAATTTTTAGCAGGATTACATCCAATACACCCTGGAATGCAAATTATTGCTTGAAATTTTATAGCAATGTCAGCAATGTTAATTATTAATTTTTTATCAATGTTAATTAATTTAATCCACGAGTACAAAATATCCTCTCCCTTTCTCTTTGATTTCATTCAGCCATGTCTTATAATTTGGGGGGCACAGGCCTTTCATTTCTTAGGCTAAATTTATTCCAAAGTATTTTATCTTTTTGATGTGATTGTAAATGGTATTTTCTTGATCCTTTCCTATTTGGTTTGTACAGAGAACACAACCAATAGTGTAGCCTGCCATAGACTGTCTTAATTGTTTCTAATAGTTTTTAAAGAAAATCTTTCGTATTAACTATATTATAATGTAATCAGCAAATAGTTTTATTTAGTATTTTCAAATTTGAATGCTTATATAAACCCCACTTTATCATGGTATATGATTTTTAAATGTACTGTTGAATTCAGATACAAATATTTTTTGAGGATTTCTGCATGTACGTGTATCAATAAAAGTTGTTTATAGTTTTCTTTTTTGGTGATGTTCTTGTTGAATTCTATGAAGCCAACCCGAATGTTGGCTTCATAGAATATTTTGGAACTTTTCCTGCCCTTTACAAATTTCAGAAGTGTTTGAGAAAGATAGCTAATAATTTTTGGAAAACATGGTATAATTCACCACTGAGGCCATCTGGTAGTTGTGGATTGTTGGTTTTTGGTATGCTTTTAATTATCTTTCAATTTCCTTAGCAGAAATCAGTCTGTTAAGTTTTTCTCTTCTTGATTCAGTCTTGGCATGTTGTGTGATTCTAACAATTTGTCTGTTTCTTAGGTGGTCCAACTTGTTACCATGTAATTGTTCATAATAGTCATTTATGAGTCTGGCAGTCTTATCTGTTATAACTTCCCTTTCCCCTGATTATATTTGTGTTCTTTTCTTTGTGAGTCTGGCTAAAGATTTATCTGTTAATGTCCTCAAAGAACTAACTATGGGCTTCACTGATCTTTTTGAATTGTCTTTCTGACCTCTATATCTTGAACTGATGTTACACTTTTTATTATTTCCTTTCTTCTGTTGATTTTTGGTTTTACTTTTTGTTCGTTTCCTAGTTCTTTTTTTGATGTAAAGTTTAGAATATTTTTATTTGTTATTTTTCTTATTTATGGACATAGACTTACATTACTATAAACTTCACTCTGGTTTTTCTCTATCTTGTAAGTTCTAATAAATCACGTCTCTTCATATTTTCTCACTTTTGATTTCCTAATTGATACATAATTATATTGTTTAGTATGTTATCAATGTAATTTTGCTTCTACTGTTTTTCACTTGATTTCTAGTTTTATATCATTATGATCTGAAAAGATGCTTGATGTGATTTCAATCTTCAGAAACATTCAGTCTAAAGTGTCCCAACATATGGTCTATCCTTGGGAATGTTCCATGAACACTTGTAACTTGAAAAGAATGTTCATTCTGGTCTTTTGCTCAAACTGCAATGTGACTTTTTCAATTACTTCGCTGATGTCTATGTTCAAATGTCATAACATCATAGGATTCCCTTGACCATTCTATGGGGTACAATGCTCTGTAATTACTACGTCCTTATCATCTAACTTGTCATTTAAGGCTGCTGTTTCCTTATTTTTCTGTCTGGAAGGTGTTTCCTGTGCTGAAGTGGGATGGGAAGTTCCTCTACTACTATCTTGCTGTCAACATCTGATATACTTGAGGCTGCTGTGTTAGGTGTGCATATATTAATAAGTGTTACTTATTCTGTTGCATTGGTCCCTTTATCATTCTACAGAACATAAAACTTACTTTTTCTTTTGTTACATATTATTGACTGAAAATTTTATCTGATAAAAGTAGAGACTTATACCTGCCTTTTCAAATTTCCAACTGGCTTGGGGGTAACACCTTTAAAATCCTTTACCCTTTTAAATTTATGTTTGTCTTTACAGCTTAGGTTAATTTCTTGTAAGCAACATTTAGTAATTGGGCTTGTCTTTGATTGACAAGTTCAACCTGTTTTTAGGGTGATTGTTGATTCTGCAAAGAGTTGAAATTGCCATGTTGACCTCTGTTTTCTTCCTCTACTTTTCTGTTGCCTTGTTCAAATTTTGGTGAACCTTTTTCTACTAGGTAGGAGAGTTCTTTTGCACATAAAAAGAAAAATGTATTACTCTGTGTTTGGGTAAAACCAAATATTTAGCTTTATAACTTGAAGTTCTTCCACTTCAGGCCATGTTGTCATAGTTTACACTAGGCTGTGACCACTGCCTTTTGTAGCTATTTGTATACCTGAGTGTAGAATCTCCTAGAAAATTTCTATTTCATGGAGAAAGCAGTGTATTTAGTATTTTTAGTTTTTTTTTAATGGAACTGAATCTACATGCTTGAATATATAATATAATCAAAATAATTTTGTACAAAAGCAAGTATGTAAAAACATTTCTGTCAAAATCATGGTAAAAATTAAGTCAATTATTGGCATTTTATCTATTTATAATTATGGTCCAAGCTTGGACCATCAGATAACCCTTAAGTT
The DNA here is from genome assembly GCF_000260355.1 of Condylura cristata. Lineage (NCBI taxonomy): Eukaryota > Metazoa > Chordata > Mammalia > Eulipotyphla > Talpidae > Condylura > Condylura cristata. The sequence continues at coordinate 12,013,785 of NW_004567128.1, forward strand.
TTATGGATATATTCTGTAGCATTTCTTAATTTTCAAATTTATGTTTACTTCATTTCATGCCTTTTTCCATCTCGGTTGTAATCCCTGCGGACTCCCACCAACAGTTCACCCCTGTGCCATCACCACAGTCTGGTGGTCCTTCTCCCCCCCCCCCCCATTTTTGATCCCATTCCCCACTCCACCCCTGTAAAATGTCTCTGGCACAATTGTTTTTCACGTCTACGTACAACTTCAACTTGTTTCTTGTCAGTTATAATTCTTAGTTAATAAAGTTACTACAATTTTGTCCTTGTACAACATAAGAGAAGCAGTTGAAACAAAGGATCTGCCAACTACATAGATAAATTTATCCTGCATATTTCGGTTTATACAGTGTTAATGTCTACTTATAATAGGAGAAGTGTTAAATTTCTGTTTGTATGGATCAAAATGTTCCAGGAACAATAGTTTCACATAACTAATCTATATATACACATACAATGTGGGACTATATGTATTATATAGTATATACATACATACATATATATATATATATAAGGAGACAGATTTTGAAAAATTCAATTACAGTAATTTTTGTTTTATATATTTGCATACTTTATTTTTGAAGATTAAGCAACTTTGTTTTGTAATAAAGATGACATTCACACTGTACAAGAACATGAGTGATTACAGAAAAGAATGTGACTTGATGTAGATACTTTAAAATCTTCCATGTTAATTGATAGCTCCAGTAATATATTACCTACTTTACTTTGCGCTCTAGTAAATACCTCAACAATATATCCAAAGTTAAACTCTCATTCCCCCAGCCACAACTCCTCTCCCCACTGAATTTTATATTACTATCGCCTTTTTCTTAGTAAAGGGACATTTCATTTTTAATTTCCTTAAGCCTAAAATCTTTCTGTACACCTTGGACTACATTTGTCCCTCCCACAATCACTCCACCTTCACCTCTACCACCATAGTTCATGCCAACATCAGATTTCATCAGGTTCATTGCTAACGGTCTCTTACCTGGTCTTCTTGTTACGACTCCTGGTAATGCAATCAAATTTTATCACCTCCTTCTCAGAAACCTTTATGGGCTTTTCATCTCCTTTCAAAATAAAAGCTTTATTTTAATATATCCTTCACTGTAATCTACATGGCCCCTGGTAATCTGTTCTCTGACTGACTCTGACCTCATCTTCTTTACCCTGACCTTACTTGTCTTCCTATAGTCTTCCCCTTTCTTTATCCCAGGTCACTGTAATTGCTTTACTGAAATACTTTTTCTCAAACTGCAATGTGGCTTTTTCAATCACTTCACCGATAGCTATGTTCAGATGTCATAACATCATAGGATTTCCTTGACCATCCTATTTAAGAGAGCTAGACAGCTAGATAGAGCTATAGATAAAGATGTTTTCGATGTATTACCTGAATGAGTTCACAGATTCCTTAAGCAAAGTCTCTGGGTTTTGTTGACTATTGTTAGCTTTGTGCTTAAAATAACGCGACACAAAACAGCACCCAAACAAATCTGACTAAATGAGTCAGTAGTGTCACTATTTAATACATGGGGAAGGCCAGGAGACATGGTTGAGGAAATGGAACCACCACAGTCCACCACGAGTTGGTTTTCCCTTTCAGTTCACTTCGGATTCCAAGAGCAATAATTAAGCTGTCTTTTTAGAAGCTGGAATAACAATTAGCACTGTGAACTAGTGGGCTTCTTGAAGATAAAGTAATCCTTTCTGTATCTGTGTATTTTAAATGATCCAGTCAAAAGATGATTTGGAACTGAATTGTAGTAGGGGTAAAAGAATTAAAATGAGGAAGCTGGATGATAAAAAGCTGAGAAAGAATTTATAAAACTTGATAACTGATTAAGTATAGAGGTTGAGGGAGAACATGGAAGTGGCCTGAACTTCCTAGTCTGGGAAACTGGAGTAACAGGGATAAAATTCTGCCTGTACATCCATCAGAGAACTCCTAATTCCTATGTGTCAAAAATAGTGCCTTGGCATCAAAATTAGCACTTCTTCCTACACACTTGCATTATGGGAAAGAAGTAACAGTAACACAGTAAAATCATACCGGCAGGTGAGCTGATTGAGATTTATGGTAACATGACACAGGAAGGAGGTCGGGTACCATGAACCCAAAACAACGCTTACAGATTTGGCAAGATCTCAAAAATACATCATGGCCTTTAAAATCTTAACTAGTGAACAGTTTTTCAGCTGAGAACCTTTGTTCAAACACGTTGCCACTTGTCTCCTAGCATTTCCTCTATTTGGGATCTACTAAGGTACTTACTCATCTGTATGCCAGCAGACTCCGTGCCACGGAAAACAATAACACAATGATGGAGTCCAGTGGACTTACCTGTTTAACATTCAAAAGCAGTGATTTAAGATTTAAGTTAATAATTTAACTTCAGGTTTTTTCTACCACCACATAATGGATTTGCACCCAACAGTGAGGAAGCTGGGCAGACAATAATTGTGCCCCTTACCATGCATCAGAACCACTGCGGGCTCACTGAACACAGATTTCTGGGTCCTAGCTCCAAACACTCTGATTCAGTTTGTCTGAAATGAGGGTCAATAATTGGCATTTCTGACAAGCTCTGTAATGATGGTGATACTGCTGATGTAGGGCCCACACTTTGAAAATCACTGTCGTAGAGTAACACCTGTTACCAGAGAAATCACTCTGTAAAATACTAAATTTCAAATCCAGATGTAGAAGAGCTATGAGACTGGGATACTTCTTCATCCTTGTCATTGCCAAGAGGGCAATTTCACAGTCTCCTGAACTTCTAAGAGATGTAATCCTTGGATGAAGTGTTAATTAACCCAATCACTAGTGAGGCAGAGAAAATAAGGAAAGGAAAAACAGAAGTAGTTTCTAGGTCTGTGTCCAGGAAATGCAGTGGCCTTTATGAAAGGAATAGTTTGAGATATTGAACTAAACTTGTACGCTTTCGCTTTACATCTATTGTCAGCTACTAAACGGCCAGGCCTGGGCGGGCTTTGATGGGCTAGCCTTAGGGAGTTGGGCTGACAGGATAGAAAAACTGTCTGCAGGCAATTTTTTCCAAATGTTTATGTAAATCATGAGCTGCTTTCCCTCCCGTTTCAGTAGACTTTCAAATTTAACTGACATTTTTTTCCCTAATGTTAAGGTTTTTTAAAATGTATTTTTAATAGGAAGCAAATCTCAAACTATCGACATCTTTTCTGTAATTCATCCATCTACTGTATAATATGAAGGCTGCACTGCCGAGACACTAGTTCTATGCTAAACGCCTTAGGTTGCGGTATTTTTCACAACAACCTAATGAAGACTATTTCCCACTAAAATAATCCCTGTAATAGATCTGTGAACACCATTTCTGGAAATAAAACAAAGTCAAAGAAATCCACTTTTCCAAAGAAATGTTTGATGATACAATTTTCATGGGTCTTGTGTCAACACCAAGAACCCTGAAAACAGGCATTTTCTATCGTTTCTCAGTGATAGACTGGCTGGCTCAAATGATTTAGGTGATAATACATCACCTAATATTGATCTTATATTCAAGCATTTTGGCTTTCTAGAAAAACTCACTGAATTTAAACAGAGTTTATATTTGGAAAATAGCTGCATGAAAAGGTCAAATAATTGATGAGCATTTCAACAGAGTATAAATTTCAGTGGGCTAGATGATCTTCATATTAAGTGGAAACAGAATTTGAAATTAGTCTACTTACAAAAATACATTAGGCAACATCCTTGATTTTTTTTGTGTGTGTGTGTGTATGTGTAAGAAATGTTTCTATACTTTAAATTTTGCCATTTGGTTTGGTAGGATGCAAGTAGGCATTGTTTCTATGCTCTCTTTGGACTTTACCCATCCCTTAAAAAATTTTTGCCTTAGCAATTTTGGGGAAGAAAAACGTCTTCCTTGACCTACTTAAGGTCTCTGGCTGGATCTGAAAATTAAACTAACAAAAATTAACAGGAAAAAATGCATACCTATTTTATTATTGAACTTTCACATGTATATGGCAGCCTTTACAAATAGACTCAAAGGAAGTGACCAGAGCCAGTTTTATACCTTTAAGACAAATAGCAAAAAAAAAAAAAAAATTGTGAAGAATTACAAGACAAAGGTATTTGGGCTAGGAGACATAAGCAAATGGTGAATTAGTAACTAAGAACAAGTCCTCTCTCTCATTCTTCATAGAACAGGGAGGCTATCGTTCACATGGGAGTTGTAAGACCTGCTTCAGGAAAGGGCTAGAGAGGTGACATCAGACTGAGCTTCCTGCCTCTCTCTACCACTTGGGGGTAAGATGCCCCATAAGCCATGGTGCCATATTTGGGGATAGTGTGTCCTGAAACCTATCACATTTCCTTATTTCAGGCTGAGACAGGGTATTGCACACTGATGCAAACTTTCGAAGCCTTAATAGAATTTTGAGCAAGCATAGGAGAAGCAGAGATACAGCATTATAAGCAGTTCTGTTTCTATTATCTATTCTATTCTGTTTCTATCATCTACTTTGTGATGACTAGTATTGTCAGATTCCATAGGCAAGCTCCCGATATAACTCTGTGGCATTAGAAAAAAAGCTTGAAATTCAAGACCACAGGGAAAAGCTAACATAATACATAGTACACAGCTGAACATTTTGGTGATGAAAGTATAAATTGGGTTAAATTAGTGCAAATAGCAAAAAAAAAAAATATAAGAATTTTATAAGAAACCGAGCAAGGTAGGTCAATGGAATTAATCCGAATGTCTAAATAAGGTAGAGCATGAAATGCTGATGGTGTGGATAACAAGATTTAATGGCATCTGCTTGACTAAAACATGCCGACAGTATACTTCATAAGTCAGTTGGTTTAGGAAACCTGCTAAAATTAATTTCTTGTAATTAAAATTGACTTCCTAAGTTACACGCAATTTTTACAGTTAATCTGTATAATTAGTATATCAGTGTTCAACCAAATTGTGTATGTAAAGTTATGAAATGTAGTATCTGTCAGTGTTTAATTTTTAAAAGATTTTGCTTTCGATTTTAGTTTTCCTATTTACATGACACTATCATAAAGTGTTCCTGCCTTCCTGATAGGGAAGACATGCCCTCATATTCATTGCACTGTATTTCCGAAGAGTGTTAAGAAACATGACTACATGTAGGTACACAGTTTATTACTCAGTGGACCTTTTCTCCAAAGATTGTTGAGCAAATAAGAATGGAAATCCTCTTATCAACTGATGAAACCTGAATTTGTTTCTTCTTAAATTGTTTCCAGGAGTAAAGAAAGAACCAAGGGACCAATGAAAGTAAAATCCATTGACTACAAAGATGGCGTCAATGAATCAAAATGACAGATATATAGTAACCTCCATAATTATTTGTTCCTTTATTGAATCAATGGGCTGGCTTAAGGGGACACTGTCCAATAAGTGTACTACCTGCCAAGTTCTTATTAGAATGTGATTTCCAAAGCCCTCAGTAACTGAATAACAGAGATAGCATCTTTTCATTCATTTGAAACCCTGCCATAAAGAATCTCCTTCCCTTTATAATAACTGAACAACTCTACTTGTGTTCCCTCCAACGTATTGATAAATTTTTATGTGACTTCTTTTCCTCTAAATTACCAGCTCCCCAAAGGCAGTGATTGTGCTCCAGTACCTGTCATACCATAAGCGATAAGTAAATGCTTGTTAAACATATCTTAGGCAACGTGAGCATAAACACAACTACAGTACTCTAAAATCTATCCAGTCTTTACTGAGTACAGGCTATGAAAAAGTTCAGAGGTGCTGCTAGGCATTAAGATATAAACACAAAGGAGATAGATTCCCTCCCTGATAGATCTTACAATCGGGTTTGCGAGGCACCTGCACAAAACAGTACCTTTACACAGTATAGTACGTAGGTTACACCTAAGTTCCATTCCCAGAATGGGGATGCTGAGCTTTATCTTAGTAGAAGGAATGTGAAGGACGTTGAATGAGTGCTAGTCCTGATTTACCCCAGAACGTACACTCCTCTTTTAAGGAACGACTTGTTAATTCATTATTTTCTAAGAATCCTTAGTATTAACTATATCGCTGAATGCTTAAGCAATTTCTCATAACTTTGCTAAAATGTTTCTCATATATGTGTATGGGTTCACAAATGTTCTCTCCGCCCCTACCATCCTTTCCCAATTTTTTTTTTCAAGGATATAAGTGTAGACCATCTGTTCTGCTGTCACAAAGAAAGGTATTTGCTTTTCCCCAAACATTGTTTTCATTGTATGCATCTTTTATTTTATTCAGTAATAAGTGGTACTTGTAAATGTACAGCAGTGATGTGATACAGCAGTGATGTAAATTGAGTGGAAAATACAGAAATTAAGTAGGAAATTTATTTTTTTTTAAGATTTTATTTATGCTTACAGAACTGGGGTGCAGGTGATAGGTACATTGGGTGAGAGGCTTCACCAGGGACAGAGTGGGGAGCAGAACAGGTGGATCGACTGAAATACACTGCTGAGGGGAGAAGCAGGCAGGTAAGGAGAGGTCTGCCACGCCATGTGGGTCGGCTCCCTGTCTGGGAATCGAACTCATGTTGCAGTGGCTTCGGAGAGCTTCATAATGCGGTGCTTTAACATGTTTCACCACCAGGGAGGGCCCAGGAAATTCATTTAAAGGAAATATGAAGTCATATGTGGTAAAAGCAGTAGTCAGAGGGAAAAACCTGAAGGTTTTTAAAATGGCTGGTTTGGGCAATACTGCTATTCTAATTCCATAGAATCTGCCCCACAATATGTATCACTTGTATCATGTCAAACTCAAATGTTCTTCACCCTAGCATTCAAGGAACTGTGCATTATAATATTAAATCATTTTAAATCATATGTATTTAGCAACTTAAACATAAAAGCCCAGTTCTGTCCTTCATACCACCGTCCCTTTTGTTTTTTTCTTAACCCCTTAGCCCATTTCTCTTCCCTCTGGCAGCCATGACTTGGTTTCACAGTCTAAATATCCTTGTTTATTTAGTTTACTGGTTTGGGTTCTCTCTAAACCACGTGATGGCATTTGTCTTTCTTGGCCCTCTTTCACTAAGCATAATACTGTTTCTCTGTCATCGTAAAGGGTTGCTGCACTGGCAGAAGTTTATCTTTTTTTCATAACTGAGAAATAGTCGATTGTGTGTATATACCTGTCTGCTTTCTCCAGTCATCTGCTACTGGGCAATTAAAATCTTTCCAGTTCCTGGCTATTGTAAACAATGCTGCAGGAAACATGGGGGTGTATAAATCTTTTTAAACTGGGGTTTTTATATGTTTATTTGGTGAATACCCAAGAGTGGGTTAACTGGATAGGATGGAATGTCTTTTATTTTTAAGGAGTTGCTATACTGATTTTCAAACATGCTGTACCAATTTATATTCAAACCAACAAGTATAAGGGTTTCCTTTTCTCCTAACACCTTTTGATTCTCATCTCTTGGATAATGCCATTCTCACAGGTGTGAGGAGATATCTCATTACTCTCAAGTGTATTTCTGTAATAGATTAAAAACATCTTTACATGTACCTGTTGACCATCTATACGTATAACTTGGATAATTGACTATTATATACTCTGCCCTTTTTTAACTTGAGTTTTTTGTTGAGTTGTATGAGTTAATATATTTTGGATATCAATCCCGTGTTAGACATATGATGTGCAGATATATTCCTTCCTTCAATAAGATGTCTTTTTATTTTGATAGTTCTATACAGATATTTGTTTGATGTAATCCCATTAGCTAGTCCCTAAACACAGCTCCTCAACATCAGTTTTAGATATCAGCCATTTATGTAGCTTATGGTGTCAGATCTTTCCTGCAAGTCTTTAACCCATGGTAAAGTAATTTGTGTATGCTATGAGTGTAATCTAGTTTTATTTTACATTTGATCAATGTTGACACCACAGAGGAAGAGTTTTCCTTCCTCTGTGGTATGCATTTGGTACCTTTGTCATAGATTCGCTATCTGTGTATGTATAGGTTTATTTCTGGACTCCAATTCTGTTCCATTAAGCTGTGCATTTGTTTTTATCATGACATGCTGTTTTCATTGCTATTGCTTTGTAATACAGTTTGAAGTCAGGAGTGTGACACCTTCATTTTTTTTCTTCCCTAAAGAGCTTTTGCTACCTGAGGTCTTTCAGAGTTCCAAATAAATTATGACATTTTTTGTTTTATATAAAAAATATTTTGGGCTCCCCTGGTGGCGCAGCGGGTTAAAGCACAGCACTGAGAATCTAAAGCCGCTTCCGCATGAGTTCGATTCCCGCCTGCCCCGGAGGTGACCACATGGCGTGGCAGACCTCTCCTGACCCGCCCGCTGCTCCCCTCAGCAGTGTACTTCCATGATCTGCCTGTTCTGCTCCCCACTCTGTCTCTGGTGAAGCCTCTCACCCTCCGCAAAACTCTGGCCTGTCCCCCAGTTCTGTATGAATAAATAAATAAATCTTTAAAAAAAAAAATTTTGAGATTTTGTAGGAATTGCATTGAATCTATCTCTCTTTAAGTGTTATAGCCATTTTAACAATTTTAATTCTTCAATCCATAAGCACAGAATATTTTTCCTTTTATTTTAATCTTCTATTTCTTTGAGAGATGTATTAGGCTTTTAGTGTACAGGCCTTAATGTTGTGTGGTTAAATTGATTCTAGGGCATTTTAATTATTTTTTATCATTGTAAATTGGATTGTTTCTTGTTTGCTTTCTCCTCTAATTCATTATTTGCATACATAGATGCAAAAGATTTTTGCATATTGAATTTTGTGGGTTGCCACTTTACTGTACTCATTTGTTACTTCTAATAGCATCTTACCGGAATCTTTGAAAGTTCTCATTTACCATGTCATTTACAAAAGCGATGTAGTTTTACTTCCAATTTTGATATATTTTATAGCCCTTTCTAATCTGATTGTTCTTGTTAAGACTTCCAGTATTATATTGAATAACAATGGTAAGAGTTGATATCCTTATCTTGTTCATTATTTCAGCAGGAAAGCTCAGCTTTTCACAACTGTATGACGTCAGTTGTGAGTTTGTTAATTGGCATGTGTTATGTTCTATATTCCTTCTTCTCTACCTATTTTGTTATGATTTTTATCATGAAGTGATGTTGCATCTTGTCAGATGCTCTTTCAGCATCTCTTCAGATGATTATATGATTTTTTTCCTCTCTTTAGTATGGTATTCCGTGTTTACTTACTCACATATATTGACACTTTTTGCAATAAGTACCACTTGATCATGGTTTATGATTCTTTTAATATGTTGCTGAATTAGTTTAGTAGTATTTTGTTGAGAAGTTTTGCATCAATGTTCATTAGAGAGGTCAGAACTAGTGGCCTGTGATTTTCTTTTCTGTGAGGTATTTGGCTTCAGAATCTGGCCTTTTTTTTTTTTTTTTTTTTTTGCTTCATAGAGTGTTTTTGGAAGTTTACCCTCTTTTAGATATATCCAAAGAGTGTGAGAAGGATAGTTATTCTTGCAAAGTTTGGTATATTTCACTGGCCTTTTTTTTTTTTTTTTTTTGCTTCATAGAGTGTTTTTGGAAGTTTACCCTCTTTTAGATATATCCAAAGAGTGTGAGAAGGATAGTTATTCTTGCAAAGTTTGGTATATTTCACTGGTGAAGCCATCTGGTAGCCCTGAGATTGTTGATTTTTGGTATGCTTTTAATTACTCTTTCAATTTTCTTAGCGACAATCAGTCTGCTCACGTTTTCTGTTCTTGGGTCAGAGTCAGAATGTTGTATGACTAACAATTTGTCCATTTCTAGGTTGTCCAGTTTTCTTTGTTCTATAGGTGTCGGTAATACTCTATAATATTTTCTATTTATATAGTATGCGTTGTGACTTCTTTTTCATTCTGGCAATTGTGTTTTTAAGGATAGGAAACACATGTTTCACATAATAAAACAGAATGAGGAATTACAGCCTCATTTGATGCTTTGTTTAATTTGCCTTGCTGAAAAAGTGTTAATTCATTCTTACAACACTAACATTTTATAATTTTGTTACTCATACTTACATGTTTTAAAATCAAATAATATAAGGAAAGATATACAATCAACAACTTCATGCCCTTAATCATGCCTATCTTTTTATCACTGTCCACCATAAACAATTTGAAAGTGTTTTCTTTGAATTCATTTTATGGCGATTGCCCTACTTGTACATATTACTGAATAATTGTTACTAACTTTACAATTTGTCTATGGCTTTCTCAATGGACGACAAGGAATCTGCTTATTAGTAACATTACATGACCTCTTTCTGCTCTCGCCAACTTGACTATCTGGCACTTTGTGGCCCCGCCACTGTGACACATAAAATTAACCATTACTCTTACAGTATGTGGAGAGGCCAGGCACTATGTCAGGAAGACAATAAAGCCGGCTTGGAGTGAAGCCCATGGGGAGAGCCTACAGCCATTATTCATACTGGCTGACTTGTCACATGTAAAGCTGTCTTCAAATTTGATCCTCAAATTCAAGTCAAACTTTGATCCTCAGACCTCAGCCAACAGGTTGACACCATTGTTGTAAGAAACCAGCTATGAGAACCTTTCATCTAGTTCTACTCTGATTTCTGAACTAAAGAAAATGTTTACTTTTACCACTGATTTGGGAGATGATTAGTTATTCACCCATTGATTTTTAACATACGCTATTTTGACTGGGTAATTACTGTTTTCCACTGAATCTAGCAGTATGCTAGAATTAATACCCCCTTTATTGGTCCAAAGTGATCATCCCTGTGACATATACTGAGTTAAATTTTTAGTTTAAATTTAAACGGGTTTGTTTTAAACTCAGAATGTTCTTTTATCACATATCCAGTATTCTACCACTTCTCAATCCTAACACCTGTTCTATCCAGTTCAGTTTACCTACCACCCACTAAACATCACTCTTCATTCTAAGAACAGGACTGACTGATTCTGTACTGGCTGTGCTGGCTTGCTGTCATCCTAAGTCTCCCTGCACTGATATCCTGAGGGGGATTCAGTTTTTCTAGTAAAGAAAGGTGTAGTTAATACCTGATGCCATGATTTTTTAATAGATTCTAAAGGAAACCACGATGGTGTAGAAAGAGATGTTGGGTCTAATTAATCTCTTGTCAGCACAAATTCTATTTTCCTCTCGGCTCTCTCTCCTTCAGGGCTGATGCTGTCTTAGCCATCCTTTCTAGCTACCTCTAGCTACCTCATGAGGATTTTTGTTGTGACTCACTTTGCTGATTGACCACCACTCCTAGATAGACTTCTCTTCTTACAGATATTGTTACTGTGTATTGACTGTTTTACTCACATGGTTCCATGGTCCTATGTTTTTATGCTATGTATGTCTATTTATAGTACCAGAAGCCCAGCATATTCTATTTTGAAATACCTATTTTGTAGTATCTCAAAAACTGTGATTCAGTACATATTTATAGATCTAAACTACAAACCCTACTTTGCTTGGGACAGTAGTCTCAAAGGAAATAATGTGAAATGAAATGAGTTTGAAAAGTAGTGCATCATAGCACTTTTTATTACAATAGTTTATTTTGACATCGTTTTGTGCCTTTTCCCATCTCAGTTGTAATCCCCGTAGACTCCCCATCACCATAGTCCCATGCACTCCCCCTTCCACTCCCATAAAATATCTCTGGTATACAGTTGTTCATTATTATCCCCCTCCCACCCCACCCCGATCCTTTCGCATCATATAACTTTTAATGTAAGCTACGTATTAGAGAATACTGATTCTAGGATTCTTTCATTTGCACTTTCAGACAATTTATAATAGGTGACGTCCTCTGTTAAGTGATGAGGGGAACGACAAAGAGAGATGTGGTTTCTGGCCCCAAGGAATGATGAAATAAATTGCCCATATGAACAAATAATTCCGATTAAATGAGAGAGGCGGACATGAGTGAGAATGGCAGTAATATATTCTTATTCATCTAAAATTTCTTGAGACTCAATCCAAAGGTCGGTGTGGCACAATGCCTAAGTGTGTTTGTTGCATCGATAGCTATGTGGTTAGAGTGAGATCGAAGGAATCCAGAAATGTTTGTAACAGCAAGGTTAGTTGGGCTCTGAAAAATTGGCAGAATTCCAGTTGGTAAGGGTTGAACTTTTTATGTCAGGCTTTGAAGAGCTATAAAAGCACAGAATAAAGTGTGGAAACTCAGTTGAATCCTTTAATTGAGTGAAAAGTATCCTGATGTTGGAACAGTTGACTACATGGGTTGTAAATATAACCTGTTTGGTAAAGATTTGGCAGATTGCAAGTCCTATCCTTACAAAACTCATCCCTTCAGACAAAGAATAACCTGAGTTTATAAAGTGGTTAAGGCTGTAAGTGGAGTATAGATGCTGAATTTAGAATGGTAATCTTACGTGCAAAGTTCACTTTGTCATTTAACTTCCTAAAACCCCACAGTGAGATTCCGGCAGAAGGCTCTTGCTGTCTAAACAATACTGTTATGTAAGTCCCCCCGAATCCAGTAATGTTAAGCATTTAGCAGTTTCTCATGTTTTCTTTTTTTAAAAAATGCAGCACTAAACTGTATTTATCTTGGCATTGCTCTACAGAGAACCTCTGAAAACTGTCGGCACAAATAAGAAGCCATTTATTGTTTTAGTTACAGAAGGTGAGGACAAGTAGATGATTGTGGCTCCTACGTTATCCTTAATCTTCAATGGCATTTCCATCCGGTGGGAGAGAAAGGCACGTAATTTAATAATACTTGAGAGCGCCCTGTAGCCACACACATCACTTCCACTCTGTGGAGTTTAAACAAAGTAGATTAGATATAGGGAATACGAACTAGATTATTTAAAGAAGTAGTATTCTATGGGAGGAAAATAAAAGTATGATTTCCAAGGCAATATATAACTGTCCGTGTAAGAGTAACCACACCACTCCTTCGTGGGGCTGTGTCTGTTTTCTTCTTAATGCGCCTGGGTTTGTCAGTTACCTTTTTGAAGAACCATCAGTTGGTTTCAGAGATCTTTGAAATTCTTGTTTTTCTTATTTTTGGATGTGGAGCTCGATTACTATGTTCTTTCTTCCAAATTCCCCTTTTAGAACATGCCATAGGACTTGACAGATTGTTTCTCCATCTTTGTTGTTCTCCAGCTACTTTCTCTGTTTTGTTGACCCAGGAGAAGTTCCTACACATTTTGGTTAGTCTTCAATTCCTTTGAAGTTAATTTCTTAATTAAGTTGTGATTAGAAAAATGCTTGATAGAGTTGTGATTTCATCGACGTTCTGAGGCATAATTGGTATTTCAATATATAATCTATCCGTAGGAATGTTTTATGTGCACTTGAGGCCTTTGGGGATGGAAGGCCCTATGAATGTCTATGTAGTCCATTGGTCCAATACCTCATTTATTGCATTTATTTCCTCATTAACTTTCTGTCTGGATGATTTATACCTTACTGTAAATTGGGCGTTAAGTTCCCAAACTATTAATATGGTTTGGTCATCTGTTGTCTAAGGCCTGTTAATAGTTTTTCTATAGGTGGGTGCTCCTATGTTCAGTGCATAAATATTAATGATAGTGATCTCTCTTTGATGAATTGCTTGATTATTAGATAGTGGCCATCTTTATCCCTGATTAGCATTTTTGGCTGAAAGTCTATTTTATCCAACATGAGCATAGCAATTTCTGCTTTCTTCTGTTATTGCTTAAAGTACCTGCTCCAGCTTTTCACTTTATATTTAAATGGGTTTCTTGTAGGTAAAAGCTGGTGGCTGGTATTTTATGACTCAGTTTGTCAATCTGTGTGTTGAGCTCATTCACAATTAAGGTGATTATTGATCTATGATTGTCTTTCTTATTCCATTAGTTACTCTGCTTTTGCATTTGGATGGCATTGAGTGGTGGTTTTCTCACTGTCTTCATTTCTTCTATGTGTTTCTAGTCTAGTTTTTACCTTGAGGTGCCTGTTTAGGGAGAGTCTGGTATGGTCTATGTGTTTGAGTCACCCAGGAATTGCTGCTGACACTGGGGAGAGGTCCTCACCCCCTGCTCTGCCACCTCCCAGGAGGGAGGGTGGGTTGGCTTTGCGGGCAGCACCACGGCCCATTTTCCCTTGGCCTGATCTGCCCCATGGGAGGGGAGGGCATACCTCTCGGCCACCAGCCACGCCCCTGGCTACACATCGTTTTGCCACCAGGCCTGCAGCTCCAGCCACACCCTGAAAAGTTCCTCTGGAATTGTTCACTGAGGCTGCTGGCTTGCCTCCAGCTTCTTTTGCTCTCATGCTACCTCCTTCCCCATAGCCAGCTACCAACCTCTGCATGAAGCCTTCAGAGAAATTCTGGGCTTACATCAATGAACCCCCAGATCTTCCTTTACACTGATTTTATTCTATCTTTATTTTCTTAGTAGTTGTGTATAGGGGAGACAGTGCTCCAAACTTATTCATAGCTCATCCCAAGGGAATGAGACTTAAATGTTAAAAGGAAAAAGACAAATACCATATGATTGTTTGCTTTATATTCTACAAGCGAGTACAATTACACACTTAGAGTCTGACAATATGGGGATAACGTGGTGGTCAGCGCACGTAGAAAAATCTATTTCTGAAGCAAGAGTCACAAGCTTCTCTGAAATTATGAAATCAAATGCCTTGTATAATGTTATTAAAAAGAGGTGAGGTAAGTCAGGCCCTCCCTGGTGGCGCAGCGGGTGAAAGCACAGCACTGAGAAGCTAAAGCCACTTCCGCATGAGTTCGATCCCCGCCTGTCCCGGAGGTGACCACATGGCGCGGCAGACCTCTCCTGACCCGCCCGCTGCTCCCCTCAGCAGTGTACTTCGTCGATCTGCCTGTTCTGCTCCCCACTCTGTCTCTGGTGAAGCCTCTCACCGCCCCTGAGCCTCTGGCCTGGACCCCAGTTCTGTATGTAACAAATAAATAAATCTTTAAAAGAGGTAAGTCAGAAGAAATAAGAGTTGATTTATGGGAGACATTAATTAGTATAATTTTGAAATGGGTGCTCATAATACATCTAAATAAAAATCAGGTCTCTGCTCTTAGCTCAAGGTTTATCAAGTTCTGTCTTCAGTTTGGCATTATACCCAGTGTTTTCATCTTATTTCTGTGTGGAAAGCCTTGAGTTTCAGCCTCACAGCCCATGTAACTGAGAAGGCCTAGGACTCAGGTCAGCCTCTTTGTCTCCTTCCGGGTGCGGGGGAACAAAGACAAAACACACCCACTCTAGTTCCGAGCGTGCGTGTCATTTCTGCTGCTGATCTTGCATTTCTCTGCCTAAATGGCAATCTTTGCACTCAACCTTTTTTCCTAGAGTCCTCTAGTATTTGACAGAACTGTTCCATGCCTACGTACTGCTTATTGAGCTCTATTTTCAAACAAGAGATTAAAATTTTAAACTATACGAACCTAGAAAGAAGGAACCCCCGCCTGTTTTCATTGCCTCAGTTCTCTATTGATTTTCATCATCCCCATAAATTTCTGCAGTGTGCCTCTGATACATATTTATAATACACAGTGGAAAAATCTATAATACATTTAACAATAGGTCTTTGATACTTCAAACTAAATCGTATTAGTTTGTTTCTTTGTATGTTTCTTTGTAAGATTCTTCATAAAGTCCACAAAATAAATGTGGGCTCTAAATTTCTACTTATATCATCTAGTGTTTTTTTCTGCAACAGACTCATAATCACTACCATTATTTTATGAATATCTGACCTCATTTCTCAAAGATTAAAAAAAAAAAGCAGAAATAGTGTTGCCAAGCATTTATTTAACTTTCTCAGGTCAACCTCTTTCACCCAGCCATCTACTAGTTCAAGAACTATGCTTGGTTGGATTCTATGTACTGCCTCTTCCTACTACATACTGTTAAGTTGTAAACCAGTCTTTTTTGTCTTAAACCCAAATATTGATGGGATCTCATAGATACTTTTCTCAGATGAGAGTATATGTGTTCATCCACCTATCATATTTGGGGCTAGACCATCAAATCTCATCTATCTTGTGGATTTTGGGTTGTCATACCAAAATGCTTTCAGTAGCTCAAACTAGAAATCATTTGCTACCTAGTCCCTGCTTTATTTCTCTGGGGAAAAAAATATACGTATTTACTTGTTTCTTGTCACCCTTAAAAGCTCTGGTGATGATACAATAGGATGTTAACAAAAACAAACTCAGCTGGAAAAAAATCGAATTCCAAAAGCACCTAAAAGGTAGTTTTCTAACTTCAGCATGTCTAGAACGCTAATATTTCTAAGTGAAATAGCAGCTACGAGGTAAGAGGGCTTTTGAAGTTAGGTGCACTTTTAAATTAGTATTGTGAAATTACTTGTACCTTTTAAATGTAACTTTATGGGACAAATTTTCATTGCCACTTGAACTCATAAACATGTATGGAATACGAAGAAAATGGCAACTTAAATCAGAAAGAAAACCCATAAATTCAGAGACTTAATTGAATTAATGTTGTGCCATATTTCAGAGCTACTCATGAAGAACTGCAGGCAAAGAAGACCAATTTGGAATTTAGTTTTGAATAAATGAATAATATGTCCCTTGGGCAAAGAAATTTTCCCCACAATCTCTAGGTGTGGCAGTGAACTCATTTCTCCTTATGAACTAAGAAAGGAAAACCTATAGTAATTAGGGTGTTGTGAATTTTGTTGCAAATTCTGTGGGTCAGAGAAGGATGACTGTACTGTTTGCTACTCACACCGTAGCAGATTTCTAAAATCAAACTTCCTGCAGATCAAACAGCCATTAAAGTATCTGGAGTTCATGTACAAACCACTGAGCAAAAAGTTTTCCTTGCTAGATTGTCCCAATATATTATATTGCCATATCAGCTTTGACCTGAAATAAGTTTTTAAGTAACAGGAATACATACATTGAAGACAGGGTATGCATCACTTCTTTTTTTTTCTTACTGGGCCTTCCATGTCGATCTTCCTATGCCATAAACCTTACTTTACTGCCCTTACCTGAAGGAAGTAGTTTCCACATTCAGCTTTCTACGGTATTTTATGTTGCGCTGGTTCCTCACAATTGTCCTTGAGTACTTTTCACTCCTTGAGACAGCATGTTGGCATTGCCATGAGTTTTCATTTCTTGTATTGTCACAATCTTGGTTTTTGTTTTTTTTTTCATCTCTACAATCAGAACAATAGTATCTATTCATCAGGAGTGTTGATACTTAACCAAGAGTAATATCTTGGAAGACATAATGTAGATACACTGAGGCTGTCATAAAAAGTAAGTTGAATCTTACGAACTATGATTTTAACCAGGTGCTTTATAGATTTTTAAAACAGTGCTGTCTAAGAGGAAATTTTGTTCTGATAGAAAAGTGATCTATACTGTCCAATACAGTAACCAGCAACTGTATGTGGCTACTGAGTGCTTGAAATGAGGATATTAACGCTGGAAAACAATTTTAAATTATACTCACTTAAAACAATGCTAGGGAATGTGGCTTTGCTTAGTTGTCCCAACAATGAATACCTTTGTAACCGTGGAGATTTCTGGGTAGGTAAAGCCAGTGTAATACCCTGAAAACTGACCAAGGAGCTAATTTGAGCTAACAGGCCTGTATGAAAAATTGAAATCCCAGCTTATTTTTCTTTAAGGCATCCCTGGTTTAGCGAACCAGTGGCCTTCTCTACTTCGTCCCCTCTAGTAACCACCACTCTTGAGCGTAAGGGGTTGAGTTTTACTTCTTTGTATTCCACAAATAAGTGAAATCATGCAGGATCTGTCTTTCCCTTTCTGGCTTATTTCACTTGGACTAAGCACTCCAAGTCCCTCCTTTTCCCCCAAATAGCAAAGCTCTGCCTTTCGTTAAGAGCTGCATCTATCTTAGCAAGGTAGAGTTTTTCTAGTGTCTGTACCAGTTTATAGTCCCAGTAACAGTGCCTTAATGGCTCTTGACTTTGAGAAAAGAGCCTTTCTCATACATGGTTTTGATTTGCATTTCCCTGATGGTAAGAGATCAAGAACATCTTGTGTTGGTAAGCCGTCGGTGTGTGTTCTTTGGCAAAATGCCCACTTCTAGTCTCTGCACATCTTTTCAGTTGCACTGGATGCATTTTTGTTGTGGACTTGCACAAGTTGTTTATTTTACCTCTTATCTGATAAATGGTTTGCAAATATCTCCTCCCATTTGGTAGGCTTTCTGTTTGATGAGTTTATTTTTGTGAATGGTATAAATAGTGGAAAGTGGTCTTTCTTGACTAGTTCCTGATTTTAGATCTTTTGGTTTCTCACCACTGATTACTCTGTTTAGGAATATTCCTATATTCGTTTTATTGTGGATTTTTTTTTTTTTTTATCTACTGAGACTTTCTTACCCTTGATGCTCTTTATGTGATGCTTTATGTTGAACCACCCTCGCATCCCTGGAACAAATCTACAATTAACTGAATTAGTTGATACAGACATAGAGCTTCCAATAATTGATAAACAACCCGACAGGAGACAGGAAAAATCAAGAAACTTTAGGGATGATAGGGATGATACCTCAGTCAGAATCACAGGTGGGTGGGTGATATCTTGAAACTCAGCCTCTATACTACCAGACTGAGGATGAAGCTTCCCTCTCATGACACCAATGAAGAGGGACGCTCCCTAACACACAACAAAGCATATCTCTATAGCCTAGCTCGCGTGTGTGTCCTGACGCTGCACACTGATGCCAGCAGCTGGCTACACTGTGTGCCGCCACAGCCATGGTCTCTGTGCTGACAGCGCTACCCACAGTGATGTGTCAAGAAAAAGGCAACGTCTTTAAAGTGACAAACTTGGGAAGCGGGGGCCCTGCAGTCTAAATGACATCACCGGCCAGATAAGCAACAGCGTTGCGAAACATACAGAATCAGGCATAATGGGGAAAGAAAAAACACGCCCAAAATGAAGGTAAAACAAAAACTCTGGGCAGTAGGGAGAAGTTGAGAGCTGAAGAGCACAGAAAAGGACTAACAGTAACAGGAGTCTGAGAGGGACAAGTAAGGGAGGTTACCTAGATGAAAGCATGGTGCTTCTCAGACAGGATGGGGTGGATGGAGGGCGCTGAGAAAGTCCGTTGTACGCCACTATTCCGCTAAACAAAAATAGGAAAAGGATTTGCCATATCCATAGTGGATCTGCACTACAATTTAATGCCATCTGTAATTTCTGTAGAGGCCAATGTTTCTACCTTTAGTACAGCTCAGGTTAGGCAGCAATTGCTTGTGTATTTCTTAGCTGTGAGACAAGAGTATGTTTATCGCTATTATGAAATAGTATGGTCATTCGTACAATACTGCCAAGTCCTGAAGGTCCAAGCCTTATGAGAAGGCAAACAAAAGTATGCTTTTTTTTGGTAACTTCTTCCACACATTTTCAAAAAGACTACACATAGTGTTTATTTGCTAACTATTAAAACTTGAAAACTGCAGGGCTCCTTCAGTGCACATTCTTACTACCTTGTCATCATGCTGACAAAATTTGCTAAACAAATACTACATAATAAAAGCATTGAGCTGCAGGAAAGGCTGGTCTGATGGTAATTCTTCAAAAATTGATTTGTGTTGCTTGAGATCCTAAAGACAATGGAAAAACTTTGTAGCATGGTCAGCTACAAAATCTTATTTTTGGCTTTCCTGTAAATTTCCTTATGTATATAGTTGGCAGAAATTTTCTGAAAAGTTTCTATAGCATAGGGAGAGTGGTTAATATTCAATAATTATCTAAATAGTATTGATTGCATCATTTCCAACCTTACAAAATTAACAATAGTCCCAGAATCATTTTCATGATGCAGTGAATAATCACTCAGAATATATATACTTAGTTCCTGAAAGCAGATTGTGGGCACTAAAGCAATAATCATGTATAAATTAACTAAGCAAATGTATTGTTCAGTAATGCCTTCCATTGTGTCCCTGAAAAAACTTTGATCTTGAATTTTATTTTAATTATAATCTTTCCCCATAGAGGGGGGTAGAGGATACAAAACTACTAAAACCACACCCAATTCAGTTAAAGTGAATATACATATTTTCATCCTGTAAGAATTCCCTTCTTTGCCCTTTTCTGAAGCCTCAGCTGTGTAACTTTCACTCTCCCTGTCTTATCAGCAGAATGTGCTCACTTAACATGGCTTCTTATGGCTGGGACTGGAGGTTGTGAATACAAGCAGGTCTGATTTCAAAACCTAGCTCTGCCAAGTTTATCATCTGAATTTCTTTTGAAAAAACTGTTCCCATCTTTACTACCAAAGGCTTTTAGAGAAATTGCAAGTAGCTCTTGCTTATGAGCAATATGCAAGTCTTCGACAGGCTGAAGTATTTCCACATACACGTGAGAAAAAAATATAGTTTACACATTTTATAAAATATTTATTTACCCTGATACTACTAACCTGTAAAAAACTAGTCAACAAACCAATGTGCATTAGACATCTAAGAGCCAAGTACATATCCTAAAATGAATCAGAATGATCTTCCCTGTATGGCATGCATAAAGATGAATACTGTACTTAGTGTTTCAGGATAAAAAAGGTTGAGAAACTTTCAGAACAGGTAACATGCAAACCAGCTGTATCACAATATATAACCATATCACTATAGTACAGCACACAGCCATTATTAAGAACAAAGGTGAAAAGTTGAACAAACTTCCCTTGTTCCCAAAATCCCACTGACATGATAGTAGCAATATGCACAAGGGAATAAATCTTACTAGTATTGAGAATGCAAGATCGCTCTAGAGATTTTGATGATTATGTACAAATGGAAACACTGGTTTTGAGTAGACAGATGAACAGCAAGGCAGCATATGAACACTAAGACTCCAGAGGAATCCAGAGAGTCTGCTCCACTGCTGTTGCGCTTCCTCGTGCGGTCAGGGTGAGCTACATACATCCCCGGCTCAAAGGGGATGCGGCCAGGTAAAGCGCCCTCATTTATTTACACAGGGGCAGGGCAGACTTGCCTGTTCAGAGTCCAGGCTAGAGCTAAAACTGCCAGTTCCCTCAACCACAGAAGAATGACACCCATTTTTACCAGATTTTGAAAAATAACAAAGCCAAAAAATTATTCCAGGAACAAAACATGAATTTTTTTTAACATAGAGTAGAAAAAATAGTGTATCCAGAAAAGAACTGTCATTTTAAAAAAGTTCATACTGTCTAGTGAGGGTCAAAACCAGAATTTACACATACAAGGAATAAGAAAGCCTTTTCTGAAATCATTACATTAAAGAAAGTCTGTTTCTTTATCTACATAATTCCTGTGCCAGTACAGAATCAGTAATATGGTTGCTGTAGGGGATTAAGTGAGGTAATTACAGTAATAGCTGGCTTATCTTAAAATTCTAAAATTGTTGGCTGATAAAATGTTCAAAACCTTAAGTTTTTCATGACTATAGATGACCTATAGGGCATCCTTTGGAAAATAAATCATTTTCTAAAGAAGACAATGAATTAGGAAAATCTTTTAATAGGAAAATTATCCAAGTCGACTTCACCAACAGTAGCATTACCTTCCCCCATAAAAATATCAAGCACATTCTACACTCCACATATCCTGTTTTGATTTCATATTTTATAATGACTAAGAATCTACCAATACTTTTTAAACATGAGTTTGACATACTCAATTTTTCATCTACCCAAATGACAACATTATACATGTCGTGAACCAGAAGCCTCACTAAATGCCGAAAGCAAACCTCTGCTGTGCACAAACTAGTGTAATACCATCTCCATAGAATTTTCATAATGAATTTTTTTTTTCCTAAGATTGATTTATTTGTGCATACAGAACTGGGGTACAGGCCAGAGACTCAGGGGCGGTGAGAGGCTTCACCAGAGACAGGGTGGGGAACAGAACAGGCAGATCGATGAAGTACACTGCTGAGGGGAGCAGCGGGCGGGTCAGGAGAGGTCTGCCACACCATGTGGTCACCTCCGGGGCAGGCGGGAATAGAACTAATGCGGAAGGGGCTTTAGATTCTCAGTGCTGTGCTGTAACCCACTGCACCACCAGGGAGGGCCAGAAGTGTTTTGAAATAAATTTCCAACTTAATAACTTATACACACTTAATATATAACTATTCAGATAAGAAGAGATATTAGTACACAAGATTAAGAGGAAATGTCTATGAAATACCAAAGATGGAAGAAACCATCACTCTAAGTGAGGAGTTCTCTGCCTCTAAACTGGTGGGCTAGTAGAGATCTGAGGTAGTTATCGGGAAGGAAAAACAAAGGACCAGGTGAGGTGGTGGGAGATTTGCTGGGATTACATCTGTGGGGAGAAATCAAATACTGTACAAAAATGAAAAACTATGTTAACAAAACAAAGACTGTAAATGAAAGTCTCACTAGGGCCTTCTGGGCATCGTTGTCAAGGTATTCAAAATAGGTAACTGAAACACTGCCAGGTAGGTGCTCTCGTTTTGAGTGTGTTTTATTATAGATATGGTTATTCTCCACTTAAGAGGAGGCATATTTCTTTTCTGTTGCTATAGGAATCACACACTTAAATGAAATTTCTGTATGTGCAGAACAGCATTTAGGATGTGTGACTTCATCTCCAACACTCCTCAGTGTACAGGAGAGTAATTCAGAAGCCCAGGGTGTGTTCCATTTAAGACTACTTCATACCTCAACATGTTATAATTTGTTACAGGAATTGTATTTTATAAGCACATAAATGTTATACAAATGTTTAGCACCTATGTTACTTACATTATACAAGGTATTCTGCTACATAATTAATTCATTTCATTTAACTTTCAGGTTACACTCATCCCTACTTCACATGCTTGGAAACTGTACCACCAATAGATATTGATAGGTACCATTTACTGAATTCTTATACACTGTATTCACTCATTTAATTCTTACAGTATTGTTCTAAAGCAAGCCTTTTTTGTTCTTTCTAGGAGTTGAACAAGTTCAGGTGAGCAAATAAATGTTCTCCAAGTCTCTTAGCTAATTTAGTGACATAATCACAAAACACACACCCTTCTGGTGCTCTTTCAATTATGAGGCATTACAGCTAACCAAACAGCAATGTTTTTCTGGAATCAGATTTCAAAGGAGTATAGAAAATGTGAGTGAAAAAGGAGAGATCTCAAAGCCCCACTATTATGGGCCATCAAAATTCCACATTTTTGTTGTAATGTTTAGTGGACTATAGAGTCCACTTTCTACATATTGAGGTATGAAGTAGTCGTTAAAATGGAACACATCCTATGCTTCTGATTTATTCTCCTGCTTCTCTTTTAGATTTCTCATTTATTTTTCTTGACATGAAATGAATGTTCTTTACCTATTTCTTCAAAATCATTTTCAGTGTTTTCAATTTATTGCTACTAACTGCCATTTCTTGTTGCATTGAACCAAGAGTCGTATGTTCTGTTCATCAATCATGATGGATTTGCCGGCCACATGATGCCAAATCCTCCAAATGACAAGTAAATAATAGTTTTCAAATGGTCCCAATATTTTATCCACACCAGAACATTTACCTAGTTATTTGGGAAATGCTAACAAGTTGAAGTTTTTCATTTGATAACATGTAAGCTCTCATTTGAGATAGTGAAAGACTAACTTCCATCTATTCAATCAACATTAAGCATTTATGAAATTCACACAGAATACTAAATACTATGAAGAGCTTCAAAGCTAAGGTCCCATGTAAGTAGTAAAATAATGCAAGGTTTAAGTGTGGTAATTCTAAACATAGATCTAGATATAACCAAGTAAAAATGCATACACTTGGGCTATAAATATTACAGCAAAGATGAGGTTGCCTGGTGGCCTGAAGTCATTTCAATTGTTTAAAAAAATCTGTAACTAATCAATGGGTCATACTTTCATTAGGAGCAGTACAAAAAAAAAATACCAAATTTCTAATTTATGCAGACTTACTTCACCAATTGGAGATGAAATTATTATTTTTAAGGCACCTAAATCCTGTCCCAGTGCAACTAACCTCTCCCTGTTCTCATCCACAAGTGCTCTAAATTCAGATTCGGCCTTGGCATACTCAGTTACCCATTTTCTTTCCTATCTCAGTGAAAATAAATCTGGATAAATTAAGAAAATACTAATGTGTGTATGAAGAACATCATAGTATATTTCTGTGTTATAAATCACAATAATGTAATGAATACTCAGTAATTTAGAACCCAAATCCAAAATGAAAACATGTGGGGGAAATAGAATCAAAGCAAAATCTGTCCAACAAAGAAAGACACCATTTTTATGATTGCTATTGTATTACAGGCAACCTGCTGAAGAGATTGAAAGAAACCTCACCTTTTATAGCCAAGCAGATTACAACCCATTAAAACCAGATTCTCGTGAGAGGAAAAAAAAAAAAACCTAATCCTCAGGTAAAAGAAGTTGACAGCAACATTTGTCACACAGTTCATCCTATAATTCACATGGTAGTTGAAGTGACCATCTGTGTTAGCTAATTGGTTTCTACAAAGGAAAAAATATTACAAGAGATGGTTCAGGAGCCTGGCTTCTCCACCCCCCAAAATGGGGTGTGGGGGCAGCATCTTCTTTGATGGCTACATTTTAAAGACAAGGCTCCCAAGATCAAGAGAAAGATTTCTATGGATTGTAAAGAGGCTTTTTTAGGTTTTACAAAGATTTACATAGAGAAAGAATTACAAGTTTTCTAAAGTAAATGCTCTCAAAGATGGCAAGTCTGGCTTTCCCTTTCTATGCTGGTGATTTTTTTTTTTCTTTTTTTGGTGAGCATTTCCCCTAAGAATCACAAACGATGTGATCCTATACCTCCCAGCAATATATGGCTTCCTGCTACTCTCCCTCACATCCTTGGCAAACTTCTTAGAAGCCCGTTAGTACTCCTCACCCTTCCAGTCTCTTCTTACCGCAGCTGTTGCACAGCCCCTGAGCATTTTCAAGTGTCCACACTAGTAGCTCTTTGCCTTATGCCCTCGCTATGTCCAGGGATCCCACAGTGACGCCAAGAACTGTGCTCCCTTGCCAGTCACTGCCCTATGCGGTGAACTGTAACCCCGGGATATGGGAAACTGGTCCACTTTTCCAGCCCCCGACCTCCAAGTTGGACTGACCTGAGAGAAGTAAGTAACTTCTCAGAAGATGTCACACGTGACTGCAGCCAACTCTTTAAGGAGCCCTCCTGGAGGGCTCTCCATCCTTCCCTGGACCATTATTCTTGTATCTGCTCATTGGGGTTGCAGTGTATGATGACGTAGTAGCCTTTTGGGGGTATTACCTTCATTCTGCTGATGGTATGTGTTGGCCATTAATTATGAAATACCTGTTCAGATGTTCTGTTTACTTGTATTGAGAGGAGATGGGATATTTGTTTCCTCATCTATTAGTAGAGTTGCTTTACACACTCTAAAGACTATTGTCTAAAAAGGTATGGCCTTAGTTTTGTTACTGTGTTTTCCCTATCCCCTAGGTCAGCAACACATCATCACACATTTTCTTCTGAAGATCTTCAAGGTTTGTTTGCTTACTTATATCTTAATATATCATATTGTGCTAGATTTTTTTCCTTATGGAACTCATACTTGTAATTATAAAACTTGTTCTATTATAGGGGGTGGATTGCACAGGACTATGGTGATAAAGACCACGAGGATTACAACTGAAATGGGAAAAGGATATAAAAATAAACTATTATAATAAAAAATGTTCTATTACATTTTTGAGTAATGTCATCATCAAGATGGTGACAGAGAATGTTCCTTGCTTTGCTCCCAAGAGAAACTAAGAACAGCCGGAATGACAGACACATACTTTGTCCTGCATGTCTGTCTGGTTCTTCCTGTGTATATGTGTACAATAAACTATCATTCTAGTAAGAAAAACATTTGTGTTCTTAAGAAACTCTAGAAAATTAATTGACCTTAGGACAGGGTTATGGGAACATATGACATATAGCCATAACCTGAGGGGTGGTCTTGTAGACAGTGTCAAATAGTTTGAAATCTAGGACACTTAACTGGTGGTAGAAAACTAGAGTGCTAGCAGGGAAATACAGACACACTTATACCCTGGAAGGGGGTGCAGAACCATTTTTTAACTTTCTCCCTCCAATCACAATGACCTTTTATGCTTGTTAGTCACATCTACCTCATTCCAAGTGTGTTTACCACCTGATGCCATTCTTCTTAAAATATTCTTTCCCGAAAATGTATTACACTATGTAAAATATGGCAGAAGGAAAAAGGGTAAGTATCAGATGGTTTCACTTTTATATGGACTACGGAGAAGCTCAACACACATCTGAGGCATACAGTAAGGGAAGGAGATGGGTCAAAGGGAGGGGAGGGCGGGAGAAATGTGGGTCTACATGGGAGGAGAGAGCAATTCTGTACAAAAATGAACAATGATAAAAAATACCCTGAGATATAAACATGGATTACTCCTTTCCATCTCTGTTCTCTCTTCACAGACCCGCCCTGACCATATATAACACTATCATATTTTCTTTCACCTAACTACAAACTTAAATTTATATTGCAACATGAGATCTAGAAAGGCTGAAATGCCATCCATCTGGTGCACTGTTATACCTCCGAGGCATGATAGGAACTCAGTACCTACAGACTTTATCTGCCAGGTTATTCAATATCATATTTTTGTACAAATAACTAGCCACCCTCAGCTGAAGGCAATTCTGTGATACCTGCAGATTAAAAAAAAAAATGAAGATTTACTTCATTTGTCTCTAGGTTCTGTGGCATGCCTTCTTGCCTGAGAAACATCCTCTTCCATGTTCCTCTCTTTACTTGCCCTACTTTCATTTCAAAGACTTTTACCCTCCTAAAGTCCCTTTCCGTTAAGACATTATACTTTGATTATTTGACAGAGGATGCCCCCTTTTATGACTATTTAATCATAATTTGCCTTTACTAGATATTTTTGCATTATTTTCATCTTCCATATAAGGCTTTGCTCAAGAAATGTACTTTAAGTTTAAAAAAAAGGAAGTAATTCTGATTGTATATGAAACATGTAAAGATCTTAAAGTCATCACTTCAAACCAGTATTACAAGAAAAAGATAAATTCAAAATCAATGACTTCTTAGAAACATCAGAAAAAAATGAGATCAAAGAAAACTTGCACAAAATCTGAGAGATGAGCAAATCAAAGCAGTCAAAGTCAAACTCTTGCTTAAAGTTTCACGGGAGCCATAAACCAGTGGGAACACAATGGCCAATTTTGAGGAAATGCTTCATTCTAAGTATGGACCAGCTTGACAGTAACTTCCAAGGATCACATCCTTGGGGGTTTCCCACATTTTCATAGATTTCATCTCCAGGAAACTCACCAGTTCCTCAGAGTGCAGATCTAAGTTGTATCTGCTCTGGGCTCCAGAAGGGGGTGGGAGAGGAATAGTAGAGTACTTAAAAGCATTCTCCATTAAAAAAAAAAGTAGTCCCCAGAGGGTAAGAGTCTTATCTCACCTAGGGGAATGATGTCCACATCCATCTAGACTTCCATCTTCCCTAGGGGAAAACAAGCTAAACCACTGGAAAGAATGCATCCCACAGACACAGTCCCACGATGTAAAGGTGATTTAATCATACAATTTCCAACTACTATTCCTCTCCATGGTGTGTAAACACACCTAATACACAATCCTACCATAGTAGCAGTCTGTTATATCTGGGAAGCTGTCACGTATACATCCGATTTTAGGAAGTGTTAAGGAAGCCCAAAGTGAAGAAGATTAAAACAAATGACATTGCAGGAGTTAAAAAAAATAAAAAAAACTACTATGGTATCTATAGCATAATTGTGAAACCAGAAGACAACAGAAAGAACAGCACACAAAAAATAACTGAATAATAGTTGAGAAATTTCAAAATTACAAACAGAAAACACACTTCAAAAGCTAACTATACATATGCACATTATATTCAAACCTCAGAAACCAAGGGAAAAAATCTTGCATAAAGGCAATAATTCAAAGAAAAATAAATTCAAGTTAGAAAACTATAGCCATCAAAACTATCAATTACATATATTTAAAGTTTTAAAGCAACTACTAAAAATACTTTGAAAGGTAGTATAAGCGATATACTAGAAGAACTGATAAAATAGGAATATATAAAGTACTCAATTAAAATCAGAGAAAGCAAAAAAATGGGAGAAGAATGATACAAAAAATTATCAACATGGTAGGTATTATACTACAACTATCAGCACTCACTTCATTCCAACTTACCCATATATACACCAATTAAGATAATCTCAGGGAGGGTAAAAAAACATAAGACCCAAATGTATGTTGGCTATAAGAATTTTACTCAAAATATAACTCAAATAAGTTACAGGATGAAGAAAGTACCCATGTTAATAATAATGAAAAGAAAGCTATATTTTCATACAAAGCTGACTTCAGATCAAGAAAATTTATTAGGAACAAAGGAAGACATTACATGATCAAGATGGCAACAATTTAAAATGTGAGTACACCTAAAAAGAACGTCAAGACATAAAAAATGAAAACTGGCCCTCCCTGGTTGCACAGCGGGTTAAAGCACTGCACTAAGAAGCTTAAGCCACTTCCGCATGAGTTCGATTCCCACCTGCCCCCGAGGTGACCACACGGTGTGGCAGACCTCTCCTGACCCGCCCGCTGCTCCCCTCAGCAGTGGACTTCGTCCATCTGCCTGTTCTGCACCCCACTCTGTCTCTGGTGAAGCCTCTCACCACCCCTGAGTCTCTGGCCTGTACCCCAGTTCTGTATGCACAAATAAGTAAATCTTTATAAAAAAAAATGAAAACTTACAGAACTAAAAGGAGAAATAAAGACACTGTTTAAGCTGCATATTTCTATTTCTGAGTCTTAACAATTGATAGATATATCAAGCAGGCAATCAGGATGAATATTGCTGTCCTGAATATCATTAACAATCTAGTTCATATATTTGAAATTTTAGAATAGTTCACCAAGAATGGCATAATATGCATTTTTCTCAAGCTCACTCACTGGGAACATTTAATAAAAACCTCACCCTGGGTCATAAAACTCCTCTTAAGACATTTAAAAAAGACAAATATCATACAAAGTACATTCTTAGAGTAAGATAGATTGTAATAAAAATCAGTAACAGACAGGCAGAAAATTCCCAATTATTTGTAAATTAAACATACTTCCATTTAACACCTGTTTCAAAGATGATATATCAAGAGAAATTTAAAAATACTCAACTACATGAAAATTTGACTTATTTGTGGAATGTAATGAAAGCAGGACTTTCAGGGAAATGTATAGCCTTTAATGTACATTTTCAAAAAGAAAGCTGTATAATGAACAAGCTATCCCTTAGCAAAACTAGGGAAAGAAACCTAAAGCACCAAGAAAATACAAAAAATCAAAATAGAAATTATTAAATTGAAAACAGTAAAATAGTGAAAATGAACCAACATTCATTCTTTGAAAAACAATCAATACAACTTATAGACCTCTAAGCAGTCTAGACGAAAAAAGAGAAAGTAGCATTTAACAATTTCAGAAATGAAAGATTGTTCTTAACCGCCCCATGGTGGTTAGAAGAGTAATGAAGAATACTACAGACATCTCTATAACCACATATTTGACAATTCAGCAACTACGAAACTCACACAAGAGAAACAGCTCACCTGAAAAGGCCTGCAATATTCAAATTGATATATGTTAATATCCTTCCAAAAAAAGAAAGCATCAGACCCAGATGGTTTCTCTGATGAATTCGACTAAACTTTTAAGGAGGAAAAGAGACTAATTTCCCAATCTCTTCTACTAAAGAGAAGCTTAGGGAATGCTTCCTAACTCACTCTGCAAGGCCCTGTTGCTCTATGAACAAAATCAGAT
>NW_004567128.1:12044038-12096586 GCF_000260355.1 Condylura cristata
TGTACCCCAGTTCTGTATGCACAAATAAATAAATCTTTAAAAAAAATGAAATACGCAACACTAAAGACAAAACAAAGTGTACACAAGCCTAGTACCCTCGTTGGCAATCCTGTTTCCCACAAGCATTCAGGTTAACCATTCTCATACTGCTGCACACATGAAATGTAGTAGAACAGTTCAGTGAATGCGATGCAGGGGGTGTGTTCAAGGGGGATGTTGCAGATAAGTAAAGCAGAGGCTGAAATGGTTCCCATGGTGAGGAATTTTGAGTCGGAGTCAGAACTGAACACGTATGTGAGGTCTATGCAATGACACACCAATAACAACAAGTGTTCAAATGGAGGCATCTAATAGCCTCCTCCAAGGGAAGGAATTGGCGATCCCTTGAGAAATGACTGGCTCTAGGGTGGAGTCAGGAAGTACACAAGAACACCTCCAACATTTTGTATGCTCGAACATATGCATTAAAAAAAAAAAATCTGCATCACTGGGGGTTTGTCAAAGGGATACAGGAGTCAATTGAGAGAACTCCCAATTGCCAAAAATAATAAAAAAAAGAAGAAAATTAAGAAGCATCACATTATAAGCCAAAAGATAAGTATCTGTGCACCCATACATCTATAAGTAAATGTTTGGATAAAAATTAAGTGGGGGAGAGTAGACAAATTGATTCATTATTATGAAGAATAATTCCAAATAACTTACGTACTCTTCTTGAAGATGGGACATAACTCCTGGGGTGTAGGCTAGGCATAGAAGTGCCTTTCAAAAATTAAGTACAGCATTGAAAAGGGAAGGGAAACAGTAATTATCCAGTAGAAAAACAAAACAGCTTTCAACCAGGCAATCAAGGTTAGAAGTCATGTTCACATGAAGAAAATGGCATTTTATCTTTGTGGACTTCCTCCTCATAACACACAATTCCAGTCTAGTCATGAGAAGCCAATCCTGTCTAAATGAAATTCAATTCAATACCTCACCAATAAGCTTCAAATTGTCAAGGTGGTCAAAAATAAGGAATGTTTGAGAAACTGTCACAGTCAGGAGAGAACAACAAGATGAACAAATGTCACGTGACATTCTGGAGCAAAAGCCCAAGATCAGAGACAGTGTTAAGTAAAAACTAGACAATTTGGAAGCCTATGGGCTTTAGTTAATGATATATCAGCACCAGTTAATTGTGAAAATATACCCAAACTTATCTCAGATGTAATAGGGGAGACTGGCCATATGGTATATGGGAAGTCTTTGCAATTTTTGCTAAATCTAAAGCTAGCCTAAAGCAAAAAGTTAATTTTTGAAAAAGCATTGAATTGTTTCAGTGAGCAGGTGAACCCCAACTTTATCCTTTCAGGGTAATGAAGTTGTACAGTCTCCACTTCCTTGTAAACTCTCTGCTCATTTTAATTTTAAGAGGCAGGTGGACAAGTTGAAGGCTCACTTTAGAAGGTTCTGTGACTAAGGAGGATTGTAATCATCTCCATCAGAGATCTAGAGTATGCCCTGCTTTTAACCCAGATCTGCTCAGCCAAAGCTTCCCTCTAAATTCTCCATGAAAGAGCAATCACACATACATGTAATTATCAGCATGCCATTTTACTCATCTATAAGGAAAACTAATGCATACACTAACTTCATATATGAAAGACGAGCATGGGATTTAACTGCAAGACAAGAGGAAAGCAAGTGCCATCTTTTGGAAAAGCAAACTTTGTTTTCTTCTTTAAGTCAGACTGGTCTACTAGACAGAATACTGGACGAGTCTACTCTTGGGCACCTAGATGGGTCACCAAAGGAAAGCTTGCTTCTTTGCCACTTCTCTGGAAGACCTGGGCGTTTAACCGTGCGGTGTCCATGACAGGCTGCACCAGTCATGTCCTGGGTTAGCCCTTCCAGCTGAGTTACTGAGCCTGCGCTTTGCCTTTACAGAATTCTCTTTCCTCCCCTGCCTCGGCACAATGCTGTGCTTCTCCGTCAAGCCTGAATCCCTATTTCCTTCTTAGGCATTGTAGTTACCAGCTAGGGAGATGGTGTTCCATCTGCCCATCATCATCCAGCTTTTCTGGCATCCTACAGCAATTTTTGTGGGCCTTTGTTTCTGCTCTAACACTTCTGGTGAACAGGTTTCCATGTTAACACTGTGCATACTCTTCATTAAAATGTGTTACTTTACTGGAAAAAAATATCTTAGCTGTAAGCTGTGTTAGCTCTGTCCACTTCCCCTTCATTATGAGAGTGTTCTGTATGTAATTTAAATTACATTCCTGTGTGGAAAATTCTAGCACTGGTAACATGTTTAAGATCATATAGTTCCTCGAGCCAATGTTTATTCTTTTACACTTAAGAAATCCTAAACCAAAACAACCTGAAATAATGAGTTAGCTTTAGAGTAGAATTTATGGTTATTTATAAGCTTTCTAATGATCCGCTAACCCTTTCTCAAGGAGAGAAGGAAGCCTGCCTGAGTCCAGTGTGTGAGCACGTACAGCCATTTTTGTTTAGTTTACGGTGACTATTTGCTTCTCACCTGGGGTTCAGATTCCTTCTTGCTGGATTCGTTTTTTCCTTGAGATTTTCAAAATAGTTCTTTGCCACTGTTAAATGTTACTTGTAGATTACTGTTATCTTCTGATTTTTCAGATAGTGATTTATATTTTGCTGAGGCAGAAAGTCATTGTAGTTTATGCTTTGATTTTTTTCCTTTAGGCCTTTTTTCTAAGTTAAAAAAAAATTAAAGTACATGGGTGACTTGGTGATGGGAAACACACGGGGATTACAATTGAGATGGAAAAAAAAAGTGTACAAAATGATGTAAAAATAAACTTCTTTTAAAAAAATGAAAGTATAAGCAGGGGAAATGGGTTGTGAGCTCTAAGATTTAACTGTCCAGTCTGGAAGAACTTGTGGAAGAGTCTAGGGCAAAACTTTAAAATATGTTCAAAGGCAACCTACGACTGTAGATAGTCTGTAATCTAAATTTTGTGTGGTATGGCAGTCACCACCGATTATAGAAACTGAGCCCTGAGAAGAACAGCTCGTGCAACTGGAAACTGACGTTTTCATTTTAATGAATGTAAATGTGAGAGAGACTAGCCACAGGTGGCTACCAGATTGCACATTCTGGCTCAAAGGCTGCCACATACTGGCTCATAACATTATTAGCTGCTTTCTATTTTATTAGGCACAATTTAGTTCCTTCATCCACAAAGATAATTCGAAAACATAAAAGTCGTAAAAAATCAGAAGTTACTGTTAATACCTGTTTAATTGCATTTCAAGATAGCATATATCAATGCAGCTAGGTTGCCTTGCTTCAAAATAAACTACACTGTTGTCTGTCAACACTAAATGACGCTGCTGTTCAATAGTTACGTACGTTTCCGATTGCTGTTATAACACATGTCAAAAACTTAGTGGCATCAAACACCACAAATGTATTATCCTGTATAGTTTCACAAGTCAGACCTCTGAAATCACAAGGCTCAGATCAAGGTACTGGAGTCCTGCATTTCCTCGGGAGATCTCGGAGGAAATCCCACTCCTCAATCCTGCAGTAGCTGGCCCAGCTACTCCAAGCCACCACGTTCACTGATTGTTGCCTCTTTGTCTCTCTTCAAAACCAGCAGTGTGAAGGCTTCTTTCCTCTCTGACCTCAGTCTGGCTCCCACCCTATACTTGCTCTCACCAACTCATTCCTGTCAACCACACTATTAAAAGAAACACATTGCCTAGGAATTGAGTGATAATGGACCCTAAGGGGTGTATTTTGAAAAATGGTTGTTTCTAGGTTGCCCGTGACTGAAATTTATGATATGGTGGGCATTGCACCAGTGCAGGAAAGTTCACATACGTCAGTAACATGAAAACATCCTATCTCTATAATGTGGAATCCTATTTCCAAGAGTAAACTATAAATATCCTGGTCTTTCTGATAGAAAGAGCTGGATGGCAGACACATTTTCCCATGGATGCTACCTGAAGTGTGGTAAAAGATTCTGAGAGGCTTATGCCTGTGTTTGTCAGTAGTTGACTGGTATTTTTACTTTCACCTGAAATGTGCACCAGTATTTATAAAGTCAGTGAGAAAGGAGAAGTATAGCGAGGAAGGGACTAATGGTTACTTGACACTTTAGTAAACACTATATTCCTAATGCTATTTAGGAAGGGGGGGAGTGACCTAAAACATTAAGTTGCGTTAGGTTGTAACTTGTTAAAAACAGTGACTGTGGCAGTTTCTAAAAGGTGGACACTTTTGCTGTAAATACAGTTCAGAAATACAAGGGACATGGATGGATATACATGTCATCATTTTATTCTTCCTTTCTGAGCTTAGATTTCTTTCACTGATGAAGTCCTGGGACTGAGTTAGAAGTCAAGACCATCAGTAATGCCCCTATATTTATACTATGTTAATGCATTTTTCTCTACAGTGTAAGCAACTGTTTACCAGTACCCTTCAATATACCTAGATCCCCTCATAAAGTATTTACTTTCCTGCGTCCTGAAAAAGTAATAATGACTTTTACTGCCTGGTCAGTAAGGTTCCTGAAGCCCCTCTTTCCCACCACCATTTGCAATTCATCATTAGGCCAAACCGAACACTGTCTTTTATATGTCTCTCAAATTTCATCCCTTCCTTTCCATTCCCATTACCATCTTCCTAATAAAGACAACTGTTTCTAAAAGTGATGCCTAATTAGTCTACTTTTTCCTCCCTCATGTGATCTTCCAACAATGCAAATATCCTAGTATTAGCCTGTCAACCTCCTACCAAGTTCTTAAATTATTCTTCATAGCAAAAAAAAAAAAAAAAATGGTTAAGAAGGCCTGCTTTTGGCAAACTCCTTTACCCTAGAATCTGGCTTTCAGCCATGATAACAGTTTAAGATACAGTGCAATGACTGCGTTCAAGCTCTGGAATTAGTCTGGTTCATCTCAGTGTAAGTCTGTATGATTTGAAGTACTTTCTGTGTGTGATTCAGTTATATCATGTGTTAACTTAGAATGATACTATCTTCTCTGTTGGTTCATGAGAATACATATAAAGGTCTAAATACAGTGTGTCCTATATTTTAAATGCTCAATTATGAATTGTAATTATTAGTGTTATTATTCACAGTTAATAAATGTCTTAGTTTGTGTTTCTTGAGAATTTACTTTTGAAATGATTCAATTGTAAATACTTTCTGTGGGGATTTAATACCACCGATTACCAACTGGAGAATAGAGACATCAAATAGGGAAGGGAAGAAATTCCTGAAGAGTATATTAACAAGCAAGTCACCATTGTCTGAAACTGAAGCTCACTTTCAGTGTGAACATCTGTAAGAAATTGTTGAACCTGCCTTGTGGTTATTTCACCCCAGGGATAAGGAATTCAGGCCTTAACTTCCAACTTGCATAAACCATTTTCTAAGGGCTGCTTCCAGGGAGAACAATTCAGAAATTCTAGTCTGTTCCACAGACAGGTCAAACATACACTATAGTCCAAGAAAGCCCACAGGCAGAGAGGATAGGTATTTTTATAGGCATAGGGAACTATAATACATGGCCTAGAGCAAAGGGCATATGTAGCAGAAGGCATCTGTTACAGCAAGTATGAGAATTCACTGTCAGTGAGGGAAGAAGACTAGTCTCAAATTATCGCCATGAAATGTTTCAGTCAGAATTTGAACCAGGGACATCTAACTCCAGAGCACCTACACTAAATCATGTTGGTGATCAAATTACAGGTAGAAACTCTGAGTGGAGATGGCTAAATATGAGGGCTTCGGTGAGAGAGGTCAAAGAGTTCTAAAGACAGATACACAGGCCTTCTAGTCATCATAACTCAATAATCTCTTGGCAGTAGATATTCAAGGAAGTATCCTAGTTGTCAACTTATTTAGTAAGTATTTGCTGGTGGAAAGCACTGTATTCTGGTATATTTTGGTATGAATTATAACGTGTCATAAAAGAAGTTCATGGTTTGAGTTAAGCAGTATGATAGAATCTACTCTCTTACACATATTCCAAGTATACGAGCTTTCAGATTGGAGTCATATTTGTTACCAAATATTGATTATGTCTCTAAGTCAAACAAATACACTTTAGAAAAATTATTTGGCCTCTCAAATACTTTAGTTTTACAAAAATGGATCTCATAAGTTCTTGGCATAGATTGTACACATGGTAATTAATGTTACGTTGGCATAAAAAAACATGAAAATTAGGTTTAAGAAAAGTCACCTTTTTTCTTACTATTTATTTCACGCCTATTCTTCAATGATAAATAGGAATATTACTGCTTCTCAAAGAAGGGTAAAATAAATATGATTAAATAAGAAAAACCACACTTAATGCATCTGCAAAATGACATATGAAAAAGTGAGAAAGTATGGCTGACAGGAGAACAAGACAAGGAAAATATGCAACATTCTCAAAATTTGGGGGAGAAAACAAATTTGTTTTCAGATTTCCTGAAATAACTGGAGGGTTGAATCTGCGTTTAAAACAACCAGTATGTTTCCTGTTCTGAGTGTAAGAGACATAAAGACACATATATTAGTAAAAATAATTAAAATTGAAGGATCAATAACAAACTCTAAAAGCATACTTTCAGAAAAGGGAAAGTGTGTCAGGATCACCCCTGAATTCAAACTGTATCATTAAAGACAAGTAGGAGTGTAATAGTTTATGATTCTTGCCTGCAAATCACAGGAACTACCACTTAATTTTTTATAGAAAGTAAAGAAAATATACAAAATGGTTGAAAATCCATCAGTAAGTTGGCATACTCACTGATCTCACTGCAGACCCATAATTCTTTCATTCCTATTATTTACCATTGCTAAGGTCGACATGTTTTTTAGTATCCAAGCAAAATAGCTACATGTTGATGAATATACAGAGATAATGAATTTCAGGTGAATATAAAAGGCCATCTTGCTTTTCCTTAAAAAATTGAGGTATCATTCTTTCACAGTGTTGGTGCTTCTGAGTTGTGGGATCTCCCTCTTCAGGTGTTGCTATACTACACCCCCCTAAAATCCATAGCCAATCACCATCTTCCAGGCATTTTCTTAAGAGTAATCTTTCCTACAAGTCTTTAGAAAATTCCATTTATGAATCATTAGTTAGTACTGATTCATATGTAGAATTTTCAACCATATTGCGATAATGGAAATAAGATCACTACAGACCAATATGAAATAGATTCAGCATCCCTTGAGTCATCTGATTTGGAGAAAAGGGTTAGGAAGAACAAGTGATTTATCCTAGGATTAGTTAGAGAACAATGAATACTAGCAAGGCAACAGATACTGTGCACTGCAAATAAGTAAATGGAGCAAATTCTAAATAAATCTGGAAAAAAAAATGCTGTGACCCCCAAACTATACCTATGCCACTTCCCATGTTTCTAAGTAGCATTAATCACAAAAGGCAAAAAAGTGGACAATACATGGTACATACATGCAATGGAATATTATTCAGCCTTACAAAGGAAGACTTATGAACATTATGCTAATTCCAAGAAGCTTGTCACCAAAGGCCAACCATTGTCTGATCCCATGTACGAGAGGTACCTAGGGTTTGAATAACCTAAGAATTCGAATTATTCCTCAATAATCATCTAGGCTTAATAAAATCGCAACAAAAATCCATTCATTTTGTTTCATTTATTAATAACATGCTTCTAATAATACTCAGATATCTGAGTCTGTGAAAAACAATGTGTTGAACTTTTCAATGTCGATTAAAATAACTGTTTGCAGAGCTACAATATTTAAAAGCTTGTTGTAGTTTAGAAAACCCAAAGAGATCTGAGCATACATGAAAATTTTTTATATGATTTTAAAAGTGGCAACTATAAGCAACAGTGAAATATATAGTCACTTTTTGAAAAATGTATATGGACTATCATATAGTTTGTAAAAAAAATTAAAACGATTTAGAGAATTATGAGTATCCCAATAGACATGGGAAAAGTAGATGAACTATCCATTAAAGAGGAAAAAAGCCTTGAAGAATATCAAGTGTCAGAGCGCATCCTACACATTGCCCAAGTTTCATTACACCTCAAACACTCAAGATTCTTATTTCGCCCTGGCAAATGACGACATAGCTGATATATGGTGTGTGTGTGTGTGTGCGTGCATGTGTGCACTGAGTATACTGAAACGTACATGTGAGGAAACACGTTATAGATTCTTCTTGAAATGTGAAGTGTTGCAAAGAAAACCTCTTTGCAATTCAATTTAGCAATACGATTTCAAATCCTAAAATAAGAGATTCAGTAAAAATAATATTCAAGGGCAATATGCTTAGGAAGTCTTCAGCAATGTATACAGAACTTATGTACAGGATACTAAGCTCAGCATTGACTGAGTCAGCAAATATATATTGAGTATAAGCCAGATAGAGTTCATATGCACAGGGGGCCTATTTTAATTCCATTATTCAGTTTAGTTTTTAAAGGAAAAGACACCTAATGAAAAATGCAATGTGTAAGAGTGACAATTACATCAAGTTATAGGGATTATGAAAATCATAAAACCTGACAGTGTATTAGTGAAAAGCAGCAATGGGTTCTCCAAGGTGGTGGCACCCCCGCTGATACCCGACTGCTCTGCAGGAGCCACTGTGCCTTTGGGGAAAACACTTTTGGGGCAGAAGAAAAAGCAAGGACAAGTAGGGGATGGAACTGGAATGGGTGAGCAACAACAAAAACGAGTGTGAGTAAGCACAATCGGCGCAGAATGAGTAAGAGGGAAAAGCTGAAAACACAGGCAGGGAGATATTTAAACCTTGCAAAAGAATTTGGACTTGTTCTCAGCCCACTAAAAATTCTCTGGAGAGTTTTAGTTCAGGAAATAGCCATAACTGATTTAACTCAGTAGAAAAACTACTTGGGGGTAGGAGAAGAGAACTGAGTGGAGTGAGTGGGGAGATGAGTAAGACACAGATAGCTGTGAATGAGACAAGACGAGATGGTGATTTTTCACTACTGCCGTTCTTCAACTTGACTGAGCATAGACTTCTTACATGAATCTTGTTCAAGTTCAGATTCTGATTCAACAAGTGTGAGATCGGGCCTGAGATTCTCTAACAGATTCTCAGGTGACAGGATACTTCTGGCCCACAGACTCCTTTGGGGTTCAGCCGGGCTCTAGTCGAGGTGGTAACTTTAAAATCAGAGAAGGAAGAAATATGTGATTTCCTCTGACACTTGGAGTTACACCTGGTAAGTGTGGCTGTGGAGCTAGAGCGTGACTACTAGAATTCTTTGATAGTGAAAAATAAAAACTTATTCTCCAATAGGTTAAAGATAGCAGGTGGCAAAGTATAGAAAATCATATTATTTTTATCTCTCCAGTGTGTAAACTGCCTTCCTGGCGAGTTTATATTCAGTGACCACATTTGAGTGTTGTCTACAGGAAAAGCTATCCTTTAGTCAGGGGATCATCGTTTAATAGTATATGTACTTTCAAGCGCAGCCATGCCTTTAGATATTAGGCCTCTCTCTCTCTCCAGTAATTGTGCTGAAAGTGCCAGTGTTGCAAAGGTTGGTGATTAGGAAGTGTTACCTGGTAGAGCAAGATTGGTTCTTGGGGTATGAGGACTGTTGGCTGCGCCCCTGGAGACTGGCTTGCAGGCGTGGGGACCATGTGTGGTAGTGTTCAGCCTGGCAGCATGGAGGGGGGCGTGCATCTCTGTGCCTCTGCAGAGCCAACAGGAGTGAAGAAACACGACCACACTAGTAAGCGAAAGCCTGATTTTATTGCTGTGAGGACGAGGCAAAAACAAATGGATAGGCCTTAGATCTGTGCTTTTTAAACAACATGTCCACCTGTAAGCATTTTGTGTAAGAGCACATAGAAAGCCTCGATACCCTGTAGGGTTGAAAACCTACAGAACAGATATGATCTACACAGAAGTACCAACTTGAAACACTTTAACATTTCTGAAGGAAAAAGGAGTATGGTGAATGATATACAACTGACTGCTTACTGTGTCGGGGCATCACTGAGTTTGCTTACCAAGTCTTGTGGATCCATTACACTTAGGGTAACTTGGACATATGTCCATTTTTTTCAATGTGTATAGAGACATAAAATGACGTTCTGTGTAGATGATTCCAGATAATGCGCAGAAGTGGATTTAGAAGGTGGTGTTTATCTTTGTGGCTGCTTATTGTTTGTTTTTTTATCCTCAAGGAAAGTGATGAAATGTGACTTGATGGAACAGTCCATTCATACATATAAAGAGGCGGCACAAAGATACGACCAAGCATAAACATTGATCCTAGTTAGCTAAACCTGAACTTGTATTTCCCACCATACATTCTGAGATACTGGAATTTGCTTTCTATTAATAACTACTACTATGTATAACAAACACAAATACAGTGTTTATATGTGTTGATTATACATTTTTCATTATTTCAAATATGTATTTTTGTGATAAGTAGCGACCAAAGGATGAAAACCATAAATATCTGTGACCTCTGAAACTAAAATTTATTGGAGCTGGTAAATCAGGAAGTCATTTTGTACATTGTAGTCCATTTAAATGTCGGGTTAATGAGTAGCTAAAGGGATGTCAGCAACATTTTTTTGTTCTTGTTCTCAGTCTCCATTTATTTCCTCAGTAGTGTGGAATAAGTGCACATAGATTTGGGCAACAGCATGATAGGACAGAAAATGAACTCAGAATTTGGGAGAAAAGTAGAATGATAAATGACTGTTTCAGGAGAGAGCTGCCATTCACTGTTACCAACTGGTTTCCCAAGTGTTTGTTGTCTCAGGGAACCTAAGTGGGGTCTAAACACCTGAAGCCAGGAGAAGGTGATGGAATGTTCTAGAAAGTTCTTCCACACATTAATATGCCCATCTCCATTTCTACAGGGCAAAAATGATGACACTTGTATCATAAACAGTCACCTCACAGTCCAAGAAAAGTAATTGAAATTCGTAACAAAAAAACATCTTCTCTGGTTATAAAATTCAACTGAAGAAGGAAACTTGGGGATTTGTTGAATACTATTTTGCTTCCAAAAGTTGAAATGAAGTTTCTTTTACTATTGTAATAGTTTCACAGAAAGGTGAACCTGCATTCCTAGGGAAGAAATTCTAGGAAAATAGTTTTTTTTTTTTTTTCCCCTGATGCTTTCAGATAGATGCCAGTATTGGTGGTTGTTCACAGTTTTATTTATAAATGCAAGGCTTCCCACAAAATTCCCTGGATCATTGCAGTCTACTCTTGGTATTTACTTTCTGGGCTTATTATTTGGAGAGGTCGATAAATGATTAACTGCAGCTTATTTTGTGTTAGCCATGGCACTGCATAGACTGTTTTTCTCACTCTGTCTTCTCAGCAGTTGTGTGGATTATGGAGATGAGCTGTGGCTCCAGCAGAAAATGCATCATTTATATATGTCAGCTGGATGGCATCACGCGCCTGCTTTGGACTTTTTCTCAGAGGCTGTGAGATTTATGACCATCATAAAGCCTTTCCCCCCATAGATCATGTTGCTAGAACACAAGTACCTTTTCTGGACTTTACCCGTTCAGAGACCAGCCACAATCAGAAAGAACAAGATGCAGTTGTGGTCATTTTTACCTTCAGAGGGAGAGAAAATGACCCTACCCACCCTCAAAACTTCTCTCTTGAAAAACTACTAATTTTACAGGGTGAATAGAGAAATCAAGTGATTTTTCCCCCTTTCAACATGTTTCGCTTGGGAAAGTGTACAATTTTAGAATGAAAATCTTCTTAGAGCAAAGTTGTAACTTGCTTTTAGCTTGGCAGAGCTACTTAGAGTAAAATCTGTGTACACACACAGGGCTCTTTGCACTAATATTCTTCCCAATTTTCAGAAATATTTATGTGACTTTGTTTGTCCTGTATGTTTCCATTATTTTCTATCATTGCCTTCATGGAATCGGAAAATAATTTTCACACTCACAGTTCACTCCTTAGGCAGCCACCTAGTTTAAGGCAATGCAGATCTTATGAAGCTCTCCACCCCTTTCAAATTAGCCTGCCACTGCTCCTTCCTCCCCAGCCATGCTTTATACCATTAAAAAGAACACTGGCTGCATAAAAGCACAAAAATGATGCATCATAATAGATGTTAATTAAGTATGAGTGCAACAGAATGACATGATTAGCTAAGAAAACGGGCACAGGGTTCAGAGGAAGTAATACTTGAAGTGAATTTTTTTCTTACATGTATTTCCCTTCTCGCTGAAACTTTTACTATCGGTTAAAAAAAAAAAGCACAAACTTAAAGTATTATAAATAAAATGAACATGTAGAATCAGAATAGCAATACAGTTTAAAATGCTAAATTCTGTAAATGCACTGAACCACTGTAACAGAGATCATATGACATGTACACATCCAGAAACTGAGATCTAGAAAACACATTCACAGCATACATGATAGCAAAGACAAATGCTGAGAGGCAAACCTTGTTTTTAAATGAATGAATCATCCATAAGCTAATATTCTTATATTACTCAGTTTTATTTGTACTTTCTTTAAAAATCCCTATAAGGAAGAAATTGCGCTAGCAATTTTCATTTCTTTTAATATACTCTTCTACGATTTTTTCCTTTTGCTTTGTACCAAACCTTGAAATTAGTAAAAATGGTGTCTGTTTACCTTGCTATCTTCACTTCATAAACATGCATTAAAAGCTTACTGTGTGATATGGAAATACGACTGTAAAAGGTTTAGACATGCAGTCCCACTTCAGGAAAAGCAATAATAAATAACACAGAAAAAGTCCTGATGTGAGCTGCTTTCCTGGTGATTTATCTCTTCTGCCTAAACATTCACTTCTCAAAGATTTATGATACTGAGTCTCGTTCTCCCTTGTGAACACCAAGGTCTGTCTGGATGTTGCCGAACTATATCCAACAAAAGATTATGTAATCATCTAAGTTATGTGATAGAGTTCACTCATTACCCTGACAGCATATGAAAAAGAAGCCGCATCACAGACTCAAGGAATATTCAAGATGGAAATCTCAGAGTTATCGGAACACATCTCAGTCACACACAAGGAGAGATTGAGAGAATAATCAGGTCAAAGTCCATCTTGATTTGTTATTTAACAAAATGGATCTGAGTACAAGGAGTTATTGTTAGCAAATTATGCAACTTTTACTGTCTATGTGCAGTAAAACTTACAGTCCGTTTTTATGAAACATGTCTGGTGGTGCTAATAATTTAGTTATTACAAAAGTTGTTCATGTATATAGCTAATAATACATTTCAAATATTTTACTTTTAAATACATTCTTTATTTTTCTGAGAAACTTGTGAAGCCATCTGCATATTCTCACATACTCTAAGTTAAAGAAGGTCCCATTACACTTAGTGTTATAGAACTGATTTATTTGCAGGGAAATTAGCCTTTTACTTAAATGTCTACCTTTGACAGGAAAGATGTGTGAGAATATATATGTGCTTTCATGTTTCTGATACTTTCCCATCAGAGAGTGCCAGAATATCTGCAGTGAAAACACTTTTGTCAAAGTCAGTTCATATGAAGCTTGATTTAATGAGTGGTTGTTACAGGACATAGAAATCTCTACACTTTTTGTTGTTATCAACTAATTTTATTAAGAAGCAGTTAGATTTCTTGACCAATTGCCTATTAGGATTGATTTCCAGGACTCAGGCAGACTACCTCCAAAATGTCTTTCAGCTACACAATCCATTTCTGCAAGAATGTACTATGTTGAAATTTATAAAGCTTTTTTTTAAGATTTATTTATTCATATGGAACTGGGGTATAGGCCAGAGATGCGGAGGGTGAGAGGATTCACCAAGGACAGAGTGGGGAGCAGAACAGGCAGCGTGACGAAGTACACTGCTGAGGGGAGCAGTGGGTGGGTCAGGCAGGAGAGGTCTGCCTCGCCCTGTGGATCTCCTCCAGGGCCGGTGGGATTCGAACTCATGCGGTAGTGGCTTTAGCTTCTTAGTGCTGTGCTTTAACCCACTGTGCCACCAGGGAGGGCCGAAATTTATAAAGCTTTTAAGGTGAAACAGGTATTCAAACTAATAGGGAATGGTAAAGAAATACATTTTGTATCACCAAATACTAATTAGAACAAAATGTCACCCTCTTGTCATTCTGACAAAGTTTAGACTAAGTCCTTAACTACCTGCTCAGTAATAGAAAGGGATTAGCAATGAGGTAACATTAATCACAAAAGATTGGTCCCATCCACAAAAACCTCCTAAATTTAGCAACTTTCAGTCCAAAGACACTATGATAATCTCCTTAAATCCACATGAATTTTAAATTTTGTCAAGGAAGGCTAACTACCAGAACTACTAATTTCAGTAGTTCCTGTGATACTGCTGCTACTTAGTGAACTTTTATTTTCTGAGTTGTAATTTTCATAAATAGACCTTTTGTTTTTCTGATCCCCTGGGAATAACAAAGAACATTCATGGTTAAAGAAGAGTTCAACAGGAAATTCTGTTCATGAGAAATTCACAAATGTGTTATCTTATTCAGATGCTTTATAATAGATCCTTTGAGAAAACTTAATTTGTGAATGCTACTATTTCAAAGTTGAAATAAAAGAATTGGTGATCCACTGAAGAGATTGTGTCTGAAGCTTTAAATATGTCTTTCTCCATTGTCATAAATACAGAGATTTAAAAAAAATCTTTGCAGGGACTTCAGTTCCTGG
This sequence comes from Condylura cristata, assembly GCF_000260355.1. Lineage (NCBI taxonomy): Eukaryota > Metazoa > Chordata > Mammalia > Eulipotyphla > Talpidae > Condylura > Condylura cristata. The sequence goes on from NW_004567128.1 coordinate 12,058,735, forward strand.
CGATAATGGAGGAGTACATATTGTAAACAACCCTGGACACCTAAAAAAAAATCTTCATAAACTACCCCCCCCCTAAAAAAACTGAATATATCCCTGAGCTGGCAACAAAAAATAAATTTCTACCAGTGCAAACTGGCAAGTTCAAAAAGTTCAAAACACAGTAAAAATTGTCAACCTAGAATATAACTGTTCAAATTAGTTTTTCAGAAGAGGGTACTTCAGTAGCATGGAAACTCTGCACGTTCATACCATTTTCCTGATCAGAAGACAAGAGCAAAAGCTAAGATCTGCTCATGGCGGACTGTCTAATAAGAATGATATACTTCCTCAGGATGGAGAATGAAAAATCATCCTGTCATACAGGAGAGATATTGAAACACATCAAGGAGATCTACCTACGTAAATTTTAGAGCTTTGACCATCTGAAGTAAACCTAAAGGATTACATATAAAGAGAGTAAATTGCAATCTAGTTGAAGAAATTATTTGAATGATGAATACAAGAACCGCTAACAAAAACTAGATAGAACGGATTAAAAAAAGATCAAAAGCAGGATATGTAGAAAACATACTAAGAGTACAAATGAATCTAAATTGCGGAGATGTCATCATACATACATATGCACAAAAGCATTCAATTAAAAGAACTATAGTCTTGAATTTACTACATCTAGCCACATGCTGTATATAAAACATACCCACCCTCACAATAGTAGTATACAGAAGTTTGAAAGTTAAAAGGTAGAAACACACATGCCAGGCAAATGCTAACAAAAAGAACACTGGTGCAGATAAACGTGTAACAAACAAAACAGATTTGAACACACTAAAGAAGTGTGTATTCCTTGAAATAAAGACTGATTCTGGGGCCCTCCCTGGTGGCGCAATGGATTGACGTGCAGCACTACGAAGCTAACGCAGCTGCCACAGCACAAGTTCGATCCCTGGCCAGAGGGGTCACCCATATGGTGCAGCAGACCTCTCCTGTCTACCTGGTGCTCCCTTTAGCAGTGTATTTTGTCAGTCGGCCTGTTCTGCTCCCCACTCTGTCTCTGGTGAATCTTCTCACTGCCCCTGCACCTCTGGCCTGTACCTCAGTTCTGTATATGTAAATAAATCCTAAAAAGACCGACTCTGGGGAACCACAGGTTCCTCAACATACCGCCTCTCCCCTCTCTGTAACAGTCTCTCTCATTATGTATGCGGAGTATACAGACCCACCAGTGAGATGATCCATTAAGACATTTTGTTGTTAAATATTTCATCATTATGAGCTCACACTTAAATCTAAAGAGCAAACTGAAAGAATAAAATATTCAAAGATTTTATAGCCCATAAAGCAACACAGAAACTACTTTTAAGGGAATAACCAAGACAGGGAGTTACTGCTATATTTGCTCTTCCCTCTAGCATGGTGATTTCTTTTTTCTTTTTTTTTCTTTCTACCCAACCACACTACATCAGATCTGAACCACAGAAAATTATAGGTTCTCTGCAAAGAGTCAATCAGGCATAGGATGATTAAATACTCCAGATCTCGTGGCTTACTTCACTTACTCCTCCAAGATGACTCATTTCCAAGCCATGACTGGTGCCGTACATGACCACCAAAACCTAGATTCTGCTTCGAGTCATAGCAACGAGCAACTAAGTCTCACCAGCATGGCACAATCATTTCCTCACACAATGGTCGTGCACTCAAAAACTGAAGGGGACCAAAGGGAAGACATCAGGTCAATGCCAGGAAAGGAAACCCCGTGAGTGCCAGCGCAGCCAGCGCTCCTGGGTTCGGATGCAGAAGTTATGCTGAGAAAGGGAGCGAGAGGTGCTCGATTTTGCCACCTTCGCCTCTGGCTCTGACGCCTGCCCTAAGGCAGCTTTTCTCCCCTGCTGAGTTGTGCTGAGTACACCACCACCCTTCCCTCAGGCGGCTAAGCCCAGGGATGCAGCTGTGCTGGTGTTTACAGCACTCCCACCATCTTGCCTCTTAACCAGTGAAGTTGAAATCATTGTCTCCTCCAACAAAGCTGAGCTACTACTAATTTACGACGGACAAAAACATTTTTAAAAATACTGCCGAAAAGAAGCTCTTGATAATTCCACCCATCCTCTAATTTTGAACCCTCATTTAAGAGACAAAACTTCTGATTTCTAAAAGAGCGCGTGACATCAAAGCTGTATGACTAACTGAACAGTGGATGGTGTCAAGTCTCCAAGGTAGAGTTATACTCCAAGTTTCCTACTCTAAACACTGAATTCTTTAAGTCCCTCCAGGATATCTGTTTTGTAGGAAGCATACCCTGTCCGCTTACAGCTCTGCAGAGTACAGCCATTCCTCAGTGACTGGTGCCTTTTGGGCCAGTTTTAAGGATTGGAAAATGCTTTACTATTCATCAGAAATTTATTTTTTTTTTTGCACTGCACTTTGACCCTTTGGGCCTGAAGATAACACATCTTATTTTGCTTCCACAGGACTTTCATGTTTTACTCAGGATTTCTACAACTTTTATTAGCCTCTGCCCCACCCCATGTCACTTTTTCTAGATTGAGATACTCTCTCCCTTCTGCACCTCCCTTCTTTCCGCAGCTGGAGGTTACAGCTACTGAGTTTCATTCCTTTGATGTCGGTGAACACTGGTGACACAAATCTTGGCTGGTTTCCATAGTTGATTTTCATGAAGATGGTGATTACTTTGCCATGACAGTTCCACACTTTCCATCTACTTCTGCTCACTTGTGCAACTGTATCCATAAGATGAAATGTTAGCCATGTTGTTGCGGACTCACAACCCTCGTTATTATTCAGTGGAAGCTTCCATATCTTTCCAGGCTGCTATCTGCCTGTTCTGTCTGTCCAGGTTTGCTGCTATATGATCATGTGTCAACTATTTAAAACACACTATGCGTAGTGGAATCAGGAATCTGAATGTCATGAAGCGGGCTGGAAACAGGCTCCTTGGATTCTGACTTCATGTTTAGAGCAGTGAATCTTCATTTATAAAAAGAAAAGTCATTTTATCATTTGCATTCTCTGCCCTCCTTTCGCGGCCCCTCATAATTGGTATTGATGGTCATTACATGTTGTTGCTTTATGTTGACATCCTCTTCTTTGTTTTCTGGGTAGAACTGCACGATTTAAATTTTTCAACATAATTAAAGTGGACTCAGGCTCAAGTTCCTATTTCTCTGGGTTCTTCCATCACTTTCAGGGACTTAGGAATCTATGTTTTAATTTTCACTATATTTTTATTTCCTAATTTTCTTGGGTATTATGTTCTTCATACATGTACACTAAATAAGATATTACCTTCCTTGATTTGTTTCCCTTTACAGTGAATCCATTTTAATGCAGCTGCTCAGTTACCAGGCACAAGCTAAACATAATTACCAAGTCTTTTCTTGTAAATAAAATTATCCCTATTGGATAACTTTATTTCTACCTAACAATCTGCTTCATTAATTTATATTAATAGAGTTTATTATTTTAACTTGGAATTAAAACTTATTTGACTATCCTAGTGTATAATTACATAACTATTACTTTCTGAAATTTGTGTCACATAGTTTAATACTTTCTCCAATATAACTGCAATTAACTTGTGTCTGACTAAGGGCAAAAATAAAAGAGAGGTGCTTAACAGTTTATGCTCAGCAGCCCAGTTACCCTAGATTCCAGTTCTACCTCTGATGTGACTTAATTTCTACTTTCTCATTTGTTAGATAGAAATGATAGTTACTTTCTCAGAATTGCTGTAAGAGTTGAAATTAAATATTAAGCAATGTATCAGAGTTTCAAGAAAAGAATAAGCACATAATCCCATATAATTCAAGTGTGAAGAAATGTGCAATTCTGAAATATAGAATTCACTGAATTTTGGCAAATGTGTGAGTCAACACACACCTCTATCAAGATGAAGGTCATTTCCAACAGGTTAAACATTTCTATATTAACTCGTTCCCATACTACCCCTCTCCTTTTTTTATACAAGAGATGTTCTGTTCACATTCTCTTGAACCTTAAATAAGAATAATTTTAAGTAATGCAATAATTTTTGAGAGCTCAAAAAGAGCATTGGAAGGAACTGAATGGAATACTGAGGTAGGTACTGATTAGCTGTGTGGCTTTGACAAGTAACTTTTTCTCTCTGGACCTCAAGATTTGCTCTGATTTTTAAAAATAAACCCTATAATCTTTTTATAGGTTTACCCATGAGCTAAATGATATAATTCATATTTTGTGTCTTAACCTGACAAAGCGAGTGCTCTACATATGCAATTTATTATTACCCACACTGTTACTACAACTACTATTATTACTGTTTTTCATTATATTTAAAAGGAATTCAAGTAAGATTAACATCTGGATATTTGTATCAACCAATAATATTAGGATCCAGGGATAAGTCTTTAAAAAAAAAAAAAAACTAAGCCTATTCAGACAAATATCCAGATCATTATAAAGACTGGATTCTGTAGACACACTGAATTCTAGTCTAAAAACTCAAGTATCTCTTGGGACTTGACAGGACTCACAATTCTCACTCATCATTCTGAAATGTCAGGCACAGCTGGGTTGAAATAATATACAGCTTGTGACAGTAGTGAATCACTAACATTCCAGCAAATAGGTAAGCTAGTTACTTGTCTCTTAAAACTTCAAGATGACTAAATCTTACCACAGGTATATCACTGTAGTAAAACAAACAAACAAACAAACAAACAAACAAAAAAGCTTATCAGGTTGCATGATTTTTTTTTAACTTATAAATTGATCCTTATGGCAAATAGAGACTTTGTAATTGAGACAACAAACACATTCAGGTCTCCATTGCAAATCTCTCTATTTCTGCTTGTTAATATATACAGATATAGATGTATATAATTACATGTAAAGATACAAATAGATTTAAACAAACTTCGACTTTACTCATGATAGTGAATATAAAATTTGTAGTAAGATTATTCAAAATATAAAAATAACTGGAAAATATAAATGTTAGACTATTGAAAATATAAAATGCTATTGAAAATGGTAATTGCTGAAGCTATATACCTCAAAAGGAAGACAATGGAGTAAATGATAAATCGTTCACTGTATAATCTATTAGAAGAAATTATGTCTTGAATAGCAGCACAGCAGCATGGATACGGTTCCTGCTGTGTGGACTGAGCTATCATAACCACACATGGCTGCTAAAGAATGGACAGACAGCAAGCATGCCCTGAGTGTAAGTCTGTGACACTTCTGAAGATCACAACAAAGCCCAATGAATTGAGTATTGTGCATTGACTGATACTATAAGCTTCATCTGTAGGCATTTGGGGGAGGAAATGTCATTATCTGTATCATTTTAAGCAATTAGCAATTATTTAATCAAGAATAGTCAGTGGTCAACAGTGTTGTGCATTCAAAAGGAAGTGAAAGAAGCTGATTAAGGGCAGAATGTAAAGACTCCTCTTGCACCGTATAGGCACTCAAAACACATTTCATAATGGATAAGGGGTACCACTGAAAAACTAGTTAATGAGGTCATGTTTTTAAAACAGGTACAATGTGAAGCATACCACATGTGTGTGCACACGTGTGTGCACATACATCCCTCCCCCCCACACACACCTATCCCAAATCATGGACTCGCTCCAGTTTCACACCACCCAAACCATGGACTCCACTCTCCACTGCCAGGTTTGAAATCTGGGGATTCAGCGTCCTTACTCAGTTCTGGGCCAGTCTTAGCTGAATATACAAGAATCCTATTCTCTGAAGCAAATGAAGTTCGAGGTTAGTTTCTCTGTTCTGAGGTTATCAGGGTACGATCCTAAGACACGTCACCTTACTTTTTTTTTGTTCAGTTAGCATAACTTTAGCCATGGTTTTTGTGTCAGTAGTTTATTTTTCTTTAACTTGTTTAATTTAGAGAGGAAATTGAACCACGTGTTCTTAAGCCTTTAGTCACTTGTCGGGAGTTCTGCTTCACAGTGAAAGAATTCCCTGAGACAGGTCAATACTGTTTATCCAACCCACTTATATAAATGCAATAGGACAATTTCTTCAAGAGTGACAATGGGCATTAGGTCTGTTGATTATCATGTTACATCCTTGGGTCCTCTTATCACCTCTACAGTCAGATGAGTAATCATTTATTTCTCATACTCTGCAAGTTTGTGTGTGTGCATGTGTGCCATTGACACAAGATAAAAATGTCTTAAAGAACATTTGACTGCAAGACTGAGCAAACAGAGGGAGAGGGTGGGAGGTGGGCTGGGGGAGGGAAGGAACCCAACAGACATGGTAGAAGTTGTTTTGGCACAGGTGGTGGGCATGGTATGAAAGTATATATTTGTAAAAGTTTGAACCTATAACCCCAGAGCAGATACAAATATGTAAACCAATAACCATTATTTGGGGGAAAAATGATCTTTTAAAGATATCCTCATTCCAACCATTTAGTCTTCTTTTCCTTTCCTCTTAATTTTGTGATTGGGATTCCACCATACTTTGAGGCCAAGGAGAATCCCAAATAATCACTTTCACTTTCACTTTCTTCCTGTGTTGGGAAGACATTATGGGACTCTATCTAGGATGAAACATTAAATCAGTCTCGGTTTCCCTGTGATTTGTTGCCTGATCCTATCTTTTCTTTTCCAGTAACAGGATTCACATTCTTATAATCTTCCCATTGGACTCATCTTTCAAAGAACAAAGGTCCCTCTTACTCTCTTATACCAAGAAATCATGACCCTCCATTAGCTTAGCATCAGGCACTTTTGACCTAATAATACAAAATTACTTCCTATCGGGCTAGTTTTGGAACAATGCCCAGGAGTGGAATACTGGCTACTTAACAAAATTGCCTTTGTTATTACATCATATTTTATTTTTATTCTAATACGCTGTGCCTGTGTGTCTGTCCATGTGCCTGTGTTCACCTTTCCTGGATTCACTGAGGTTCTTAAATCTATTCCTCTATAATTTCTCAAAACTGTAAATGCTTTGGCATCACCCCTCGATTTTTCTCTCTCTCTCTCTGTCCTCTTCTTTGGCCTGGGAGTCCACTGGCACTATGCTAGTCATAGTTCACTGATCACTGTTTATTTTTCACTTTGTTCCCTTTGTATCTGTGCTTTGGTCCGTTTTTATCACTGTGCCATCATCTCCCTTGATCTTTGCTGGTGTAGGTCTGCTCTGCTCTAATCCCAGCCAGTGACATTTTGATTTCAATGTGATCAGATGATGGTTTCAATTCTAGGAGGAATATAGGGAAACTGAACAAAGGATCAGAAAAAAAAGAGACAAGCAAGACTAGCAGGCAACTGTAGAACTGAGGGAGGGAAGAACATAACGGATATAGAGGCTGTGTACAGGTGGTGTGCTGGTGGGAGGCTCATGGAGGCTCCACCTGATGGGGAAGTCTGTCGTTGTACAAAAATGAGTAACAGGGTAAGAAAGTAAAACAGTTTAGTTGCTCAAAACGTTTAAGTTGCTCTTAAACGTTATAAAATTTACATTTCTAAATTTCGTCTTTTATACACCTCTCATGTTGCCATTTTCTTTGAAACTCTTGGACATATTCATAAAAGTAGTAGAGCTTTAGGAAAGGGCAATAATGCCATCAAGTTGATTTGCTATGGCAGAACTCAGGAAGGAAACAAGGTCTGGTAGCACCTGGATGAGTGGAAGGAGAAAGGGCCGGGGACACTGGGAATGTGCTTGTATTTAAATAACTGATGGTGTGAGGATCACGGGGAAAGGAAAATCACCACGGGTTCCAAAGTCTTAAACTGGTTTATGTCTTACTTTATATCTACTTAGCTACTTACTTATTTAGGAAAGTCAAGAGGAAAAACAACTTCAGCAGGAAAGATAGTAAGATTTAACATTGAAGCTTATTCAAGAATAGGAATTTTGGAAACTTAAGACATGGCTTTTAGAGAGAAGAGACCACAGTTGACTTCAAAATAGGTTTCCAAATAAGCAAGTCAAGACTGAAAACAAAGCCTTCAATTACATTTACAATTTAGCATTCAAGAAAATTTGCAGACTACATAATCCAACTGCTTCGTGATTAGGAAATAATAATGGGTAGAAATTCTGACCAAGATCCCATCATAAAACTTACAAAAACAGAAAACTTTATGTACTTTTCTAGAAATGTCCTGAAATCGAAAGTAATGGCTAGGGTAACAGCCTCAAGAAAGAGAAAAAGGTCTGGGTAAAACAGTTTTATGCAGATTTGGATTCCAATTGTGTTAATTATTTGACAGCTGGGTCTATTTTCAAACATACACACTTGCTTCCTCCCAAATGGGAAAGAAAATACATGTTAATCAGAAAATAGTACATGTGTTATTTATATTATTACACCAAATATCCTATTGTTTAATAGGTGATTTAGCTTTTAGGCAAAGCCACTTGGCAAGTTGTCAGAAGTATAATAATATCCTATTATTTTTAAAACCCTATTTCTACAAAGGGCTTTGCTCTTTAGTACTTTCCAATCTATGTGGAGTCTTATATAACCTTGCTGTGGGAGTGATTAAAAAAAAAAAAAAAACCTGCTACCTCTGGTGTTTGCTCCAGAAAGAGAAAGAGACCTTCTCTTCATCCCTGGCCAATAACACATACATGTAAGGGAAGTAGCACAGGGGTCTTGACCTTCAATCTTCCCTAAGAAATGTATCTGTGACCTTGGAAAGTCTGTAAGAAGAGATGTCATTTCAAAGGCTCTGTATGCTGCTGAAGTAGATTCTTGAAATCATTTTTGAGGGTAGAAAGTGTTGTTCCTTAGGAAAATACAGCTGAGAGGGGCTTAAGTTAGATAAAACGAAAGGAAAATCCAACATGGCAAAGTTCAGGACAATGGAGAACTTATACTGCTCGGAATATAAAGTAATAGTGTTATTTTATTTGAACAAATTCTAAAGAATATTTTTAGGTTTCCTTGGTGCCTTACAGACCAGAGTATTGAGATTATCTAGAAGTGGACTAAAGAGTATATGAAGGAAATGATTAGGTCATTCTTGTTCTTAGGAAGCTTTTAATATAGAAAGCCAAGGCTCACAGGGAAGAAAAGTCTACCTGTGTGGAATTTGCTATGCCAGAGTTTGAAAACAGTATTATCTGAAATTCCTTGCCATTTTACTCTATAATTATTATTTACTCCCCTCCTGTAGTAAATGTTAACGAATCACTAGACCTAGAAATCATCTTAGTTAAAGTACCACCATAGGAGGTGAAACAAAGGATTTTGTGTTCATTTGGGGTTGTGGAAAGCCCAGGAAGAAGTAGAAATACAAACCAAGTCTATGAATCACCAGTTTTCAAACTACTGGATGACAGCATAGAATTGCTAACTCAGAAAGGAAAGGAAACAGTGACTATGACAATGCTCAGAATACAGAAATGCCAAAATGACTTAAAAATACAAGTAGAGAAACCACACTAGCTGTTAATAAGGTCTACAATGAAAATATAGTGATAAGGACTTTTAAAGATAGCCACATACATCAATGAAACAAAATAGCCTAAAAGTAGTGTGTATAGATCTATGTGCAGAAAATATTTTTAAACTTTACCTATTAAATGTAAGAGTTAACTCAATATCAATGGTAGGTATGAATGGAAAACTCAAAACTACGAGGCTCTTAAAGGAAAACATACAAGAAAATAATAGTGGCTTGGAATTAAGAATTCTTGAATAGATTAACAAAAACAGTCACTGAAAGGAACAAAAGGATTAATTGGACCTTTAAATGAGATTACAGCTAAAAATTACTTTTAAAATCTAAAATGTAAATTTTCAAAATTTTGATGAAAAATTCTCCTCTTTGAAAGATACTATAGGAAAATAAAAACTTAAGCCACAGACTGAGGAAATATTTAGAAAATATGCATCTGATTATAATGGAGCTTAATATCAGCTTGGCTAGTCTGTAGCCAGTAAACACTAATTCAGGTGCTGCTGCATTTTGCACATATGGTTTAACATGTACAATCAGCTGAGTTTACGTAAAAGGTAATAGACTATCCTCGATCACCTGAGTGGGTCATATCGAATTAGTTGAAAGACCCTAAAACCAAAACTGAGGTTTCCCTGAATCAATTCTGCATTCAGGAGAAGAAATACCACCTCCAACTTCATTGTTCTCTTTCAGTATTGTATTGGGTGATCTGGTCTTCTGCTCTCCATATGAACTGTTGCTTTCTTTTGATGTTGTCCACAAGATAATATCTGGGTATTTTGATTGAGAGTGTATTGAACCTAGAGCTTAATTTGGGAATAACTGACATCTCGACCATATTATGACTGCCTAGTCATAAACATGGAATCTCTCTCCATTTATTTAGTTTCTCTTTGATTTTGATATCAGAATTGTATAGTTTTCATATAGCTCCTATACATATACATACACATATATATATACACACATATATATACACACATATATATGTATAATTAGTTTTATGGTTGTTTCATTCATTTGAAGGAGTGCTAATGTAAATGATAATTGTATATACACACATATATATGTATAATTAGTTTTATGGTTGTTTCATTCATTTGAAGGAGTGCTAATGTAAATGATAATTGTGTCTTAATTGCAAATTCCACTTGTTCATTAGTGGAATAAGGAAAAGCGAACTTCATGCATTAGCCTTTAGCCTGCAAAATTGTTGAAATTGTTCATCTTCAGTATTTTGTCGGATTTTTTCCCCAATTTTCTACACAATCAAATTATCTATGAAGAAAGACTTTTATTTCTTTCACCCCAAAATATATACTTTTTACTTCCTTTTCTTACCTTTACTCAGAACTCCCAGAACTGTGTTGCAAAAGAACAGTGAAAGCAGGTATCCTTACTTTGTATCTGACCTAAATGGGAAAGTTTTGGGTTTCTCAACAGTAAGTATGATGTTAGCTGTAAGATTTTTGGAGATAGGTAAGAAAGTTCAGTTCTTTCTTGTACTTAGAATTTTTTATCATGAATGGGTGGTCGGATTTTATGAAATACCTCTTCTGCATCTATTGATATGATCATGTGTTTTCTTTTTTAGCTTCTTGATATGATGGCTTATACCAGTGGATTCAAATACCTTATATATTGGGACCCCTAAAACATTTAACTCTCAGACTTTATCACAGTGCACATCCAGAAGTTCATAAAATACAGATGAGGTTTTCCTACTCTAGAAATGTTTATGCCACTATTCTGGTATGGATTACATACATATAGCTATACATTTAAATTTGGTATGGTGTTTTTTTCCATGTGTATATCATAAGACAATTTAATTTTGAAAATAAGAAAACTATCCCAGAAATCTGGGGAAAGCACAGGAAAAGAAAATTTCAGGTAATCTTACCTCCAAAATATACCAATTTTAGTGTGGTTTACACGTAAGTCAAGATTTAATTTTTTAAAAATCCTTATTTGATTTCCTTAATAAGCATAGACTTCTTGACCATATGGATTAATTTTGAATTCAAAATAGTAATACCACCCCAAAATTTTAGTATAAGTTAAATTATACTATATAATTAAGTTATTCAACAGCTAATCACAAAACAGAAAAAAAATTATGCTCCTTTCCTGTTAAAAAATGGAATTAGGGTAAATTCCTTTCCAATTTGAAATAAGGATGTATTAAATTATGCACACATGATAATTTCTATTTCAATATCTTCAAAAACAGAATTATTATAATAACGCCATTGTTAAAAGTGTGGACATTCAATGGGAGAGATCATTTGCACATCATACATCTCATAGCCAGCTAATATCTAAGATCTACAAAGAACTCATACAACTCAATAAAATAACTCAAAAGTAGTCAGATCTAAATAGACATTTTACTAAAGAAGACGTACAGAGATAGCCAACAGGCGCATTGAACCGTGTCTAAGATCACTTGTCATCAGGAAAATGCAGATCCAAACCAAACTGATACACGAGAATTCTCTACTACATGAAAAGAGCAGAGACATCAAGTGCTGGTGAGGGTGTGCCAAGAAAGGAACAGGTGCACGGTTGGTAGGAATGTAGACTGAGCCACTCCCTATGGAAGACAGTGTAGAGGTTTCTCAAAATATTAAAAATAGAGCTTCCATAAGGTCCAGCAATTCCAGTCTTAGCTATATATCCAAAGAATGCAGCAACACTAAGGGGCATATGAACTCTATTTTACTGCAGCACTATTTATGATATCCAAGGTGTGAAAACCACCCAAGTACCCAACAATAGATGAGTAGATAAATACGACTGGTATATGTACACAATGGAATTCTACTCAGCAATGAACACAATAAATGAAATTTTGCCGTCTATGACATGGAAGAAACTAGAGGGGATTACACTAAGCAAAATACGTCATAAATAGAAAAACAAATAGACATTTCACTCATATGCAGAATACAAACAAAAGCAAAGGAACAGACGGAACCACATTAAAACGACCTATACTAATATATTTCCCTGCAGAATTGGGATCGCATGGGAGGCAGGGAGCAAGCAGGAGGCCCAGTGAACTCTGTCGGTGGCTTACAGGTGCTCGGGTGGTAGGTACGGTGTCGTAACATACTTCTGGAGAGGTGTGGGCCTGTATCCCTGTGTCATGTATAGATGTTGTAAAGCAGTGTTGTTACTGTAGTCATAAATATATACATTTTTAAAAAATAAGTGCAGACTTTGAAGCTGGATTATCTAGGTTTGAGCTTATGTCTATGGTTTATTAGCTGTGTGACCTAAAAGGCAAATCCCTTTTTCTCTACCTCATTTTCTTTATCTGCAAAACTGATACAAAAATTACAGGGCTTTCCCATTGACTAAATGAATTAATACTTGTAATAAAGCACTTGAAGCTGTTCTTATTATGTACTAAGCATTAACCAAATTTAGCTCTGATTATTACTGCCTTCCACTGTCACTGGACAATTAATAAAATTTAATTTTTCAACTTCAAGTATAATTACTTGAAATCCAGGAGTAAAATAAATGGAAATGCACAAAAGTACTGTAATAAAATTGTCTGTGACAGAAGCAAAATATTCTGAGTCAAGTTTTTGTATCTCATTAACACTCAGTGTTACTTTTTTCTTTTCTACACATTTCTCACTTTGTTTTTGGCATAGATATATTCACATTTTAATATTCTTCTGTCTTTTATTGTAAGAGTTTTCTCTTAAAGTGTCTCCCAGAGAGCTGGATATATTAAAGTACAATCTCACAGTTCTGCCTCATTAGTTTGAATTAGAACGAAATATACTTGGATCAGAGGTAGGCAGTCTGGAAATCACCTACTAAACTTCCAGAGCTACTAATGAGTTTTTTTTTTTTCTCCATGAAGACAGAAACTTCACAACACAATAAATTCCCAGCTTACACTTAAAAGGTTGAAGAAAATTCTGTTTAGTAAACACAGGTTTTTAAATTTGCCTTGCAATCACATTATCTTATCAAAAAAGGAAAAATGATATTAAGTTACATTATCTTCTATTTTTAATTTTGGGGGATACTTTGATATTTCTAATAATACAGATCATACAGCTATTTTTTTCTGATAAGCTACATATTAAAGTGGTCTAGTACTTAAAAAATTAACTTGTAAAGATAGTACCAGGTTGGATTCTGGGATGTAACTCGAGTTACAGGGATAAGTTTAGTTATTTCATGTCATAGTATAGTGATTATTTTGAAATTAATTTGATTCTATAGTACTTCACAAGTATTAGAAACTAAAGATCTTTTCACCCCACAGAGATATAATCAGTGAAATAGGATGCTGTAATTGAGAAAAATACAGATTAATGCAAAATCTTCTTATAAAAAAACAAAAATATTAGTCAATCTAGCATCATTTACATAATTTTTATGTCTGTTTCTCTGAAACTATGAAAGTTAATGCTATATCAGAATATCATTTGGAGATACACACACACACACACACACACACATATATATAAGATATGTACATGGTCTCTATATATACGAGGAATAGATATTTATAGAAGATTATAATAGTCTGAGTCACCCATCAGGATCTCAAGACCATGTTAATATGATGTATTTCATACATATTGATCAATGAATTTCACTGATGTAGAAGTTACAGAAATGGAAAGTGATTTTGGCATTTAGAGTCTAAGTGCTCTTAGCCTCAGTTTCTTTCTCATTCTATTGCCAATTATTTTTGGTAAAGGCTAATGCTCCAAAGTGATTTTGTAACCTTTTTGCTTAAAAGAAAACATACTTTCTCTCCATCTTCACATTGAACTAATCCAGTGTTTAAATGATAGACAATATGGACCAGAATCACAATGGCACAGCTAGCAGCATCAAGCACTTAATATTTGTGCTAAGTGATTTTCATGCTTAACTCACTTAATCTCCCCCTCTAGAATTACCCCCTTTTTTGTTGAGTAGAATGCTGAAGTTCAGGGAGGTGGACAAATACATATACTAAGATCTTATCATTAGTTTGAAGGCAAATCTAGATTCATAACTAGGCAGGAGGCTTCAAAGCTTTCACGTTTTTACCACTACCCAAAACTAGCATTTAGAGACTTACAGGTGAATCTTTAATGGTCTCACAAAAGATTTTTAAGTGAGCAAAGTCCTTGTCTGTCTCTCCCATCAGTTGACAATCCTTTTGATTTATGTTTGAAAATATAACCATAACCAAAATGGACAAGACCCGGCCTAATAGGGCCAGCATACAAACAGTAACAAGATAAGGGAAACTGAGTTGGGACAAAGGGGTCAATGGTATGGTGAAGGGTAGAATTGTATTTTTAGTGATGAACTAAAATACTATATACTATATAATATTGATATACACTAAAATATCTATACACTAATATACTATATACTATATAGTATCGATATATACTGTACACTCATTCTCAATGATGCACTTAAAACTTACATATACACGATGGAATACTATACAGCCATAAAGACGAACATTTGTCTTTAGAAGCACAATGGAAAGGACTTGAGAGAATTATACAAAGTAAAATTAGTCAGAAAGACAAAAGACAAATATTGGATGGTTTTACCTTATGTCTGCAATTGAAGAAGACTAAGTGGATAAACAGGAAAAACAAAATAAAAACAAAACGTTGACAATGAAAACCAAAATGAGTTTACTCATTTGGTGAGAGTAAGTATGGAAAGGATATAATGGATAGTAGGGGGTGTTTTGTTTTAAATATATAAATTAAAAATATCCTCCTCTAGAAAGAAAAGTACAAAACAACTTTTTATAACACAAACATTGATTTTTTTCTTTCTGTTAAGTCCTTTATGTTCTGTGTGAACCATATATTTTCACTTACACATTTCATCTTTCCATAACAACAGTTTAGATATAACCATGAAAGTAATTCATGGAATGGAGTTAGCTATATTTATATAATACAACTATATGAATAACTCTTTTAGCTATTTATCATGTTATGGAGGTGTGAGTAAACAATCACATGGCCTTTTTTTTTTTAAATGTAGCATAGCCCCCCACTGTAAATGATAGAATTTCCATAGCAATCGTTTCTATATACATTTTACTAAGTTGATTTTTTATATGCTAGGCATTTTCTTAGGTGTTACATACAGACAAATCCAGACCAAAAAAGGAAAGTGAAAATAGTCAATCTACCAACTTTCTGAGATTTCTCCATGATAGCAAATAATGTATTTAATCTTTATAATAACCTGAAAACTGACTTCTTACAATTTCCTCCTTTGGTACTGACATCTTTCCCTAGGGATTGTACCTATTCCAAAATACTATCATGCCAACAGTTGGCTTGTGTGAAACAGACAGTATGAAAAAAAAAATTACAGATCATTTAATTAAGTCCTGATCTATTGGACTTCTATTAATATGATTGGTATGTTAGCTTTACTTCTGTATTCTGTGATTTGGATTTCAAATTTTTAAATTATCGATTAATATAAAAGTTCTCAAGATAGGCTTGATCTTGGAATTCCAAGAAACACATTTGCCCAGATTTTTCCCTGACATACCGTAGAAATAGTGCTAGGATAGACACAAGGTATAAAATCCCAAAGGTGCAGTTAAGTGGGTGCTCATGACTGAGCACTGATGACTGTCTATTTTTAGTTCCCTTTTCCCTTTCATTTCCCTACCTCCTAACATCTGCCCTTTAAGTTTAGAAACAGAGCTGACATCAAATAGCACCAAGCATAGACAGGAAAACCAGGTGCCTGTTCATACCTAAATTGTTTTGGTTCCAGTGTCTATCTTCTCTCCATGGTTTAAACCTCTACGTTGTTCTGCTAACACCCATACTTCCCTACATTCAAAAAAAAAAAAAAGACTTTCATTATTCAAGTATTTTGTTGAATCTCAAAATATAATAATCCACCCGGTGGCCCATCATCTCAAAACTAGGAAAACAAAAAGCCTGATATTTGTATTGAGAGCTTGTTATTTCAATTCTTATCATTTATAATTAAGCTTTCTCTATGTATGCAAATCTCACAAATAAATAATATTTATACATGAAATCATGTTATCAATCTTTATACCTAGTGGGCATGGCCATATTTCTAAATAATGTTGGTACCATTTAAACATATGAAAAGCCTTAGTGATAATTTCAAGCAGAGGTTTTGGGTCAGAATGCTTAGAGCTGGCAAAGGAACTACTATGCTATTCAGGTGTGACTTTTAACACCTTTAAATCCCAAGGCCTGGCTCCCATTATTGAATCATTTTTCTAAAAGCATTCAATATTACAAGCATTACTATTTTATTTTTTTGCCTGCCAGCTATAACATTTCTCCTACCACTGTGCATCATAAAGTCATGCTGATAGACGGTGGACAGGTGTAGGCATATTATTCGGTTCACTTATTCCCAGTTAATTACCTTTATGGTTCAAATACCAAGTGATAATAGGAAAGCATGATAAATAGTTCTCCATTAAAATGCTTGGATTATTATAAAAAATGACTTGCTTTCTGCCAGCCAATTCTTAGCATGTTATTTATCCCATAATGTGTTGTGCTAAAAATGACACAGTCATGTTCCCCTAAAAGAGGGATAATAATAATGCCCCAGGCTAGTTACGACATGCCAATAAGATATTTGATAGAAGCATTTTAACATGTGATGTTCTTTTAACTTTTCACTTGTAAAATTTATGATTAATTTTTGCATGCATTTTACTTTAAATTGATGTACTATAAAAATATGGAAAACATTTGTCTTCGATTATTGTAAAACTGAAAAATTGTTATGACTTAGAATTTGGGCTGCTATCTTTTCATACTGGACCGTTTTTCATAATGGTTTCCATGTGAGTTAATCATAGTAGTGTAAACTTCTGAAGAATTGGAATGGTCTACTTGACAAAAGAATGCTAATAAGTTTCTGAGAATTTTGAAGTACAAGAGGTAAAGGGACCTTATAGGAGGCAGAATAATGGTACAGTCTAAAGATATCCAGTCGTAGTTCCCAGGACCTGCCCATATGCTGCATGACATGGCAAATGGATTAAGACTGTAGACAGAATTCAAGTTTTAATCAGATGACCTTAACCAGATAGAAAAGAGCCTGTCTTGTCTTGGTAGTACAGCCTGCATGAGTCCAACGTCCTCAGGCAAGGGTCCTTATAACTGACAGAGGCTGAGAGGGAGATGTGACATGCAAAGAAAGATCAGAGAGCTACAACACAGATGTCTCTTGAAGAAGAGTGTATCAAGAGATCAAGAAATCCGGGTTGCTGCTAAAAAATGTAACAAAGGGAGGAAACATATTGTCCCCTTTGGTCTATGCAGGGAACCTTGCACAGCCCTGCTCAAACCTTGATTTTTGCCTTAGGAGAGCTGTGCCAGACTGAGGACTACAGAATTGAACGGTAATATATTTCTGCTGTTTTTAAGGCAAGAAGTTTGTGATATTGCAACAAAAGCAAACAGATACCAGTGTGGGGTTCATTAAAAATATATCATTATTCTTCTTTCCATTGGCCACTACTGAGCTGGAAATAGGGCCACAGAATTTCATATTAAGGTTATGTAATGAGAGCGAAGTCGGTCCTTAGGTGAGTGACAACTACTAGCGGTTTGACAAGATTAGTAAGCTCTTAGGTGTTCAAAAAGCTTCAGAAACCTCAACTGCTGAGTAGCATCTACACATTCTCAAGAAATAATTACTCTCATTTAAATGTGAGTCAGCTAAATAAATTAAATATACATAATTCTTAAGTCTATAGAGGAGGTATGGATGCAAATAAACCCAAAGAAACTAAATTCCAGAAAGTTTACAAGCTCTACTTAGAAGCCACACATTTGTTTTTATCCCAGAAGCACAGCAGACGAAATATGCCACAGATGAACTTAAGGAAAAACAAATTAGAATTTTAGCAGATTTAACAGCAGTGAGCAGGATGACATGGTGGATTAGAAACGTGAGGAGCTTCAGCCACCGAATGTGTCTACCAAACCTTCCTTACTGAAGGCACAGGAACAGTGCCTTCCAGTCAGGAGAAAGGAAGGAGAGCTGAGGGAGATGAGCCTTGCCCACAGCGGTCATCTGAAGGCTTCGTTTAGAGCAGGAGAAAAGAGATAATCATTGGAGAGATTATGCAGCTACATGTATAATTGTAAAACTGCTGAAAATAAAAGAGTATCTTAGAGCAGCTAGAAAAACAGACATACATACACATGATAAGAATTATCATAAACAAAAGAGGCCAAAAGAAAATGGAATGGGTTGCAATCACGATAAAGGTATGTTCACAGAAAAAGCGAGGAGCTTGTCTATGGCAAAGTAGCACTGTAGAAATGCTAAATTAAATTCTTTAGCGTGAAAGGAAATGTACGTGATGGAAGTTCTGATTCTCAGAAAAGAATGAAAAGCATTAAAAAGAGTAAACATGCAGGTACTCTTGTAAAAATTCAATCATTTTTATTGTACTCATCAGTAGGTGAATTTAAATAATAAAGATTAAAGCAAAAATCCAATAAAATAGACCAAGATCATCAATAATGCCAAAAGTTCTTTTAAATGATAAAAAGATTGATAAACTGTTAACAAAACTGATTTAGAAGAGAGACCTAGAAGTTACTACAGATCCTACAGCTATTAAAAATATAACGAAGGAATATCATCAATAATTCAACTTGGAAAAAACGGATAAATTCCTTAGAGCAATGCAACTTAAAACCAATATGAGATGGAATAAAAAAAAATCTGTGTACGTGTTATAAAAACTGAATTCCTATACATAAAGACTAAAATCCTATACATAAAGAAAATCAAGGCACATAAACTTTACCAGCAAATTCTTCATAGTAGCAAATAAAAAACCTTACATACTTTCAGAGATCAGAATAATATATTCTATCTCATTTTCTAATGGCTGCATAATATTGACTATTCTAAGTATTTATCCATGAGAAATTAACATGTCTGCAAAAATAACTTCTGAAATAATATCCCGTGCCTCACAATGTTATGTGCTCACATTATTTCAAAATATACTGAAACATAACAATTTCAAAGTCAATCTCGCCCTTTCCCAGTAATCTCTCCAAAACTTCACTTCACCAGATTCCTTAAAAAAAAAAAACCTTTTAAAAAGTCTCTCAAATGTTGGCTATATTATTTTAGTTCTTGTTTATGAGCACGGACTATTAAGGTTAGCCAGTAGTAAAGTAGAAAATAGACATTTTTAGCAGACTGTTGAAGATAGGGGTTTTCTCTTGCCCTTCAAGACATAAAACAACGACAAAGGCTGTCCTCATTTAGAATTGACTTTGCTTTCAAAATGATGCCATGTTCACCTAGAAGGAATTGCTGAGCTAAGCTAAGCACCACTGCAGGTTTATAATTGAAAAAGACAGAGGCTCTGCTTTCAAGGAGTATGCAATCTAATAAGGGAGAACGAGACAAGAAAGAAATGGCTCTGAGGCAATGAAATAAGCCAAATACCAGGGAGGACAGTCTATCCTGTATCACTTGGAGATTTCAGCCAACATAGTAAGCATTGGCATATTTGAAAAAAAGAAAAAAGTTACCTTTGCAATTAGAAATTGCTGGCAGCTAATAATAAGCTTCTGTAGTAAACTTTGGGGGCTGATGAAGTCCAGTCAGCAGTGCTAATTGCTGAAGCACGGGGGCGTGCATGAGCAGCCAACTACCTGTCACTTGATGACCATGAAGTGGCTTATGAAACCCATAGAAACCTTGTTGGCAAAGTAGACCAGTCACTCAAATATCTAGAGATCCCCGTGATTCATACAGTCCTGCTTGAAAGATCTGCTTTGCTTGGTCTCCGTTTGTACATTGCCTCGGTTATACACTGAAACACTACCCAACAGACTTGGCAGTAAGGGCACTAGCAAGGTAGTGTTTACTTGATCTTCTTGAGCAAGTGCCGTCACTATGTGACAAATTACCAAAGTCTTAGCTGAAAGCGAGTATGATAAAATGCTTCTAATTCAGACAGAGGGCTAGGGGAATGGCTACCTGTGCCTCCTCAGCAAAGGAGACTCACCAGTTGAAGTTAGTCAATGACCGTGAATTGGAATTACTTGGAGATGTCCTTACTTCCCTTTCTGGTGCGTGTCACCCAGGACCTCAACAGCATCTGTTAACCAAAACACCTACACAGGACCCTCCATGTGTCCCGGGCTTCCACAGACCGTGCTGACCTCGGGGTAGCAAGTGTTACGTAACAGAGTTCAAGGATGCAAATGTAAATGTGCTGCTAAGCACGGCAGTAGCACTGGTGTCCTAGCATCAGGCCGGAGGAGCCCCCCCCTTCTGCTGGTTATGAGGGAGGCAATTCAGCCACCTTCAGTACAAGGAAAGAAGACTTAAATCTCATTCCTTGCTGGGAGATGTGTGATTATCCTGTGAAGTTTCTGTATCTATGAAGGATAAACTAGGAAAGCTTCTCATTTCAATGAGAAAGTCAAATTTTATAACAACGGAATTACATAGAAAAGACATAAGCTAAAGTCTGTCAGGTTCCTAACTGGCATTCTCCACAGAATAAAACCAAAACTCATGGAATTTATTTGGGGCTACAATAAACCCCAAATGACTAAAAACAATCCAGAGAAGAAAGAAAATGGAGGCATTTACCAACTTTAAGCTATATTATTATAAAGTGATGATATTAAAATAGCATGGTAGTGGAATCAAAACAGAAACACAGATCAACGAACATAACTAGAGGCCGGAAATAAAACTACACATATATGAACAACTAACTTACACCAAAGGAGACTAAAAAACAATACAACGGAGCAAGGAAGGTTGCTTCAATAAAGGTGCTCAGAAAACTGGACAATCACATTAAAAAAACAAACAACTGACACAAGACCACTCTAACAAAATACACAAAAATTCCAAATGGATCACGGGCTTAAATACCTGAAATAGCAGTAAATACGCAATATATTCCTTGACATTGGCCTTAGAAACATGCATGGGACCCAACTCCAATAGCAAAAATAAATAGGACTACATTAAATTTAAAATTCTTCTTTAGAATGAAGGAAACGTGCATCAAAATAAAAAGACAGGAAAACAGCAGCAGCCCTCTGCCCACCACTGACTACAAAGATGCCTCTCTTTTCCCTTCTCCTTTTCTTGATAAACCTGTTCTTTTAAAATGTAAAACACACACACACTAAAGGCAGCCTACTGAATTTAGGAAGATATTGCACATATGTTCTACAAAAAGTTATTATCATAAAATGTAAACAACTCAAAAAATCCATGACAAAATAACCTGATTACAAAATAGGCAGATATGAATTATACAAAGACAATTCTACAAAGATGATGTATGGATAGCCAACATGAAAAGATGTTTACCATCTCTTATTGGAAATGCAAAAGCAAAGCAACACTGAAATATCATCACCTTATATCTGTGCGAATGGCACTGTCCAAAAGATAAGAAATGTTAGAGAGGATGTGGAAAGAAGGGAAGCTTCATACACTGGTGCTTTGAATGCAAACTGGTGCAGCCACTCTGAAAATCAGTAAGAGATTCCTCAAGAAATTGAAAACAGAAATTCCACATGATATAATTATTCCACTTCTGGCATTTCCCTGAGTTTTCTTAAGACTACTAATTCAAAGAGATATATGCACCTTCATGTTTACTGCACCATTATTTACATGGCTAATAACTGGAAACAACCCTGTGCCATGGACCAGTGATTGTATAAAGATGTGTGTGTGTATATACACAGGTGTATGTGTATATAAATAGAATATAAATAGAAAACTCTATATCAAGCGGGTAACACTAAATTTAAATTTAACTAACTTGATTTTGAATTTTGATTATTACATATTTAAAAATAAGACAGTGCTTTTGTTTAGTTTCTTTACATTCACTTCTCATGAATCTACCTTTTTCTAAGATTTCTTTCTCTCGGAAGTGCAACATTCAGTATTTCCTTTAGATGGTGTCTGCTGACTGCAAATTCTAAATGTAGCCTTATTTTGTTCTGCTTCGTTTTGCTCAAAACAAAACTGTTCTTTAATATTAGGTATGGAAAAATGTTTTCCCTTGATAGGGATTTAATTTAAATTTACTTTTTAAGAAAGTACATCGAACAGAATCATTCTATTTTGAATTACACTGTGACTCACACACTGTCGCCTTTGAGGATTATCTTATTTTAATTAATATTTCTGTGTTGACTATGAAAATTGAGAGAGAGAGAGAGAACGAACACATATGTGTGTTTCATTTTGTTGGAAATTTGTACGTGCCATTGTATCTGCTGTTCCTTTTATAATTTTTTTTGAACCATTATCTCTTGAAAGATTGTTCCTTCTCCTTTATTTCTCTCTTTGGCTTCTAACTGATATTAATTGCACTTTATAGCTTCTTATTGCATCCTCTATGACTTTTCTGTTTTGATTTGAGGGAGCATTTTATTCACTGTGGTTTGAGTATTTGTCTGACCTATCTTCCAGTTCACTACTTCTTAGTAAATGTTCTCTGGCTTTTTTCACTTCACAAATTCTCTCTTCAACTGTGTTAATGTGCTGTTGAATATTGGTTTTAATTGTTTATCTGTTGTAATTATTCTGGTTTCATATATGCTGTGTTTATAGTTATTTGTGTTCTGTATATATTTTCAAGCTTTTATTTTAGTTTATTGAAATAAACAGATACTCTATACTCTGACCATTTCAATATCTTTCTAAATTATGTGCTGTTTGTTCCTCTGCTTCTCACTTTTTTTTGTCTTATTTTCCTATGTGTTGCTTTCTATTCCCACAAGATCACTAAAAACTACAGTTTAGTTTCATAGCTTTTGCTTTCCAAGAAGCAAATGTCCTGAGGGAAAAGCTTACTTTCAATGCTGAGCTTACCTCTCTTGATTTATACAATCACCCCTAAAACTTGGGTTGATAACTTCTTACTTTATTATTAGCTATTTCATGTACGAGGGATTTATTTTTTTTAAAGTTCATACAAATCTTTTCATTGTCCTCAGCAGGAAACTTAATAATAATTCTCTAACATCCTTTCTAGAAGTGTAAGTCACCAGATGGCCTCATTCCTTTACCTTTTAAAAATAGTTTTGTCACATTTGTTTATATCCCTAAAAATATGTCATTTAGTTTTGCATATTTTGACACATACAAAAATAGTACTGTATAATATATATTATTCTGTGACCTAATTTTTTTGCTCACTATAGCAATCTATGTATGCTCTTTATTGATACATAAATTTACATCTACATATACTTTGAAATTCCTGCATGATTAGAAAGAAGCAATAAAACATCATAAATATCAAACTAATGATTAGAAGATAAGTTTTTGCATATTTATTCTTAGAAACAATAAATCTTAAAAATAGCAAAATATAGAATTGTGTAAGAAAAAAAATCTCCTGATTTTTCCCACCAGAAATAATTTTACTACATAATATGTGCGTGTCATATCATATATGTATGTATAAACTTTACATACATATGCAGAAACACATATATCTATTATTTTAAATTGTCTCTTCTGTAAAGCCATTGCATAAGTTATCTCTTTAGGAAATTTTTATCAAACTTTACTCATAAAGTGATTAGATTTCAGTATTTGACCCCATAATTTACACACCTAATTTATATTGCATAAGGTGCAAAAATGTCATTATGCATGCTTCACTATTCTTAAAAAGCAGAGCAAAACATTCTTGACTAAAATATGATTAATGCTGATTTAAAGTTTAGCAGTTTTAAGATTTTAAGTTATATTGACTCAGATATAGAAATGTAAAATTTTAATATTTTAACAATTCACTGCTCATTAGTACTTGCTATTTCTAACCCTCAAATAGAAAAATTATAATATTCCCTCTAACAATATCTTTATCTAAAAAAACGTGCTCTCCCACTTGTGAATACTGAGTGGAATTTATGTGCCTAAAAAGCATTTGGGGAATTGAGAAAAGCAGATCGTTCCTATAAATTCGGATGAGCAATTAACACTGAGTAGATGATAGCAGAAATATTCCACAGTCTGGAGCTGGCCAATGAAAAAATTCATAGCAACATTTATGTATGACCACCTCTCAATCACTGAACCTTTCTCCCGGTGTTTTTCACGCTGACTCTTGACCACTAAGAACACTAGGTAAATTTTGATCAAGGAATCATTTTGCTTTGAGGGAATCCTACCACAATAATTTTGAATCGTGTTTGTCTTTACCTCTACATAGTACTGATGTCTGCTTTGACATTTTAATCATCTCCAACTTTTAGGTTAATGTGGTAGCTTTTATTTCCCAAGGTGTGTCTGAGATAGTGGGAAACCCATTATGGCTTCAGGGGTGACGATTCTGAGAGTTATTTCCCAGTGGCTTCCAGCGAAAGGCTGTGTTCTTTTTAGTCTCTGGATGTTGGTGTCCATAGATTCCTGCACTGCTTTTGCTCATGGAGCAGTATGTGCTTTGTAAAGCCTTGATTCCTGGTATGATTTGGGGTTTAAAACATCCTCTGACCAATGCTTAGATCCCTGCAGAACTAGCCTCTATAGAACGTGTGTGCTGAAATGAGGCAGGTAGAACCGTATCTATAAACAAGTAACACTGTTTGCTTGGATGTACCCTGTACCATTTTTTTTCTCTTCAGAACCAACCAAATCTTGACCCTAGAAATGGAAACTTTATTCAATGCCAGAGTTCAATTTGGGAAATTAGTCACAGATCACTAATGGCTTTTGTTCACCTTTAACCTAGTTGGGATTTCCATAAAAATGGCTAATCTTCAAAATACTGCACCAATTTGCCCCCACATACCATGCTAGGAAATGTCCTAGGAGTAGTTTCTATTAGAAACCCAGGGTAGTGGAAGTTAAATAAATCAAAATCACATGCATAGCTCAAGTGAGCACAGAGTCTCCAGATACTCACTTTTCATCACAAGAAGTATTTTTTTAAATATTCCCACAACACAACACTGTGTAATCCTCCCAATTCACCTGAAATCCTTCCAACTTAACACTCTCCTCCAGTTCAGGTAATTTTCTCATAATAAGCACTTTGAAATGGCAATCACTAATTCAGAGGAATAACACATTATGACGTTGTCTGCCATTAACCTGCTTTCTGTGACTAGGTTTGGACTGATTCCCAGGTCCACCTCCCTTAGAATCTCATGTAGTAAGATTTAAACTTGGCCAAGGAATCTGTATATTGCAATAGGTACCCTCCTGAGTCAGCTGTGGCTGGTCTGGCAACATATTTTTAGAGATACTGCTTAGGAAGTCAGGGCTGCTGCACCGAGTAAATAAACACCTGGGGAAAACTTCAAACAGGAAAGTGATTATAAGATGGATGGCCAGATCTTTAGGAGAAAATCATCTATTTTGTAGTTTGGGTCAAGACTATTCTCTGATGGCATTCATTTTACACTGTGTGGCCATTCTTCATGGTGTCTGAACTCTGAGAGAATACAAATAAAGGTATTCAAAAATGACTATGAAGTGCAACAAAACAGTCTAAATATAAGCTTTAATTGGAATTTTTGCACCCACATTTAAATGTTAGCTTATTTCTTTGCTCACTTTGATAATTAAGGCCTCTGTGAAGAGTCAGAGAAAGTTCTAAAAGGTTCACATGGGCTTCCAAGTGAAAACAGTAACAACCCATTTTAGACACCTGGATTTGACACCCCTTTGTACCATTCGCTCTTCTTCAAAACTTATTTATGAAGTCCAGTTTAGGATCGATTTCTAAATCGTTGGTGTTAAAGCTCTATAAGAGAGCAGAGACTGGGTCTACTGTTTCCAGCCCCGTATCTCTGGACAATGTAACAGAAGAACCCCAACCTAGATGAAAAAAAGAATACACCCTAGTAAGACTGGTAGTACTTTATGGAATATATGTGTTTCTATGTGAAATAAAAATAACCCATGTAATTTTGATATTTATGATTTTTAAAATTTTAATAATTAAGTGGGAAGACCTAAAATAATGAAATATAATTTCCTACTTTCTAATGGTCCCAGCATCATTTGCCCTTAATGGAGCTAATCTGTCTTTTTATATAGTCATTTGCTAAGAATGGTATACTGTTATATTTTGTTTTAGATATTTTTAAATAATAAAATCTTATATGCAATTTTAATACTTATGATTAAAATGGAAATTAGGCACTTCAGTATGCTCCATTTAAATTGGAAGGTGCCATGCATTATTTAATGCACAAATAGGTTTGAGGATGCAAAGTCTTATTTTAGCAACTCCTTAGAGACCTACTATTTAAAACATTCTCTAGGTAGCAGTAAGATTTATGCCACATTTTAAAGCCCCACTATACCTATTTTTCAGACTATTTACAAATATTAAAACATATCATGATGATATGTTTTATAGAAAAACTTGTCTTCATGTTCATATATATTTATAAAATACGTTCAAAACTGGCTTCTAGAGGCTGGGAACGATGACGAAGAAATGTGTAGTAAGTTTCTCAGTGTTCCTTAATTAATTTCAGTTTGAAACTTTTTGCTACGAAACAACATACACTGTTAGCCAGGTGTTGGGGTTGGATTTTAATAGCTTGTAGTTTGTTTTCTATGGGATTAAAAATGCAAGTTTTGTCATGGTAAAAGGATGAGTTTAAAGCAGAGGCGGGCAAACTTTTTGTAAAAGGCCAGACGGTAAATATTTTCAGCTTTGGGACCACGTATGGTCGCTTTCGAAAGGACTCAACTCTTCTGAGCCCTGACTTCACGCAGCATTCACGCACAATAGCATAAATTGGTTAAATTTTTCATGTAGAAGATGAGTTCAGAGCCAGGGGTACGATTTAGCATATGAGACCCATTAATTGAGACATCGCCAGTGACCATTTCTGTAAGTCCTTAGTCATACCAAGTCTGGCAAGAGTAACTGCTCTTTATTCTTTATCTTCTGTTATTTCACCACCATTTGAACATAGAGCCTGGAGAACACAGTCTTGTGTTTGTGTTTCAATTAAAATAATGAGTCATTAAAAATGCTAATCGTTGCCACAAGAGTAACTGTTAGTCCGAAAGAACAAAAGCCTGCAAATGCAGGGTAGAAAGTTAAAAGTAAAACTGCACTACAGCTGCAAAGAAGGATGAACTGGCAGAGGTAGATGGTTTCTCCCTATTTTCAGTGGGAAACATTCAGGAATAAGATGCATTTGGAATTAAGTGTCGGTGGGAAAGGAAGTGAAGTCTAGTTAGATGTTTGGTATGATTCAACCAGGTAAAACCATTGTTCAACTTACTGTGTTCCCGAGGAAGAAGACAAAATCCGATTTTCTGACTTGGTCACTCACTTAAGTACAGTATTATATATCCTTGTGCAGGAAACATTTATTTTTAAATGTTGGACACTGAGTATTTTTTTTCACTATATCGGTGTTTTATCTCTTCTTTTAAGAAATGTGTATTTGGGGCTCTCCTTGATGGCACAAGGGGTTAAAACACCACACTGTGAAGCTCTCCAAAGCCACTGCAGCATGAGTTAGATCCCCAGCCAGGCAGCTGACCCATATGGCGTGGCAGACTTCTCCTGGCCTGTCTGCTTCTCTCCTCTGCCTGTTCTGTTCCTCACTGAATCCTCTCATCCACCACACCTCTGGCCTGTGCCCCAGTTCTATAAGTATAAGTAAATCTTTAAAAAAAAGAAATGTGTATTTCTTTGCCCTTTGGTAGGTTAAGTGGGAACTGTATGATTGCATTCTGGTCAGTAAACTAAGGACAGAAATGATATACGCTCCTTTCAAGACTTTTTTAAAACTTCTGCAGAAATTTCCATGCTCTCTTTCTTAATTTACTGGCCACATACAGAGAAATACAATAGCAATCGCTAAGGCCCAAACTGACTAGAACAGAAACTCATGGGGTTAGAGAATGTTCTTTCTGGCTAGAATTGGTATTGAGAGCTAAAGTTTGTAATGTCTTAAGAGAAATATATGAATGAAGAGTAAGTATATTTTCAAGCAATGACTTTCCTGATTGAATTTTAAAATGACACAAAATGCAGGTCATTATTACATGTAGCTATTATGCATGTAATATTTAGAAGATACATGAATCTATATTAAACCTCAAGTGTTCAATTCTACCTATGTAATCTTTTTGTAGTAAATCTAGTCTTTTGTTAATGTTTCCTCTTCCTAAGTGCCACTCACTGCACAGAATATTTTTTACTTACTAATAGTTAACATGAGAAATGTAGGTACAAATAATTTCCTTTATTGCAATTTATAAAATGTTAATTATCTGTATTATGTAGCAAATATGAAAAAAAAATAAAATGGATCTAAATAAACTAGATGTATTGGTCAATCCTAAATTCAAAAAAAATACTCTAGCCACATTTTGCAATCTGAGTTAAAGTTCGTATTAGTAAATTTTACCTCTTTTAAATTCCTACATTATAAAAAGGAAAGTGGAAGAGGAAAGAATTCAGTAATAAGTAAAATTATAGATTATTTTTATGACATATTCCTGTGTTATGTATTTAAACTCTAATAAATGCATGCTCTTTTTACTAGATATGCTTTAAAAATCACAGTATTGATCCTACATAAATTATGCTTAATGACTAATTCAAAATTAAGTTTCAATAAAAAAAGACAAATTACACTGAAAACTCAGGAAAAAATGGCAAGCTCTAATTTTAGCACTCCTGGATATTCAACTGTAATTGTCATTTATCTTAGGGGATGCAGTTAGAAGGCCTACTAAATAATCAAAATTATACCACAAATGCTATGGGTTTTTAACTAATATAATTCAGTGAAATTGCTGAATGAAGATATTTCTCAAGTTATATTAGCAAGTGAATTCTGAGTTACAAGTCATAAAAATGTCAGACATTAGTAATTACAAGATATGCAGTATATTAGAATGTACCTGCATCTTTTAAACAATAAATCATGTTTTATCATAATTCTTAATAAGTAGTTTACAGAAAAACAAAAAAGATTAAAACAGATGATTAAACAGAGAAGTATCAAGTCAGAAAATTAAACGAATTACAGGAAAAAAAAACAAATTATGACAAAGCTATTTCACGTCAGGATTTCTATTGACATAGCATGCACTCTGTCTACTCCATTACATTATTTTATTTGGTATATTTATATGTTGAGACTTGAGATGATTTTTAATTATACATGTGCAATCCTAATCAGACTTATGTTAAAATAAGCTCGTGATCATTTCCTGTTACTGATTGAACATTGGTGCCTGCCCCAATTCCAGTGCTAAAGCCCTAACCTCCAATTTATGATATGTGGAGACAGGACTTTTAGAGAAGTAATTGAAGCTAAATGAGTTCCTATCTGATAGAATTAATGAAGAGAGAATAGAGGTAGGTCACTCTTCAAACACTTGCAGGAACAGCCATGTATGGACCTGGAGAGTAAAGGGTCACGTGCCAGCCAGGAAGAGGGCTGTCGCCAGGAACCAAACATGCTGGTGCCTTCATCTTGGACTTTTAGCCTTCAAAACTGAGAGGACTAAATTTCTGTTTAAGTGCATGGTATATGGTATTTTGGTACATGGTAAATGCTATTTTGTCCTGGTAACCTTCGCAGACTCTTTGAAAGCCAAAATTTCACTTCTGGATTGAGTCTAAGTATCCCTTCTCATGAGAATATTTTTGTCAGAGTGCTCTAGTCATAGATACTTAAGTTCGTGTATGTCGAAACAGAATTTTGTGTTTGTGGTAACAGGTTAAATAGGATGAGCTCTTATCTGTTTAAATTTTTCAAAATTTGGTGTTTCTAATATGTAGCATTATGGCAAAGAATATTAAAAGCATTCAGATTTCCTTTCCTTTGTGTGTCAGTTAATATTTATGCTCAATGCTTACATTTTTTCCCCCACTGAAATTGGAAGGAATGGTAAGGCTATATATTGGTTTTGGTCTATTCTCAATAATTTTGCCTGGTATAATTTGCACCTTTCATACTGCAAGTTTTATTGCTCTTGTTTTATGCTTTTTGTTTGTCTTATTTTCTGAAATCACAGATTGCTCTACTAAATCTTTCCCTACGGCTTCTGCTAGTTACCATCATCTTTTCTTTAGAAATGCCAGTTGTCAATTTTTTCGGGTCCGTTATTACTGCTCACCATCTGAACACCTCTTGCTGGTATTATTTATGTGTCCATTTCCTCTGTATTTGGGAAGTATGCTTTTTATATTTTGCAACTGTGCCGTTAGATGCAGATATCATCATGAAAGTTCTTTTTTCCCTTTATGTCAAGAATTTTGTGTGGAGTGTTTAACCACTTTCACCAAGCTGTCCCTGTTTAACCCTGACTATGGCTTTGTCTACTATTTATATTCCCGCCATCGCCTTCTCTGTCTTACCACGTCTAATGTATAATTTTCTCTTCATTTTCAGTCTTTACTACCATTTTATCTATGTGTCTTTGCAAATAGAATATAGCTGAGTTTTGCTTGTTTTAATAACCAATCTGAGAATCTATATTTTAAATAGTCAAATTAGCTTATACATATTCAGAGTAATCACTGATATGCTTAGGTTTATTTTTGCCATCCTATTTTTTCCTATTTTACATGATTTCTTATTATTTAGCTTATTTCCCAACATTCGTTGGTTTGTTCAAGTTTAATTTTTGTTCCATGTACTTGGCTTTATTTTTATATGGTTTGATATGAATGCCCCTATATTTTAGTGGTTATCATTTCATTTTATCTAATGAAATACTTCATTGTAGAAAGAGTATACCAAAAAAAAAAATAAATAAAAACTTTAAAAATACCCAGGTTCCTCCAACCAAGTTCAGAAACAAACCAGTACAAATATACTTCCTAAGATTCCTATACTGTCTTCCCTTATTACCATAGGCCATCTCTTTGCTGATAATGTTTATCCAGCTATTATTTTCTTTATACTTTAACAGCATATACATTCATTAAAATGTTCCCATTATTTTTCTGTTTTAAAGTTTATTAAATGCTATTATATATCTCGTTTTCCAGCTTTGTTTATTTCACTCAAAATTAAGGTTTTCAAATCGTACCATGTGATAAATCAAATCATTAGACACAGAGCTTTGAGCCTCCTTGGACAACCTCCCGACTCCAGCATCCTTCCTTCTACTGTGTCTCAGGCTTTCTGGCCACACCACACAGTACAGGGCCTGGGAAGGCACAAGCCTGTGCTAGACTCTCCCACTTGGGTCCTATCACACAGCCAGGAAGCCCAACACAATGCCAAGGGCTTCCAGTACCAGATCCTCCTCTTGGTTTGCTCTGAAATGGCCACACAATCTCTAACTCAGTCTTTGACTCACACCTTCATTTGTCTTTCCCTCATGCTTGATGCCTTAGGGTTCCGCCACCCAAATACAGCATCAGTTCTTCAACTCATGACTCAGGCTTTATATATTAGAGACCCAGGAATATAATATAGCGATGCTTCTTTACCTTTCACTTACTTATTTGGAATTTATAGCTATAAAACCACAGTTTAGGGATGCTATGACTCATGTTTAGTGGGATTTATGCTCCCCCATCAACTTAGACCCATGGAATATGACATCTTTATGCTCCATTAATAAAACATTGAATTCATCACAAACTCCTTCCACTACTTTCTCCCTGCTTCAACCAAATGCTGCTTCTTCTCTTGGCTGTGCTGTCTGTTTCAATGAAGAACCCATAAACCTGGGATTCTCCTGCCCCTCATTTGATCATTTACCAGGTCTCCAACAATTTACTCCTAAATATCTCTTGACTCCACTTCTCTCTTCATCTCTCTCACTTTCAGGGCTTCAACATGTAGCCAACATATCTCACTTGGACCACTTCAGTCATCTCCCTGTCTGGCTCCCTTTCTTCAGTCTCTTCAACCTTTAGTCACCCTTGACCTACATACCAAAATATTCATATTCAAGTAAGCCACACACACACACAGTGCCACAGTTGCAAAATACAATCCAAACTCCTAGCACACTATATATAATGACCTGTGTGATCAGCTGGTTCCTATTTATTCAAATTTTTTAAACATGCCAAGTTCTTTCTACCTCAAGTTTTTTGGCATGCTGTTTCTAACACTTAAAATATCCCCCATACCTATCTAGTAAATGCCTATTAATCTTTAAAAGACAGTTCAATGTCCAAATCACTTCTCTTAGGCCCTTCTTGATATCTGTATCATTCCTTCCTGAGTAATGAATGACTCAGCCCTCTCCATGTATTTCTTACACACTCCCGGTAGACTTTGTTTCAAGGCAAAAAAAAAGATAAATAAGAAAGAAGTAGAAACATGTAACTGCCTTTTCAAACCTCTGCTTGGGGGGGGGGTGTCAAACCTGCTAACATTCTATTGGCCAAGGCTAGTGATACAGGGGAGTCCAGAATCAAGGAATGAGCTAAACAACCAACCAGAGTGAGAAAACTGTGAGATTTTATAGAAAAGGAGAAGGGTATAAGAGAGAGTGTCAAATTAGGACCGTATCACAATGAATCTACCACATGCTGAATATTAATTCCTAAAAATGTGGGCTCCATAGTTTTTTTTTTTTTTAATTTAAAGTATACCTAGAGATTATCTACAGTGATCAAAGAAACCAAATCTCTACTTGAGATGTACTGTATGAAAAAAGACTAAAGGCTGTTAGGGATCACTAAAAATCCTGAGTTTTTGGAAACAATGTTTAGTTTACGTATTATTACAAGCACATATCCTTGCCAGTTAATGCCATGGCTGCAGTGGTTTTTACTTGTCACTACTTCAGAGGAGCAGGGCACTCCCAGAGAGTACAGTGCTGAATGGCATTCACATGAAGAATCTGGGGAGAAATGAAATGAAGGTGGATATTATAAAAGACCGTACCCCACAGCAGCCATTGCTACAAACTGAAAAGAAAATGTGATTTGCTCTTTTTGTGATCCCGTTGAATTAATAGGTCCTAAGTTTCACAAACAAGTCAAAAAATGAACTCTTAGGAAATCTGTTTTTAAAATAAAAGAGAAAACATCTTCAAAAATGTTTATTAGGTTATCACTAAGAGCCTTACTGAATACATAATGAATATATATTCAGAGTAGACGCATAATTAAGTGACAGCCGAAAGTGTTACCTACCCTCATTCCTTGTGGTCTGACTATTTAAAGCAGATGACTGCATTCTTTTGAAAGACACTTTCCTTGAACCTAAATGTATTTTAAGAAATATATCAAATGAACCCATCAGACATTAAATAGCTAAGCCCTGGAAATGAACAGACCTAGGACTCAATGAGAATTTTAAGCTGATCATAGATCGCTGTAGGATTAACAAGAAATCATTAGGATGAATGAAACCCATGGTGTTGGCTACCTGTTTTCCTTAGACACTACCATATTTTCACTCTTGATTCCTCTTAAGTGGCTGTCATAGATACAATGACACATATAAGAGATGACCTAATTTTGGATGGAGAGAGGGACAGATCATATAAACAGAGCTATCCTGGGGTGGCAGAGAAGTCAAAGTGGACATCCCAATAAGTGAGCAGAGCACAATATGGCATCTAGGCAAGTAGGCAGGTAGCCTGCGGACAATCTGTTTCTTCCCCTAAATCAATTCTCCCTACGTTGTGACCTGTTCTAGGGCACAGAGGGCTGACCACCACACAGAGCACTAGTCAGCTTGCCTGTCGGATTCTGGTGGACCTTATCCGGGAGCTCTAGTCAGACCCTGAGTGTGGGAGAAGAGAAAGACAAGGTAAGTAGTCCTGCTGCTCCCTCTATACCTCAGTGCAGAGCTGGCAATGATTGCCTTTCTTCACAGCCACAGGTGCAAGGTGGTGCCCCCTTGCTGCCCATGGCTCTCGGCAGTAGCCCTAACCTTCTTGACCCTCGGCCCACTGCTGCTCAGCCATCCCACTCTGCATGCCTTACACTATTCGCGTCACTGCCTCTACTCCTCTGTCGAACTATTTTCAGTTAAATAATGAAACTTTAATACTAAGGAGACCAAATGCCACAAGGTATACCAACTGCCGCGGGGATTGATTAAGGTGTGATTCTTAAGCAACTTTATTGAAATGTAAGTGATATACAAGGAACTGCACATCTTTAATGTGTTACAATTTGATGCTTGGTGAGTTTCGACATCCACAAACATTCATGATAACACAACAGGGTAATGGACATTCCAACCCCTCCCAAATGTCCCGTCTCTCCATTGTTTCTTACTTTTGTCTTGTGTTATTCTGTAAGTGTACAGCAAAAACCTTAATGTGAGGTCTACCCTCTTAATGTGAGATCTACCCTCTGAACGCGTTCTGAAGTATAAAATGTCATGTTGTAACTCCAGTTGTAAGCACATCTCCAGGGTAGATTTATTTGGTATAACTAAGACCTTATTTACACTTGTTCAGCAAACTCCCTGTGTCCTTTTTGAATAATCCTTTAACTTTTGAAAGTGACCTGAGGTAGAAAATGATGTCTTCATTCTATGAATTACCACAAAAGTGTTAAATGTATGTTCTTTTACTTTCTGAATCCTAAAACATGGGGGAGTTGGAAATTTAATTCACAAAGGCAGGATGGCAAACTAGACAACTTATCAGAATCAGAGAAAGGAGGATTTCACTTCCAATTGCTTTTACTCATTAGCTTTATAAACTTGGGTGAGTTAATTTTTCTGAACCTGTGATGTTATCTGTAGAGGAGAATAGTAAAGTTCACAATGAAGGGTTGTTTTAAAACATCAGGGATACATAAAGAGCCCTGAAGATAGGGTGTCTAATAATATTATGTTAACAAAATGATT
Source organism: Condylura cristata (assembly GCF_000260355.1). Lineage (NCBI taxonomy): Eukaryota > Metazoa > Chordata > Mammalia > Eulipotyphla > Talpidae > Condylura > Condylura cristata. The sequence goes on from NW_004567128.1 coordinate 12,094,028, forward strand.
ATTACTAGCGTACAAGTATTTACCTTTTAACTCATGACAGTCTTTGATATAAAGCAAGTATTCAAACATGTTGAATGAAATTCATTGATGATTTTCAACTATGTAGCAATAAGAAACCAAAACTATCTTAAGCTTTGAAAAATTTTTCATGAATGCAGTTTTCCTTAAATTTGAATACTTCTGTCTAGCCCACCAGACACCAACTAAAAAGGACTGATCAAAAAATCTCAGTGTACCTAATTTCAGATTATCGGGTGTAGGCAGATTATGGAGAAGACATCTCTCAGACCAAAACAGTGAGCATTAAGGCAGGCCGTGCTTGCATATAAGAGTCAACGACTTCATCTGTGAGTCCCGAAACTCCCAGACTGGCCGAGGCTGCCCTAGCATAAGGGAGCTGAGAGCGCCAGGCTTGCTCTCCCACCCCAACTCGTGACTTTTGTCAGGACCTCTACATCCCTTTACGAATTCTCTGAACCATGGAGCCTTGCTATGGATAACGTAGGATCTTGACAACTTGAGCTTTTACACAGAGTCCTACCTTAAGTCACTTCAAGAAACAGATGAATTAATGTGTCAAAAGGCAATGAATATGAACTATGTCTAGCACATAATACAAAGCTGAAGTTTAGTTGCCAAGATGATTAGTAGCCACTCAATAAATATGAATTTGCTTTCATGCTTTCTTGCTAGATACTGCAAGGGAAAAACAATACTGGACAGATAGGATGGTGCTCTACCCTAGCACACTACCACCGAGTAGGAGAGAAGAAATCAATGCTGTTAATTCAGTCACGCATCCATCGTCACTATTTCTTTACACCAGACTTACAGGCATTAGGCAACACACAGAAGACAAAGATAAATAAGCCACAACACCCTATTTGTAAGAAGTACACCCTCTTTTGTAATTGTCCTCCATTCACCACTCGCTGTAATCCTGAACTTTGTTCTGACATGAGCTAAATTTTTGTACTAATAAATACACAAACCAGTATTCCCCATTATGTTGGGAGATGCATTCCTTATATTATTTTATACATAGATCAAGGATCTGGCAAGAAGTCCTGCCAAATATTCATTGTTAAAGTATCCCGATTTTAGATTCATCTTCTGCTTTAAGGTGAATTATGTGTCTTATTTTGTCACTGTTAAAAAATGACCCCTTGAGGATCACAGACCTACCTGTAGAATGTAAGATTACGTAACTCCTAGAAGTCAGAGAGGAAAAAAAAAAAAACAAAACAAAACAGGTGACCTTGGGTCATCCAGTGATGTTTTAGAGACAATACCAAAGGCAAAACCCATGAAAGAAATAATTGATAACCTAGACTTCATTAGACGTTCCTGCTCTAGGGCCCTCCCTGGTGGCTCAGTGGGTTAGAGTGCAGCACTGCAAGCTAGCTGCAGCCACTTCAGTGCCAGTTGGATCCCCAGGCCCAGGGGTGATCCACATGGCGCGGCAGACCTCTCCTGACCTGTCCGCTGCTCCCCTCAGCAGTGTACTTCATCAGTTGGCCTGTTCTGCTCCCCACTCTTGTCTCTGGTGAATTCACTCACCACCCTTGCACCTCTGGCCTGTACCCCAGTTCTTATACATAAATAAATAAATCTTTAAAAAGGCTCCTGCTTTACAAAAGAAAATGTCAAGAGAATGAGAAGACAAGTAGAATGAGAAGAAAAGTCAGACTGGGAGAAAAAATTTACAAAAGACACATGCCATAAAGGATGGTTATCTGAAATATACAAAGAACTCTTAAAAACTCAGCAATCTGGCCCTCCCTGGTGGCGCAGCGGGTTAAAGCACAGCACTGAGAATCTAAAGCCGCTTCCGCATGAGTTCAATTCCCACCTGCCCCGGCGGTGACCACATGGTGTGGCAGACCTCTCCTGACCCGCCCGCTGCTCCCCTCAGCAGTGTACTTCGTCGATCTGCCTGTTCTGTTCCCCACTCTGTCTCTGGTGAAGCCTCTCACCGCCCCTGAGCCTCTGGCCTGTACCCCAGTTCTGTATGCACAAATAAATAAATCTTTAAAAAAAAAAAAACTCAGCAATCTGTAGCAACCAGTTTGGATGCAAAAAAAGTCAAAGCCTTAACTCTAGATGATATCTAAGCTGTGCAACTACCTCAGGACAAAAAAAAAAAGAAAAAGAAAAGCTTATGGGGATTTTCTTAAATCACTGAATAATTATCTAAATAAAATTTTGGCTACAATTGCCTCTCAAATATTAGCTGTGCCCTGTTAATGTAATTTGATTTTACAGAAAAGGAAATCTCATTTGAGATTGTCAGAATGAATGCAACTTCTGTAGTGTGAATGCTTTCTTAATGCCTCTTCTTCCATTTTGTGAGCTCCAGTGTGCTGTGTCTCTGGTGTTTTATGCAAATTGATTGATAATGACAAATGAGAACAAGATGAATGTAGAGTTGCTACATTAGTGTAATAGTTTTGCTCTTGTAAGAAGCACATAATACAAAGCTGAAGTTTAGTTGCCAAGATGGTTAGTAGCCACTCAATAAATATGAATTTGCTTTCATGCTTTCTTGCTAGATACTGC
>NW_004567128.1:12096686-12138670 GCF_000260355.1 Condylura cristata
TCTCTGGTGTTTTATGCAAATTGATTGATAATGACAAATGAGAACAAGATGAATGTAGAGTTGCTACATTAGTGTAATAGTTTTGCTCTTGTAAGAGCTTTGAGATGTGCCAGTTCTAAGTGTTCAGGAAAAGCCTCTTGTATTCTAATCAAAGTAATTTGAGTCTCACCAATGATTTTATATCTGTAGAGCACAAAGAGCTATACTGACTTTTAGAATTTTAAGAGGACCAAAATCGTTACATCTTCTGCTCCTAAATTTTATATTCACTATATTCCTAAGTATAATTTATTATTGTATGACCAGAAAAGGCATAGTTTTACAATTTTAAAATTTAATAACAATCTAAAAACCATAAACAGGATTAATGGGCCAAAGATCTTAACAGATACCTTACCAAAAAAGATACAAATGGCAAATAAGAATTGGAAAGATGCTCTATCAAAAAAAAAAGTTACTACTATCTAAAATGCTTCTGCATAAGCTTCTTTTGAAGCTTATCATAAAACAAAGATACCATCTGAATGGGAAGAAATATTTGTATATCACATAGCTGACAAGTGGCTAATATCCAAGATCTACAAATAACTCATATGAATCAACAAAAATAATCCAATCTAGAAATGGGCAGGAGAGTTAAATAGATATTTCTCCAGAGAAGACAAGCATATAGCTAACAGTCACATGAATCCATTATTAGAAAAGTAAACCTACCACTATTCTCAGGTGGTTTGTATTACAGATGGAAATTACAAATAGGTGAGTATAGCAGAGCAGTCGGATATAAAAACCCATAGCTTTTAAAGATCCATAAAGATATTTAAAGATATTGTTCATTTATATAAATGAACAAGAATTAAAAGAAAATTTTAAAATGTCACTAATAATTGTCTCAAAAAGAATGATATCTTTTATATATAGCCTAACGAATGAGGCAAAAGACCCACACAAGAACTACAGGGTGTTATGAAAGCACTTACAAGCAACATAAGGAGATGGAAAGACAGCCCATGCTCATGGATAGGGAGAACCAATATAATCGAAAGGACTGTCTTGCCAAAAATAATATATAAATTTACTGCAATTCCCATCAAAATACCAGCAGTAATTTTCAAAGAAACTTAACAAAAAATACTGGAAGTTTAGTGGAACTATAGAAGGCTTCATGTTGCCGAAGCAAACCTGAGACAAAAGGAAAGACTTTTGAAATGTTTATCTGACTTTGATCTTTACTATATAAATCAGCAGTACTGGCAGTACTGTGACAATATGGTATTCACATAATAATAGATATATAGATGAGTGGGACAGGACAGAAGGTCCAGAAATTAATCCACATATATGCCAGCACTTAATTATGATAAAGCAGTTATGCCCACATTATGGGTAAAAGACAGTCATTAATAAGTGGTACTGGGGAAAATTAGAAAAATACACAAAAATAAACTCCAAAGATTTGGATATAAGACTTGAATAATAAAATTGGTGATGCATCCCAAGATGTCATTGAAGATATTTTTGGTGACTCAATCCTTATGGCAAGGAACTTAATCAGAAAGATAAACAACTGGAACCACCTCAAGTTAAAAAGAAAATAGAAGAGGATTTAAAAGACAATCCTTTTTAAGTGGGAGAAAAAATATTCAAAATGAAGAATTATGTAAATATATGAGTGATACAATATATAACTGATAAGGAATTCATTTCCAAGATATGGAAAAAAAAAAACAAAAAACACAATATTCAACCATAAAAAAAAACAAGCAACCCAATTAGTAAATAGGCAATAGATACGAACAGACAATTCACCAAAGAGGATATCCAGACAGCCAATAGACATATTAAAAAATGATTATCATCACTTCAATAAGAAGGTTGCAGGTTAAATCCATAATGAAAAGGTTCCATAATGAAACACCATCTCAAACCCATGAGAATGGCACATATTAAAAAGGCCTCCACAAACAAGTGTCAACACGCATGTGGAGAAAAAGTAACTTTATTATACTGTTGGTGGGAATGTAAACTGGTACAGCCATTATGGAAAGCAATATGGGCTTAATTCAAATGGAAATACCCACAACCCAGCAATCCTACTGTTGGGCATTTATACAAACAATATGAAACCATCAACACAAAAATCCATCAGTTTCGCATTGTTCATAGCACTGCTACTTAAATAGCTAGGACTTGGAAGCAACTTAAGTGACAATCAAAAGACAAGATGCATCAAGACGACGTGGCTTACTCACACTGTGGAGTATAATGAAGCCATAAGATGAAAGGCGAAAATGCAGTCATTTCCAACAAAATGAAGGGAGTTTGACAGAATTATATGTGTTAGAAGTCAAAACACTAGAAACACATACTAGACATATACATAAGAGACTATTCAATAATGTACACACTTTCAAAAACCAGTGTTCGTAGCTAAACAGCATGAGGACTCTGAGGTCAAGACAGAGAAGAGGGAAAGGGACGAGAGAATAAAAGGGGGGGTGGAGGGGAAGAAAAAATATTCATTAAGCTATGCTGAATTAACAAAAGATTACAAATAAAAATTTCAATAAAAAAGAAAGTTCTTTTTACAAGGACTGTAATGTCCCAGATGATTGTGTTTACACATTTACACTTAGTAAGTGTAATTCTTATTTTTTGACAAAAAAAACCTACTAGTAATAAACATTTTCAACCACACACACAACATGGTATACAGACAGCAGAATCCTCTCAGCTACAGATAAAAGACAATCTTGCTATTTGGAACAACATGTCTGAAACTGGAGGGGATTATGTCAAGTAAAATAAGTCAAAAAGAGAAAAACAAGTATTGGCAGACCTCACTCGTATATGAACTACAGAGACAGAAAACAGTAGAACAGGTAAACAAACCCTAGAAATGTGATTGCAGAACTGAAACTACCAGAGGAGGAAGGTGAGGGTGGGGGATACAGAAGGTAAGGGCCCATTGGAGTATAGAGGAAGAGTATGAGTGCCTTGGTGGGGTGTTGTGTGGTAACATATCTGAAGAGGTGTGAGTCTCTCTCTAGTGCTATCTCAATAAAAAAAAAGGTTAGAAATTTCCTTTCTAGAAAAAGGAAAGATGTTGCACATGTCAGCAGAGAAATATAGGTATCACTATATCCTTGTACATCATATAGCAGACAGGTGGCTAATATCCAAAATCCAGAACCCTCACAGTGCCAAACATTGGTGAGGATGTGGAGCAATAAGAATCCTCAGTTATTGCTGATATGAATGTAAAAAGGTACAGCTACTTTGGAAGACACTTTGGCAATTTGTTATAAAATTAATTATACGCTGACCATGACAATCACCTACCTTGCTGTTTTCTAAGAGTTGAAAGCTTACACATAGCTACACATCAAAACTCTCACATGGCGGTTTGCAGGTTTTATTCCATTCAAGGAGTATATGGAAAATCTCTGTACCTTCCCCTTAATTTTTCTGTCAATCTACAATTGCTGTGAAACAATCAAGTCTTAATTAAAAAAAAAAGTGAGGGTACAACAAAGAGGGGTTCAAAATCTAAAAGGCCTTTCAGGGCACTTTCCTTTAGGTTTTTGTGAGATGAGTATTTCTTTTAACACCTTCATTTCCTTTTATCCTAGCTTTTTTACAAGTTACATTCCCTTTCCTGGGCCTCACCACACCTCTAGTCATGTGCTGTGAGGTGTGGGGAAAATGACCAGGTGTCCCTCCAGTCAAGACATTCCATTTGTCGACTTCCCCCATCAGTTCTTGTCCATCTTCATTTTAGTAACAACCAAAATACCACATAGCAGGTTATTAACATACTCCAAAGTTATGTGACATAACTTTACCCACAACTAAAACAGAACGTTTTCTCAAGAAAAAAAAAAATAGGAAAGTAACTGCTGACATAGAGTACAAGTTAATACTCATTAACTTTTCTTTTTCTTTTTCTTTTTTTTTTTTTTAAGAATTTACTGGGATCAGTCTGGCAGATTAGCTGAATTCTACAGTAAAGTTGCTAATGGTTTATATTTCTGCTTCCCGACTTCTCCTCTATCCCAGATGGCATTTCATGTTTAGCTTCCTTGTAAATATTTAAAATAAGGACAATCTCATGCTTCTTTAATAATAATTTGCTGTTAATAATACCATATAATTCAGTACTTTAATCTTACTTCCAATTTAATCCTTTTCATCGCACCCCAGGCTGGATGCACAATGCATGAGCCCGCACTGGCAAAGCAACATGGCACCTCACTTCACTCCCCACCCTCTTTGGTGCCTGCCTCAGGCTGGTTTTCAGTGATGGGGTGAGGGAGAATCAAAGGAAAAGGTGCAAATTGTTTTACATCACCAGGAATTCTCTTGACTAAGCTGCTGCCATGCCCTCACAATTCACAATTTAAGATTTATTTATTCATATGGAACTGGGGTACAGGCCAGAGATGCGGAGGGTGAGAGGTTTCACCAGGTAGAGTGGGGTGCAGAACAGGCAGATTGACGAAGCACACTGCTGAGGGGAGCAGCGGGCGGGCCAGGAGAGGTCTGCCACGCAATGTGGTCACCTCGGGGCAGGCGGGGATCGAATTCATGCGGAAGTGGCTTTAGCTTCTCAGTGCTGTGCTTTAACCCGCTGCGCCACCAGGGAGGGCCCCAATTCACAATTTTTTACAGAGCGCCCGTGAGAGGCACTTCCCTTCTTGTGGTCCATATGTGTTTTTTACTCAACAGTTGTGACCCCTGTAGGCACTTGTCCCCCCCTTGTCTTTTCTGATTTCCCCATTCTGGAAAATAGCCCTGTTAGCCGAAGTCCCATTAAGATGATTCTAGGAAATCCACAGTTCTCTTTTGGGCTGCTAATGTAAATAGTATTGTGTTGTAAATTTCAAATTCCAATTGTTCATTTCTGCTAGGTAGCACAATTCAGTTCAGTGTAACTCTATCCCACAATCTAGCTGTACTCACCTATAGTTCCAGTTTTCTTCTTTATCCTTGAGATTTTCTGAACAATCATCTATGAACAAAGTTTTATTTCTTCCTTCTTGACATTCATTTCTGGTTTTTCCTCCCTCCCACCATTTTTTATATTAGCCAAGACTGCTAGTACAATATTGACTAGCAGTGGTGAGAGCTGATATGTTCCATTTGGAATTTTTCAAGGGAAAAAATCATTATGTGAACACTAAGTAGATTTCCTCATATCTTTGAATCAGGGATTTAATGTCCAAATATCATTATTTTATAGGAACAAAATGTTAATTACATAAGTTTCTGTAAAAGGAAAGGAAATCCTATTGGATATAAAGGTATTTTTTAGGTAATACTATATAGAGCTAAATGTGGCAATTAAGTGAATGACAGTGAATTATGTTACTGTGAAATCCACGCCAAATATCAACAATAATGTGGATAGTTTCTCAGCAGAATTCCAGGAATCTTTGATTTGAGAAGTCTTAGGGTGGTTCCACCAGTATCTGTTGCCTTTACAATTTCTCATTACCCCTTTATACACCTCTCCACAAATCGCTGTCCTCTTCCCGCTGGGCTCCATCTTAGGTAAAATAACCCGGCTAACACAGACAAGTGAATTCACAGGGTGCTAGAGCATAGTCAGTTTCTACTGATGTCAGCATATCACTATTTTCATCAACATACACACATCCTGCACACCTCCAAAATACCTGTAACTCAACATTAAAACCTAGAATTCTATCACATTTTAAAAATAGCTACATAAAATATTTGGATAAGGTAATATAAACATTAATATATGCATAGAAAGTTCTCTACTGGAGATATGAACAAATGTCAACATGAAGATCACAGTGAATAATTTGGGATGTGAAGTAAGAGTTCTTATTTTCACTTTACTCTTTACCAAGTATACTATCCAGAGAGCATAGGAAACTCAGGAGTGTTTTATTTCAAATCCATTAAGTGATGAATGCTTAAATTTTCAAAGTCAGATAAATGCAATATAGCACATTTTTTAAATTATATATTTTTTAAATTATAAAATTCATATTAGTTGGGGGGAAATTACCAGATTAAGGTGAAATTAGGAAAGTAACTTTGTTTTTAGCATGAAACCTACCTTTTGAAATGAACACCAACTTCAGCAATCAGTCCTTCCTCCCTTACATTTCTCCTCCACCAATGCTCCGAAGCTTTACAGTCTCTCCCATTAAGGGAAGAATGGTATGATGAATGGATCCACACTGATAAGATACATATTTCTCAACATGTGTTCCACAGAGCCAAGGAAAGGCATCACCATACCTCAGTAAGAAACTGCATTTCCATAAATGCTCCATGTGCTTTGTTTAATAAGATGCCCAAGAGATTCATGTGCACGTTGACTGAGAACACTGGTAGAAGCTCGACCATTTTCCAGAGCAGTGATTCTCAAAGCATGATTCTTGGACCAGTAGCATCAGTATTTAATAGAAATATAAATTTTCAGTCCCTGCCCCATCCTACTACAGCAGAAACTCAGATGGTGCTCAGCCATCTATGTTTTAAGAAGCACTCCAGGGAGTTCAGATGCATCAAAGAATTTAAAGACCGCTGTTCAAGAATATCTACATGTAAAGAATTGCTGATTTCAGAATTCTAGAGAGTTTAGTGCACCATAAGAAGTGGAAAGGGGTGGGAGTTCTATCCCAGAGAGCCACCTGGCTTCACAGCAACATGCACATCCTAAAATCCAAGAATTTTCCAAAAATGTCCTGTGTGTGCTTTTGGTAGGCCATTAAATTCTTTCATGTCTTCTGAGAGTAAATCCTTTGCTATCAATCAGTTTACCTCAAGAATTCTGCTCTATTACTTTGCCTATTTTGACCTGTGAAATTTCACACTATCACGACATCAGGCTGTACAACAAAGTTAATTAGCTGCCTATGACATGCAGAAGATCATAGACTTTCTGGAATTACTTCAATAACTTAAAAGATTTTGCAAAATTGGATTTCATATCTTTTTCTCTCCCAACTCACTGCCCAGATGCTGTGTGTTTAAATTTATTAACATTGCTTTTTCATCTAAACTAGTGTTTGTTTTTCTGTCGTTGTGTCGATTAACTGGTGTTTCAGATCACAGCCTGCTGCTAGCAAACAGCACTGCAAGGAGATATTCTTCACTGGCTTTAATGTTCTTTCCAATTCAAGGAGTGGTGATTAATGCAGCTTAAGCTCCAAAGTAAACATGAAGCACACGAAAAGTATGAATGATAGCCCTTGGTAGTGATCACTTTGTAGAAAAGGCACTTTACTACAGTGAAAGTAGTTTTACTACTTTTATTATCTTAAGATAGCCTCTAGTGTTCTTCCAAAACTAGACAATGGATTAATGGAATGGATAGCCAAGAAAATTTCATACTATTCAAATAACTTGTCTGCTGTTATTTAAAGCCTTTCGCCACTGTTAAAGAAAATTGCTTTGCTGAAATACTTTTCCAATAGTATGGCTCTTAGTTCATTTCACTATAATGGCATTGAATGAGTTGCTCTCACTTTCTGTAATGCTTATTTTGTTACAAGCTATGAAATACTGGCTCTCCAGTATATGGAGGTGCAGTATAGCCCCGATATCCATGCTAGCTAGGACAATCAGTCCTTCAGCCTAGTCCTGAAAGTGTTACACATATTCAACCTGACTAACCCACAGCAATAGCCTATTACTTATGACATATTTGTTAGCTTTGCCGGGGGAGCACATTAGTTTAAGTGCTGCTGACTTCCAGCTTTGTATGAAGATGGGCACAGATGTCCCCACAGATGGTCTAAACTAAGAGGGGATCATAGATAACATAGAGAACCAATCCTTGGGTAACTTTCCTATGTCCCACTAAAAGTGATTTTTGGCAACTTTTCTGAGTACAACAACATATACACTGGCATTGGAATTAATGGAGAAAACAGATAAGAGATGATGAATTGATATCTTTTCATAGCACTGAAGTGAAGAGAATCATGAAGTCAGCTAAAAATGTACATCTCAAGAAACTTGCTGTACAGAAATTGTGACTGAATTGAAGAGTTTACTGAAAATTAAAGGTTGGAGCAATTCCATTCTGACAGAGCTGGGAAATGAATCGGCTTAATTCTCAGCCTACACAGAAATAATTCATCAACTGAGAAACATTCACTTTGTAAATAAATGGAAGTGTCAAGATAACTATTTAGAAAGTTAGATTTTTTTTGCATTAAACTGTAAATATAAATTTTAACTCCACAAACACATGCATTTTCATTCATCACCTGTCAGTCAAACTGCATCGATCTCATTTCACTGATAGATTCAAGTTCTTATGTTTTCAAAATTAAAAGATAAGGCTAGAATTTCTGCTTTCTTTTTAAGTACTGTAACTTTTACAAAAGTATAAAATGCATACAGTAAAGATGAAAATGACAAGGGTATATAACCTTTTTAATTTTTACTAACTGATTATGGCCATGAAATTGGCACTCAGACAAAGACACGGTCCTGCCGCCACCATCCTCAAAGCCTTTCTTTGCCCCTTCCCTGTTTCTACACAGCCCTACTCAAAGTTAATCGCCAGCCTGTTCTAACTGGCAATAGCTTCACTTTATCTTGTGATGCTTAAAAAACAGAAAAAAAAAAACAAATAATAAAACATACTGTCACGAACATACATTGGTGTTTTTTAGAGACCTGAAGACATGATAGCACAACAGAGAGCAGACTAAATGTTGAAACCAGTATGAGAATCCAGTTGTCTTCTCTTAATCCAGGTGTTAAACAGCTATATGAACAATGTAATTCCACCCTACTATTTCTTGGTCTGGGAAAATCATTTTTTTTTTTGTAATTATATTAAGCTAGGAGTTTTTCTTATAATTCAGTATTTTTAAATGCACTGTTAATGTCTAATACATAAATACCAATAAATAGCTCTAGCATTCACAAATGTTCCTTGGAGCCCTCAATAGTTTGTAAGTTAGAGTCCTGGAGATGTACAATATATATCTGAGACCCAGTGATTCAGTTAGTTCAGAGTTACTGCCCACACCACTCTTCTGAACAGGCTTGCATGAAATCCCAAATGAACTAAGTGTTAAATTTACTCAACATATTTCAATCTTTTAGACTTAAAGCCTATACACTTGGGAGATAATCTTCTCTCTTGTTTTGTTTTCCTTTTGTAACTCCACCCTTTGCTTCCACAAACTCACTCTCATACTACATGGCTTGGTCAGACTTATACATAGTCTCAACTTCTAATATTCTAACTTTTTAAAAACACATATCCCACATAAAAGCTAATAACTTACTAACTTAGCCTCATTACTATTTCATGGCTGCTGGCAGAAGGCATGAGAGAGTACTGAGTAATTTTGGGAGAAATGATCTCTTACCGTTGTATCAAACCTCAAATTGTCAGTATTAACATCTCTTCACAGAAAAGGCGTCAGAACTAGGGCATATGGCCATACAGTGAAGGGCAGGGGGAAAGGATAACCAGGGCAAACGACAGAGAGCTTCCTCTGGGCTGTGAGGGCTGATCATTGCTACTTTAGTGGTAAGGCATGTTGTTCTGTGAGTAGGAGCGGGAGAATGTGTGTGTGTGTGAGACAGAGACACACACACACACAGAGAGAAAGAACAGCAATTACCACATATAAGTGGAAGGGAATTATTGTATAGTCCGACTGAGAGAAAACACTTCCATGTATATGACATATGAAAGGTTATCAAGTCCATAAGAAATGCAGAGGCCCCACTATAAAAATGCACAAGGTATGAGTGGAACAGTTCACAGAAGGAAATCATAACCAATGAACTTTTAAAAAAGCACATGATCTCAGGAGAAGTCAGAGATACCTGAGTTAAAAACTAGGGGATATCAATTCTCAACCATCAAATTGTCAAAAATAAAAGTGATAATAAACTGCTAACAAGGGGCACAGGAATATGGATATTCTAATTCAAATAATATATCATTTTAGAGGGCAAACTGATTATAAACATCAAAACTTTGATGGTTAAGTATCCTCTTATCCATTAGTTCCATTTCTAAAAGTAAAATGCAAAGGAAATAATGCATATTCTCACAACTATCTGAATGGAAAAATACTATGACCTTTTTTTTTTTTTAAACACAGTAACTATTATATGACATAGTCTGTCTGAAGTACTTGATTTATGCTGATTTACCTACCCCTATTAAGGAACCGCTAGGTTGGTATATTATCCCCAATCTAAGTTTGAAAAACATCCCCAAAAGATACTAAGGAGACATGATGACTAAATAAAATGTGGGATCCCGACTTGGCTACTGGAATAGAATATTGTGTGAGTGTCAATTTCTTGTTTTTGCTAAACATATCATAGCTACGTATATAAGGAGCTCTAGAAAGGGTATATAGGAACTGTTTGTACTATTTCTATATCTACATTTCTCTTCTTAAATAAAAAATCCTCAGCACCCCGCAGATAACAAGTGGCAGAGCTAGTTGGTATAGTGAGAGAGAAAAACTATAGAACACAAAGACCCTTTGGGTGTCCACAGGCAGGCAAAGGGAGCTATGTGAAGATAGGAGACGATAACTGTGTCTGCTCATTGCCTTTGACCTACGTGTCTACCAGCAGTCCCAAACACTACATGATGCCAGCAGTCCCAAACACTACATGATGATTTTATTTTCCATGTAAAAGACGGTGTGAAGGCAATAAAAACAAATGAGATACTATAGATTAATATAGTCAGGTAAAACCATTAGGTTAGATAGACATGCAAACAATAACCGTGATATATAGAAAATTCATAGGCAACGCTGTGGGAGACACCAATGGGAGCTTCCCAACACACGTTTATGATATTCTGACTTTTAATCATGTACCTTAACTGGATAATCAAAATAAAAAGCAACACCGTTAGATGTATTCTTTTCCCATTTTCAACTGTCTTCTCTATGTGTAGCTGTATCCTGACCACCATCCCTATCTTTGTCTCTATTATGAAGAACTCTTCTGATAATTTCCCCCAAGTCAATAGCGCATTTTGTTTAATAGATGGAGATGGCCTTCTTAAAGTATCTTCCATGGAGCAAATAATTCAATATACTTTTAAGTATACTTTTAATAACTATGATATCATTGCATAATAATCAAAAGTAGAAAGTGAAATTCCCATCAATAGGAAAATGACTAAGTAGCCAACAGTAAACCATGAAATATGCTGTGCCAATCAAAATGTGAATATCTGAGAGTGGAAAGAAGTGGAGAGCATTATAGATTGTGAGCCAAAGAGCCCTTGGTAAGCAGAATTTCTAATCTGCCCTGCAACACTATCCTGCTCTATTTTCCAGATCCTATAAATATGAAGAAATTTAGCTTCTGCAGTTACGTTGTTATATAGTGTCATTAATCTTAAAGTAGCAAGATCCTATTCCTACACAGAACAGGATCAAACAACCCAGCAGATTTATCATCAGACTCAGACAAAATCCTGTTAATCACTGAGATCTTCCTCTAGCCAATAGCAGATGTTAAAGAAATTTTAAGTATGACAAACTTTTTTTTTTTTTTTAATTTGGAGATGAGGAACCGCATAAGTTGGATCGCAGGCAGCCTTAAAGAGCTGAGAATGGTCTCCATTCTACAGCCAGAAAGTAAACAGGGACCTATTCCTACTACCATAGGGACGTCAATGTGACAGGAATGAACTTGGAAGAAGACCTTCCTCTCCTGGTGAGAAGACAGTCAGTCAACACCTTGACTTTAGACTGGTGAAGCCCTAACTAGACAGACATCAATCCAAGCAGTGCTGGAACGTTAACATTCGCAATTGTGAGCTAATACATGGGTGTTGTTTTAAATAATTACATTTGTAGCTGTTTATTATTGGCGGCACTATGGAACATTTCAGAGTCATTCTGCGTAAAGCACACAAAACTACATTTTTACAAGTAAAACTGTTAGATTGATTACTTAGAACTGGAAAATGATTGAGGAGAATTATCCTTTACATCTGTCCATTATTTAATACCAGGGATGAGTTTTTGTATCAGCTTAGTATGTGATAGCTATTTTAAAGCACATAGTTACTATGGAAAGTTAGTTGTAAAGAAGCTTGGGATTTTCCCATTCACACTCTCCCTATGCTATGAATGCTTACATCAGGCCAGTCACGTGAGGCAACACGTATAGAGTAGTCAATGAGATAGTATCCCCCACCTAGTAAAGGTCAGAGTCCTGTGGAAAATAAACAAAGTAGAGCTACATTCTGAAGTTCCATTTCTTCGAGGGCTAAGTACAAGGTGCTAGACAGATGTCAAGGCCATTTCAGAAACAAAGGAAGAGAACTTGACCAGAGCGGAGTTCAAGAAGTACATGGCAAGGAGTATTAAAGGGTTTGACTTTTATTTAAACACAAGAGAAAGCTTAGGAAACATTAAAATAGGCAACAGCGTAATCGTCTTTATAGAAATGCTGCTCTGGCTTCCTCACGAACACACACTGCAGAGAGACAGGGGAGACAGATGTGTGCTTCCTAAGTATGTAGAATACTTATGTGTATTTATATTCACTCATCTCATTATCATAGTTCACCTTAAGAAATACAATAGTGTGCTAAAATAAAGCAGCAGTGGGGATGAAGTGACAAATGTCAGATATTTAAGAGGTGGTGTCAACAGTTGTCACTGATCTTGATGTGGAAGAAGAAAGCCAGAGTGAGACAGCAAGAATTCCACGGAACATTTTTCTGGGCCTTTCACCAACGAGAAGACAGAGGTGGAAAAGCACTTTTGCAGGAAGATGATACCCCCTTCTAGGCTTGTTGGCTTTAAGGTATTTCTGAAACTTCCAGATGCAAATTCTGGGTAAACAACTCAGTTCTAGAGTTCAGAGAAGCAATTCGAATATCATATCTTTTTTCACTAGCTTTATTTTGGTGTGTAATTATTTCATAAAAACTGTACATATAAGTGAATCTGGTCCTACGTATACCATGTTACCCTCACTACAGTCAAGGTAATAAAACACTGGGTTTTATACCTTACGAAAGCTTTTAAATACCACAGAACAGAAAATATGACTAACAGCAGCTTGAACAACACAGGTTTAGTTTAGTTTTCTTAAATAAAACAACTCAGCATGACCTTTTTGGAAAGTTTTACTGGGACTCGGAAATGCCATTAAACTTTCACTTTTCAGGTTCCTGCTATCCTACACCCAGAGTGGTGTCCGTGAGTTTGCTTCTACTGTCTCCTCTTAGTGCAAGCTGATGCCACAGATCCAGACATCAAATAGGAGTGCGAGGGCTGAAAAGGTGGAAGGGCCCAGAAAGTTTCCTAGCAGACGTAACTTGCAGTTTCCTAGCTTTAAAGTGGGACATGACGAGGAAACAGATAATAGTAGCTCAGTTACTGAAGCACTAAAAAAACTCAGTCCTAAAATGGAGATGGCATTTCAAACAACATTTGGCGCAGGGGAAGGATACAGAATCAGAAATACAGGCAAGGCACAGCTGATAAAAAAACATTATCCAGTTTATACAGAGAAGTCTTGAAACTCAATAAGAAAGCAAACACACAGTTTAGTAAGTGAACCCAAGATCTTTACAACTCACAGAAGATGTAATGATGGCAAATATGGACATGAAAACATGTATCAGAGGGATGCAAAATGAAACAATACCAAGCCTCCAAAACCACTAAGACACTGAAAATATCAAAGAGGTTGAGGGGAGGGAGGGAGGGATGAATAGCTGGAGCACAGAGAATTCTCAGGGTATTAAAAGTACTCTGTGATACTACAGTGATGGAAAAATGCCATTATATATTTGTCCAAACCCCTAGAATGTATAACACCAAAAGCAAACCTTAACTACTGGCTCTGGGTAATTATACACCAGTGTAGGTCCATCAATTAGACCCTACATACTGCCTTCGTGGAGTATAATAACGGGGACGGCATGTGAAAGGGTATATGAGAAATCTCTATCTTCCTCTCAAATTTGCTACAAATCTAATGCTGCTCTAAAAATATAGTCTTTTTATAAAGTCAAATCATAATGACAAACTATTTGGGAAAAATGAATGCACTAAAAGGCTAGTTATTTGTTCATTCATTAAGTTAACAATTAGCATATTTGTTCCAGGCACTCTCCTAATCATTGAAGAGCCAGCCTGATTATTAATGCAAGGTGACAGGAACCCTAACAAATGTCTAAGCTGGTCCTGCAAGGCCCATAGCAGATATCAGTAATTCCAGCACTTTTCCCACTCATGCCACACATGACCTGAAAATCATTACCAACACAGCCCAGCAGGTCACCATACCACTGATCAGATTCTGGCATGCAAGAGATAATCTATTTTCCATCCCATTATCTAGCATATTGTCTAGAGGCCAGGATTTAACATTAATATTAAAGTGTAAAGAATGGTACAGATTTTTATTAATTCAGTTAATCATCTATACATTGCTTCATTACAGTAGCCTTTTGTTTCCTCATTTACAGGTTATATGCTAAATGTGTACTTATTTTTCCTACCTTTATATCCACCTCATATATTTACAAAAATGCAAAATATAGCCATTGACATGATTAGAGTTTAAAGTTTCCAAGAATATATTCATATTCTTATTCATATTTTCTCTCTCGTAGATAAAAACAAAGGTATATATTAGACTTTGGAAATTATCTCTCAATTCTGGCTGTCTTTACTGTGTATAATAAAGTTTCTCCGTATTAGTTTAAGGGATTTAATCCTCAACCTTGTACTAAAAGTAGCAAGCCAAAAATCCCAAAATACACGTTAAGTCAAATGACCCAGGATACTTGTCACAAGAACAATCTCATAAATAAGGAAATCTTTTGGACATTTTAAAAGATTACAATAAAATGTGAATGGTCACAAATAATAGCTATCATTTTGAGCACAGAATCTGTGATAAGCAATTTATATTCATTATCACATGTAATTGCCACAAAAATATCTCATTTAATCATCACAATTGTTAAAAGCAATCCTACAAGTTCTCAGTATAATCCTTTTAAGGATGAAAACAACTGAAATGTGGATTCAAGACCCAAATACCTAGTAATTTCTACAGTTAGGAAGTATATTTAAATATAGCCGTAAAAATGTGTAGAATTAAATATGTTATGAAGTAAATATACTTCATTGATTTTTCAAATGTAGAAAACTGCATACTTGTATGGTATTACATTTCTATCTAGAATATAATCTACAGAATTTAGATTATTCTAAATTCTTAAGGCATCATGCCTTTCAGATACAGACTATATTTCCTAGACATCCTTATAAGTTGGCTCCAGACAAAGCATGAAACCATTCATGCCATCTCCATAGAGGCAAAATTATCTGCCCTAGACTCTCTCTTTCCTTTGTTCTATAAATTGGAATTGGATGCAGCAGTGGCCATATTCTATCACGCAGAAGAGTACTACAATGATGGATCCATGTGATCATAACCACGATCTAGATATCAAGCTGTTCTGCCAACATAATATACCTTGTGCCACAGCTGTATAGTAGCATATTCCTAACCCCTGACAACTGCCAGGCTATTTTCCAACTCTATAATTTTGTCATTTCAAGAATGCTACCTACATGGAACCCAACAATATATAACCTATTTCTTAACAGCAACAATACAGTACAATGTACTACAATGCAGAAGATCTAGACAGATACTGTCTCTCCTCCAGCTAAATGTTTTGGCTTTCCCTGGATCTCCTCATTTAATACTGGCTATTGCCACCCTTGGGCTTTTAACTCTTTCTCTCTGGAAACAGAAGCCAGACCAAAGGTGGCCACATCCACAGACTGAAACATAGAGGGCTACTTTCCTAACAGGAAACACTCCAAAAGGACCTGACAGAGCTCCGGTTTTTAGTGTATGTGTGAGTACAATTTCCCATAATGTATTCCGAGGGATGATGAGACTTGCTCACTAGAAGTTCTGGGAAGCAAGTGTGGCTACTTTTCCACTGTGGGACAACAAATACCCAGTGACATTAATGTCCAGTAATCCATCTTTGGATGAACTATGATTCAGGGGAAAGAATGCCAACTAGAAACAACAGGCATCAACAGCATGGTCTTTTCACTGCCTGGTCTGTCACAAAAGGACAGAATAAAACAAGAGCAGGCTACTGGTAAGCACTGTTTACCAGGGCATATAGTAAATTAGCAATAGGCACTTGTCTTACCTTTGGCGCAAAGAACTAGCTTCGTTACTACCGATGGTCTGGTCTGTGGGTATGACAGGGTCAAGCAGCAGTGTGTTCTTGCTATGGGAAGAAGACACAAGATGAGTTTTTCTTGACTACCACAAAACCCTCCTTACATCTCAGAACAGCACCAGATTGTGTCAGTCTGATGAAATGATCAGCCAGACGGACTCAGTATGAAAACTTAAACAGTATGATTACTAGCAAACATAATATACTATATACAGGTGCTGATTTAGAATGCTGTGCACCTGAAACTTATGTCATAAACCAATATTCAATATAAAATTAAGTTGTATAATTACTAGACTAAAACATGGACACTTAGATAATTTGAGGTTGAAGAAAAAATTTCAAAGTATTATAATTACATGAAAAACGTTTTCAAAAGATTTTTGCTAAATAATGAGTTTTTTGATAAAAGCGTACTATGTAAGTCAAAAGAGAAGTGATAAGCAGAAAATTATATATCTCATAGCATAACAAAAACATGATATAGGTTATAGTCTCAATAATTTTACAAATTATAGTTTCTCTGATACTGCAAAACTCCCTAAAATCATTTTAGAAAACAAATATGGTTACTAAGTGTCACTTCATGCCTGGTATGTGTTATGCAGCAGGATAGAGCTGGACACCTAAAACTTACAGAAATTTACAGTTTAGTGGGAATAATGTCAATAGATATCAAAAAATACAGATCAAAACAACCACAAAGATAATTATCACCTAAAAAATTCCCAAGGAAAAAAAAAAAACAAAGAAGAGCTGGGCCCTCCCTGTTGGTGCTGCGGGTTAAAGCACAGCACTAAGAAGCTTAAGCCACTTCCACATGAGTTCGATTCCCGCCTGCCCCGGAGGTGACCACATGGCGTGGCAGACCTCTCCTGACCCGCCCGCTGCTCCCCCTCAGCAGTGTACTTCGGTCGATCTGCCTGTTCTGCTCCCCACTCTGTCCTGGTGAATTCTCTCACCCTCCGCATCTCTGGCCTGTACCCCAGTTCTGTATGAATAAATAAATCTTAAAAAGAAAAAAAAAGAACCGGTATTGACTCGAATGTTGGGAAATAGATATTTTGTAACCTATTGACAAATTTTTAGATGTGGTTTTCAACTAGATTAAAATAATGTAATGATTTATGTGTGTATTATCAGACATGTAGCTATACACACAAGGTGCTTATGATAGCATTGTCTAAAAATCATGAAAAAACTGCAACAAAATTAAGTATTCAGTGAAGGGGGTGGGTGGGTAAATTATGCTATATACCCTGTAGTGGAATACCAAGCACCACTGCAGATCATAATATAAAAATATTTTACCTATGTACAAGTTTGCATACAAATATACATTTATATATATTGATGCCATGAAAAATGTTTTTATCAAGTAGTGACTTTAAATTACTTTCATTGCAGGTTCATTAATGTACAACACATGTTTTAGGGGTACAGATTCATACTGCTTCAAACGTATGTTACCACACCTTGCCCACATAAGTGACTTCTAATAAAAAGAAATTATTTTTACTCCTCTATATATTTTTTTTATTATTATTTAGAATTAGCATTCATTACCTGTAAAACTAAAGCAGTGAAGAAAGGAAAATTAAAATACAGGACTTAGACTATAAATTAACACACTAGTGTTTTTTTGAATTCTGTTAATTTTGTGCTTTTGAAACCACTAAGAATAGTATCTAATTTAACCTTCAAAACAACTCTGTGAGTTAAGTGCTCTGTTGCACAGAAGACCCTCCAGAACACACAAAGGAGTGTAAAATCAAAAATTTATCACCAATGAATTAAAAGAAAATTGTGTATTATTAATCAGTGTTGAAAACACAGGCCGAGCCAGACAATGGAGAGACACCTTTCTGCTGGGTTTTCTTCCCCCCCCCCGGTGATGCACAGGAGTCCTGTCTCACTCCTTCATCCCAGTGGGATAATTGTGAGCAGGTGGGAACTACAGAAAGCAGGTTTTGCACACAAAGCATCGTGAACAGGCTCCATGGGGAAAACCTTTTTCTTCACAATAAAAGTTGGACTAGTATTATGTGGCCATACGATACTTATACCTGCAATTTGATATATAATGTTTGCAGCAAGGCTCTTTGCAGACTTGAATGTCTTTCTTCAACTTTCACAACAATCCTTGCAATCTATAAAAGTACTGCCTGATTTCCAAGGACAGAACAGCCCACTCCAGCAGATGTGTGTGCAAGCACAAGCAAAATACATTCCTAAAGAATCAATGACTTTATTTTTTAAAACCTGAATCTCCTATAATAAGTATTATTAGTCTGATCATAAAATCAAGACCATAAATGTAACTGACTTGATATGCTGCCGGCAAGCTCCCGGGCTCAAATGTCAAGTTTCTTGGTTCCAAACGTCATACTGTACCCATGTTTGTCCTGTTACCTTACGGGTCCCAAATGCACCTCTTGGCTTTGGAATTCTGCATCTTTGACTCCGTCTAGAGGAGAGCTTCAAATTATGCAGTACGCTGCTTTCTGAGTACGGACTCAAGGCAAGAGGAAAAGGGATTTAAGCAACTCCAGTGTAACCACTAAGGATTCCACATACAAGCAGTTGTAGAATCAAGAGCAGTATCATTGCACTAGGGGAGTTATGTCTGTCTGTTCACCACTGTATCTGCCTGAACGCTCCTGGAAGTGGGAAACATAATCACCAGCTCATCAAAATGTTGTCAGCATGACCATATACATTGAGTCCTCAATGAAGTTCTTGGAAGCTATGACTTTAGGTGAAACAACATTCAATGAAATCACTTCTACCATAGGCTAACTGATACTGAAAAAAGTTCTGATTATTTCTGGTCACAAAAATATCACCAACTTCTAAACAAAGGCCCACACACTCCTCATGTCAATCAGTCATTTGTGTTTATGCATTTCCAACCCTCTTATTCCAGTTGAGGGTCACAAGTGGCAGGAGTCCATCCCAGTAGCTCACAGCAAAAGCTTAAAACCACCCCTGGACATCGACGGCAAGGGCATCCCTACATTCACTCACGCTCTCAGACAACCGAAGCATGCCAGCCAACCCGACATAAACAATTTCGGGGACATGTGAGGACACCCACACAGACGTGCAGCGACCAGAGCAAACTCCAGACAGTGGTCCCCAGTAGGGAACTGGTTTTCTTAAGAGTGTAAGCAAAGGACAATTCCTGAATGGAAAGACATAATTTGAAGGCCTCTTGTATATTTGAATGTGTTCAAATTCCTGTTATTTTCGAATTTTTACACCTCATGTTGCTTCACCAATAGAAGCTGACCAAACATACTTATAAACGTGGCCAAGAGCATACTGCAAAGTTCTCATTCATGGCAAATTTTCTGAGTCATCCAGGCACTGGAACTTCTGGAAATTCCCTTTCTAGTAGAGCAACAAAGCAATTCTGTTGGCCCCAAGTTCTTGATAACTTGCTTAATGTAGTACCAGGGATTTTTTTTCTTTTCAGGTAAAGCTTGGTTTCTGGATTCTCACTTTCCCTGTGTTTCCTACTGTGAAGCTCTGAGTGGATATCTAACACTTTGCCAATGCTGTAGTGCACTTTAAGGAGACCTTCTGAAACTCCCAGGTTTCATCGTAAAGAGGATTACAATAGATTTATTGTACATAGGAAGTGAGTTACGCAGTGTTTTCTGTTAGGTGTCATTTTAACAGAGAATCTTTCTTGAAAATTTGGTGTTGGCAGAAAAGAACACTCTCGCCTGAATGAACAAATTATTTTTCTGAGCTGAGGTTTTCCCATAAACTCAGTCTTCCTTGAAGAGTTATCGATTTACTTCTTGGCTTATGAATCACAAATAAGACTAAAAGAATCAAAAGGAAAATTAAAAACATACTTCCAAGTGAGCAAAGAAATGAATCTTTTTTTTAATCTTCCTTGATATGGCTATGGCTACATGCTCAGGAGTAGCTATGTAGCTGTTATTCAAATAATTTAGCTCTTGTCGTAATCAAACTCCTCCCCCAAAATAACCATCATCTATTCAAAGGTAAACATTGTGGTGGATTTTTATAGGCACAGATGCTCATTATATTACCACGACCTTAAACTTGTATATCATTCATAATCAAATCAGGAAGTCAGTGTGTCTAGCTGGTAGGCTATGCCAGCATACAGTCCTGAAAAAAATGAGGAAAAAGAAATTCTCTTTTCTAGAAAGCGTATTGATGTTATGTATTTTTAAATATAGTGGGGAACACACTAGTGGATTTGTTTCTTGAATACTCCATGCCCTTCCCAGGTTCATATTTCCACGTGCTTTTCCTCTACCTGGAATGCTTATGCCCAACCCTTTCTTGTCCTGTGGTCTTAAATGAGAGACACAGAGACCAGCTTTCTGATTCGCTGTTCCCACCCCCACTGCATTATTCTGATGGCCTTCCTTTTTCCTCTTGCTACGTATAATATCTATATTGATATATCGATATATATATATATATATATTCGAGCTGCTTAATTTTTTTTAAAGATTTATTTATTTATTTGTACAGAACTGGGGTACAGGCCAGAGATGCGGAGGGTGAGAGAATTCACCAGAGACAGAGCGGGGAGCAGAACAGGCAGATCGACAAAGTACACTGCTGAGGGGAGCAGTGGGCGGGCCAGGAGAGGTCTGCCACGCCATGTGGTCGCCTCCGGGGCAGGCGGGAATCGAACTCATGAGGAAGTGGCTTTAGATTCTCAGTGCTGTGCTTCAACCCGCTGCGCCACCAGGGAGGGCCATGAGCTGCTTAATTTTTGTGGCTCACTTTAGTATATAAAGTTACTGTATCTCAAGTGGAGGTTGATTTACCATGAAGCCAATTAACTTTTAGCTTCAGAGGTACTTGACTTGTATTTGTAGATCATGTTATCTATACTTTGAGATTATCATTTTCTTCAAAAGGGTGCCCACATTTAATGAATATTGTGCCCTAAAAGCTGGATTTTCCTTGACCACTGTGACAGACATACTCTAGGGTTACCCCCAACGGGTCATGTCCTTGTATCATACCTTCCTCTTACATGTGATTATAACTTACGACTTGGTTCAAGGTTACAGAATGTGGCAAAGGTGGGGGGGGCAATCTTGTGATAAGGCGATGTGGTGTAAGCCCCATCTTAGCACTCTCTGAGGGATGTCCTGCTGACCTTCATGAAGCAAACTGCCAAGTTGGAAGAGGGCTGGAGAGGGCCTGTGAAGACAGCCTTTAGGAGATACCAGAATGCTCAGCTGATAGCCAGTCAGAAAATGTGGGCTCAGTCCAACAACCAGTACAAGCTGAATCCTACCGTTAACACCATGGGCTTAGAAGAGATCTCCAGATTCCAGAAAGGGAAGAAGCCTTGACCACACCTTTGAAATCCTCAGCAGAGGAACTAGCCAATCTTTGTCCATAATCCTGGCCCATGGAAACCGAGATACTAGTTTTAAGCTTGCCAACTTTGTGGTAATTTGTCACAAAGCAGCAGATAACTAATACCAATGTTCAGTGTACTGTCTGTACATGTGAAGGACTAAAAATATTTAATGACAATAGAGTCATATTCAGGCTCCTCTGGGCCCATTATTGGATTTCAGTGTTCATTTAAAGGACAGACCCACTAAATTGGAAGCCTTAAACTGAGAATTTTTCTATAACTATGTTTTTGAGTTTTTCTACCTTGAATTAAAAATATGCTGTTTTGCTTTTAATTCATCTAGAAAACTTTAGTCCAATTATATTTATTGCAGTACATTCAGCTTCATAGCTAGAATTCTACTTTTTTTTTCTGTAACCTGGTTGTTCCTCATCTAGTCTTTCTTTTGATTACTCAAGTACTTTCAGCTTCTGTTTATTATATGAATTGAAAAATAAAAGAGCATATTCAAAACAATAAGAGGATTATGTAAAAAGGTTAATTATGCCTGACCTAGGAGAAAATATTAGATCATTGAATTAAAGAACCAGATCCTAACATTTTTACTCTAGTTGTTCAATCTCTTCAAAGTTACCCCCCCCCCTAGCTTTTCTGTCTGGCTGATTTTTCAATTCTCACAATAAGAAAGTCTTCCTAGAGTTAACACCAGTTCCCCCTCCCCTCACCCCATGAGTTAGATTTTTCTAATATGTACTCTTTAACTCTGTAAATATCTCCATCAAAGCACTCTCCCCAAGAATTCTTCTTTTTGATTACTTAGATATCCCCACAGAGAGATTATTAGCAACCTGAGGAGTAGAAGAGTATATTCCATTTCTTTATTCTCAGCATGAAGCAGAACACCTGGTAGCTTGAAGGGCTCAATCTATAGTTGATGAGTGGATGGATCAATAAATGCACTGTAACTAGATTCCAGGGACAGGTGCACTAGGCAGGAAGGGCTGGAAGGAATGCAAGGCGTAGTCAAAAAAGTTGACACTGACTTAGTGGGGAGGCAGCAATGTGAGGAGAGGCAGTGTATTGGGCTGCATGGAAAAGGAGACAGGGGTATTTGGAACTGTGAGATTATGTGGACAAGAGATTTTAATGGAGTAAAGATATTTAAGGCTTTAAATAGCAAATTGATCAGTTTACTTCTTATGTATGAGGCAAAAGGGGAGTTATAATCCAAAGGCCACAAGTAGTTGTAATACACTCACTAAAATTGCTTAGTCTCATGGTTCTTATTGCTGTTTACTGGTTTCCCTGGGAGTATTTTACTGTAATTTCTTCCTGGTCTTATACTGTGGGACACAATTTGGACAGTTCATTTGGACAGAACTGTTAAGAACATAAATTAAAATTATTATGTTCCTATTGCCTAGGAAAGTGTTGTGCAGACATCTGACACCAACAAAAAACTTTCACAAGTAGAGAACCCTAGACAACATAAACTTCAGATCACTCTTTATGCTCTAACATCACATAAAGATATTTAGTGAGAAAATTCAGGTATTGCTGTTATTAATGACAACACCAATTTAAGTGAAGGGGACAGCCATTATTTGAATTAAAAAAGTGTTATGTGGGCCCTCCGTGATGGCACAATGGGTTAGGACACAGCACTGCAAGTGAGCCACAGCCACTTCAGTGCGAGTTCCATCCCTGGCCCGGGAGCTGACCCACATGGCACCGCAGACCTCTCCTGACCCACCCGCTGCTCCCCTCAGCAGTGTACTTCATCAATCTGCCTGTTCTGCTCCTTACTCTGTCTCTGGTGAATCTTCTCACTGCCCCTACACCTCTGGCCTGTACCTCAGTTCTGTGTGCATAAGTAAATCATTTTTTTAAATGTGCACGTATTTTTTTTTTAAAGTTTGATGTATAGGAACTAAGATACTAGTGAAAATTGTTAGTTATCAATTAAAACATATGAAAGCCTCCTTAGAACTCCTCTGATACACTTTCCACCATTATGAACAACCTTTTACTTATCAGTAAGTTTCCTGAGAAACGTGACTTGGGATCCAAGTTGAGAATTATGAGATTGTCAATTTGCTACACCAGAAAAGCAAGTTGACTGTATTCCACTGAAAATGGTTGCCTTTTGATCAAGTGTCTGCCTTGGTTACATAATTTTCCATTTAATGAAATTAATAATAAAAGCATTTTTTCATGAGTTTATCGGAGCTTTTATGGCTAGGTTTGAAGCCATATTAAAATTAAATGCTCAACCCCAAGCATTCTGCTGCACTTGTACATACATAATCATAGAGAACTAATCATCAAGTGAACTTAGAAATTCAAAGAACCCATGAACAGGGCTAGGTTTCAGAAGTACCCTCTATGGAAAGTTCATTTTCTTAAATATGAGTTATCTTAAATTATTTTTTCTCCATAAGTGCTGAAACTAAGAAAATGACAGCTAAATACAGAGCTAAGCCTTTGACATCTTGGGAAAGAAACAGCAATGGTGGAGTTAGCTAGAAGGCACATAGGGTATTCTTCAAGTATTTCGTTCCTCCAACAATTTTAAGGGAATTTGCGACCCACTCTGATGCAAAATTAAAGTAACATGAACACTTCTGTGGACAGCTTTTCAGCCAAAGCACACCTCAGCAACTGCAATGGAATGCCCGTAGAGTCTCAGAACTTATTCACCTGAGCACACCTCTATTCAAGCCAATAAGCCTGGACTTTGCATCTACAGTTGCCAACTTTGCTACAACATGATAACCTCCAAGTTTGTCCACATTTCAGTCTCTCTCACAATGGAAAAAAAAAATCACTTAGTTGCTTAAAACAACAACATACTGTTTCTTGCAATTGTCTTGGTCAAGAATTAAGGCTGGGCTTGGCCAGGCAGTTCTGAAAATAACCATGGCTGAAGTCACCCTTAGTCGCATTTGGTTAGTGGCTGAGCAAGGCTGGAAGGTACATGAAAGCTTCCCTAGGTGTCTGGTGCCACAATATTCTTCCACAGGACCTCTCTATCCTCACATGCTATCTTCTCCTTCCACTCTCTGGCTTGTACTTTACATCCTGGAGGTTGATTCTTGGAAAGAGTAGGCTACTTAAAAGTTAGGCCTGGGGGCTCTCCCTGGTGGCACAATGGGTTAAACTACCACATCATGAAGCTCTCCCAAGCCACTGTATCAAGAGTTCGATCCCCGGCCAGGGAGCTGACCCACATGGTATGGCAGACCTCTTCTGGCCGGCCCGCTGCTCCCCTCAGCAGTGCACTTTGTCAGTCTGCCTATTCTGCTCCCCACTCTGTATCTGGTGAATCCTCTCACCCACCACACCTCTGGCCTGTACCCCAATTCTGTAAGCATAAATAAATCTTAAGAAAAAAAAGAAGTTAGGCCTGGAACGCACATTGTCATAATAGCCTTATCCTATTAAAGTAGAGCATAACTCCACCTTAGATTTCAAAGGACAGGAAACAGATTCCAACTCTTGATGATGTGCATACAAAGAGGGAAAGGACGATAGGGAGAAAGTTAAGTGAAATAAGTCAGGAGACAGATATATATGGTGTTACCAATATGTGGTATATAGAGAAACCAAACTAAGGGTCTGATAAAGACAAGCTTAAATAGTAACCCTGAAAACTGGCTACTGAACTAATGTATCCAAAGGAAGGGGTGAGAGAAAGGTGAGAATAGAGAAGGATGCATCACGGCCTGGATTTGGTGGTGGGAACACCACAGGGACAAAACCTGAGGGAGGAATTCTAGACTTCAAAAAATAACAATAAAGTAAGCTAACAGTCACCTCAATAAAAATAAGTAAAACAAAGAAAGGGGAAATAATAGTAGTCAACCTTGGGAACAAATAGAATAATTATTTTGCCTTCCTTCAGCATAGGAGTGGGATAAAGTCCTGAGAAGAGAGGTATAGACCATATAACTCAGGCCTCCGATCAAATGCTTTGGTTACATAAGTTAAAAAAAAAATAGGAATATGATTGTATACACGTTGAAATGTTACATTGGACATAAGTACAATAAACATGTGTATAGGCAATCAATTATACATATATACACATCACACATATTCTAAATTTCATTCTTCTCATTTTCCCAAAGACAAGGGCCTATTATTTATGTTGTAGAAAAGGAAGAACATTCTAAAAGTAGTTTTGCTCAGAGCATATTACCTCAGTCACAACCAGCTTTGGGGTTTGCCACCTCCAGTCAGGGGACCCATGCTTACAAGTTCCCATGAGCACTCTGATGCTCTGCTGTCACCATGTTGAAATTCCTTAGTAATTTTTGAACAAGGCATCTGATGTAGCATTTTTATTTTTCATTGGACCTGGCAAGTTATTTAGATGGTCCTAATGTCAATATACTGCTAATTATGAAATCGTAAAATTATGATTAGACCATTTTAATGGTTCATTGAAATGTGAAAATAATAAATAGTTGTAGAAAAGATTCACAGACAAAATGTCATTCACTCATTCAACAAGTAACTATTGAGGGCAGATTTATACCTGCATTAGGAACACTTTATTATCCATGAAACTATTTTTTATAGATTCTTGTGCAGTAAAGATCAAAAAGTTTTGTGATTCCAGAGACAGATGTTCCAGAAAATGTTACTGGAAAGCTCTGAATTAACAATTCAGAGAAGGGCCAATGACATGTAAAAGCCGCCTTCCCTCAGTGCCAACCCACAGGCATGTCTTGGGCTCACTGTTCTCCATGTGTTCATGCAGCCAAGAGCAGTACGTTTACTGTCAGAAAAATCAGTTTTATTTTGCAGAATAAAGTGATTCAACTGCTAAAAGCAATCTTCTTTACAAAAAACAAAAGTAGTTTTCCCCCTTTTTACAAATAAATTTAAGTATTTAGCAATATGTTGAGCTTCACAAATTGATTTTTTTTTCTGTATGTGGTTTTAGAATTTTTTGATTAATGAATTAGAGTAATTCCTTTAGGTAGAAACATTTTGGTATGAAACACTAGATGCTTTCCAGAAACTTTCATAATTTGAAACTTAAAAGACTAGACCATGAACATGTGGTGATATTAAACTACTCACTGAAAGCTATGATGGTGAGGGAGGTATCATGATTGCCAGTGGCTTTCGAAATAAATAGTAATAAATCAAATTTCATTGTGTGCTCACAGAAAACATCGTGATAGCTCAGTTGCCACTATAGAACCAAACATTTGCTTCTAAGTAATGATAGTCTGGTAAGAAAATTGCCAATCTTCAGCTTATTCAAAAATTCCAAGTCTTTATTAAGCTCAATCAACAAATCCACAGTTTGAATTCTATTTTTGCATCTCCCTGACAAATCTTCAATTAAAAATACAATGATTTTGAGTATCACTAGGCAATGGATTAAAGTTTATACCCTCTTGTTTCTAAATATTAATATGAAATTCCAGCATCTAGGGAGTCCTCCCCCCTCTTATAAATGCTGACTAACACTGAGAAAAACTAAATCTACAAGCAAAATGTCTACACAGACTTGAGAGCTTTGTGTACACAGGCCTGTGATGTATATACACACACTCAAGTTTTTGTGTCATTTATATAAAGGATTGAAGCTCTGCCAATTTTAAAATACTTCTAATTACTTTAGTATTCTCTTAGTGCAATAAAAGATGAAGATAGTTCATGTTTGGGGGATCAGTAATAATAATCCAAAGGCAAATTGCATTTTGACTGAAGTACAGCAGACTAGATTATTGTGGGGTCAACAGTAGCTTCTAACCTCCACTGCTCCCTACGTGGTGGGAAGGGTTTATATCCATGAACCACTGATGTGGGGTTTGGCCATATACCTTCATTTTGCCAACAGGGTGCCCACAGACATACACTGAGGCTTGAAACCTGCTGTGTGGTGGGGGGCTGGGCCTTTCTCAGGCGCATATGGGACCGCCGAGACAGGCTATCGGTAGCCGTGGTGTAAAGAGAATCAGGAATACATATAAGGGACTCAGTTCCTAGCTTCATCTTAGAGCCAAGTCCAAAAATATTCAACCAAAATCACAAAATATCAGCCAACCTGTGAAACCTACGAGAAAAATAAAGACTTGCTAAATGCATTGAATTTGGGCTGTTTAAATACAGCACAACGGTAACAATACTTAACTGATTCCACGTACTATTCAGAGAACTACACAGGTTATTTTTCAGCTCTTACAGAGCAAAATCTGATTCAATATCAACCAGGGCAAGGAACATTAGATTCACTGCTAGAGTTATTAAACTGAATCTTTAACATCAGTGACTTTAAAATAATTCTCTACAAAAATTTTACAAAATTACTAAACCTTCATTAGATGTAATGCACATTAAGCATACTAAGCATTTACTAGTAAGCATGCTTTAAGATACCCATTAATTTCTATAATCTTATGCCATCAATGGTAAGTTCATCCTGACATTCAGCAAATACATTTTAACGTCTAAGTTACCAGGCACATGTGAGCATCATTTAGACCCGGTGTGCACAGGAATGGTCAACAGTTCAATAAGCATAGGAAAAAAGGTCCATCCGAAAACTGACACATTCTCCTTGTCACCTTTAACTTATGTTGTCTCAAGTGGTTACTATATCCTCACCTTGACTATCACCAGCAATTACTACATATTACTGTTCACTGCATTTCTCAATCTCATGTTTTTTACTACTTTCTAGATTTACAGAATTTTAAATAAAGTGATACCAAAAGGAAAATTCTCCAGGGAAACCTATCTTTCTAATTTGGTGTAATTACATTTTGACCACTATACTCTGTGAGATGTATGTTCTACTAACTTCAAGCAATTACTTAGCTTCACTTTGCCTCAGTTTCCTTCCTCATCCATGGAATGGCCAAATGAATTATACCTATAAATCTGGGGCATAGAAATGATCAAGTGCTATATCTGAAAACACAAATTTGTTATTTTTTTGCCATTTGTTTATTGAGAGTTTTTCAGTCATATCATATTTTCTCTTTACAAAACCTCTGCCTTTCACTATTTCAGTAATATATTTCTTGTACAGTCTTCTACAGAATAAAAATGCACGTCTTAACAAAAGTAAAGACAAACTTATATGGATCAACTTTCTTCTAAATTTCCATTTTAGCACCGCGATTTGGATATACTGGAGTGTAAGTTTATTAACTATGCAATAGTCCAAATCACTCAAAAAAAGATCTTGTCAACGAACAGTTTGCTATTATGATGGACAGATTTGTGCCAGAGTTGTAAATGTTTCATAAAATATGTATGCTGTTTTGTTTTATTTGGTTTTGTTCCTCTTTATTGCTCCATTATGTTTTTGTTTAAAGTTTATGTGTCTGGTTCAGCTATATAGCTTGGTCTTTGCTAAATGTCTTCTTAGTGTTTACCTTCAGGCAGTTTATCCAATCACCAGTCCAAGAATCAGAAAAAAAAATTAGTTTCATTCAAACAGTAAATGGTTAATATAACAGAAGACAAGAATGGTTGGTTAAAGCCATTTTTGAGTTTTTCAAATATTATATCTACATTAAATACTTCCCTTTATGTTTTCTTGCCTATATTTCTTATACTCACTGCCATCTCAGATGTCTATTTAAACCCCTTTACACATCGTTAAAAATATCAAATTACAAAAAAACCCTGAGTTTAAAAAACTCCATTTGCTAAGATTAAAATTCATATTTAAAGACCTAGATTTAAAAACTAAAGTTTAAAAGGAAATACTCGTTTTGATTTAAAAACCCAATATTCAGTTACTCAGTTTGAATAACTTCCTGAAAATGACAGTAAAGGTACACATGCCTGAACAGCTCACATTCAATGTAGGCACAATGGAACCTGATTTTAATAATTCCAGAGGGTTTTTTAAATTCTGGAAAAGCATCACTCTAAGCAATGAAGAAATTAATTACCGTAAGGCCTGCTGATTCATTCTGAGAAAATAAACTTTTAAATATACTCATCCTAAGAATC
This sequence comes from Condylura cristata, assembly GCF_000260355.1. Taxonomy (NCBI): domain Eukaryota; kingdom Metazoa; phylum Chordata; class Mammalia; order Eulipotyphla; family Talpidae; genus Condylura; species Condylura cristata. Next base: position 12,126,284 of record NW_004567128.1, read on the forward strand.
AACTCATGTCTTATATTGCACATGATGGAAAAAGGCCCATAAACTATATTGCACATGATGCCATAAAAGGCACCACTGAAAACAGAAAAGGGCCTCTCTGATGTAAATACCAATTATTATACAATAATCACAATGATTAATTTCCCAAGAATGTATAATAAACACACACATTCTTTCATATGAATTATAGGTGCATTTAAACAGAGCATTATGCTTGTAAACACTGACATTTTTAAGAGTTGAAAACAAATTAGAAAAAAGAAAGTATTCATTTTAACAGAAACACAAATGACTCAGTCTAGTAAAAAGCAGATAATGAGTTGTTCCACTTTGCCATCATAATGTGCATTTAATATGTTGTCCTTCACATAGCAACATGCCACCATCAACAAAACGTATGCTTTGTGCTGTTTTTTTTTCCCCAAACAGTGATAATGAGCATTTTTTGAAGTAAATACAGAGCTTCATTTTGCTAAACTCTCCATAGCAATAACCAGCAGTTCTGAGTATCTAGGTATAACTCTTTGTGATTCCACTTTTGACTTGAATAAGACAGATAATAGTCCACTAGAAAAAAAAAAAGACAGGTATTCTTAAATACAGCTAAATCAAAAGTCTATCTCATAAGGGTCTTTGCAACTGCCTAAGAAGCCTTTATCATAGACAAAACCCTGTATTTTTTTTCCTTATAAAGACTTTAATATTAGTTTATAATTGAGGTCAATTTTAACCATCCTTTTGATTATCAAAATATGACTAATTACCAAGGAAAGGTTAAAAAAAAAAGTACTGAACAAGACTGATTACAATACAAGAAACTAATTAAAGTTGCTTATATACTGTCAAGGAATCTTTGCTAACTGGCCAGAAAAAGCCACCACCTCTGACACCATCTTTGTCTTGTACTCAGTCTAAACCTTTTTCTTCGCAAATAAAATACATATGTAAATATTTACATATATGCAATGTTTTGAGCTCCTAGTGTCTAAATGAACCAAATTTTTCTCTGCCTGGTGGATATTCCTATATATATATTTTTTAATTTCAAAAAGGTTTTTAACATTACTTCTTTTGCAGGTAAAACAGGTCACTAGTATTTAAATGTAATTTTGTCTCTTTCAAACCCCCATTTTTTCTCCCTGAATCCCTATCAATTTCTTACTTAGCCAATGAAAATTCTACCAACTTCCTGGTCACACCATGATTCATATGCTGTTATTATATTTGTTTGGCAGATTACTCCTTTCTAGCCATTTCACTTGAAATTCCTTTCCTAGAATCTATGCATGGTCTATAAATGCTAAAATCAATTGTCTTTATTAAGCACCAGTGAGAAACAATAAAGTGGTCTCATTCAACAACCTCTTACAATAGAAAGTGAGGCCTAACAAATGAACGTGTGACCACACACAGGTAAGCTGGGGGCGCCTCTCCGCAGCCCAGTGTCCTGCTTTCAGCTCAGTTTCCACGCGTCAGTCCTCACTGTGTTATCTGGCCTTTGAGATGCCTTTAAAATACTAACATATTAGAGAAAGTTAGTGCTTCTTACATTTTTAAGTTATTGCAATGGGAAAGAGCAAATGAGTTTTTAAATTCTGTTGATTTCCATCCATCCATCCATCCATTCATGAATGAATGACTACAGGTCCAGCTTTTGGCATGGTGCTTGGCCTTATATCTGTTAACTTACTGGCAAGCCAAAAGCAAGCTCAAAATAAAGGCATTACGAAACCCTAAATGCCCCCACACATACCTCCCTGCCACACACACAGATGCATAAGCACGCACAAAACCTGTCAGAGCTAATAAACTCAGCAAAACTGCTTTAGGCAAAATGTCTAGGAAATGTGTGCTGTATTTTTCTACTCAGTAACAACAAACATTCTAAAAAGATAATTAGGAAAACCGTTCCACTTAAAATAGCACAGAAAATAAATACCTAGAAAAAATTTTTTTAAAGGTATGAATGATTGTACGGTAAGTCAAATGCCAGGCTTTTATGCCACTGGCCTCTGTGGTTACCACCTGTGGCCTGAATGCAGAAAGCACTTGGGGGTGTGCATGGAGCGAGCGTGCCTGATTGTGGACACCTGCAGCAAGGTGTAGGCATACTGAGTGCACACCTGAGGCTGGAGGCAGAGGCTGTTTGAGGGTGTATCACTCAGAGAGGACAGCAATGGAGAGGCAATGAGAGGACGCGACAGGGGAAGAGACCACGAGAGAACAGAGGAAAGAGCATATAGACATTCACAGGGGACCCAAGTTGCTGTCTCCCTGCTGGCTTGTTGCCCCTGTGTGCTTTAAAAAAAAAAAAAAACCTGTGGGGATGATACCAAGGGCCCCGAGGTTCTTTTAAACTGCCTGAACCAACGATGGGCCTGCCTGGCCAGGGGTGGTTGCAAAGCAATGATCAAACAATAATAAAATTGAGGGCTAAAGAGTTGTCTAATATTGATTAAAGATTTAGCTTTGTTTAATCTGTAAATCTCTCTGTAGGCAGTAAAATGGGGCATTTGTTAGGTTCACCTTAAGGAAACAAAATGGGGGCTAGCAAAAGGCCCTATCTACCTACAGGGTCTTTCCTATTATCTTCAAAGGAATGACTGAATTAGAGAATTACAATTCCGCAGCCCTTATTAGGTTCACAGGTGAACAGTGATTTTCCTCAATGACCGCCAACAGCACCACAAAGTGAACAGGTGCTGCGTATGTCGTAATGGAAGCGCACGGGGTCACTGCTGCGCGGCCCACTCCAACAGAGACGAAATTTAACCTGAACAGGCTTCTTAGCGTAACTATTGAAGATTATGGTTCCTGGATTTTCTATAATGTTGTTTATGATTGAGAATTTCTACAATAAAACAATTTTAGTGTAAATGTCTCTACATTTGAAAACTCAAGTAAATGGAACCTTTTTTACAATATATAAATTACTACATAGCTTCATAAAGATTAATACCTTCACCGAATAACAAAACTGAAACCCTCCAAATGTTCCAGGACCAACCAGATTTATAGACTATCTCCCCAAATGATGAGGAAAAGCTAATCGCCATATTCAGCAAACTCTTCCAAAGATGGGAAGATTCCTGGACCACTTTAACAAGTTAGTTCTCCTTGATACAAAAACTGAAGGGGTATGCCCCAAGGAAGGAATATTCTAGATTCATACTATATTCAGCACAGCAGTGAATTCAACAAACAGGCTGTATTCAAACAAAGCAAAGATTATACATCACATTAGGGAGAAAAAACAAAAAACAAATTGGACTTCACTGTAACAGAGAAAGCATTTGATCATGCTCAGAAGAAAAAAAAATTAAAAAGTCAACACTAGTTCATGGTAATAAGTTTCAGCAAACTTCCATTAGAATGAACCTTTGGCAAAATCAACAGTAAACATATTTAAAGAACAAGTTCACAATAAATGGGGAGCTCCCTGGTGCGCAGGGGCTAACTGTAGCCACTGCTGCAGGAGTCTGATCGCCTAGCAAGCAGACCTTTCTTGTCTCGCTCTATGCTCCCCTCTGCAATGTTTCAGTGGATCTGCCTGATCGGCTGCCCACTCTGTCTCTGGTGCATCCTCTCACCCTCCACCCCCACACCCCACTCTCCACCCCCACTCCTGTCCTGTAACCCAGCTCTTCTATGCGTAAATTTAAACAAAATCTAAAAACAAAACATTCACAATAAAGTCCAGAGCAGGGCAAAGGCATGGTACCAGTGCCACTGTGCAAGCGTGGATTGGATTGGATAGTAACAATCATCCTCCAGGGCGCCAAAATACAAGTCGTGAAGAGTAAGAGATCATAGAAGTCTCTTAAAACGCCTAAGAAACTGACTGCCAAATTTTCAAATACATAAGGCATCTCAAGAAACTGAATAACAATAGCAAAATTAGGAGTCTAGTCACACAAAATAGGAGCAGGGAAAACATATCATTAAAAACAGTAGCAATGTCCAACATTTATCTACAAAAAGAACGAGTATGTCCCGACACTTGTAAAATCTTTAAGAATTTGGACGGAAGTAAAACAAGTCTCAAAAAGCAACCTTATATGTTTATGTGTGGCGAGCAAAGTATTTTAAGGTGCCGGTTTTGCTTACATAACTTCCGAATGTTTGCCTTACCTGATGGGTTTGGCCTCGGGTCACCAGAACAGAGGTGGCTCAGCCCCTACAGGACGTCCAGGTGAGAGACACTGAGAACTGAGAGGAGAAGCCACTCTAAAAGAGGTCACAAGAAGTCCAGCTACTGTCAGCTTTGCTTGGGAGGGGAGGTTTGCGGGTGTCCCACGCATGGTTGCTAAGCTCCTTTACTTCAACTGGGGCTTCTGAGCGAAATGAGCGCCTTGTCTGAGGCCAGCTGACTTGACTCACAGAGGGAGACTGGCAGGCCCTGCCTAAAGCCAGGAATGAAGCGCTCTGTGAGTTTTTCCCAATTGCTCCAAACTCAGAACTGTGGGAGAGGTGAGCAGGCCCCACCCGGCGATTAAGTAGAGACGCCAAGTGCCCGTGGCCGGAAGTGCTCGCCCCGACTTCCGCCCCAGCTGCTGTGACTCAGGAGACTGGGCTGAGAGGTGTGGCCTACATCACTACAGGACTGACAGGTGTGGAAATGAGTACATTTTCTTAAAAGTGGAGACAGGCCCCGCCCAGAACAGGTGCCTCCCACCCCCACAACCGTGGCTTGCCCCTCTCCCATCACCACTCCCAGCGACTCCGTGGTGGCTCTGTGGACTAAAGCCCCCTACTGGGGAATCGGTGGGACGGAAGCCAAGTCAGTGGTCCGGAGATTGGCAGGGGATCAGTTTTCGTATCTGAGTTAAAACAGAGGTGACTAGCCTCAGCAGAACAATGGGTGATCTCTGTGTCTCACCCGCCTCGCATCTTAGGGGCTCCTTTAAGAGAACCAATGGCGGCAGCTTTCCTTGGAGCTGGGGTAGAATCTCACCAAATCTTGCTCCTTCTTCTAGGGTGAAGTCTTCATCAGCCTAATTACTTGCACTCCTGAAACTTGTCAGCATGCCACGAGGGCAGAAGAGTAAGCTCAGGGCCCGCGAGAAACGCCGCCAGGCCCGGGGGGTTACCCAGGAAATGGAGGGTGCTCAGGCTACTGAAGCAGAAAGAGAACCCATCTCCTCTGCTTGTCCTCACTCTGAGGCCAAACCTCAGGAATTGCCTGCTGCTGCGACACCCAGAGCTCCTAAGGAAGCTCAGGGAAGCTCCGCTACCACCAATACTGATGCTGCCGAAGTTTCACCGGCCAATCCAGATGAAGGTGCCAAAAGCCAGGAGGAGGCGAACCCCAGGTCCTCCAGGAGCGCTGAGGTCATGCGCAGAGATCCTCTCAACAAGAAGGTGGTTTTACTGGTGCAGTTCCTGCTGCAGAAGTATCAAAAGAAAGAGCCAATTACGAAGGCAGACATGCTGAAGTTTGTTATCAAAAAGTACAAGAGTCATTTCAACGAGATTCTCAAGAGAGCCTCTGAGCACATGGAGCTGGCCTTTGGTGTCGACCTGAAGGAAGTGGATCCCATCAGGCACTGCTATGCCCTCGTCAGCAAACTAGATCTCACCACCGATGGAATCATGCATGACGACGGGTACATGCCGAAGACCGGTCTCTTGATGATCGTGCTGGGCGTGATCTTTATGAAAGGCAACTGCGCGACAGAGGAAGAGGTCTGGGAAGTGCTCAACATGATGGGTGTGTATTCCGACAGGAAGCACTTCATCTATGGGGACCCCAGGAAGGTCATCACTCACGATTTGGTGCAGCTCAAGTACCTGGAGTATCGCCAGGTGGCCCACAGTGACCCTCCGCGCCACGAGTTCCTGTGGGGTACAAGAGCCCATGTGGAAACCAGCAAGATGAAGGTCCTTGAGTTCTTAGCCAAGGTCCACGACACCGTGCCCAGTGCCTTCCCCGCCTGGTACGAAGAGGCTTTGCGAGACGAGGAGGAGCGAGCCCAAGCCCGAGCTGCCGCCAGAGCTCGCACTGCTGCGGTAGCCAGCGCGCGAACCAGGACCCTGACCGGCAGTTCCTCCCACGGGAAGTAAGAGCTGACGCTGATCCTGCCCTCTTGCCTTGACACGGTGAGTCAGTCTTCTAACCGTGGAGGACCAGGATGGGGATGGAGGAGCTGTCTGTCACCTCTAGATTCCTGTTGTATATTGGTAACTTGGCATTTTACATCTTTCTTTTTTTAGGTTTTACTTCAAGAGTTGAAGTCTGATGCAGATTGTTTTCTTTGTGGAAGAAATGGGCAGTCGACATTCTAGAGAGTGGCTGGCCTAGGCGGGCCTGGAGAGAACACACTGTTCTCTGTGTTCCTGTTCCATGTGGTAAACATAGTTTTAGCTCTCCTTTTTCTCTTTCCTTACTTTTCTTGTATTAACTTTTAGATACTGCGTTTTTAACAGAAGGTTTAATACAGAATATAAATTTATGAATGCTTTAGTTTATATCTACTACAATTCAATAGGTTCAGATTAGTATTATTTCATAAAGCAAATTGAGAAACCTTTCATAGTCCTTGAAGCTGAATAACAAAACATGGCGCTCTAATAGGCATTTCCATCAAAATGTGAAAAAAGTTAGCATTAACATTTTGAGATCAAAAAACAGAGGAGAAAACTATACAACGTTCAGTTCTTGCTTTCCCTTAGCCATTTCACTGTATAGTTCTGTAAAAATAAAAGATACCAACTTGGATTTGCTTGGCTTATTAAAGAATGTAGGATAAATAAAATGTTTATAAACTAACTCACTGGCTCGTTCATTCTCCAGTTATTAAGGGAACATCTGCTCCTTGAAAGTCACTGTGTTAGAAATGCAGAACCAACATCAAAACACCCTGCCCTAGAATTTTGCCAAGAGGTGGTAATCTCATAGGGAAGATTATAAACTACCCTCTGAAGCTACAGGGAAAATAAGGAATGGGGAAGCAGGGTGGCAGGGAGGGTTGGGAGAAGAGGCTGGGGGGCAGTATGTGACTGAGAACAGTAAGGTACACGTTCCTTGAGAGATGGTTTGGGGGTGGGGAGACTGAGTCCCCTCAGCGGGGTGTATGCTTAACGTTAGTTATCTCGGTGGTAAATTAGGTGAAGCTATGGAACAGTGAGCAGAGGCCAGATATAAAGATGGGATTTCTCAACACTGAAGGCCAAAACCTTGGAATGGAAACCTTCCCTTACGGGGTACTTTATTACCATCAATAAACCAGAGAAGAACTCCCCCTGGAGCAATAAAGGCAGGGCCCAGAGCACTATCTGGTTGTTTTATGCACAGCCTCTTGGAGGGATTTCTGGAAAAATAAAAGTGACACTCCATTCAGAAGGACAGGAAATTACTGTGTTGCCTCTGCTTGTCCTGAACTGGGTTTACACCCAAACCCCAATGCCTTAACAGGGCCTTTTAGTTAGGTTATCTTGAGTTTATCTTGGCAAACTCTAAGGGCGGGCTCTATATTTAGTTATGGTGAAATGAATGAAATTAGGGGTGGTTCGGATGGAAAGGGGCCTAGAAAGGAAGTTGCTGGTCCTGGACACACATTCTAGAACCTCTGATATGCACTCAACTGGGAGAAGATTTCCCCACATTCAATTCAACATATCCTCAAATGTGAACAACAACAACAACAAAAAACTGTTTTGTCTTACTTGCTAAGCAGCACTGTGGATTAATTTGGTGTTATTTGTCCTAGAAAGCTGCATATTCTATCCTGTGACAGCTCCTGAATTAATAAAATTAATCTCTCCAGGGGAAAGGGTGGTGTCACTTGCTATTTAAAAAAAAATCTCAAGCAACTGCCACTCATGAAAGACATTATTTTCCAATTACTCTGCCAAATGCTTCATATCCATAACATACATTCCAACAGCCCTACAAAGTAGCGCACATCAGGAATACTTGCAGATGAAGAGATGAAGAAGCTCATGTGGCTACTAAGTAAAAGTGTTGGGATTAACACTCCGGTCCAGATTGTTCTAGAACCCATACTTTTCCTTAACATCAGCTCCTTTGCCTGGAGGCAGACCCTCTGTCTCATTATTCTGTATTCTTAAGGTTCTCTAACCAAAGTATCAAAATCAGTCCTGATGAGGGAAAATGTACATGCCCATAAAGTACAATGAGGGGATTGTCTTTGACTTCTATTTGCTGAGAATGCTTCCGGTCCCTCACCCAGGTTTACTTGAAGGCTGACCCTGCTCGGTGCCAGCACCAGTCCTGGATCCTGAACCACCACTTTCCTGTATAATGGCACTTTCCCACGGGCACTCCCCGGTGTTCCCACCCACCCAAATCGGAACCTCATATGCTACCCAGCTCTTCCCTGTGTTGTCTGGAGTCTGCAGCCTGTTTCCTGTGATGCAGACAGTCATGACTCACCCCTCCTTCTCTGGATTAGAACATTCTACCTCTGCAGGTTGTGCCTTGGAGGTCACGTCCTTCATCCCCTTCAGTGGAGCCCTGTGAAGTTTAGATACCTGGTCACCACAGCCACCATCATATCACTTTGTTACAGCAAACAGAAAGTATGTTCCAAATGAGCCGGTGATTAGTCATTTCTTACAGACATGCTGCTTCCCAGGAAGGAATTGAAGTGGCGGGGGGGGGGGTTTATAAACAACTCAGATAGTAGGATTGTAAAGGTGTGTGTTATTTGAGACTGGGCACTGACCACCTGCACCAATGGGAGAGCTCCCTCTCTTTGGTCGATAACCAAAGCCTCCCTTGTCATTTGGAGATGAGGGAGACTGTGGGAATCTGTATGGCAAACATCTACTGAGTCTGAACTCCTCACGATCCCAGAGTCCTTCTGAGAAGAGGAACGCAGTTTTCTTGATAGACATGCTGGCTTCTTACAGCCACCATCGGAGTCATTCAGCATCCTTCGTCTGTCCCTTATCTCAGTACTTTCCTCAGACAAAAATCCTGGTTTCTCAGGTCCCTAATGGCACCTGTCAAAGGGTCCTGCATACTCAGTCATGCTGAGGGTCACTGGGACACAAGCTAAGGCTTTGATCATGCTTCAATACAAGGAGAACGTTCTCACCCTATTGAGATACTAGAATTTATTTCAGAGGTGAGTGCAAAAGCTGAGCCCTCCCTACTGAGATTTTATAGGATCCTTTTGAAAATGTAATGTGAGCCAACCTTTGAAAGCACCTCCTGTGTAGTAGGATGGCAAGATACAGAAGATTCATAACGAATTCTAATAGCTGCTGTTTTATTGAGCACCTACTATGTAAGAGTGTATGGGAGAGATTGGAGGTGTTCCCACACTGCTGTTGTGCTGTGTGGTGGGAGGGGCCACCTCCCTGGGGCACTGGTACTTAAGGAAGGGTCATGTGACTACGGCTGACACCTAAGTATTAATAGAAGCAACATTTGTCCTTTCCATGGATGAAACAACATTTCATTCAGCATCAAACACTTGCTGAGACGTGGTAGCATCTAATGGGAGCAGCCTGGAAGCCTGCATGGTCTGAGAGTGGAGGTGTCATGTCATGATTTTCTAACTTAACATCATTTTAAATTTTGCTTTATTCCAAGAGACTATGCAACTACTTCTGATTCTTTGCTCTCTTGTAGGGACACAGTCATTTATGCAAATTCTTAATTCTTCAGTGATCTCGTTTCTATCATATTTCTTTCTGCTGGCCTATTGGCCTGTGTGGTGGTGATATGGAGTCTTGTGGGTAGAAATCTGAGTTAAATGAAGTGGACTCAGGCTAGAGCATGCACTACACAGCCCTGTGCCCTCAATTAGGGCAGGTAACTCATCAGCAGTTAAGATAGCTATGAGCTAAGACTTTGTCCCTCTGTGCAGGAAAATCTACCGTCAGAGGAAACCACACATCCAAACGACCATTGCCTCTTTCTTTCCAGGAATTGTTTTGAGGTGGAGAAAGATAAAGAAAAGCATGAGCAAGCAGCAAAAGCTGGAGCAAGAGGAAGTGTTACTGAATCAGAAGGCTCTTTAACTTTGAGCAATTAATCCCCCACACAAATTTTGAAAACTCAATAGTAGATTTCAAGTGCGGTGAGTTGATGCTATAGGAGAGGGGCAGCAGCTGCCTTAAGCCTGAGAGCCCTGGGGGATCCCTTTTTTATGGGTTAGTTGCCAGGGTGGAATACCAGGATAGAGCTGGGCTACCCTGGGGCATGCACAGATGGTTCCCATGTCACATATTCACTAGCATTTAAGTCACCACCCAGAGGTGTGCATTTTAATGTGGGAATGAGTCATAGGTGACTTCAAGGTCAGCCTTCTGGCGTGGTGTCTGCATGGCCGGTAGGCTTCATGCACATTGGCTGAATTCCCATTGGCCTGGGGGCTCGATAACAGGAAGGTTAGGTTAGCAAAGCATAGGTCCAAGGGAGTCCTGCGACAAAAGGAGGGCTCTGTAGAAAATCATCTTGAATTCTTTCAATTCCTCTACTGTTTTTCTCAGTGTTTTTACTTTTGACTATCCAACTAAAATTTAACTTTCCTGTAAGAATGATATCAGGGCCCTCCCTGGTGGTGCAGCGGATTAAAGCGCAGCATTATGAAGCTCTCCACAGGCACTGCAGCACTAGTTCGATCCTGGGCCTGGGAGGTGACCCACAAGGTGGAGCAGTCCACTCCAGACCTACCCATTGCTCCCCTCAGCAGTATATTTCAGTAGCTCTGCCTGTTCTGTTCCCCACTCTGTCTCTGGTGAATCCTCTCATGACCCCACACCTTTGACCTATACCCCAGTTCTTGTATGCATAAATAAATAAATCTTAAAAGGAATGATTTAAATATCATTAATACCAAGAATTCTTTGGTTGAGATGAGGTGCTTTTAAAAAACTAAAGACCAAAATTTAACTGACTACATTCAAAAATCTAACTCTCTTTATTAAATGATTCACAAATTGGACATCATCCCACCTTAGCAGATACGAAAGGGACTCTGTAGAGTTGTGCAAAATAGAAAACTCTTATACCCAGAAAAGGGGCAAGACAAGGAAAGAAGGAATTGTTTCAGGAAAACTCACCTTCCTTTGGTGGTGGAGGTGTTACAGGGCACCCCAATGTGAATTGGGTTGCCCGTCTGTGGGTCTTCACCCGCGCGTTTACGATTCAATCGTATTATGGACACACTCAAAAAGGTCAAATAATGGATTTATTTATAAGGAGAAAGGTAAAGGAACAACCCAGGGAAAGAGGGAGAGAAATACAAGTTAACTAGCATGTCCTACCAGTTCTGCTGACTTGGACTCCACCGGCCGCTGAAAACCGATCGCGAGCCAAAACGGTCAGCTGCGGACCACCAGGTCCCCCCCCAGAGCCCACATGTCCGGTTTTATCCCAACCTGGCTGCTCAGCTCCGCCCTCACGTCCCGGCGTGCTTCTCCTTGGTACTGATGGGATTTGGAGTTCCAGTATCTGGAGTGGGGCAGAGTCCATGAAACCTGTACCTGTTACAGAGATAGGGCATGGGACCCCTCAGACAGATTACCTTGCTAATATTGACCAGAAAGTTTCCATTAATTAAAGTTTACATTCCTGGGAAGGGCTGGAACTGAAATTCAGTGATGTCAAGTCTCTGGTTAGTGATGTGGGTTTCACACAAGTGACTCCATTTTGAACCTGTGGTCTCTTTTTAAACAAATCTCTGCAGATATGTTAATCTACCCAAATTAATGGAAATGACTTAGGTCACTGCAAGACTAGATGCTTATAAGTATGTCATTCCTAATGGCATGAAGAGTTTAAGAAGAAGAACTATAGGGCCCTCCCTTGTGGCGCAGTGGGTTAAAGCACAGCACTAAGGAACTAAAGCCACTGCAGTATGAGTTTGATCCCGACCCGGGAGGTGACCCACATGGCGCCACAGACCTCTCCTGACCAGCCCACTGCTCCCCTCAGCAGTGTAATTCATCAGTCAGCCTATTCTGCTCCCCACTGTCTCTGATGAATCCTCTCACCGTCCCTGCACATCTGGCTTGTACCCCAGTTCTGTATGCATAAATAAATCTTTAAAAAACAAAAAAAAAGCACAGCACTATGAAGCTATCTGCAGTCACTGCAGCATAAGTTTGAGCCCAGGCCAAGGAGCTAACCCACACACATGGTGTGGCAGACCTCTCCTGACCGGCCTGCTGCTCCCCTCAGCAGTCAGTATATTTCAGTGGATCTGCCTATTCTGCTCCCCGCTTCCTTCTCTGGTGAATCTCTCACCCTCACACTGTAACTGGGTGGTCCCTAGGAGAAGGGAAGTTCCAGGTTCCCTGCCCCACCCAGAAGGAGGGTGGAACTGAGCAGAGAAAAAGGAGAGAGAAGAGAGAAGGAAGGCAGATGGAGAAGGAGGAGACCTAAGGAAGCCACATGGAGCAGCAAACATG
>NW_004567128.1:12138925-12150229 GCF_000260355.1 Condylura cristata
CTTCAGGTGTTTGATTCAGAAGTTACATTCTTTGTGTTCCATATTGTATATTCACTGTATTAAAGTCACTTTTCATTAAAGCTTTATATGTTTTGTCTTGCTGCGGCGGATGGCAGAACCCACTTAGAGCAGGCAGGTTTTGGGACTTCAGGGGTGCCTCTCTCTGAATTGAGGTGCCCTATAACAACACCTCTGGTTTGTATCCCAGTTCTTCTATGCATAAATAATCTTTTTAAAATAATGAAAGAAAAAGAACTGTATTCCCATATTTTTCCATCATCTAAGTTAAAGGGGATCCTAATGGGATACTAGGGCCCCCGTTACCATACTTATGTAATAATTATCAGTCAGGTCTCATCCTTCAACAGCACAGATGGATAAGCTTGGAGCAAACCAGCCTCTGTTGTCTGCTCCACCCGCTGAAAATGAGAGGAATCGACTGAGGCACCACTCCTAAGCCCCAGGAAGGACTCTTGAGACCCTCTGGTCAAGATTAAAAAGTGGACTCCACAGACACAGGTGAGGGCAGGCCAAAAGTCAGCATTAATTGATTAGCCAAAGAGCAAGCTGAGAACTCTGGGGAAATTTCTTTGGGCATATGAGAGACTCTGATACTCTCAGGACTAGGAGTTTATATAGGTCTTAGGGCTGGGATTTGAGGACAAAGGAATTAAACTATATTAGCTGTGGAAAGCAAGGAGAGTGGACTTGGCTAAAGTCCCTTTGTCCATCTGACCGTGGTCATTTCTTGTGGCCAGTTGTGTGCGCCCATCAGCTGTAGCTTGGTGGTTGTGCAGGGTTCGTGACCATCTCATGGGTGAGCTTCTCATGGAAACTGGAACCTGCAATTCCAGTCTGATCTGGTTGAACTTAAGGTCTGGAAAGAGCTCAAGAATGCACAGGCTGGGGGAAAATTAACAAAATAATAGCACTATGGACCAAGGAAATTTATGGCAGCAGATAGCTGAACCTAGAGCCCCATTTACTTAACCTCTTGTTGACCAGCAAATAGAAACAATGGGAACAGCGTCATTAAATCTGTCTTGATTTTACTCCTAGGACGCTTTCTGTCTCACTGCCTTCTGAGATGTCTTTGATCCTCTCTATTCTTAGAGTGGTAAAAGAATGCCAGCTCAGTCTTCTGTAGCTAATTCCTGCTGAATGTAGGTACAGTCCCTGCCTACAGGTGTGTTAGAGTGCAAGTCTGTCTCCACAGGGAGAGAACCATGGGGCTCGTGTTTGGGACAGACTGAAACCCTTGTAATATCACCATTTTCACATGCAGTTGTTGAATGTTTGACACCAAGAGCTAAAACAGACAAAGCCCCACCATTACAATGATAAGAGTAACTACCAGGACCCCTGTAAGTGAGGAGACCCAACGTCAACATCCTATAAACAAGTCCTATGATTTTGGCATCCCTTGAATTGCAATTGTTTGGAAGTTAGAATGTCTTCAGCCTTTGAGGCCAAAGGGAACTAAGTAATGCAGGAGAGAAGGGCCAAAGATCAAAAGAAATAAGCATCTTCTACTAACAATGGCCTTAGGACTGGATGAGGCGCCCATCCATCCAAACCAATTATAAAAGAATTTGTTTATAATAGTAGCCCAGGGTCAGGATTCAAGTATTTTCAAGATGCCCCCACCTAGGAAGCCACCTTCTTTCTGTTCTTTCAGTTCCCAGCCAGTCCTGGAGTTCCCTTCAAGGTTGATATTCATTTGTAAATACAAGTCTCAGAAAGTTAGATATATATTTTTTACTTTTGTACACTCTCTAAGTTTTGAGAACAATTTAACCATGTAATTCCCCCATTCCCCCATTTGAGTGTTGTATATACCTTAAGAACGTGATTTAACACCTCTCAGGGCAGGCTGTGCTCTGGGAGTGTAAATGAGGACTATTCACCATAGAAGTGGAATTTGGAACTCTAGTGGGAAAGGATTCAGACTGAGTGTCTATACTTAAATGTGGCAGGTGTCACCCAAACATAAGTCCACAGAGTCAGAAGTTGAGAGGGACTGGAAAAGGATGGGGTCTCTTGGTTATATTTTGATCATAGGTACTTCTCATCCAGAACATGAGCTGTCTTTATTCCGACTCCAAATACTTTCTTCTAGTGTTCCTCAATGTTGATGGGGCTGACCAACTCCTACTTACTCAAATGTTTCAGGAACCTGTTTCTATCTCTCATCAGGTAACCACTTCGGACATACAAACTTGGTGCACAAAGAAGAAAGATAAACTACCAAAAAAATTATGTCAACGTATGAGCAATATAGTATAGAGGGTGTTAGTGGGTGGAAAATCCAAAATATATGGGTAAATATAGTTCACCATGAAGCCAAGTATAAATGGTTAATTATGTTTAGACTAAGAACACAAAAGGAAAAAACGGGGTCCTCAGAGGTGCCTGCCCACTGTGGAATTAACTCTGATCCCTCTGGGCTCTCTGACTTCTTTCAACTCAGAACAGCGCTGACAACAAATAGGGAGTTCTCCTCATTAACATAAAAAGTCAAGAAGCTATTAAAAAGCCCAAGTGTCCAAGTGTATTTATACGGGACCAGCAGAGGACCACAATTTAGGGAGGACATGTTCAGATCTGAAACTTGAAACGTTCCCAGGAGGGACAAAAGTCAGCGTTTGTTTATGGAGTCAGGATGAGGTAATAGATGAGGTAACGCATAGGTGAGGAGTCAGGTCAGAGTGGTCAGGCACAGGATCACACCGTGCAAGTTCACTTTGTCAGTCCTTTCAGACAGTCTCATTCTTGATGGCTTCGTTGAGTCTTGGCAGTTTTCCCAGACTATATAGGACAATCTCTTTTGAGACAGCTTGTCTTGGGATGACGGTTTCTTATACACCCTTGGTCCACTGAGTATTCCAAGGCCTGTGTGGTCCTGTACAAGAGGGTGTCCCTGGTAAACAGCAGAATGTGTAGGATACCTCCTTGAGGAAGAGGGCCAGCTTCCCAATTTTCTCACCCTACAGCAGAAGCACTCATCCTGGTGGCGAAGGAGCTGGACAGCTGGAACAATCTCTAAGTCAGCAATGCCTCATTAGTTCCCTTTAGTGATTCTGTGCCCCGTGAGACTACAGTCCACAGCACTACTGTCCAGATTACACTTCCTTAAGGTCCAGAGATAGACAGTCAGCAGAGGAACTGGTGAAGAGGATGAGATAGAGAATTGGCGCTGGTAGCTTTCTCTCAAGACAATTTTAAGTCCTCATATACTACTCCCAGCCAGTGAACATCCACAATGGTATGCAGGCCAAATAATCGGGGAATCCAGGAGCCCCTAAAACTCTCATCGTTTCTCTTCTTCCTTGGTGCACATCGTTCCCAGTCCTTCTGTTACTCAGCTGACTGACAAAGCCATTGGTTTTGAGCACTTTCCTCTAGCAGCCGTACTTGACACATGCTGACCTCTCTCTGGTCGATAAGATTTACAGATTCCTTTTGCTGTTCTTAACTGTGATGTAAGTTTGAAAATTATCACACGATAAAAGGAAGATTTTTCATTCCCTCTAAAACTGAATTTTGTATCTAGTGTTAGGGATCGAGTGTCCCAGTTGCTTTATTTATTTATTTATTTTTTTATTTAGCTGTTCCACTGTTGTAGTACTAAGATTGACCTTTATCTTAGTAAAAAAAGGTTTTTTACTAAGACTTTTTTTAAAGTTTTATTTATTTATGCATACAAAGCTAGAGTACAGGCCAGAGGTGAGGGGCAGTGAGAGGATTCACCAGAGACAGAGCGGGGAGCAGAACAGGCCGACTGAAGGAGGTACACTGCTGAGGGGAGCAGCGGGCAGGCCAGGAGAGTTCTGCCGTGCCATGTGGGTCACCTCCGAGGCGGGGACTAAACTCAAGCTGAAGCAGCTTTAGCTTCTTATGCTGTAACCCCCTGCGCCACCAGGGAGAGCCCTCTATGGTGGCATTTTTAATAATCAAAAGTCATGGATAACAGGCTATTTTCCATTCTATTTGTCTATTTGCTTATATTGGCAAATATATCATATTTTTAAGAACCATAGTTTAAAAAACAATGTTTGATAGATGGTACAGTAAATGCTTGTAATTTATCTTTATCGAAAGTATATTAGCTGTTATTGGTCATTTGCAAGTAAATGTATAGGTATAAATCTCCTCTAGTCATAAAATAAATAAGTTCTGGGCATGCAACATACAGCAAGACAACTGTAGCTAATCATACTGTAACACATGTCTGGAAGTTGCTAAGAGAATAAATCCTAAAAGTTCTCATAAGAAAAAGATTGTAAATAGGTAGGGTGATATATATTAATTAAAATTATTGTGGAGATGTTTTGCAACAGTACAAATAAGAAATCATATTGTACCCCTCAAATTCATAGCATATATGACTAGAGTTTAGACTCAACATATCATTTCATACATGAAACATTGAATTTCTATTGAAGGACTAGCTATTAATATACACTGTACATTAAACTTGGGGAGAACTAACATGTTTATAAGGTTGAGTACTTGACTACATCAACATATGATTATTCTCTACTTAGGTTTACATTAATTTATAAAATAGCTGGATATGTCTAATTTTTATTAAGTAAAAATACAGACACCAGGTATTTTGTAAGGTGATTTACAACTTATAGTTGTCTAATTTCATATTCGCATGATCTTCATTGTTACAGAAAGCACATGTTTATGAATCAATTACATCCTCACTAGCTTTTCATGCTTTTGACTTAATACTTTAGTTGTCATTTTTTATAGATATCCTTTATCTGGTAACATATCATCTTTTATGATGAATGAATGATAAATTAAGAAAAGCCCTCTCTGGCATCCAATGAGATAAGATTTTTCCTCACTTTTTCTGTCCGCGAGGCTCACCAACCCCAGTCACTCTCAGATCTTCCCCTTGTGTTTTCCCTGCTCTGTTCTCTGCTACAAAATGTCTGACCTCACTTCACATTCTCCATGCTCTCCAACACCCGATGCCTGCTCACGTTCACCAAGAAATGACAGTAGCTGGAGATTAGAGCCCAGGAGATTCACCGTGTTCAGAATCGTTTGCCTTCCTCTCTGAAGCAGGTAACTTCTCCTTCACTGGCTGCATTGCTTCCATCCTCCAGCTTCCTTCAGTAACAATACCATTTATCTTTGTCCTGCTAGCGGGCAGGTGGGAGGGCCTTACTCAAGTTACTAAGTAGTGTCTTGCTCAACTCTCCCTTGAGTGACTCCTTGAATCACCAACTAACTACCTGTACTAAAGTCTCTGAGTTACATATTTAGTGATCTGATTCCTCAATAACCCCTGACTATTACAAATTATTATATTGGTTGTTTTTTTCCATGTGAAACTCTCCTTACATTTTAGGTAACCACTGCATAGATCCATGTGTATGTATAAGCACATACACGTGTATTAAAAAGTTCCAAGCATATAAGGGCAGTATTCAACTTTTACAGTTTTTGAGCACAAATGCACTAATAGTATAACTTGTAATAGTCCAACTGGTATTCCCATATTATAGATTTAAAAAGATTTGTGGAGAAAAGAAATATTTAAAACATCCAAATGATTCAAGAACTGCAGAAACAACTGCATATTACACCCAAATAATTAGAAGTTTGAATGTTATGAAGATAAATGCAGAAACAATGAATTGAAAGACAGTGGAACCAACGAATGAAAGTCAGTTCTTTGAAAATCTTTCTGCAACACTTTCTACAGATGTGATCAATTATAAAACAAAAAGAAGTGATATAAGTTAGATAAAATTCTACCTGCAGAAGAAATTTAAGATTATAGGAGAACACCATAAATAGTTCTGCCATTATCTCAGGAGAACAAATAGAGGATAAAGAAAAGGTTTTATTCACAGAATTATTACAGCTGATAAAAACACAAAATAACAATCAAATTACCATTCAGAGCCTCTAGTGGATTAATGGATGAGGGTGATGATAGTCAATGAATGCCAACATTACTAGAGAAAAAATTAACAGATGTTATGTTACAGGGAAGAGTGAGAGGCCCCTGAACCCCCAAACATGCCTCCTCTAAATGGGTTCTGCCATCTGCTGCATAAAGACAAAGCATACGCTCAGTGCACAGGACCATTGATAGCAAAGAACTTTAATACAATTAGGGTGCATTGGAGCGGAGAAGGGAAAGAATATACTTAAAATAGTTTCCAATTAAACACCCAACGTGATCCATCTCCTTGTGGGCAAATGCCCAGTCAAACAAGGTGGTCCAAAACAGGACCACCGAGGCCCAGAAACTTGCCACCGGTCCTGGTGGGGGCCTGCAGGTAATGGGCACAAGGAGCCAGCCAGCCTGGAGGAAAAGAGCAAATGCAGAATACAAATCAAGATCCGGGCTGCCACTGTCAGCCTCCCTATGGGTCTCTCACACCCACTATGTCTCTTTGAAGTGTCCCTGTCCATGTTCCCCAAGTCACTGACGTCACTCCAAGGCTGAGAAGCTAGTGCAACTTCTCTTCTCTCTATTCCACGTGCCTCCTCCAACCTTCTTTTTCTCCTCATCTTCCTTTGCTCTCAAATCCTACCGCTCTTTTCGGGCTGCTCAGCTCCACCCTTCCCTTCCCGGAGGCGGCAGGGAACCCGGAACCTCCCCTTTCTACAGCGATCTGGCTTTCACTCCTTGACAGTTATGTATCTTCTAGAGCAATACAACCTTTGGAGTAGTGTTACTGATAATATAAATAAGTAAACCTTAATCTGATCAAGTTTCTTCCATTACTCTTGAGGAATGGTGACTCTATAACATATTGTAAACTTTTCCGGGGGACCCTTCCCCCAGGCCTACAGGCAAGAGAGTAAAGGCATTGTCATAGGCATCAAGTTTGAATGCCTGTATCTAGTGGCTTATGCAGGAATTTTGTTGCCTGAAGGTCAAGCCAGTCTTTTTTTTTTTTTAATCTTTTCATACCAATTGATGACCAAGGAGCCAGTAAAGAAAAAAAAAATTAAAGCTGTATTTATTTATGTATACAGAGCTGGGGGTACAGGCCAGAGGTGCAGGAGTGGTGAGAGGCTTCACCAGAGACAGAGTGGGGAGCAGAACAGACTGACTGACAAAGTACACTGCTGAGGGGAGCAGCAGGCAGGTCAGGAGAGGTCTGCCTGGCCACATGGCACCTCCAGGGCACGGATCAAACTCTTGCTGAAGTGGCTTTAGCTTTTCAGTGCTGTGCTTTAACAAGCTGTGCCACCAGGAAGGGCCCCAGGGAAGAAAATTTAACAATGAGTACTCATCCTTTGCATCTGGGCCAGCATTCTTTAGAAAGAAGAGATGAAATTTTGCACTGCTTTCTTCTAACATCAAAACATCTATAGGTCAGAAAACTTAGAACCAAGTTTTCCACCTAGTAGAAAAATTACATTCTTAATGTCAAAGACTCACTCACTCCTCCTACATATGTAAACTAAATTCAAACCTGTGTGCATTGGAATAGTTCCCACAGAGTGAAATCTGTTGGCGTGCTACTTGGATTCAGATCCTACTTTAGTTATCTAATAAACTACCGAATTATCCGTGAGACTTATTTCCACTTTAGAAAGATGAGTGCCAGATATACCTGGTTCCTTATTGTCTGTATGATTGCACTTTTTTGAGAATTTCAGTGATAACGTAATTTTAGTATAAATAGTACGCCTTTAATTTTAAAGAGACAATTGAAATAGAATATTTTTGCCAATATATAAGTGATTAAATAGATCCATAAAGAGAGAAAATTTAATCTAACAATACAAACTAAAATAGAAATCAAAACCCAAAGCACCTTCTAATGTTTCCTGACCAGCCAAGATTAGAGGCGCCATACACCAAGTGAAGGAGAAATGAATTTTATGTAAACATATCACGTCATGTAAACTCTTATGATCCATACACACAGATAGAAAATCACTTCAGTGGGCTAACTCTCCTTGATACAAAGGCCAGATAAGGATGTCCTGGAAAATGAAAACTTGAGCCAAGCTCACTTTTAAAAAGACAAGTATCTTAAATAACTTTGTTTACACAGTCTAGTGGTGAATTAATAGGTTATGTTCGAGGAATGCAAAAATGTAACAGGGTGGTCCCTAGGAAAAAGGGAAGTTCCAGGTTCCCTGCCCCACCCAGAACGAGGGTGGAGCTGAGCAGAGAAAAGGGAAAGAAAGAGAGAATGAAGCAGGATGGAGAAGGAGGAGACCTAAGGAAGCCACATAGAGCAGCAAGCATGTGATGAAGAAACCGGGCTTGTTTCCTGACCCTGGACTGGCTAAGGCAGATGTGGGCGAGATACCTGTAGGGAGGTGACTATGGCAGTGTTTATATTGATTTTGATTTTGCTCTTTTGTTCTCAGATTTGTCTGGCCATTTCTGACCCTTTTCCATGGGTCCCGGCCAGAAGGTGCTTTAGTCTTGTGGCGGGCTTTCAGGCCTTGCTTTGGGCCAATCCCTTTTGGGTTGACTTTTGCCCACGAGGGGATGGGTCACTTCAGGTGTTTGATTTAGAAGTTATATTCTTTGTGTTCCGTATTGTACATTTACTGTATTAAAGTCCCTTTTTATTGAAGTTTTATATGTTTTGTCTTGTTGCGGCGGATGGCAGAACCCACTTAGAGCAGGCAGGATTTTGGGGCTTCAGGGGTGTCCCTCTCTCCCTGTCCTCTAACAGAATTGGGGTGCCCTATAACAAAAATACCACAGAAAAATGAATCAGTTCACTGCATTAACAGAAGCAGGTCGGGAAGCAAGTGGAATTTCTATATGGCAAATATATGCAAATATACATAAAACGTGAAATATTAGAAGCATAAAGTCTGGAAAAACACACAGAGATATGCTAGCACAAACCTGGATATAAATGTATAGCAGGACACAGCCATGTACAAGAATAACAAAATAAGAAGTATCAACAAAGAGACTGAACATAGTAACAATAATCTTATCATTAAAATATGCAAATAGGCAACCATAATATTCAATGCATAAGGAACATCAAAAGCTACTATATAGAAAGTTATTGTATCAACTCAGATGCCCTGTCACACAAAAGCAATAATTAATTAGAACACATAATGGAAAATACAGCATTCACAACAGCAACGGTATCGAAAATGTACCTAAAATGAACCCTTACAAAACTGTACAAGATCTTTATGGAGGCAACTAAAACATTTACTGATAAAGTTAGAGAAATATAAGTCCCATATAGAGCAATATAATAAGGTTATTCAGGGAGACGAAATATTATATTATAAAAATGTCAATTCTCCGTAATGTATTCATAGATGCAGTGCTTTATCCACAGCTTTTGAGACAAAAACCAAATTTGGGCTGCTGTTTCCTGGGTCCAAAATCGACCAAGGAAAAACTGAAGAAAGAACATGAGAATCCCCTGAAGGACATTAGTTCTGTACTGAACTAGCACTGGTATGAGGGCATAAGAGCACACTCTCAACTTGAGACAGGTCACGTTGGAGAAAAGGTTTTCAAGCTCAGTCCTTGTTTTTAGCACAAGCTTGACAATGAATTTCTAATGTTTCACCAAAGGATTGTGCCGTAGCACCTCAGAGCCCAGTGCTGGGACCATGGGGTCATATCAGAATGGCACCAAATGCTGTGTTAGTCAAGGCACTTTGTGACCAAAAAGTGTCCTAATAGCCACAGTTCGTGAGGACTGAACTCTTTAAAGGTCGCCTTAATAGAATATAAGACATGAATTAAAATAGAGCACTAAGACACTTGAGATCTACTCTCCTAGCAAATTTCAAGCATATTCAAGAATATTCAGTGACATTACTACCTTTAGTCACTACGCTGTACAGAGTTTCCAGTACTTTCTGCAGCTTAAAAATGAGTTTGTACCCTTTGATAAATAGCCCCCATTTTCCCACCACCTGCAACCTCCTGGTAATCACCATCCTATTTTGTGTTATGATGAGTTCAACGTTCTGTTGTTTTGTTTTTATGATTCAAATCACAAAATAAGGGAGATCATGTAATACTTGGTTTCTGTGTCTGGTTGATTCACTTAGCAAACTGTCCTTCCTAGTCTCATCCATGTTGTTTGTTGCTGAAAGTGACAAGATTTTTCCACTACACACAGAAATGATGATTATGAGAGGGGATAAATATGTGTAATAGTTGGTTATGATCATTTTACAACATATGCAGTACAACACATTTGTGCTGCTTAAATATACACCATTTTACGTGACAAAAAATAAAAACATATAAATACTGTGTTGGATAGAAATATAACCATAATTTCACCTACAAATAGAAATGCTTTCTCCGAACATCTTTGTAAGGGCACAGATGTAAGGACATAGCCTCCCGGTTTTTTCATGGAGTTCTCAAGGATTTCTGAATGAAATTTAAGAAGCGAGGTATTCCCACCCTGCTAGAACTCATTGCAAATTCTACCACAGAACCTGAAATTCAGGGATTTCTCACCTACAGCCATCTCTGGAAATCTCCAGGAAGAGCAAGATAAATTGAATCTGTATTTCATGTTGGTCACAGGAAAATTGTAACTTTGGTGTGAGGGCTAGGAGTAGGGGAGCAGAGGGGATGTAACACAGCACCCACAAAGAGCGGTAAGACACTGAGAATGGATTGAAGGAAAATATACCACAGGAGAGGAGTCACCAAAGTTCTCCACCCACACACAAACACACACGAATCCCCAAGAAAACATTGACAAACACACGCAAACAAAGAGACTGTCAATTTGGGGAGGACCCAAGCAAATAAGCTAGGCTTAGGAGCCCCAAAATTTTGTAGTGGGGTATCTGAGGAAGATGTAGTTCTTATCTCAGACCACAAGACAGAGCTCAGCACACATATACACAATAGGAACTGAGAGTCAGTGAAAAGCCCGGTTGCAGTCCTGCAAGACTGAACCCCAAGAACGCAGCCCCTTCAAAACTAGCTACGCCCCCTCCGCCGCGGGTCATTCTGGGGGTACTGCCCGGAAGTGGCCCTCTCTGACTTCCCGGTAAAGGCGTTGAGGGAGCCGAGGTCCACTGTGACAGCTGCCGGCAGGAGTTACAGAGCAGGAGTCTGCAGACTCGGCAGGTGTGAACACAAGATGTGTCCTCAGCGGGACGGCGGGGTGCCCGGCCCCCCAAACCCCAATCTCTTCCAGCCTCCCAAGGTGGCCGCGAGACCGGGCCCCGATACCGCTCCCCACTCTTGGCCCAGAGACCCCAGTATGGCTGCTCGGCCCAAAGTGGGTTTGCCGCCCAACGGGACAGCGGGAATAAAGGCTTTGGTCCACGGTGGCGGGG
>NW_004567128.1:12152069-12155311 GCF_000260355.1 Condylura cristata
GGGCCCTGGCCTGTGGCTGTCACCATGTAAGGGTCCCCTGCCTCATGTCCAGGGAAAGGGTCAGGAGCCCCGAGGGGGCCAGTAGCAATGTCTCCCAGGTGACAGCCACCATGGATACCTATGGCAAGGATCCCCTCACCCGCAAGGCCAGCAAGCTGGTGCAGTTCCTGCTGGAGAAGTACAGATCGCAGGAGCCCGTCACCCAGGTCGCCTTGCTGAAGGTGGTCAACAAGAAGTACAAGCCGCACTTCGCCGAGATCCTCAGAAGAGCCTGTGATCGCATGGAGCTGGTGTTCGGGCTGGAGTTGAAGGAAGTCAACCGCAGCAACCCCACCTATATCCTGGTCAACAAGCTGGGGCTCTCCAGCGAAGAGGATCTGTCCGGTGGTGTGGGCATGCCCAAGACCGGCTTCCTGATGGCGCTGCTGGGTGTGATCTTCATGAAGGGCAACCGGGCCTCGGAGGAGGAGGTGTGGGAATTCCTCAATGTCTTGGGGGTGCATGCTGGCAGGAGGCACTTAATTTTTGGGGAGCCCCGCAAATTCATCACCCAAGATCTGGTGCAGGCCAAGTACCTGGAGTACCGCCAGGTGGCCGGCAGTGATCCCCCCACTTACGAGTTCCTGTGGGGGCCGCGGGCCCACGCGGAAACCACCAAAATGAAGGTTCTGAGCGTGCTGGCCAAGATCAGCCACACCACCCCGAGTGCCTTCCCCGGGCTGTACGAGGAGGCTCTGTGTGATGAGGTGGAGAGGGCATCACTGCGATGCCTGGCCAGGGCTCGCTCTGGTGGCCAGGCCCGCGTGCCCTCGGGGGCCAAGCCACCCAGCTCCCCCCACACCTAGGGAGCCTGGGTCTGCTTCTCCACCTCCTGTATGAAGAGAGCTCTAGGTGTCTAAATAGTGGAGAGGCAAGGTGGGGCTATGGAGACAAAGTGAAAACCTTTCTTTTGTCTTACTGTTTTAATTCGGTTATTTTCTCACATGTTCATTGCTATTTATTTAACATATTATTTAGGTAGCTATTTTTCAAATGTTCTTATAGAAAGTGTTTCCTTTGGAATGCAAATTTTTAAGTACATGGCTCTGATAGTTATGGCTTTTTAAAGTTTGAATGTTACAGTTTTTCTGTGCTTAAGAGAAATCCATGAACCATATTTATTGTTCAGAAATAGATAACACGGCATTGCCATAGAGCTTTCGTGAAAAAGTGAACGCACAACATCTAAAATATTTGGTATCACAAATTAGAGAAATATTTAAAAAAAAATAAAATATCTGTAACTCATGGTTTTCCTTACTCCTTTTAGTAAAAGTTAAAATACTTTGAGTTAGATTTTAAATTTATGTGATTTTGCCCTATCCCACTGCTGTTCAGCTATCCATTGATTTCATAATAAAGTCTGACAGTAGAGTGTTATTTGTTTTTGTTTGTAACAATCATCTCTTCACTACCATTTTGAAGACCCAGTGTTTCTTAAGTATGAATTAGAGTTTTGATATTTTATGAAACAGATTTGTAATCTGTCCATCCTTCTTCCATGAAACAGAACAAAATGCCATGGGCATGGGACAGGGACTTTTTATGGAAAGATGAACGACCCCTGTGAGAAATAATTAGGACCAAGTAAAGAAAAAAGGAAATTTTTGGCAAATTTTGGGTACAATTTATTCTTTTAGTGTACGTGTATGGAGTTAAAGATATTTGGATGTTATTAGATTATACTTAAATTAAATAATAATCATGTAGACAGCCTTTATGCTGTCTCTCTTACTCCCCAAATACTAAGTGAACATCTAGAAGCTCTTTGGTAAGCTTCATGGCCTCACAGGAGTGGTGAGAACAGGAGGTCAAAGCACTCCCCACAGAATTTGAAAGTTGAAAGATTGGTACCAGCTGAGGAAAATGACAGCACACAATCTATGGTCTAAAGAAGTGGAAAGTTAAAAGGGAGTTAGGAGGGGGAATTCCAGGTAATAAAGCAAGTCACAATGACAAAGCCAACTTTTGGACAGTTACCTACCTAGTAGGTGACTTGCCAAAGTAAAATATGTAAACTACTGGTTGATCATAAATGAAGTGAGATCTTTGAGGTTAAGAGGCAGGAGGGAGGGAGAAAGCATCAATGGAAATATATAGGATGGTTGTAGTGACGGAATCTGTGAGGAAGAGAGGAGCTGTCATGTGTGAGTGCTCTGAGTGCTGGCTTTGTGGCACACTGGGACACGGCAAGTCCCTCAGAGGAGGTCATGGTAAGTTCAGTAGAACGGTGATTGGGATGAGGTGGTGAGAATTTTGGGCTGGGGCTGGTCCCTTGATGCTGGCTCTCAGACTTGAGAGGCTATACTGGAGTGGAAGTTTCCTTCATAGTTACTTCCGGACTGAGCCTAAACCAGAATTTCTACTGGGAATTCTGGGAGCAGGGATGGAAGTCGTTCTAGAGGTGAACACCATGCACCAAGCCATTGCCAGTTAGTTTGAGAAATAAGGATGATACTCCCCTGAAGTGGGATACCAGGAAGCCATCGGGATGACACTGCAGACCCTGGGCCCCATTAAAAGGGCTGTCTGTTAATTACCTTGCGTGTACATATACAGAATATACAAAAGTACAAGGCAAAGGGGCAGACATAAAACAGACCAAAACAAGTTCTTGAAATCTAACAGCAAAACTGAGGCTACCCGAAAGGATGGGGTAGGAGGGATGGGATCAAAGGTGAGAGCGCTCAACAGACTGTCTGTGGTGAAGGATGATGGCTTTGGTGATGGGCATTGTGAGCGAGAGACCATGCTTCTGCAGAGGTGTGAACCTGTACTCCTGAAACATACACGGTGTTGAAAATCCATGTTACCTCCATAAACTCATTACAGTAAACAGAAAATTACTTTGAGTGTAACATGGTAAATTCTCAACACAGGCTAGGTTTTTGGTGGTGGAGTAATTAAAATAGGAGTGGTTTGGATGGAAAAGTTGTTGGTTTTGAACACAAATTAAATTCCCTCTGAGTTGTATCCAACCGAAGGAGACTCCCCCTCCCCGCCATTGAAATTAAAAATCTTTTAATTCATATTTTCAAATAGGGACACTTTACATAGTTTTATTGGCTAAGCAGTATTTTCTTTCCAAAACTGCTGCATATTTTCTGAAATTTAATGAAATTAAAAAAGAATTCAGGCCCTCCCTGGTGGCGCAGCGGGTTAAAGTGCAGCACACTTTTCACTTCCACCTGAGTTCGATCCCC
>NW_004567128.1:12155576-12156224 GCF_000260355.1 Condylura cristata
CCAGTGTTTCAGGTGCCATAGACCAACAGTCCTGCAAGATACGGTTTATTAGACTCTGCAGATAATGAATTTGCACTTTCCTCAAATTCACAATACTGGGACTAGTGGTCTGAATTTGTGTCCAGGCCACACTATTCCACTGTTCTCAGCCTTAGGCACACTTCATCCCTAAGCTTACTTTTCTTCTCACTACTTACTCCAAAGCATATCTCAGATGCTAAGAAGGAAGACCTTGTAGTCAAAATATTAAAAGCAGGTGCAAAGAAGGAAGGTGAATGTGACAATAAACCACAGTCCGGGACAATCTGACTAAAGTCCAGGATTCCTTGAAAGCTGGCTCTACCCCTCATCCTCATGCATATTTCCAGTCACAGCATTTTCCCAAGTGACAGCACCCTTCCCGGGTCCTCTGCAGTGTGCCTTTGCCAGCCAACTCGAAGATATTGATACCGTTTCATTAAGACTGTATATAACAAGCACACTGATGAGCAAGCTTGCATAGACAGTCAGTAACCAAAGCCTCCCTTGTGATCTGGAGATAAAGAGAGACCGTGGGAATCTGTATGGCAAACATCTACTGAGTCTAAACTCCTCACGATCCCAGAGTCCTTCTGAGAAGAGGAACGCAGTTTTCTTGATAGACATGCT
>NW_004567128.1:12157458-12164564 GCF_000260355.1 Condylura cristata
AAATAATAATAATAAAAAAGAAATACACTGCTGAGGGGAGCAGCGGGAGGGTCAGGAGAGGTCTGTATCGCCATGTGGGTCACCTCCCTGGCCCCTGGCCGAAAGCTGAACTCATGCTGCACACTAGCCTCATGGAGCTGTGTTTTAACCTACTGTTCCTCCAGCGAGGGTCCTGTATCTTCCATGTTTCTAACATACTTCACCTTCTCTCACGTTTTGAAAATATAAAAAGCAGTAATAAATTTTTTTGTCGTCTTGATCTAAACATATCATTGTTTTCATCTCAAATTTTTTCCAGATCACTTAATTTTTGTCCATACTACTGGATATATTTTCTACTTCTTCGCATGCCTAGTAATTTTTAATTGAATGTCAAACATTATGAATGTTGCTTTTTTCACCCTTCTCTAACACAAGTGACCTGAACATTTTGACTCAATACCTATCACTTCTTGAGCTTTGTTCTAGGGTTCAATTGAGTTACTTGGAAATACTGTGCTCTTTGTAGTTCGTGCTTTTCGACTCTGTTAGGTGTGGCCAGAGAGCAAAAGACCAGCGCCCATCTCTGATCCCTTGGCATGATACAGTTATGATACGGTTATGATACAGTTTTACATTTTGATTAAAAGGAATAAGAAGTATGCTGAGCCACGTGTGGGCTGTGGAATTCTCTCTCCATAGAATTTTCTCCTCTCCAGCACACTGTCCTGTGACTCTAACCGCGAGATCTCCTGGGACCCTCAACCTCAGTCATCGACTCTGGAAGCTGGTCAGCCTTCCCTGCGTTGGGATAACTCTAGGTTTACCTCACTTACTCTCAGTCTCTCAGAAGCTACTGTCTTTCCTTGCCTAATGGCCAATGTATTGAACACTGTTGTCATATGTATTTTCTTCTTTTGCCTTTTTAACTTTAAATGTTTTATACAGGTGGTAAAGCTCGGTCCCTGTTACTCCATCCTTGCCATTCGTAGGAAGATAATGCAAATTTAAAACACGTCTCTGCCCTCCCTCATGGCAAAGCACTATGAAGCTGGCCGCAGCCACTTCACCACGAGTTCCACCTCTGGCCAGGGAGTGACCTGCATGGCGCAGCAGACCTCACTGTCTCACCCGCTGCTCCCCGCAACAGTGTGCTTTGTTGATCTGCTTGTTCTGCTCCCCACTCTGTTTCTGGTGAAGCCTCCAACTGCCTCTGAACCTCTGGCCTGTACTCCAGTTTTGTACATATAAATAAAAATAGATCTTTAAAAAAACACACAAAACTTATTGTGGCAGGCAAATGTTGACCAATGAAAATCAACAATTCAATCGCATTCAAATTAAAGCTAAGAACAAAAGATTGTGGGGTGTGGGTGCACACACACACATGTGTTATGTATATAGACATATTTGCATATAAATAGAAGACTATAAACCCATAAAGCAAAATGTAAACAAAGTTCCTATCTTGATTGTGGAAAATTATGGGAGTTTTAAATCTTATTTATGTTAGATATTTTCCAGCGCTGCCAAAGCACATATGAATTACATTGAGATCACACTATAATGTAAGTATTCAAAGTGTGATTTAATGACCAAAAGTAAACATCTATCCTCTAGAGGTTTTCTTTTTTTTTTTTCTATATTGACTAAACTTTTGCTTGATTCTATTGAGACTCTGATTTAATTTACTTACCCCTTTTATAACTAGGAAAAAATTAATTCCCAGTAATAGGACAAGTATACTCAACCATATTGAGAGCCGTTCTCTAGAAAACGCATTAACTTATATTTTAAAAGCAGAAAATATAGTTACATCTAAAATGTATTCTCTGACTTGATTGCTCATTTACATGAAGGATTATGCACTGGCGTTATAACACTGATCAACAGCAATAATAACACTGATCAATTTTAGTGTTATAGATATTATGTTTATATATTTGTTGACAAAGCTCATCATAAAGAAATCATGCTATTTAAAAATATTCCTCATTACAACTGTGAATTCTAAGCATTGACTGAAAATGGACATTTAACAACCCTTGATTTTCTTGAGAACAACTGTGTTGTTTTCTTGGACCTTTTTCAAAGGGGTATGTGTAGGCTTCCCCAGAGCAACAAGCAATTATCAGACACTACCAGGGTGTCTGAAAATTCAACTCAATTCTGACACAATCAACCTGAAAATAGAATCAGATTCCATAGGTTGAGCGCTCAGTCTCCCGAGTCTACCCTCTGCTTGAGACATGGGCCACAAGCCCAGCCTGCCACCTGGCTCCTGACCAACCGGCAAGACTAGAGACTTCCACGACCACTTCTTCGGACTTCAGTTGCCCATCGATGGCCCAAATTATTATCTGTGCTTCTCACTGACTGGCTATAAATCAGAGATTCCCAGGATATCCTTGTCAGGTTTGATTAATTTACTAGATCAGCTCACTGAATTAAGGCAACTTGTTTATTCACCAGATCACACTGACTTATTACGAAGACTATCATTCAGGAGTGGCCAGGTGGGGGACAGGCAGGGAGTTTCCATGGCTCGTCAGGTATGCTATTCTCCCCAAAACTTGACACCTTTGCCAACTCAGAAGGTCTCTGAAGCCTTACCTTTTGTTTTTATTTTAAGATTTATGTATTTATGAATACAGAACTGGGGTACAGGCCAGAGGTGCAGGGGCGGTGAGAGGATTCACCAGAGACAGAGTGGGGAGCAGACAGGCAGACTGATGAAGTACACGGCTGAGGGGAGCAGGGGGCGGGTCAGGAGAGGTCTGCTGCACCATGTGGGTCACCTTCTGGAGCCGGGGATCGAACTTGCACTGAAGCACCTGTGGCTGACTTGCAGCGCTGTGCTTTAACCCACTGCGCCACCAAGAAGGGCCACCTTTTGGGTTTTTATGGAAGTTTTATCACATAGTTATGGTGAGTTAAGTCATTGTTTTTTGTCAATTGTTGAGTTGGTTTTTTGTGGCCACTTTTTTAAATTAATAAACTCAACCTCTGCATACTTACAGTACTGCACAAATTATAAGTGGGCTGGCAATTACATTAGTGATAAAAAGTCAGAAGTATTTATGTAAAAATACTGCTCCAGGTTGTGGTGCATTTTGTGCCACATACTTTAGTAAATATGATCAAGGAGGGCCCTCTCTGGTGGTGCAACGGGTTAAAGCACAACATTCTGAAGCTACCCACAGCCACTGCAGCATGAGTTTGATCCCCTGTCAGGGAGGTGACCTGCATAGCCCACGCAGCAGACCTTTCCTGTGTCATTGCTGCTCCCCTCAGCAGTGGATTTCAGTCTATCTGCCTGTTCTGCTCCCAGTCTGTCTCTGGTGGAGCCTCTCAGCACCACCCCTAGCTAGACTGTACCCCAGTTCCTGCAGGCATAAAGAAATAAATCTTTAAAAAATAGATGACCAAGGAATCTAGCAAATAGACTCAGCTTTCTAAAATAAGCATATCAGTCATTTTATGGAATACTTAAGCCCAGGGAAATAATTGACTAAACAAAAGAAACAATATTAAGAAAAGTGGGTGATGGGCCCTCCCTGGTAGCACAATGGGTTAAAGCAGTATGAATCTATCTGAGGCCACTGCAGCATGAGTTTGATCCCCAGCCAGAGAGCTGACCCACATGGCACAGCAGACCTCTCCTGACCAGTCAGCTGCTCCCCTCAGCAGTGGATTACAGTCAATCTGCCTGTTGCATTCCCCACTCTGTCTCTGGCGAACCCTCTCACCTCAGCACCTCAGACGTGTACCCCAGTTCTTGTATGCATGAAGAATTCTTTTTTAAAAATCAAAAAAGAAAAGTAGGTGATGAAAATGTTAGGTTTAAGTGTTAGGCTTAAAATTTTTAGTGACTGGATTTAGGATCTGGAAGGAATGCTCACACTGGAATTTTTAGAAAAGACCCCCATTTTCTGCTTTACCATCACTACTGCATTCCTGAAGGACAATTCTGGGTCTTTCTCTACTTGTCTTCCTTGCTAGTATAAACCACTATTTTACAGTTGTAAAGAAATAGGATTGTAATTCACATAATTTTTTTAAAGATTATTTACTTATGCATACAGAAGTGGGGTACAGGCCAGAGGTGTGGTGGGTGAGAGGATTCACCAGAGACGGAGTAGGGAGCAGAATAGGCTGATTGACTAAGTACACTGCCGAGGGGAGCAGCGGGTAGGTCAGAAGAGGCCTGCCACGCCATGTGTGGCAGCTCCCTGGCTGGGGATTGAAATGGTGCTGCAGTGGCTTCTGAGCGCTTCATAATGTGGTGCCTTAACCCAACACACCACCAGGGAGACCCTACAAATAAGTGGGTTTTAAAATACAATACTTGTCAGTCAAAATACAATAAAACAAAACTAACCATCACAAATTACAAAGAAGCCTTACCAAAAGTTTAACAGATAAAGAAGCTAGATCGCTCACTTACCATTGCTGACTACAGCAAAGAAAGAACTGGCCAGGCGCTTTCAAGGAAGGGAAGATGCGGGTGGTCTGGGCTCTTACCCTACCCAGCCTGCAACATGAGGGTGGACAAAACCCTCAGCCTTGTCCTGGGCATTGCTTGTCCAGGCTAGTTGGTTTTAAAAAACCTTTCAATTAAAATCATCTGAGTCACCTGTGATTCCACCTTTGCACAGATATTTAGGGTGGCAAAGTAGATTCAGAACAGGTGGGTGAAGTGTTTACCTTTGCATTGCATCACTCAGCACTATTTTGCAGTACAATTCAAGAACTCTCTGTCCGGGACTTTCCTCTAATAGTCACTACTGTAATGGGCAGAGCCGATGAGGCATCTGACCATGAACTTCTGGATAAAAATGTAGAAAGACCATGTCACATTTGGATAGAAAAACAAATGTCATGCCAGCAGTCAGGACCTCCCATCTTTGAATGCTGTTGACCTGAGTGAATAGCATTAATGCTACTATGATTAACAAAGGTGGGAAGATGTATATTTAGGCCATTTCAACGCCACTGAGTGCAGGCCTGGGTACATACCTGAGTACTCAACTTAACAATATGGTTTCCAAAATTCTTCCAGGAAGGCAACATTCACGAAACTGTTTCTAACAATGCCAGAGTTCAGTGAAAGGTATTTTTTTTTCTTTACAGAATAGAAAATCGATCCAAACAGAGCGAGTCTCATCTTCTGTCCTCCAGGATGAATACAATGAATACAAATATTGCTACTTCTGGAATCTAGTACACTGGCTTCATTTTCAAACTGCATCACTTTTATTTTCTCATACATACATTAGAAACCTAAAGTACATGACAGTCACATGATTTCAGCAGTCTGTCCCAAAGCTTCCACCATCCTGGGGCTTCCAGATAGAAAATCCCGGGAGTCAAATCTTAAAGCTTTCATCACAGCTACACGCTCCTTTGGTGTCTGGATAATGAACACAAATTCACTGCATAATTTGTCTTCAACATAGTCAGTCCACTTTTGTTCCTAAAAGTGCTAGCTCAGCTTTCTTTTCGATGAACACTCTGACTCCCCCGCAAACAACTCTTTCATCAGAATCCTCTTCTGTCTTTGTATATTTCAGAGTCCCAGCAAGGTGATCACAACCCCTGGTCCCCACACCAACTTCCACGCCCACATGTTCAGGCTTATCTTTAAGGAATTGTTTTATCTTGTTTACTGCTAAAGGCGGTCATCCCGGGGGTGGTGGTACTTCTGCTTGCTCACAGTACACGTTGCAACTCCGCCCACCTCCTAAGCACGTGACTGGTTCCCCAGGCAACCAGCCCCATCTTAAGGTGTTTCCAAGAAAGTTACCTGTTAACACAAGAGACATTTACTGGGCTCTCTCTGGTGGCGCAACGGTTTAGGACGCAGTACTGCAAGCGAGCCACAGCCACTTCAGTGCCAGTTTGATTCCCCAGCCCCAAAGGCAATCCATATGGCACAGCAGACCTCTCCTGACCTGCCCGCTGCTCCCCTCAGCAGTGTACTTCGTCAGTCTGCCTGTTCTGCTCCCCACTCTGTTTGGTGAATCCTTTCACGGCCCCTGCACCCTGCACCTCTAGCCTGTACCCCAGTTCTGTATGAATAAATAAATCTGAAAAAAAAAAAAGACACTTATAGCCCTCTCAACATTTAGGAATTCTCAAGATTTTGGGAAGCTGTGAGCCAGGAATGTGGATTATGTGGATTATGACCAAATATGTATGTTATACACACACACACACACACACACACACACACATAATATATATGCACATCTGAATTACGTACATATTTCCTCTAATCACAATATTGCAACTGTGTTCCTAATTCAGCCAGTATCCTGGCATTTCTCAAGTTAACCTGTAACGTTCACAAAATTAACATCATGCAAAATGAATTATTTAAGAATGTCTCTCTTAAACAACTTTCTCCTGTAAATGTGTTACATTCCTAGTAGCTGCAGCTCACATACTCATTTTCTGCACTCAGCAAGGCTCTTCATGAGTCTTCATT
Organism: Condylura cristata; assembly: GCF_000260355.1. NCBI lineage: Eukaryota > Metazoa > Chordata > Mammalia > Eulipotyphla > Talpidae > Condylura > Condylura cristata. The sequence goes on from NW_004567128.1 coordinate 12,163,928, forward strand.
CCCACGCTATACACAGTTATTAATGATACCACTTTTATTGGCAGAACTCCACATTTCTTTGTGAATCACAAATTTTATACTGACAGCATTATCTAGAGCATGCTCTTTTATTTTTAAAATAAACAGATTCTCTTTGTAACAACACACATTTTTCTGTCTTTTTTGAACCATGCCCCCTTTTCAAACTTCATTAGTCCCCAAGCTTCTCTCAAATGTTGTTGATATAAAAGGTGATTCTACAGATTTTCTGTTCTAGAGGATACATACATTACTGGTTTGCAGTATAATTATAAGTTTTATCTTTCTTTTAAAAATAGTTTTACATAATCCAAAAGCGATAAACAGGAATAAGTAAACTCTAGTAGATTCCCCAATACTGTTTCATCCTTCAACTTGCAAGAATTTTTGCAATTTCAAAATTTCATCCTGCAAGTAGAAAACATTCCTTATCTTGACACTTTATCATCTTCTTTCTTCAGTATGTCCTTGTGAAGGTCTAGCTGATGTACTGGGTCTCAGATACTTTTTTTTTTTTAAAGATTTATTTATTTATTCATATGGAACTGAGGTACAGGCCAGAGATGCAGGGGGTGAGAGGATTCACCAGAGACAGAGCGGGGAGCAGAACAGGCAGATC
>NW_004567128.1:12165841-12168630 GCF_000260355.1 Condylura cristata
GAACTGGGATATAGGCCAGAGGGGTGAAAAGATTCGTGGATGAGAAGACAGATGGACTGTGTAGCTTTCCGCTCAATCCTTTCCCCAGCTTTATGCTCCTGCTCTGCTGAGTTTTTGAAGAGGTTCTCCTAAAGTGTCGTCTTTGTCACGATTGATCCTGTGTCCGCCTGTGTTGGCCCTGTTCTTTGCTGTTTAGGGAACACTCTTACCGTCTCTTCTGCCAGAGACTCGCCCTTCCCAACCTACAGTTTCACGAATATTTTCAGAATCTGGAGCAATCTTGACCCAATTTCTCATTCAACTTCTTGTGCAGGTGGAGAATTTGCATCTGGTTACATGGAGTGGGAAAAGGAGACAGAAAACTCCATCTCCTTATTGTAACGCGTCTCTGGTTTATGAGTTTGAAGAATTATTACGTACCAGTTATTACCACAGTGTTCACGATCTGTTGTAAAATGTAAATCCTCCACTGCTGTTTGAGACGTTACTGTTGAATGAAGGCACGGCCTGTGTTACCATCCATCGCTGCCAGAGGACAAATGAGCAAGGCAGGTGAACAAAAAGGGTGCAAGTGGCCTTCCCTGGAGGCGCAGCGGGTTAAAGCACAGCACTGAGAATCTAAAGCCGCTTCCGCACGAGTTCGATTCCCGCCTGCCCCGGAGGTGACCACATGGCGCGGCAGACCTCTCCTGACCCGCCCACTGGTCCCCCTCAGCAGTGCACTTTGTCCACCTGCCTACTCTGCTCCCCACTCTGTCTCTGGTGAAGCCTCTCGCCGCCCCTGAGCCTCTGGCCTGTACCCCAGTTCTGTATGCACAAATAAATAAATCTTTTAAAAAAAAAAAAAGGTGCAAGCAATGTGTTGAGTTTCCTGAATTTTGTGGGGAAAACTAGTGTATTCTCCCTTTTGCATATTCTATCATTACTTTAACCTTTTCCACCGCTTATCACTGAGATTAATACTTGTCTATGTCTCCATAAACAGCTTTATCATATTCTGAGGCCATTATGCAACTCTATATTATATTTTAAATCAATGCCTCTGTCAGAAACTTGTTGTCATTGGATGGCCCAATAAACTGCAATAAGAAAAGTTGATGTATAAGAGAAAAGGACTCTTACCTGTATCCCAACAAACCCAGGAAAAATTAGGGAAGGAAAAAAGGCGAAACAATATTATCAAAAGAAAAAAAAGTAATGGTCTCCACTGACTAAAACCTGGGTTTTAGTCAAGGGGATTTGCCCTTGAGGCCTGTTGCCTACAGAAGAGGAAGATGATGCGATTGGTTGGAGGAGAGGTTTTATAGTTCAACCCTTGATCACATTGTAACCTGGACAACAAAATTCTTCTCCTTCACTGAAGGAATCTGAGTGCCAGAGCAATGAGTATTATCATAACAGCACCATGTGTGATGTTTGAGGCATTGTGATTCCAGAGGCTGTGGGGCGGCATACCTGACACATCTTTAGTAGGTCATGTCTCGTGATCAACTAATAGGCTATCAGGCATGAAGTGAATGAAACAGAAAAGGAAGTAGTAGTGTAATTGCACATAAGGAGAGTCATTCATTTCTGAAACTTGGGCAATACTCCTGAAGTCAAACAAGAAACATACCATGGTAAAAGCAATCAGACTTAGGGGGCCCCTTCACGATTCACTGAGATTTGTGGGGGCATAGACTGGAAAAGCAAAGAATTCCTATGTCAGGAGGAAGGAATCTGAGTCCTGCCAGCTATCTTTGAGGCCAAGACAGAAAGACTCCATGTCTCTGAAGACATGAGATCCCACTCTGTTTTCTACCTCTTCCTCAGAATCCACCTTACCTGTAGCCAGTCACAGCTGAGAGGTAACAGAAGAAGTGTATCTGTTTTTCATATTAAAAGTCTCAGCAACTTCACATTCTGGAATGAGGAGTTAGTCTCAAGTCAGCAGGTGAAAGTTAGTCTGGGGCCCACAATTATGAAGGTAGACACTGACTGAGGACCTAGGCAAGCAGCACAGAAGATGTATCCTATATGGCCCACCTACTGGGAACCTGGAGAAGACCCAGGCGAGTCTGCTAGGCTTAGGGTCCCAAGTATTGCCTACAGGATTTCTTTCTTTTTTTCTTTTTAAAGATTTATTTATTTGTACATACATGAACTGGGATATAGGCCAGAGGGGTGAAAAGATTCACCAGAGACAGAGTGGAGAGCAGAACATGCAGATCTACTGAAATACACTGCTGAAAGGAGCAGGGGGAAAGACAGGACAGGTTTGCTGCCCCAGTGGGTCACCCCTCTGGCCAGGGATAAAACCTGTACTGTAGTGTCCCAGGACAGCCTAACAGTGCTGCTCTTCAACACCTTGCACCACCAGGGGGACCCTCATACAGCATTTCCGACAGAAGTATATATCTTGGTTTAACCCAGATGACAGAGTTTAGCGGAACAAGAAAAAAGTCCGAGGAGCTCAGAATTAATGAAAGATCCTATGACAAGTCCTGTAAGAATGCAGCTTCCCTTCAACAAATACCCCCCCAAATCTGCAACTCCCGCTCCAGCCCTATCTTCTTCATGCCCCAATTTGCCATGCTCCCCACTCACCCCATGCCCACCTCCACTACCTCTGCCGCACGTCATTCTGGGAGACCTGATGGTCCTCCCGGAAGTGGCCCTCTCTGACTTCCCGGTAAAGGCGTTGAGGGAGCCGAGGTCCACTGTGACAGCTGCCGGCAGGAGTTACAGAGCAGGAGTCTGCAGACTCGGCAGGTGTGAACACAAGATGTGTCCTCAGCGGGACGGCGGGG
>NW_004567128.1:12170385-12179416 GCF_000260355.1 Condylura cristata
GCCCTCTCCCTCTCCCTCCTCCAGGTGCCCCTGCTGTCCCTGACCAGCGTCCTCATGCCTCGCGGTCAGAAGAGCAAGCTCCGGGCCCGGGAGAAACGTCACCAGTCCCGGGGGGAGACCCAGAGTCCCGAGGGTGACCAGGCCCAGGCCCAGGCCCAGGCCCAGGCCCAGGCTCCCTCGGCAGAGGAGGAGGAGTCTTCCTCTGCCCCCTCCTCCCCCCGTGATGAGCCTGAGGCTATTGCCCCCAGCCCCCCTGCTGCTGGCTCTCCCCAGGAGCACAGGAGGGCCCTGGCCTGTGGCTGTCACCATGTAAGGGTCCCCTGCCTCATGTCCAGGGAAAGGGTCAGGAGCCCCGAGGGGGCCAGTAGCAATGTCTCCCAGGTGACAGCCACCATGGATACCTATGGCAAGGATCCCCTCACCCGCAAGGCCAGCAAGCTGGTGCAGTTCCTGCTGGAGAAGTACAGATCGCAGGAGCCCGTCACCCAGGTCGCCTTGCTGAAGGTGGTCAACAAGAAGTACAAGCCGCACTTCGCCGAGATCCTCAGAAGAGCCTGTGATCGCATGGAGCTGGTGTTCGGGCTGGAGTTGAAGGAAGTCAACCGCAGCAACCCCACCTATATCCTGGTCAACAAGCTGGGGCTCTCCAGCGAAGAGGATCTGTCCGGTGGTGTGGGCATGCCCAAGACCGGCTTCCTGATGGCGCTGCTGGGTGTGATCTTCATGAAGGGCAACCGGGCCTCGGAGGAGGAGGTGTGGGAATTCCTCAATGTCTTGGGGGTGCATGCTGGCAGGAGGCACTTAATTTTTGGGGAGCCCCGCAAATTCATCACCCAAGATCTGGTGCAGGCCAAGTACCTGGAGTACCGCCAGGTGGCTGGCAGTGATCCCCCCACTTACGAGTTCCTGTGGGGGCCGCGGGCCCACGCGGAAACCACCAAAATGAAGGTTCTGAGCGTGCTGGCCAAGATCAGCCACACCACCCCGAGTGCCTTCCCCGGGCTGTACGAGGAGGCTCTGTGTGATGAGGTGGAGAGGGCATCACTGCGATGCCTGGCCAGGGCTCGCTCTGGTGGCCAGGCCCGCGTGCCCTCGGGGGCCAAGCCACCCAGCTCCCCCCACACCTAGGGAGCCTGGGCCAGCTTCTCCACCTCCTGTTTGAAAAGCCTGTCAGCCTCTTATTAGTGTGGTACTTATTTTATAGAATCCAAAATATGTTTAATAGTGTTAACTTAGCATTGAATATTTTAATATTTAGAATTTGATCTCTCGGTTGTTACTAGCAAAACATGTATCTTGTGTTTTCTTGTCCCATGAGTAACTCCTGAGGAATATAGTTAGTAGATAGATAGATAAATAGGTAGATGATAGGTATTAGGTTGATGAGAGATGATAGTTGCTATAGATATTTAGTTATTACGTTTTGCAACTATTTTTTTCCAAATATAAGTATGTGAGTCACTTGGATCTCATTTTTGCTGTTTAAAATGTTTGAAAGTTATTTTATTATTTGTTAAAACAAATTCAAAGTACTCAATATTTTGTTCTTGTTGTGAATGAGGTGACAATCCATTTGAACAGGCTTTTCATGGAGATGTGAGAGAATCCAACAATAAAATGCTTGAGCTAACATGTTCAATTGTTGTTTTGTCTTATTCCTTTAAATGGTTTTTTTAAAAAATAAATTGATGTGATTTCTTTAGCGTATTAAAATATTTGTTCTAAAAATAGCATAATCTCTGATATCAAGTGAGTTAAAAATGTCGTTCTGACGGGTGGTTGATATTTTCGACTATTACAGTAATGATCTGAAAATGGCAAAGTGTTAAAGTTTCACAATCCCCAGTGTACAAATGCTTTCTCATATAGTATATATATATCCTAACATTCCTATAACCTAGGGTGCAGCAGGCTCCTACTGCAGATCAATATTTCTCAAGCTTATTGCCTGCTAAATAACAGAATTGCTATGCCTATAGTTTAGATTTGTCTACAGCCTGTATTTTTCCAGTCCTCCCATCCTGTGCCTTTGTACCTTGTAATTCTCTTTCCCTTGCCCCTCACTGCATGAAAATGTATCACAGGGTATGAAAGAAACAACTCTATACACAAAGCAGTGGATTTGAATATTAGAGCCTGAGCAGTAAGAATACCAAAATAAATGAGAAGTATGCAGAAAGGAAAAAGAGAAGTCAGTGTAAATATGATCATGTACATATGCCAAGTCAGTTAACCTCAGAGGATGGGATCTCAATAATCCTCCTGAACAGCCTTTTGCCTGTGGAGAGTCGATGTCAGAGACCAAGTCAGGAAAGAAGGAAGAGATCCGTGTGTTCTTTTTTTCTGACCACACACCATCCTCCCTGGCACCCTGGCATATGCTACAGCTTCTTCACCTCACTTACTTCCGTGACCCAGTCTCTGCCACATTTGCAGTAGGGAAACTATTAGTTTTGGGTAGGGGTGGAACATTTCCTTGCAGGAACCTGCTAGTTCTAGAACAGTGGCTTCCCACAGAGCCCTCCCCCTGCTGTCCCTGAAACACTGAAACAATGACCGGTGGGACTTGGCCCACCTTCCGTTTTGAAGGTCTCAGGAAGGTGATGTTCTAGACCTCAGGTTTGTGGCCTCAGGTGTGGCGTTCCACAGTAACAGCCCTGAGCGGGACAATGGGGCTATTCCATACCACTGGTGGGGCTGCCTCAAGGCCCTGCACTGCAGTTCTCCCTGGCAGGCTCAGGGAGCGTGTGGCAGGCGCAGGTGGCCCCTGGCTTCAGCCTGGAGAGTCTCAAGAGTCTGCATTCTCAGATTGGCTGCATGGTGCAGTCCAGAGTGGAACCCCATTGACTTGAAGTTCTTGGAATAGTTGGTGAGACCCCATTCAGCAGAGGGAACTAGCAGAAGTCGCGGTAGTGGCACTGTGTGACAGCAAGGGCATGCTTTCCCGAAAGAAAGGGGCCACAGCACGCCTTGCCCCATGGCTGTGTCTGGGAGACAGGGCATGCGACGTGAGTCACGCTTCCCTCCAGGGCATCTCATGAAGTTGAGGGACATCAGCCAAAGGGGTGCCCTACCAAATCAGCAAAGGTAAGACTTCCGTGTTGTGCAAGAATGAAGGTGAGGGCCCTGAGAACTGAGGGGAACACCCTCTCCAGAGGGGTGTAGTGCACTGGCAGCCTTCCACTTCACTACTGTTAGCCTTGGGAGACCATAGGCAGTTAGGACCACGTGTGGCAAAGTTCACTTCTTCCAGGGCTTCTCAGGGAGTTGGGTGGTATGGTAGGAGGGGCCTGAGGAGAACACCAGCCCAGAGAAGAGGGCCACCACAAAGTCCCATCAAGTCTCAGGGATAGTCAGATACGCTCCCTCCTCATTACTGAGTGATGGTGTTGGTCTGACTCTGGGGGTTCTCTGATGGGCTGCCAGAACAGTCCACATCTTGACCATCTGAGAACTCAGGGGGCCACCAACCTCAGAACAGGGAGTGTTTCAACCAGTCTGGTAAGAACATGGACAACGGTTGTCAGATGTGGCTTGTGTTTCTTCCAAGGATATGAGGATCTCGGTCTGATGTGAAGTAGATTAGGTTAGCAGGAGGATTTCTAGGCTGTACCAGGAGTCAAGGTGGGCCACCCACCTTAGATCAGTGGAGGACCCACAGAATCCTCTTGATTTCCAGCCCTGGGAGGTCCCCAGCAGAGATAACAGAAAGAGGTACTGTCACTTCCCATTCAGGGAAGTCAGGGTCTTAGTCTGAGGGGAGTGTTCCTGGGTCAGCAACGGAGGAAACTTAGATGTCCCTATGAGTGAAATTTAGGTCCCTAGCAAGCATCTGGAGGACAGGGAAGGGCCTGCATGCCCCAGGGCATGCCTGAAACACGAACCGTGGGTAGGTTTGCATGGCAAGACGGTGCTCCTGAGTGAGGAGCCCTCTTGCTATTGATTTTATAGTTGTGTTCAAGTATGATTGATTACATGGCAATGGCGGGAGAAGTGGCGTGCAGGACTTCAAAGGGATCAAAGGGTGATCAAAGGGTAATCAATTTTACAGGAACAGGGGAGGACATGTTGGCCATACGCACAGGGCACTATGTCTCTTGCAGGTACATGATACGGCTCTGGGCTAGTCCCAGTCCGTCTCGGGCCCTGACCACACAGTCAACGGTTACCTAGGTGTCCCGGCCACATTGTGATAATGGACACTGTCTCAGGGCGTTCTCGCTTACACACACACAGGTACGCAGAGGCCATGGCACACAGGTGCAGACACCCTAAGTGGAGGAAAGGCCCCAGCACAAGGCCTTAAGTTGAAACCACCCAACACGGGACCTGAAGCCGCATGCCATAGCTCTCTGGGGCCGCGGCCATATTAGATCACCCTCATTTGTTGCAAAGGAGTACCAGGAAGCTACAGTATGACTCTGAGAGATAGGCCACGGCTCTAGAGAGGAGCACCTGCCACATTTCATACCGGGGAAGCTGTGAGGACTGAAGAGTCACCCTACTCTCCCTACCCTGTCCCCACCCCCAAAGGGAATATCAAAGACTTTTTTCCAGCTCTTGAAAGCCCAGGGCAGGGTTGTCAAGTAGAGGAGCCTCCCATTCTTCCTAGCAGGCCTAGACAAGGTGTGATCCTTGGTCTGAAGCTGTAGCAACCATTCTACAGGAAGGAGGGTCCCAGGCTTGAGGCTGAGTCAAAGGTTCGGACTCTGAATAACAGGGGACCCAGAGAATCCGGAAGATAAAGGACTTCACATAGCAGAGTGGCAGAGGGGAGGAGACCCAGATGCTGCCAGGTGTTGACGTGGTGGTCCTCACTGCGAAGCCAGAAGAAGCCCCTACCCAGCACAGAGAGGTTCCATGGCCAGCACCTGCTGCTGTCCTGGTCAGTCACAGGCAGGGCTGGCAGGCTGCAGCTTCTGGGGACAAGCTGGCCAGCAGGATGAGGGCCCTGTGGAGTCCTAACGCAGTAGCCTCAAGGAAAACTGCAGAGGCAGCCTTGGGTAGAGCCAGGGGCACCTCCCTACTGGGGGTGCTCACGCCCTCTCAGTTTCTATCCTCGGGGTGGCCACATCACCCACTCTGCTGCCCACCCTTGTGCCTGCTGCCCATAACCGGTGTCCTCATGCCTTTCAGCAGAGAAGTAAGTGCTATGTCTTTGAGAAATGACACCAGGCCCAGGGGGAGCCCCAGGGTCCCGAGGGTGCTCATGCTACTGTAGTAGCAAAAGAGTCCCCGTTCTTCCCCTCTCCTGTTCCCGGGTTACTCCCCTGAACTCACCTGTTGCAGGCCAGGTCTCAGGTCCACTGAGAGCACTAGATAAGGCATTGGGAAGGCAGGGAATTTGGTACATGCCCTGCTGGAGAAGTGTAAAATGAAAGAGCCAGTTATGAAGCAGATGTGCTAAAGGTTGGCAAGAGAGAATACAAGGAGCATTTCGTTCAAGCTCTCCAGAGAGCAGCTGAGTAAGTGAAGTTGGTCTTTGTCCTTGATTGGAAGGAAGAAAATCCCAGTGATGCCTCCTAAGGCCCTGGAGGAAAACTGGATGTCAGCTTCGACGAGAGCTTGAACAGTGCAGAAAGTCACCCATGATGGGTCTCCTGATGCATTTTCTGGGTGTGATCTTCATGAAGGGCAACCACGCCACTCGTGAGGTCTGGGAATTCTGGGAAGCATTGGTGGTGGTGATGGCAGAAGGCACTTCATAATTAGTGAACCGTGAAGCTCAACACTCGCGATCTGGTGCCAGAAAGGTAGCTGCAGTGCCCCAGAAGCCAGCAGTGATCCTCCACACTACGAGCTCTTGAGTGGCCTGGGAGCCCATGCAGAAACCCATGAGGTGAAATTTCTGGAGTTTCTGGCTTGTCCCCTAAACTCAAACTCCTCTGACATTTGATCTCATGTCCTTAACTACAGAGGATGTTTCAGGCTCAGAGAAGCAGGCTAGGGTGATTCTACGCTCAACTCACTTGTTTCAATCTCTCTTCCCGTGCCTGATTCCAGTATACTGAACACCATTGTCATAATGTATGCTGTCGTTTTTCTGCTTTCTTAGTCATTTCAGGCAGGTGGCAAGATCTATTTTTTGTTTTTCCATCTCCTCCCAAAACATCAGTACTGTGATCCAAATCTAAAACCTACATATGAAGCCTCCCAAACTGTAAGCCAACCAACATTTGAAACACCTTAGAATAAAAAGGTTAGTGGAAAACCTGTGGGATACACACACACACTCACACACACACACTCACACACACACACACACTTGTAAGCAGAAGCATTTAAGCCTGAAAGCAAAATATCAACAATCTTCCTCCCCTGCTTGTTGGGAAAGTATGTGATAATTTAATTTTATTATTGATTCTCTCAACATTTTCCATCTCTTATAAAGCACATATGCATTCCTTTATGATTATAAAAATCTATGAATATTCAAAATATGATTTACATACACCTGTATTAGCCAAGGTTCTCCAGAGAAGCAACCCAACCGGATATAGGGTGTATGTGTGTATGTACATACATATTTGTAAAGATACTTACTGTAAGGAATTGGCTTACATGATTTTGGAGACTGATGACTCCCAGTTCTGGTCTGAAGGCCACCATGCTTGAAATCTAGGAAGAGCTGATGTTTCAGTTTGATTCTGAGACAGAAAGAAAACCAGTATTCTACCTTAAAGGCAACCACGCCGTAATTCTCCTTTACGATAAATATTGTTACCTCCCCAGTTGTTAGCTGTAGTCCACAGCCCTATTTTATTGTCTCAGATTTTTTTTTACAGTTTTTTTTTGTTCTATTCAGCCCTTCAAGGGACTAGATGAGGTACCCATATTAGAGAGAACAAACTACTTTACCCAGTCCATGCTAATTTCATCCAAAAATACCCTTTCAGAAATACCTAGAATAATGTTTGACCAAGTATCTGGCACCCTGTGACCCCAGGGTCAACATAACACATACAATTATTTTTTAAATATTTATTTATTTATGCATACAGGAATTGGGATACAGGCCAGAGGTACAGGGGATGAGAGGATTCACCAGAGACAGAGTGGGGGGCAGAGCAGGCAGAATGACGAAGTACACTGCTGCGGGGAGCAGTGGGCGAGACAGGAGAGGTCTACCGTGCCATGTGGGTCAGCTGCTTGGCTGGGGATAGAACTCGTGATGCAGTGGCTGCAGATAGCTTCTTAGTGCTGCACTTTAACCCGCTGTGCCACCTGGGAGGTCCCATAATACATAAATGTAACCATCACAGTACCAAAAATAAACCCACACACCTTTCATAATTGGGGGGGGGGGAAATGACAATCTAAGTATCAGGTTATGTCCACATAGTCCGATTAAAAGAGCTCCTGCAGAAAAAATTTTCAGTTACTTTTCAAAAGCAAACATTTTATTTATATCTAAAACAAATTCTCCCTGACATGATTAGATTCAACATTTATATAACAGACTATGTGCAACTAATATCAGCAGTGACAAATAACATTGATCATTTTCAAGATTATAAATGTTGTTTATAAGTTATCCAAACTCATATAAAGAAAGTGTGTATTTAAAGAGATCTAATTTTTTCCTTGCTGTCATGAATTCCAAGTAGTGACCCCCAAAAGTACTTTTAAAAACTACTAAAAACAATACAAGATGAAAACCAAATTTTCCTCTCTAGGCTATTATACAACACAGGGCTTCTTTAGCGGACGTTTAAGTATCTTTCACAAAGTACATACCAAGTTAACAGAACAGGGACCCGTGACCTCCCTAATTCTTCTTTACTACAAATATAGTCAGCTGTAGTCCATATACCTATGTTATTGTCTCAGCATTCCTCTGTTGACAGAGTTTTCATTCAAAAACTGTCCTGATGACAAAGGCATTAATGAGTTTGCTCTTGTTGATGGAATTATTTACTCTATTATTTTGTGTCTCAGTTATTTTCTCCCCATGGCACTATCTGTTCTATGCTATTTTCTTTTCTTTTTTTTTCCTTTTAAAGGAACTATTCTGTCTCTTTCCCAGGGAGCATGTTTTATTTCTTTGGTTTTATTTTTTGAAACCATTCCCTCTCTCCCTAACTCATTAATCCCTAAATTTTGCCAAATGATTTTGATCCAAAGATGAATCTGTAGATTTTTCATTTTAAAGACATATACCACTAGCTTGCAGTAAAATTATTGCATAATATTTGACTCTGTCTTTTTAAAAATGTGCTCACATTCTTCAAAAAAGGGAAAGAAGAATGAATAAACACCAATATTTTCCCTAATACCATTTTATATTTCAACCAGTATTTCAACCTTGCTAATAAAAGCCCTTTCCTATTTGTTCACTTCACATCATCTTGTTTATTTAGTATGCCTTTGCTTCAGATCTACATGATTTGCTGCCCCTTTCTTACTTTTAAATAGTTGCACGGTTCTGCAGGACCATAAAGCAGTTGTCATTATTCTCCAGGATTATAATGTATGCTTTGTCATTTTGCCCTCTCCATGGCTCCTGCATTCTATAACCCTTGCTGAAATGGACAGTTTCCTATACTTTTAGCTGTATTGAAAATCACTTCTGCTCAATATTCTGTTTTCTGAATTTTTCAGATTTATATTAGATAGTCAGCACCTGAGTCTCCACACATCCATCTCTCCACAAGCAAATCCCCAAACTCCTCTGTATTTTACTCTGATTTGCACGGCAAGGCATGGCAATTCTCACTCCAGTGAAAGTATATTTCTCTTTTGTAAAACTGAATTCTTTGAAACATTTCTATGCTATTTTCTCATCCCCTTTCTCTTCCATTTATAACACTACTTGATTTAGTCATTAATAGAGTTATGTCTGGTTTGTCCCAGAAACAATTTAAGGACATCTACAATTAAAAACTGTAAAAACAGATAATACAACAACAATTTGAAATATGAATGACCAGAACAAGATATTCAAAAGGAGAACAGAAATGGCAGGGAGAGGCCTTCCCTGGTGGTGCCATGGGTTAAACAGCAGCACCTCAAGCTAGCTGCAGCCACTTGG
>NW_004567128.1:12180641-12195992 GCF_000260355.1 Condylura cristata
CCACCCTGGTGGCACAGGGGTTAAAACACAGCACTAGGAAGTTCTCTGCAGACACTGTAGCCTGAGTTCGATCCCCGGCCAGGGAGCTGACCCGCATGGCCCAGCAGACCTCTCCTGTCTCTCAGCTGCTACCCCTCGGCACTGTGTTTCAGTACATCTGCCTGTTCTGCTTCCCGCTCTGTCTCTGGTGACTCCTCTCAACCCCCTTACCTCTGGCCTGTACCGCAGTTCTTGTATGCAGAAATAAATAAATCTTTCAAAAAGAAAGAATTTACAGCCATGCAAATTCTCTATACATGCTATAATTTTGGCTTTTCCTTCTGCTAATATGCTTGGAGCTGGGTACCCTCCATTTTGTAACAAAAACTCTGCTGGACTAAAAATGAGAATTAATTGGAATTCAATTGTAACTACCCTTTATTCTCTCTTTCCATGTAATTAATCTTTAACTTGCAAGCTAATGCAACTGTCTCCAACTGCATTCCTGAAAACTTGGAAAAGTGATTGTGTTACAACTCTAAAACTTCTTTGTGGCCCCTTCAGGTCGACGGTACCATCCCAAACAAACACCTGTTGATTATTGAGTGATGATGGCCCCTAGGAGACACCCTTACTGATAGGGTCAGACACCTTCCTGGCATCTAGATTGACTTCTTGACCTGGAAACTCAAAGTCCCTGCTTCCTTCACATGCCCCCTCAAACTCCTCCCCCTCCTTATAATAACCACAGCACTTCTGCCATTCGGGAGATGGTTTTTAGGGTGCCCATTTCCCGACTACATTGGTGGCCACCTCAAAAAGTTATTCTCGTGGTTCAAAGTTTGGCATTCTGGGCAAATAGCAAAAGATGTGGCTTGGTCATCTACATTCTGATGTTAATGTATTTGTCCATCCAGCCTAAAATAAAATAAAATAAAATAAAATAAACAGATGGGGTGAGGGAATTCTCCTTGTGCTGTAATACAGTTAAGGGCAGTTAACTTATCTTAAATGCTGGGCTACAACAAATAAAGCTGCTATGAACATTTGTTTGTGATGTTTTATATTTTCTTTTCTCGAAACTCCTAGAAAAGCCTGCTCGATCATATGGTAAATATGTTTAACTTCACCAAAAAGTGGCAAATTTATTTCCAGAGAGCCTGGACCATTTTACTTTCCCACCATTGTGAACATATTGTAAATGTTTGGAACACTGCCCCCATCACACTCCACACCCCCACCCCCACTCACGGCATAGTAGGCAAGAAAGCAAAACCATCTGTACAAGTCAGAACTGGATCGCTTTCTATTCTGCAAAGCAGGCATACAGGGACCTGCTGTCTGCAGGTAAACCATTCTTGTAACCCCCGTTCTTCCAACTGATGACCACAGAACCTGCTAAAGAAGATTTAAATAATGGGTACCTAGTTTTCTCATGTTCCATAGTGCATTCTCTAGAAATCAAGGAAGTGATTAAACGCTGCCATTTGCCATTCTCTGGGCACAGTCAGCATCAGCATCTCCTTAGGGAAAGGTAAGTTAGGAAATTGAAAGATCTAAGTCTAGAGAAAACAATACCCTGCTACATGAAAAAAAACAATGACTGCTACAATCTGTATAAACTAAACTCAAACGTATGCTTGTTGAAACTGTACTCATGGAGTGAAATCTGTCAGACTATCTCCCAGGTTTGACTTCTCACTTTATCTAATAACTCTATCTAACTAGTATTTAGACTTTTACTCAACACCATCACTGTATGAGCCACCCAATTGTTTGAAATCATCACTAGCAGTTGGTGCTATTAGTATTTTTTTTAAAGATTTATTTATGCATATAAGAACCTGGGTATAGACCTGAGAGTGGTGGCGTGGTGGGTGAGAGGATTCACCAGAGACTGAGTGGGGAGCAGAATACACTGAAATCCACTGCTGAGGGGAGCAGTGGGTGAGACAGGAGAGGTCCACTGTGCCATGTGAGTCAGCTCCCTGGCTGGGGATCGAACTCATGACACAGTAGTTGGCAGTAGCTTGGTAGTACTGTGTCTTTAACGCCTGCACCACCAGGGCAGTCCTGTCAGTATTTTTTTTTTTCTTATCCAGTAGTAGGTGTGTTCTGGCACCTCAGGTGGCATTCATGTATGTTTCCTTAATAGAGAATCATGTTGAACATACTCATATACTCATATTCACCTACTTTTTACATATAAGTCCTGCTGGGAAGGAAGCTATTCTCCCTTTACTTTTGTGAACCCCTAGGCTGAAAAATAATGTAATTGACAAGAGAGAAATTAATAAAGATGATCTGTAATGCCTTGTTCAAGGGGGAGAGAAGGGGACTGAAATAGGAACCTCCCCCTGTTCATTCCAGTGAAATTATGCAGTTTCTAAAAAGGGGACAATATATCAATACACTTAGGAGAGGGAAACAACAAAGAACTCTGCAAGTTGAAGAAAGAGATTTTGTAGAGTTCATCAAAGTTTGCAATGAAAACTGACCTAGCAAGCCTGGTCTGGGTGAGAAAGCTCTAAGACTGTTTCCCACCTCCCAGACTATGGGAGATGTCTTGTTTGAGGGAAGATAGAGAATTAGGCAAAAGGTCATTGTGCAGTCTTCTATCTCTTAACCAGCGAGCTACTAGGCACATCTTACAGCAGCCAGTCTTAGGTCCTAACGATCCTCTTGTGCAATGTATGTTCAAGTCTTACTTGCAGTTTCTTATTGCTGTTTAGGATTGTTTTTATTAGCTGTAAGTCCTTGGTCACATGTGAGATTTATAAATATTTTCTCACCACCAGTGGGTGGTTCTATTATTAGTTTTTACCAGTGTCTCTTGCAAAGCAAAACGTTTTAGTTTTAAAATACAATTTTATCAATAATATGTTGTTGAATCTAAAATAAAAAGGCTTTGTGGTACAGAGACGGGACATACCCCAAAGTCTGGATTGCTCTTTGCAACAGAAGGTACTCACAAGATCAGATAAAAAAAAAGAGCTCCATCTTTTTTCCCCTTCCCAATGTGGCTGAGGCACTCTGACTCCAGAAAATATTCTGATACACCCAGTATATTTGAATAAGCACACTTGGCTGTCAAACGCACATCTCCTGAAGGTTTTTCTGTGCATGGCCTTTGTGTAGCATGTTAGGGTCAAAAACTGACCCTCACAGGAAGAGCCTAAGTGATATGCTGAGTTTAGAGATGCTCCAAGGGTGATGTTTTGCTTAATTATCAATCTTCTCCCAAACAGGGCCTCTCAGATGGTCTGGGAGTTGGGTGACAGTCTTGGCGTTTTCTTAACCCCAGGCCAGGCTTGCATGGTCTGTTTTTCAATGCAAATATTGAAGAACTCTGCAAAGTCTCATTTTCTCTAACATGCAAAGTTCTTTGTTTTGTTTTCCTCTCCTAAATATATTGTCCCATTTCTAGCACCTATATAAGGCACTGGAATGAGCAGAAGGAGGCTCCCTACTCTCCAGAGTGAGTAGGTAGTTTCCTTTGTCTTTTCTCTTGTGAATCTCTCTTGTGTTAATTGATCAATGTGGTTGTTTTCCAGGGCTTCCCCTCCCAGGAGGAAGAGAAACTTCTGAGCCAGAGCTCAGCGGGCCTGGCAACACTGCCATGGCTAGAGCATTCCAAGGCATGTCCAGCAGTCTCTTGCGCCCCTAAGTGAAATTCTAGGCAGGTTCTTCACTTCTCTGTTGAATAAGGCGGTCAAGCTTATCGTGTGGCCTGCTGGGAAGAAGGGAATAATACAGTGTATATCATCTTCATGCTACTGTTTTACTAGGCACTTGGAGACTTTCCTTCCTTCCTTCCTCCTTCCCTCCCTCCTCCCCTCCCTCCCTTTCTGTGGTTTTTCTTCCTTCTTTGTATTCTTGCTTTTGCTCTTTCCATTTAATTTCTACATGTTCCTTTTCGTAGAAGATATTACTAGCGTAAGCATATGAGTTTATCAATCACCACTTTGATTATACTTTCATTGCTGGCATCCAAATTTAAGAACAGGACTTAGCTGGTTTGCAGCTAAGTCGCAGGTATTGATAGTGTAGTGATCCTGGTGGAAAGGTGGGGGAATTGGGAAGGAGCAATTTAAGTGATCAAAAAAAGGCAACCGTTTGTGTATGAAAACACAGATAAAGACAGCTGAGAACCTGGCTGTATAGGAAGCTCCCTCCCCGGCCCCCCAAAAGTAACTGGTGGTTCTGATAAGATGCCCCTGAGAACTGAAGTTGAGGCAGTGCGACTTGCTACTGACTCTGCCCATAGTTCTGATGATGCCTTCTCTGGAATCTGGCACACGCTCGCAGGACGCTCCATACTAAAAAGTGACAACTCCCCTCCTCCTTGCAGGTGGACAGAGTCCGGAGCATCCCGAGCTGGGGTCCACCCACCCCGTGTCACAAGTCTCCCAGACTTTCTAAGAGGAAGGTAACTATACCTTCCCCCTTTTGCTGCCGACAGAATTGCATGAACATGTGAGTCATAGGGCAAGGGGAGAGCCCGTCGGGTCAGAATAGACTAGAGAAAGCCTCAGGAGGGTTAATGGAGGCTCCAGAGATGAGGGCAATGAATTCCAAAGGGGACTCATCAAACACCCCAGGACTGGGGGCAACAGGACATTCCAGAACAAGGACAGGAAAGAAACAGGACCCTAAGATAAGGGCTGGGACACAGAGACTTAGTTCTGGGCACAGAGACATAAGACAGCAGGTGAGGCCACCGAGACCTAACCAGTCACAGAGATTCTGATGGGGCTTTAGAGTCATCAGAGAAGGAAGGTCCGCATTCCCTGAGGCGCGACTCCAGACTCCACTTGGGCTCCCTTGCCCCTCCCTGGCCTGGTTTCAAGGGCCTGGGGGCCCCCTTTATTTCTGTTCCCTTTCTTCTCGATAAACTTGTTCTTTCTCTAAACAAATTTCCCTCTTCTCCCTGGCTTGCCTGGGCGTCTGTGAAGTTCCTGCTGCAGCCTCACAGGCACCAGCCCGTGGTGGTCTAGTGGCCGGGACGCAGCGCTGCCCCGCAGCCAGGGTCCCTTCCTGGCTGGGAGACTCGGCCTGGGAACCTGACATTAAGGTGTCATTGCTACAGTACTAAAACTAACCTGTTTGGGCCGAGCGATTCTGCAGCAAAGAAAACATGGCAATTGTGTCTAGCGCTCTGTTCACGGCATCACACAACACAAAGAGCTGACTGGCAGCCCATCTAAGAACAAGAACCCGCCACCACCCGCGACCTTGAGCCAACTCTATTCCTTTGCCACCCCCCCCTCCACTTGGCCCAAGGATCTCTTGGCACACCTGCGTTCCTGTGACCCCAGCCCACTCTCCAGTGGTTGAAATTCAACTCTTTTCTCCTCTTGAGTCTCACTTCTCTAACTGTAATATAAGCCTCTTTCCCTGTTTTTTTTTTTTTTTTGAAGAGGCATGTCTGAGTCTTGGGACTGCTACCTCCTGCGGAGTCAACTTTGCATTCAATTTCTTTCTTTGCACAGATACTGGTGGCAGAGGTGGGTTTCATGCACACCAGATAGACGAGCCCTCGATTCAGGGGTAACAAAGAGCTCAACGGTAAAATAGTTGTGCGTGAGAATTAGAGATAAAGGAAAAGATGTTTGCCTCTTGGATTTCCAAAACTTTCAGTTTATGGTTCTAAAAATATTTTTTAAATCACACACAATCACACACACACAGATCTGCAACTCCAAAAAGGGGGAGGTTTCCCTGCCCCCAGTAAGTAAAGCTGGAGATGTGTTGCCAGGTGAAGCTGTAAACATGGAAGGTGAGTGGGCTTTTGAGAAGAAGGAGAAGAAAGTTGTTCTGTGGCTGACTTGCACCCCGGTGTTCCTGGGGAGGAGACACGGAAGGAGACACGTGGAGGAGGAACTTATGGAAACACTTAGGAGAGACACACAATGAGAGACACATGGTGAGGCTGACAATGGCAGCCGTTACCTTGACGTGGTGCCTCCCCATATTGTCCCAGCTTTCTGAGATCTGCTTGAAAAGCCCCCTTTTTAAAAAAGATTTATTTATGCACACAGAACTGGGGTACAGGCCAGAGACACAGGGGCGGTGAGAGGATTCACCAGAGACAGAGTGGGGAGCAGAACAGGTGAATCGATGAAGTACACTGCTGAGGGGAGCAGCGGGCGGTCAGGAGAGGTCTGTCGCGCCATGTGGTCAGCTCCGGGCTGGGGATGGAACTTGCACTGAAGCGGCTGCAGCTCACCCGTTGCGCTACCAGGGAGGGCCCAGAAGCCCCTTCTTATGGTTCCCTGCCAGAAGGTGCCTTAGATGTGTGGCAAGCTTTCAGGCCTCAGTGGCCCTGCTTCAGGCCGACCCTGTTTGACTGGACATTTGCCCACAAGGGAACAGGTAGCATTGGGTGTCTTATTGGGGAAATTCTGTCAGTAAATGTAGTCTTTCTTCCTTCTTTCTCCATGCACATGAATTCTATTAAAGTTTTACACTCAGTGTTGCCTTTGTCTTTATGCGGTGGCTGGCAAAGCCCCATTTTCGAGCATGCAAATGTGGGCATCCCTGGGTATACAGCCCTTGGTTGTGCACAAATAAGATTTACTAAAATTATTCAAGAATGTGGGGGAAATCAAAGTTTAGTAAGCTAGACAGCATATTCACTGGCTCACTTATTTTACACACATTAATTAAATACCTGCTTTTTGTGAGAAAACACCAGGCTATTTCTAGGGATGCTAGGATTTCTGTGATAGGAGCAGTTGGAAGTTGGCGGGGGTATTGTGGCAGCCCAAAGGAATAATTTAAAAGAAGGCGGTAGAAAGTGGGAATTGAGGTGAGAACAATTAAGTGTAAATGCCCCGAGCAAAGCTTGTTAGGAACCTGGGAAATCTGTAGTTCTTCAGTGGCCCTGAAGTTTAAGTTTAGCCTGTGGCTGATGAAGTAAGGCCATGGGGGTGTTGAATTGATGCCAAACCTCAAGTGGTAGGTATCAGAGTTGAGAGACTGACGCCTAGAATGCAAAATGGCTCCTAGTGGTTATTCCTGAATTCTGGGTAAGGTACAGAGGAGGGAAGGTGGGCGTTCTGTGGGACCAGGTCGCACTGCATTTGCTGGTTGCAAAGTATTTTATATGCTCAACTGTAAACACAGATGGCCTTTCATTTAAAAAGAGGGAGAGAGAAAAGAAAGAAAGGTAAGGGTAACATAAAGGTTTGGTTGGAACTGGGAACTCAAAAGATGCAGCTGACGACAGCCAGGAGAATTATTCTCAAGCTTTGAAATCTAATCAAGAAACCCAGAGCCTTTGCTCGCTGGGATTTCAGAACTGTTATATTCTAATGATTTCTTCTGCCCCTCGTTATGTATGTTTTGACACAGGCATGTCTAGGGCGGAACAATGGGGCCCAGAGGGCAAAGTATGGCAACTAGAATGGTATTGGAAGTCCACAATCCCCATCTCCTGGTGATCTTGGCTTTGTGCATTCCTGTCCTGAAGTGTGATTTGATTCCAAGAGCAGGATTATGACAAAAGAGCTGGGCACACATTTTAATAATTACATGACGTTACATGTCAGAGACATCACTACCCTGATAGCAGACATTGTACAAGACATCACTTTGCTCTCCTCTACGCTCTTGCTACCCTGTTTGTCTTGAAGAAACCTGCCATGCGTTGGCCAAAAAAGAAAGCAAATTTCATGTAGCATGAAATTGCAGGCTCTGTCTAGGTACTGAGGTTTGTCTCTAAGCAATAGTCAGGGGAAAAAATTCTAAGTCCTACAAATAAAAGGAAATGAACTCTGCCAAACAAACTGAGTGAGCTTGAAAGCAGAATGTTCTTGGTTACTTATAGTTTCCGGTCCAACATGTAACGCGCTTAAACTCTGTCTCTTCCACTTCCGAAATGAAAAGAGCTAAGCAAGCTGAAAGTTGGCAACCCTATCACATCAATCAGAGAACTGAGGTCACTACTGCTGCCCCTAAAAATGGAGAGACACACTGGTAGGTACAGAGCATCACAGCTCACTGTGCAGAAGTCAATGTTGGAGCTGAAATAGAGGCATCACCATACAAAGGGAGGTTTCATATTCTCTGCCCTACCTAATGAGGGACAGAGCTGAGTGGCCAGATGCAGTTATATAACATGGGAGACACAAGGGAGTCATATAGAGAGAGACACAGGAGGGAGATACATGAAGAAAAAGGGCCCACTTGCTTCTCAGCTTTGTACTTGTGCCAGAGTCTTGGGGGACGTGGGAAAGTAGAGTTGAGACGCGTAGAGCCACTTGAAGAAACACATGGGTGAGAGACTTGTGGGGAGGCTGACATGTGTTGGGGGGGGCTTTATTTTGATTTGTACTTTAATTTTGCTTATTTTGGGCCCTCCCTGGTGGTGCAGCGGGTTAAAGCACAGCACAAAGAAGCTAAAGCCACTTCAGCATGAGTTTGATCCCCACCCCGGAGGTGACCCACATGGCGTGGCAGACCTCTCCTGTCCAGCCCACTGCTCCTCTCAGCAGTGTACTTCGTCAGTCGGCCTGTTCTGCTCCCCACTCTGTCTCTGGTGAATCCTCTCACTGCCCCCCTGCCTCTGGCCTATACCCCAGTTCTATATACAAAAATAAATACATCTTTTAGAAGAAATTTGCTTATTTTGTCCAGACATACCTGCTTCCTTTGCCCCTACCCCGTGGGTGCCTGCCAGAAGGTGTGTTAGACTTGAGGCAAGCTTTTGAACTCAGTGGCCCTGATTTGAGCCAACCCTGTTTGGCTGGGCACTTATCCTCGAGGAGATGGATAACAAAAAATGTTAAAAAGTTCTTCAGAGAGTAGGAAAAAAAAATAATATGTCAGATCCTCAGATCTACCTAAAGATATGAAGAGAATTAGAGAAGGAATAAATGAAGATAAAAGAAAGTATTTTAATTTTTTTCTTATGTGACCTAACAGTTCAAAATAATAGAAGCAATGATATATTCAGTGATTATACCTTACGAGTAGGTATGAATGATCACAATGTTGTAAGAACTAGGATCAGAGGAGCTGTCGCTACCCGTGAATTTGTAGTGCACTATTTGAATGTGGACTTGCATTAGCTGTACGTGTGTATTGCCAACTCTGGGGCATTCTCTTAAAAACAGTGAAAAATTAACATAATTGTGATATGCAAAAATAAAGAAAATATAATCATATCAATTATTCAATTAAAACCAAGGAAGGGGGCAAAAATATTACAGACAAAAAGAAGAACAAAGGTAACAATTAGGTGATAATAACAAATTTGGTAGATAATACTCCATCTACATCAATAATTACTTTAAATGTTACTGGTCTAAATAAACCCATTAAGATCACTGGCAAAGGACGTTGAAAAAAAGGCAGTGATGTGAAGAAAAAGGAAAACTTTTATACTGCTGGTGGAAGTTAAGACTGGTCCTGTCCCTATGAAAACAGAACGGAGTTTTTCAAAATACAGTAATTCCACTCCTAACATATTCACCTGAAGAACACAAAAAAACACTAGTTTGAAAGGAACTCTACACTCCTTTGTTTGTTATAGCACTATTGACAATAGCCAAGATGTGGAAACAACCGAAGTGCCCCAGGACAGTTGAGGGGATCAAGCAAATGTGGTATTTATGCACAGCAGAATACTATTTTGTTACCAAAAAAGACAAACTCATACCATGTATGGCAACATGGATGGAACTGGAAGCGATTGCTTAGTGAAATAAGCCAGAAGGAGAAAGATAAATACCACATGCTTTTACTTTATATGTGGAGTCTAGAGAAACCAAACTAAAGCTAAGACCAAGAGAAAAGTTAAAGAACACCTTTGAAAACTGACCATAGATCTGAAGTATTCAGGAGGGCAGCGGGAAGAGGGGGAGGCAGGGGGAAGGGTGTAAAAAGGTGGGAAGTAAACATAATGGACTATGGTGAAGGATATGGGTGAGTTGGTAATGGGAACTTTCTGGTGACCACACCTGAGAAATTCTTTTTTTTTTTTTTTAAAGTTTGAGGACCATAGTTTCTATTCTTACTTTATTTATTTATTCATACAGAACTGGGGTACAGGCCAGAGATGCGGAGGGTGAGAGGATTCACCAGAGACAGAGTGGGGAGCAGAACAGGCAGATCAATGAAGTACACGCTGAGGGGAGCAGCGGGTGGGTCAGGAGAGGTCTGCCCGGCATGTGGATCTCCTCCAGGGCAGGCAGGGATGGAACTCATGGGGAAGTGGCTTAAGCTTCTTAGTGCAGTGCTTTAACCCGCTGCGCCACCAGGGAGGGCCTCTTTTTTTTTTTTTTTTTGTGAAAGAAATGAACAAAGATGTAAAGTAATGGTATTTCAATAAAATATATATATACAAGACTGTATGTTGTTCCTGTATGAGTAACCTGCCTTAAATATACAAATTAATGTAAGAGAATGGAAAACACAAATGAAGAGAAAACTGGATTAGTTATATTCATTTCAGGGAAAGCAAAGCTAAGGTGATAAACATTATCAAGGATAAAGAAGGGCATTATATCAATATATCGATAAAGGACTGATTGTCTAAGAAGCTATAACAATCATTAATGTGTATGCACCCAAAAATCATAGTGTCAAAATGCATGAGGAAAGCGCTATTACAATTGGTTGCTTCAACACACCTCTCAGTAATTGACAAATGCAGTAGTCAGAAAATCAGCATATTTCCTGGGCTGTTTCCAACAATACTATTATAGAGCTTTATGTGTATTGCTCAAGTTGTTCATAAGTTGAATTCATCTCTCTTAATGCTCTTATTTTTTTGCATTAAGCACATTCACACTGGAAAATATTTAAAACATCAAAACAACTCAAGAAGCTAGAGAAAGAAAAGCACATTAAACACAAAGAAGACGGTAGGAAATAACAAAGATAAATACAAAAGCGATGATTTAGATGACAGAAGAGCCAATTAGTGAAAACCAGCACTCTGAAAGGATTTATATAATGGTTTTTATAAGTATTACAATCACAAATGAAAGTAGCTGAAATAAATCATAATAGATAAATAAAATTATGCAAAACTTAGGCACAGAAGGGACTGGGCAATTATAAGAGAATACTACACAAAAGCATTACCAATAACTCTAGATAAAAAAAAATATATGTATATTGGACAAAGAAAAAGTTCTACCTAAAGAATTCCAGGTAATAAACTAAGAGGATTTTAGAATTAGAGAATTCTCACCCTCCAGATTTTAATGGGTTAATGGATAAAAATGATGATGCCCAACATCACCAATAAGTAGAAAAAGACATTATAATAGTGTAGCAGACATGTGCATTGTTAGCCACTACTTGCTAATAAACAAATAAACACATAAAACATAATATGAACAAGAATCCTGGATTGCTGGTGATGAATATCAGGTAATGGCTTCATTATTTTCTGCACTGTTGTGTAAGTTTTAGAATCTTTATAATAAAATATTTACAATAAAAAATTGAGTGTGCCAGTGACAATAAAAGGATCATATTTAAATATCATGTTTTAAGTATGAGTATTCAAATAGATTTGTAGTGGAATATAAGAGATTTTAGTGAATTTTTCCAGTGAAATGTAAATGATTAAAATGGCCCATGAAGAACCTAAAATCCTTAATCACACAATATAACCTGAAACTATTGTCCAATGCAAGACACCATCAAAATGTTAAGGGGCTAACCAGGCTTAGCGGCATGTTAATCAAATGGTGAAGCAAACACTAATCACCACCTCTTGTAGATTCTTCTAAACTATAAAAAAAGCCTGGGAGTTATTCATCCATTCCTCAGGCTACCTATCCTTGATACAATGAGCAGATGAGGACCCTTCAATAAAACGACATGTCGGCCATGTTCACTTTAAATAGAGACAAATATCTTTAAAAAGAAAAAGATTTATTTATTTATGCTTACAGAACTGGGGTACAGGTGTGGTGGGTGAAAGGATTCGCCAGAGACAGAGTGGGGAGCAGAACAGGCAGATTGACAATGTACAATGCTGACGGGAGCAGCGGGCGGGTCAGAAGAGACCTGCCATGACATGAGGGACACTCCCTGGCCGGGATTGAACTGGTGCTACAGTGGATTCAGAGAGCTTCATAATGCGGTGCTTTAACCTGCTGCACCACCAGGGAGGGCCCGAGACAAATATTCTTAATAAATTCACAGCATTTCCAATACAGCAATGAATTAACATTAGAAAATACTGTCAGCTAGAAAGCATGATGTTAGCATAAGAGGGATGAAGTATGTGAAGGTGTGAAAGAATAAGGAAAAATCCTTTGACAAAAATTCATACCAGTGAATGAAAATAACAGCAACCTACATTAGAAGAGAATTTGCATTTGCTAAGATCTATAGTGGGCAGACTAAATGTGAAACGTTACAAGCCTGCCCAGTAGAGTCCAGCAGCAGACAAAGATAGGGTTTTTTAAGTCTATATTGCCAACTGGATGAGAAAAATGGCAAATACCAAAATAAACAATGGTAAGAATAATGACAATAGAAATAATGGTGATGACAATATGATCCTTCCAATTAAAAAACCAAAACAATTGGTACAGATTATCTAGCTATATAAGGAACTTTAGAAAGCTTGTGCATAAAAGATCACTTTATCAAAATTGGAAATTTGGCCAAACAAATTGCTAACAAATTAGAACATGTAATAGACAATATGCCATTCACAACCACAATATCCAAAATATACCTTAAAAAACTGCATAGAAATGTACGCATTCTTGACGAAATAACTCAAAAATTTGATTGATAGGCTTCTGAAAAAGAAGTCTCAAAAAAGTAATATACTTCTTATTAGTGGGAAAGAGAATACTGTAAAGAAGTCAATTCTCATGAACATATTTAGAGTTTTATTGTCTTACATATAACTGCAAAGAACAATAACCAAACTGCTATTTCCAATACTCAAAACCAACCTTGGAAAAATAAAGGCATAACAACAAACAATATATTAACAGCATCAGCAAGAAAAAACTATAAACTCTTAGGGAACACTAACTCTGTGTTGAACTCAAAAATGTGTGCGGGCTGGAGTGTGTGTGGTGGGGCGGTGTGTGTGGGGGGGATGTTCTGCGGTTGAGACTGGTTTGTAGCCTGCAGTAGAAGCAGATGATAGAATTGGATAAAGCAGAGTATTTAAGTACAGGTCTTGTGTGCCCTCCCTGGGGCACAACTGGTTGAAGCAGAGCACTGCAAGGCTAGCCGGAGACACTTCAGCACAAGTTCGATCCCTGGCCAGGGAGCTAACTCACATGGCGTGGCAGACCTCTACTGCCCTGCCTGCTGCTCCCCTCAGCAGTGTGCTTCCTTGATCTGCTTGTTCTGCTCCCCACTCTGTCTCTGGGGAATCCTCTCACTCCCCCTGTACCTCTGGCCTGTACCCCAGTTCTGTATGCATAAATAAATGTTAAATAACTATAGGCCTTGTTTCCAACAGTGCACCCTGGAAAGTGAATGTCTACTCTTCTTCGAAGGGATCTGAATCTTATACCAGGACCATAAGGTATTATCAGAAAGGCACCGACGTTTGTGTTGGTTGAGTCCAGAGGCTGTGCTAATAACCTGAACATTTTTTTTAAAGATTTATTTATTTGTGCATACAGAACTGGGGTACAGGCCAGAGGCTCAGGGGCGGTGAGAGGCTTCACCACAGACAGAGTGGGGAGCAGAACAGGCAGATCGATGAAGTACATTGCTGAGAGGAGCTGCGGGCATGTCAGGAGAGGTCTGCCGGGCCATGTGGTCACCTCCGGGGCAGGTGGGAATTGAACTCATGCGGAAGGGGCTTTAGATTCTCAGTGCTGTGCTTTAACCCCCTGCGCCACCGGGGAGGGCCCAACCTGAACATTTTTAGAGGGTGTAGACTGACTAATTAAAAATCACCTTAATAGAATATATGGCATGAATTAAATTTGAACATCAAGGGCCCTCCCTGGTGGCACAAACAGTAAAAGCACAGCATACGAAGCTATCCCTGTTAAGGGGAAGGATGTCCTAAAGGAACTCTGCAGAGTCTTATGGACTCCACCCCCTGGTGGAGCTTTCTGGACACTACACCCACTCTCTCTGGTGAATACTGTGACCCCCCCATACCTCTGACCTGTATCCCAGTTCTTGTATGCATTAATAAATAAATCATTGTTAAAAATTGAGTATGAACCTTCACAGTAATTACACAGAAAGACCAAAAATTCACTCCAGAAACTTTTTAACAAACGTGTACCACGCAAAGCTGCCAGACTAAGGCACAGCCCACTTTATCATAGGGTAGTCCAGAACTTTAGTGGGGTGAATAAGGCCTGAAATTAGAAAGGGGACATATCATGGGCTAGCTAGAGTGAGTACAAATTTGCTTAATGAGGACCACTGAAGGGCTTCTGAAGACTGCACCCCACATTACACCCACATTCACCTTCAGCTATCTGTGAGAAGCCCCACAGAAGACGCCGGATAACCTTTAACTTGTGGTGCATTTTGGTTTGAGGGAGTTTATGTATTGGGATGAGTGTTAAGTCTGTGATCAGCAGAAGGGATATAACAGCACCAACAAGGATGAAGGTAAGATTAAGTAGTGCAGTTGAATGCAAAGAGAAGACAAAAAAAAAAATCGCCGTTCCCCCCCCCCATCCACTTCTTGACTGAGAATGGGGGAGCACCCAGAGTGGGGTATCTGAGGGAGATGTAATTCTTGTCTCAAGACCGCATGACAGGGCTCGGCACAAACAGAAAAAGAAACTAAGAGTCAATGAAAATCCGATTGCAGTCCTGCAAGAATAAACCCCAAAATCGCAGCCTCTTCAAAACAGCCACACCCCCCTCTGACCATGGGTCATTCTGGAGGTCCTGCCCGGAAGTGGCCCTCTCTGACTTCCCGGTAAACGCGCTGAGGGAGCCGAGGTCCACTGTGACAGCTGCCGGCAGGAGTTACAGAGCAGGAGTCTGCAGACTCGGCAGGTGTGAACACATGATGTGTCCTCAGCGGGACGGCGGGGGTGCCCGGCCCCCCAAACCCCAATCTCTTCCAGCCTCCCAAGGTGGCCGCGAGACCGGGCCCCGGTACCGCTCCCCACTCTTGGCCCAGAGACCCCAGTATGGCTGCTCGGCCCAAAGTGGGTTTGCCGCCCAACGGGACAGCGGGAATAAAGGCTTTGGTCCACGGTGGCGGGGAGGGATCCCGGGTCTCTGGAGGGACATTCCCGGGGCCCGAGGAGGACCCCTGCCTAGGCGGCCTTCGTGAGAACTGGGGAGACGCCATAGGCCAGACGGGCCTCTCTGGGTGGCGTTGGTGATGGAGGCCCCGGAGGGTCAAGGCAAATGGACGCGCCTGTGCTCGCTCGCTCGGGCCTCCGCCAA
>NW_004567128.1:12196767-12209556 GCF_000260355.1 Condylura cristata
GGTGAGTGCAGCCTGAGGGAGCACTGGGCCCGCAGTGCCAACCAGCACATTGTGACCCACCTGCTTCCAGCCCTTGATGGCCCAGGGCAGGTGCATCAGGCTGAGGCTGTTCCTGGCTTCTGAACACCAGGTGCTAGCGAGGGACCACCTTGGTGTGAAGGTGAAGCCAACTGTCAGCAGCAAGGATGCCTGCCAGGCCCTCCCTGAGGTCAGCTGAGGGTGGTGAATGAGAAGGGAGCACCCCAACAAGTGAGGGGCCCAGAGGACCACAGAGAAAGTGAGCTGTGGGTGCTCCCTGCCAGGGATGGTGGGCTGAAGCCACTTGTAACTTCCTTCCCGTGTCATGGAAAAGTGCAGTCTCCAGTGTAGAGCAGGGAGGGGCCTGGCGGCCGCAGTCTTGCCAGTGACAACCTTGGCAGTCTTGCCTGTGCATTGGGAGGACACCCCAGACCAACCGAGCGGTTCCCACTGCAGCCTCTGTCAACCCGGAAACGTCCAGGCAGAGTTGGCAGGCAGAACCCTGAGATTCACATGATTTTTCTCCACAGGTTTCTGGGTCACAGGCCAGGAGAACGGGGGCCTTGGTGGTGCTGGAGCAGTGCCCTGTGGGACCCCCAGATGCAGCCTTGGTCAGAGCCAAGGAGGCATCTCCCTGGTGGGGTGCTCACGCCCTCTCCCTCTCCCTCCTCCAGGTGCCCCTGCTGTCCCTGACCAGCGTCCTCATGCCTCGCGGTCAGAAGAGCAAGCTCCGGGCCCGGGAGAAACGTCACCAGTCCCGGGGGGAGACCCAGAGTCCCGAGGGTGACCAGGCCCAGGCCCAGGCCCAGGCCCAGGCCCAGGCTCCCTCGGCAGAGGAGGAGGAGTCTTCCTCTGCCCCCTCCTCCCCCCGTGATGAGCCTGAGGCTATTGCCCCCAGCCCCCCTGCTGCTGGCTCTCCCCAGGAGCACAGGAGGGCCCTGGCCTGTGGCTGTCACCATGTAAGGGTCCCCTGCCTCATGTCCAGGGAAAGGGTCAGGAGCCCCGAGGGGGCCAGTAGCAATGTCTCCCAGGTGACAGCCACCATGGATACCTATGGCAAGGATCCCCTCACCCGCAAGGCCAGCAAGCTGGTGCAGTTCCTGCTGGAGAAGTACAGATCGCAGGAGCCCGTCACCCAGGTCGCCTTGCTGAAGGTGGTCAACAAGAAGTACAAGCCGCACTTCGCCGAGATCCTCAGAAGAGCCTGTGATCGCATGGAGCTGGTGTTCGGGCTGGAGTTGAAGGAAGTCAACCGCAGCAACCCCACCTATATCCTGGTCAACAAGCTGGGGCTCTCCAGCGAAGAGGATCTGTCCGGTGGTGTGGGCATGCCCAAGACCGGCTTCCTGATGGCGCTGCTGGGTGTGATCTTCATGAAGGGCAACCGGGCCTCGGAGGAGGAGGTGTGGGAATTCCTCAATGTCTTGGGGGTGCATGCTGGCAGGAGGCACTTAATTTTTGGGGAGCCCCGCAAATTCATCACCCAAGATCTGGTGCAGGCCAAGTACCTGGAGTACCGCCAGGTGGCCGGCAGTGATCCCCCCACTTACGAGTTCCTGTGGGGGCCGCGGGCCCACGCGGAAACCACCAAAATGAAGGTTCTGAGCGTGCTGGCCAAGATCAGCCACACCACCCCGAGTGCCTTCCCCGGGCTGTACGAGGAGGCTCTGTGTGATGAGGTGGAGAGGGCATCACTGCGATGCCTGGCCAGGGCTCGCTCTGGTGGCCAGGCCCGCGTGCCCTCGGGGGCCAAGCCACCCAGCTCCCCCCACACCTAGGGAGCCTGGGCCAGCTTCTCCCCTCTGTTTTTGTTGCAAGTTGTTAGCGTATTAGGTAATGGCAACGAATATATTTTGGGAGAAGAAATATATCTTTTGTTTCCCCCCGCCCCCCGTTTTAATGAGTAACCTTTTAGGTCTGTCTTTTAAAATAGTTCTTTTCTTTAAGTTTTATCTTGTTTAAAATATAAGTTGATTAGTGTCATTAATCAACTCGTGTTCATATTTAATATTCAGAGTTTGTTACTTGTAAGCAAAGTGAAAAATCTTAAATATTGTGCTGCAGAATGCGTTAACAGGATATTGACATGGGATTTATTTGTTTATTGGTGAATGGAAGAAATCCTGCAGGAAAATGTTTGTCATAACACAATGGTTGAACCAGGGCAATACTGGTCAATTCTTCCTTTGCTTTTTACTTTTTGTTCTTTGCTTGTTAAAATAAATGATATACTTGGATCAACTTGACTTCTTGTTCATTACCTTTTATTCCTTTCACATTAATTGAGCATCTGCTCTTTGGAAGGTTACATCGGTAATAGTGGGGATATATGAAAAGGGACTCAGAGTTGCAGCCTTAGAATTTTAAAGTTTAACAGCAGCTCTGACGTAATATGGTGAGAGACTCTAGGTATCAAAGAGGAGGTTCAGAGAGCCAACAAGTGCCAATTACCTGATCATGGTTCAAGGGGCTTGGGGCAATGCCACTCCCTGTGTGTATGGTAATTTTAAAGCAGGAGGCTCAGTAGCTAGAGGGTGTCATAGGGGTCTGGTGTAAAAATTCACATCCACAGATGGCAAATCTCAGAGCTGTGAGACTAGGGACACCTAGAATGGAGACCAATCCTACCAGCTAGTTGGACTGTGAGGAAACCAGAGATAATCTCCACCTGAGGCTTGACTGGAAGGGTCCTGTGAGATGCCCCAGGACACTTGATTACAGTGCACATAATAGGTGTTTTAGGCACATCCAGAGAGTTTGTAAGAAGTAAGGGTGAGTGGTTCCTTGAAATAAGATATCAGGAATCTGTTGAACTGTCACTCATGGGCAGAGCTCATCCATGAAAAGGGCATTTTGATTAATTTATTTTGATTTAATTAAAATATTTTGTGGAATTATTTGCCAAATTCTAAGTAAACACTCGATTTTTGGTGGGGATGCAATGGATGAAAATAGCAGATGGTTTGGGTGGAAATAACTGGGAAGAAGTTTCTGGTCCTTTGCATTGTAGGTACCCAGCAGCTATACCAAACCACAAATGCACTCCTGGGGAAATACTACTCATGCTCACCTGCTCAGCAGTATATTGTCTGTTGTGGATTACTGTACTGTTTGGAGTTGCAGCAGTCACTAATACAGGATGGAAATAAAGTTCAATGAGGGAAGGTTTCTATTGTCCGGGGTCAAAGTGATCTTCAGTAACACCTGCCATTCATTAAAACACCAGAGTTTGCCGGGCCCAGTGTTAGGGGTTCACATGTGTTGTTATATGTCTACAGTCCCACATTGTAGAGTTTTAAGGCTGATTTTCTTTTAAGATTTATTTATTTGTGCATACAGAACTGGGGTACAGGCCAGAGGCTCAGGGGCGGCGAGAGGCCCCACCAGAGACAGAGCGGGGAGTAGAACAGGCAGATTGATGAAGTACACTGCTGAGGGAGTAGCACGCGGGTCAGGAGAGGTCTGCCGCACCATGTGGTCACCTCCGGGGCGGGCAGGGATCGAACTCATGCGGAAGTGGTTTTAGCTTCTCAGTGCAGTACTTTAACCCTCTGCACCAGCAGGGAGGGCCTCAGGCTGATTTTTACTGCTCAAGAACTTGGGATATCTCACATTCAAGGCTGGTGCGAGACAGAGCTGGATTGGGCCCTGGTTCTGAATTCCTCTCAAGCCGAGTGCTGCCAGTCCCCCAGCATAGGGGCACACCTTGTGCTACTTCATTCACTTCTAGGCTCATGCTCCAAAATTTATGCAAAGAATTAAAAAGCAAGACTTCACACCCCAAATATTGTTTGGGAACACGTAGCTCAAGGAAAATACAATAAAAATGCCAAAATAATGGTCAAGTGTTGAATAAAGAATGAAAAAGATAAAGGGATAGTGCTTAGTAACAATGTCACTAGCAAAGCAAAGGAAATATTTGGGGTGTTTTCTCTGATAGTACAACTTGTATCTTGGGCTCTGTGCTGACATTTCCAACTTGACTCCTGGGACTCAAATCTTTCTCTGAAAGGTTTGCAGTAGGGAGACTAATTAAGAGTTTGGAGGGACGTAGCCTTTTCCAGGAAGCCTTTCATAGAAGAGGTGGGGGTTAGAATGAAGATTGATGAATGAGGAGACAGCACCCTAGAATAACTGGAGTCCCTGAGAGACTGAGCTGTGTCTGCTCTCTATCTCCAGGGCCAAGCCAGGGCCCTCGTGTACACTTCGTTTACACGTCTCAGTCTAGGGCCCCTGGGTCGACTTGAGTGCTCTCATTCTGACCGAAAGAGGAAACCCAGGGCTTGCCAGGAGTCATGGTGCGGACCCTGAGAACTGAGGGCACCACTCCACTGTGAACAGAAAGGTCCCCAAGAGTGCTCTGTCCTGATGTCAAACCCCGGCAGGGCACTGGCAGGAGAAGCCTCTTGTATTGCCCAACTTCTCCCTGGAACCTCTGGGAGTAAGTGGAGCTGGATCCCTGCTGCTCCCCAGCCTGCAGAAAGTTTAAACTAGTTGAGTAAAATACTAATCACCCTTCTCCCCCTACCTCTTGTGGTGATTTATTCTCTAACTACATTCCCTTGGGAATCTTGAGGACTAATTATGTCGCATTGCTACCAAAATTCTCTGTGCCCTTCCACCCCAGTGACATTGATAACACCAGGGCAAGCATCTGCTGGACATTATCGGCTGCTAACCACCACGGAACACTCCACTAGAGAAGATAAGACCCCCTTAACTCATGCTGGCTATTCTGCCTAGCACCTCCTCCTTGCACTTGGCAAAGTGAAACTCCTCACGGCTGTCTTCTTGCCCCTCCCCCATTGCTTCACCTCCTTCCAGTCCCCATATAATCACAATATCGCAGCCATGCCTGGAACTTACTTATGT
Organism: Condylura cristata; assembly: GCF_000260355.1. Lineage (NCBI taxonomy): Eukaryota > Metazoa > Chordata > Mammalia > Eulipotyphla > Talpidae > Condylura > Condylura cristata. Next base: position 12,201,658 of record NW_004567128.1, read on the forward strand.
TAGGGTATTAGCCCCAACTCTCTTGGGACCACCTCAAAAGTAATACATTTCTTTGTGAAAAGACTATCTGGTGGTTCAGAGTTTGGCTTGCTAGGTGGCAAGCAAAAGACTTGGGTTGTTTGTTTAAATATGGACTGTGGACTGTGGTTCTGAGACCCAAGACAGTGGAAACAGGCACCTTAGAACCTGCTAGGAATCATGGTCGTAACTGTCAACTGAGGGGCTCAAAGACCCCAGAGCCATGCAGTGATACAGTGATTGTTCTTGCCATCAGCCCTGAGAGCTTTGGGTAGGGCTGCCAGCCACTCTGCAGAAAGGGAGTTATAGGCATGAAGCCCTTGGTATGGGGTGGGGGGTCACTCGGGTGAACAAAAGAGAGAGCCCCAGGCCCTGCCAGAAAGCAAGTTAAGGACCTCCAGTGAACTTAGGAAACCTTTTGCCCTCAGGCCTGAGAGGGCCCCTCAGAGCCCCACCCTTGCAGGTAGCCTTGGATACCAGGAAGTGACAGGAAGTGACATACCCAGCTCCTCCGATGATGTCACAAAGGTGTTGGTTACTTAGTCCAAGGCTACCAGCCTAGAGCAGCAGTAGGAGGTGAAGGCGAATACCCTGAGGACCAAGGGCAACACATTCCCCATAACATTGGGAGAACCGTAGAAATTACTCCTCACTTCAGACCTCAGAAGACGGAGAAAGGTATAGTTGATGAGGAGATCCTCACTTCTTCTGGGGAGGTTCTCAGGGTGGTGCTGGTATTAATATGAGGGACAGACCTGAGGGTGAGGGAGGGAGGAATGCCAGACCATGGCAGGGGTGAGATCTAGGGCTCAGAGACTATCTACCACTAAATACAACTCTGGCCCTGCCCCGGTTTCAACCCTAAGGGCCCCAGTCAGGGCTATCGGGCTGATGTTTACCCAACACTTATTTAAAATACAAGGTCTATGGGAGGTGTACTAGGGTACTAGGCCCTATGTGAAGCCAAAGTAAGGACCTTTAATGAGGATTGATAAGGCAAAGAAGCCAGGACCGAAGATGCCCCACTGATTAGTCAGCACAGGGCTAATAAGCTGAGGACCTCGAGCCTCATGGGCCCCAAGGAGAATGGAGATGTCCACTTCAGGGCAGCGGAGGGAGGGCGGACTCCCAATCTGCCACCAGTTGACCCTATTGTCATGAATGTAGAGAGAACTTCCGCAGTCTAGAAGACTGCCAGTCGCTGTTACCCCATCTGGCCGAGGCAGGGCAGGCAGGAAGCGGCCTAAGACACACACTAACTTTCACCACAGGTTCCCCAAGGGACTTAACCCCCAGGATTAGGAGACAGGGCGGGGGGTCCTATGGGTTCCTAGAGCAGTGCCTTCAAGGCAGCTGCAAATGTGGCCTGCTTATAGCCAGGTGGTATTTCCACTCTGAGAATGCTCACACCTTTCACCTTCCTCCTTCAGTGCCCCAGCAGCTGCTGGGCCACTAACATTCCTGACCACAGTCATGCCTCGTGGTGCAAAAGGCAAGCAGCGTTCCCATAGAAAACGCCACCAGGTGCGGGCTAACTCTCACAGTAACCAAAGAGCTCAGGCCACAGCAGAAGAGGCTCCTTCGACCTCTTCTGATGTGGAGGCTGCTTCCCAGATATTACCAACTACTGAGCCCAGTAGCACTTCCCAGGAGGCTTCTACAGACTCTTCTGGTGTAACAACTGATGAAGATAGTGGCCAAGATGGCAATTCCTATTCTTCTGAGCTCTCAACTACTGAGATGTCATTCGGTGACGTTCTGACTATGCAAACAGCAGTGCTTGAGCAGTTCCTTCTGTACAAATATAAGATGAAACAACCCATTAGGAAAGAAGACATGCTGAAGATTGTCGACCAACGCTACTATTCAGAGATACTTAAGAGAGCTGCTGAGCGTATTGAGGTGGTCTTTGCGGTTGACTTAAAGGAAATTGACCCTACCCTTCACTTATATGACCTTGTCAGCAAGCTGAGACTCCCTAACAACGGGAGGGTGCGAGCAGGCAGGGGGCTACCCAAGACCGGTCTCTTGATGACGGTCCTAGGTTTCATTTTCATGAAGGGAAATAGTGCTAGTGAGGAAGAAGTTTGGAAATTCCTAAACAAGATGCGCATCTATGCTGGGCGGAAGCACCTCGTTTATGGAGAGCCTAAGAAACTTATCACGAAAGATCTAGTGAAACTGAAGTACCTGGAATACCGCCAGATACCCAACAGCAACCCAGCCCGTTACGAATTTCTGTGGGGTCCTCGAACATATGTTGAAACAAGCAAGATTAAAATCTTGGAATTTTTAGCCAAAGTCAACAACACCGATCCTAGCACATTCAGAGAGCAGTATGAAGAAGCTTTACGGGAGGAACAAGAAAGAGCTCAAGCCAAAGCTGCAGCTGTGCCTGGAAGTAGCGCCATGGCCAGCGTTCCCTTGGGACGCTCAGCTGCAGCTCCCACTCCTACTGATGCCTGAAGCTTTTGAAGTCATCAGGTCTATATGACATCGCAACAGGGATCTGAGTGGAAAGGTGAAAAAAATCCCACAGTACAATGTTTGGGATAATGAAATAAAACATCATGCTCAAACTTGATTTTCCTTAGTCCTTGCATTGTTTTGTTTGGTAAAATTAAATGATAAGCATACTAAACAATGGAGGGGGTGTTAAGTTAGACATCTTTCTGTTTTTACTCCAAACATCAACACAACACCTGCTCCTTGGAAGGCCCACTGCTAGTACTAGGGATGCGGAGAGAAGACCATAGAACTTTAGAAGGTCGGAGCTGCAACCATATAAAGTTGTTGAGCTGCCTTCTATGGTTTATAGGAAAGGAAGAAGAATGGGTGGACAGGGGAGGTGTTCCAGGGGAGAGCGGTAAAGTGTAAATTCCCTGACGGGGTAGTTTAAATTTGGAGAAACTCAAAAATCAATCTGTGTGATGTCACATAAAATTATGTGGACAGGTGAACTGGTGGTGGGAATTTCATGGGGAAACCATATGTTTAAAAAATGAAGGAAGATCTAATGAATATATTTAAAAAAAAAGAAAAACGTGAAACTAATAAAAATATAAATAATTTTAAATGGCAAAAATATATATATTGGTTTTTACCCATAGCAAGAGTGTAAGGTGTCGGGGGGGGGGGGAGGGAAGTAACTACAATAAAGTAAAAACTAAAACCAACAAACAACTATAAGCCCTAGTTATTCTATAGGGGAGGAGGGAATAGGCTCGAAATGGGTGGGAAGAGCACACGGGACCATGGTGATGGCACACTGGTGAACTGGTGGTGTGAAGCCAACCGGGATTACAACCGAGATGAAACAGCATACATACACTGTACAAAAATGAAGAATGGTGTGAAAAATATTATAAATAAATAAGCAAACTGAAATTACGTGGGGAATTAGCTGACTGTAGGTGAGCAAAGCCCAGACCCTCAGATGACACGTCTTGGAGTTAAGAGAGAGAATCTTTAAAGAGAAAAGTGTCAGAGGGTACGGTCTAAATGCAGACCCGTTACGAGCTGCCGCCACATTTGGTGAAACCAGCAGGCATCAAAGTGCTAACTGCGAGTCTCCCTCCACACTCTTCGTACAGGTAAGGTTCCCTGGCATACAACCGTCTTTGTGAAGGGCACAGATGCTAGCAGCCCGCAGGATTATTCAAACAAGTGGGTCACCTGTTGCCATGGGAACTAGGGTCAGCATCTGGATACCACCGAGGCCGCCTAGAGACCCTGCACATTCACTCTGTCCCGAGGGCCACCCCGTGTTGTAGCATATGGCCTGTGCACCATCCTCCCCTTGGCCTGTGATTCTACAGGAATCACAACACTGCTGTCTCATCAGGGTGGTTCTATGTCTGGAGACCCTATCCCGATGGTGTGGAAATTCCACCTTCACTCTGTAGCGTAAAAAGGAAGCCTGCAAAGCCTGCTTTTTGGTACAGCCAACTACGGGGGGACCATCGTCCTTTGTTGGTGGGTGTGGGGCAGTAGCAAACATCAAACATCGTAGCAGAGTGAAGTTTACCTCTGAATCACAGTGCTGTAAAGCAGTGCTATCTCAATTTGAAAAACCAATTTAGTAGACAACAACAACAATTAAGGAAAAACAAAAAAATTAGCACACAGTCTTTGGGAATCACTTTGGGATCTAGATAATCCAGAAAGAAATCTCTACTTAGGGAAGTGGGTTAATTTGTTAGGACTTTCCTAACAACATACCACCGACTAGGAGGCTTAAACAATCAGAAATTATTTTCTCATAATTCTAGAAGCTTGGAGTGTAACATCAAGGAGCTGGCGGTGTTGGTACCTCTCTCCTTGGCTTGGAGGTGGCCTTCTCCCTTGATGGCCTTTATGCCCCTCATCCATGTGTCTTCTTGTATGCCATAGTCTCTTACAAACAACAACAACAACAACAACAAATAGGACCCTCGCTGGTGGCGCAGCGGGTTAAAGCACAGCACTAAGAAGCCAAAGCCACTTCCTCATGAGTTCGATTCCCGCCTGCCCCGCAGGTGATCCCCATGGCGCCGCAGACCTCTTCTGACCTGCCCACTGCTCCCTCCAGCAGTGTACTTCGTCGATCTGCCTGTTCCGCTCCCCACTCTGTCTCTGGTGAATCCTCTCACTGCCCCTGCATCTTTGGCCTGTACCCCAGTTCTGTATGCACAAATAAATAAAACTTAAAAAAAAAAAAAACAACTTGCAGATTGACCATAGACCTGAGGCATACAGCAGGGAGGGGGAGGGGGTAAAACAGGGAAAGGAAGAGCACAAGGGACTGTGGTGATGGCTCACAGGTGCTGTGGTGGCGGGAGCACTGTCAGAACTACACTTACTATTCCAAAATGAACAATGATGTAATGAAATGAAATAGTATTTTTATTTTTAAAAATAAAAGGAAAACAGTCCAACTAGATTTTTGCCCCACCTGAATGACCACTTCTTTTTCCATAATTTAATCATCTTATTAAAGACCTTATCTCCCACTAGAGTGACATTCTGGGGTGCTGGGGTTATGTCTTAAACATGCATGGGCAGGAAGGCGGAATACAATCCAGTTCCTAACAGGTAGGAGATCAAAGGTGGCTTTGCTCTTATTTCAATTTGCAAGATTTCGCACACATACTGGGTGTTCTGTGTACTTTGTCTCCAGGAAGTTTCTGAGAAATAAGATGTGAGGTGCACTGAAGCCATTGTGTTGACCCCTTTTTTTTTGCCTGCAACTGGTAGAGTCAGATCCACTCCATTAAAAAGGGGTTTTAATCAAGTTATCTTGTGTTTAATTTACCAAAATCTACGAAAATTGCTAGATTTGAGTGGGGCAGAGGCAAATGAAAACAGGGGTGATTTGGACAGAAAGCAAGTTAGGGAGAATTGAAAGAACTGGTCTTTGACAAAACACTAAGAGCTCTGATTGTGACAATCAGTTGGAGAAAAAAATACACACCAAAATTAAATAATAAATGTGCTAGCAGGGAAAGGCTCCTTAATTTGACTTGCTAAGAGAATTGTTGGTCGGATCTGGGCTCTTTCATGTGGGCTCTTTCAGTGCATTTCCCTGATGTACCCTGAATTTAAACACCACCACCACCACCACTCCTAGATAGCAGGTTGAGAATGTCTGGGTAAAAATCATCCTAACTGTCACTCATTAAATACCAGATATTCGCCAATCATCTTGACAGGTGCTTGAGATGCACTATAAACATTGCACAGTACTACAAGATGGGGTGTATCAAACGTAGGTCGCAGGTGAAGAACTTGCAATATTCTCCTAGCACAATGCCGTGAGTGAAGAGCTAGACCAGAACCCTGGGCTACAGTTCTCCGCGACACATGCCGCTCGAACACCCTGAGTGTCTCTTCACTCAGTTTACTCATACTCCTAACTCAGGCAGTTAAAAAAGATAAAGAGGGTCCTCCCTGTGGCGCAATGGGTTGAAGCACAGCACTATGAAGCTCTCTGCAGCTGCAATAGCACAAGTTCGATCCTCCCAGCCAGGGAGTGACCCACACTGCACAGCAGACCTCTCATATCCTGCCCGCTGCTCCCCTCAGCAGTGTATTTCAGTAGATCTACCTGTTCTGCTCCCCACTCTGTCTCTGGTGAATTCTCTCACGGCCCCTGCACCTCTGGCCTGTACCCCACTTCCCCAGTTCTCTATTCAGAAATAAACAATGCTTAACAACAACAACAAAAGAGCTATGTGTGGCCCTAGTTGGCCTGAAATACACAGCCAGAGGTATGATGGCCTGGAATACACACCCAAATAGGAGAGCTATGAATAACAGAAGGAAGCCTAGCTTATCTGGCAACAATATGAGCATCCACTTATGTAGTATCAGTTACTAAAAAAAAAAAAAAAAAACAAAAGATGGGTTCTCACAAAATTATCTGGCTCAGTCCATTTTTCTAGTAAGTAAATCATTTTGGGACAGAAGTTACAGAAGGGGTGACGGCTAAGTGGTAACGAGGACTAGCTGAGCGTGAGCTTTTACTTTTTCCAACAGCCCATTTTTTGTCCCAAAGCCTCTGCCTCTTTCTGCGGAGAACAATTATTCACAAATTGCCAGTCTGTGGCCCTTCCCAGAAAGCATCCCATTAAAGAGAATCAAGCACGTACAAAAATGAACAGTGATGTAAATCCTTTTTTTTTTTAAATAAAGAGGCAGGGCCCTCCCTGGTGGTGCAGTGGGTTAAAGCACAGCACTAAGAAGCTAAAGCCACTTTTAGCATGAATTCGATCCCTAGCCCCGGAGGTGACCCACATGGCGCAGCAGACCTCTCCTGACCCACCCGCTGCTCCCCTTAGCAGTGTGCTTCATCAGTTGACCTGTTTTTGCTCCCCACTCTGTCTCTGGTGAGTCCTCTCACCGCCCCTGCACCTCTGGGGCATCTGTACCCCAGTTCTGTACGCATAAATAAATATTTTAAAAAAATAGACAGGAGCTGCGATGAAACCTCAATGAACAACCACTGAGGTGAGCACCACCCAGTCTACCATGGCGTCACGTAGATGTCTCCTTACCTATTCTCAGCCTGCACGGTCCGGCTGACTTCTGCAAGGAAGATCTAGTGGGTCTCGTAAAGTGGGCAGCAGAGGGCTGTATTCAAGGTTAGAAAAGGGGACTGCTGTGACTCCCCCTCTGAAACCAGGGTACCCTCCAATCGAGCACAGAGGTGCTCCAGAAACCCCGCCCACACACTCGACTTGGAGAACCCGGGCTTCAGTGTTGCCACAAGGAGGAGCACTCACTTCCTTCTTGGGGCGTCTTTGTCTGGAGGAGATGAGCGACTTTGCCTGAAGCGTGCAGCCTGAGGGCAGGCCAGCGAGGAATCTCAGACCCCTTCAGAGTCCAGGTGAGGAACTGAGCGAAGTGGCAAGAGACCCACCTGTCCCAAAGAGTGCATGAATGAGAAGGCTTCCCGTAGCTTCTTTCCCCGCTCCCCGTTATGTGTTTGTCTCTCCCCCCACCCACCCCCCAACCACATGGCCCTAGCTCCATCCCAGTGGCCACAATTTGAGGGAGGTGTGGGATTAGATTAACAGAGGGAGGAGGAGAAGCCCGTAAGAAGAGTTAAGGGGGGTGGGGGAGACAGGCAGAAAGCCCCGCCACGGCCGTGCTCCCAGTTCCCATAGAGGACTCAAGCATGGCGGTGAGTTGACGGTGAGCCTGCCTTTCCTCTGCTCAGTAAGGGGGGCCTTGACAGGAAGGGAAAGGTGCTGTGCTCAGAGGAAAATCAAGGCTTGGAGACTGTGGGTAGGTCTGCGAGAACAAAGGACCCCAAGCTAGTGGGGTGCTGCCGAACTTGCAGCTTTGGTCAAACTTGGGAAGGGTAAAACCTTAGTTCAGCTGGAAGTGTGTGGGTGCAGG
>NW_004567128.1:12211016-12212245 GCF_000260355.1 Condylura cristata
GTGGGGGGAGGTGGGCTTAGGAATGTGAGGAAAGCATTAGCGAAGGAAAGCCCGCCGGCAGCTACCGGCAGTGAGGGCAAGGCGTCTGGCAACTGAGCGAGTCGCCGCCCTACTGGGATCCTAGGATGTCTCTGTGCTAGTGACTGGGTGACACATGCGCATTTTCTCCTGTGGGGTGTGTGTGTGTGTAGTGGGGTGGGGGGTGGCCCGTAGGTGTGTGTGACAGCCTTTGTTTAAAAGGTTGGGTGACCATCTGGGTAGGCGAAATTCCAGGTCTTTCCATGAATTAAGGTGAAGATATTGATGTCAGAAGGAGCACCTGTAAAGAGGGTGCAAAAGAGGGTGCATTCTCAGCCTTGGGAGACCAGGGGCAGGTGGGCAGATGGGAGCAACCTTCATATCCTAGAGAGGTCTCAGGAGAATCTGGCAGAAAGAGAGGGATCTTAGATTATGCTAGAAGGTCAAAAGAAAGATTGCAGTGACCCCCCATTATTGAATAAGTGACCAAAAATCTGAGCCCCACCTTTACAGTCAGAGCTTGAAGGCTCAGGGCTGGGGCGTCAGGCTGAGATTCATGCTCACTTATTTCCATCAAATGTAAGGGACGCTTTAGTGTGAAGATGCAGCTACCAGTCAGCAGAAGGGAGGTGCCCCAGACTCTATCTGGAAACTGATAGAATGAAGTGAAATGAATAAAAACTGGGGTCTGGGGCCTCCCTGTTGGCACAAGAGGTTAGGCCTCAGCAATATGAAGCTGTCCGTAGCCACTGCAGCACGAGTTCCAATCCCCACCAGGGAGGTGACCCACAGGGCACAGCAGACCTCTCCTGTCTCACCCGCTGTTCCCCTCAGCAGTGTATTTCAGTCAATCTGCCTGTCTGCTCCCCACTCTGCCTCGGGTGAATTCTCTCACCTCTGTCCTACACCTCAGTTCTTGTATGCATAAAAAAGTACATCCTTAAAAAAAGACTAAAAAGAAAAGAAAACTGGGGTCCAAGAAGCCCATGAAGGAGGTGGCGTCACATAGCTTTAAGTTGGATAGGGCTGGATAGGGATTAAGGAACCCTCACTTTGAGTTTTCTTTTGAAGTCTCAGGGATGTGCTGGTTTTGGTTTCTTTTTTTCTTAGTATTTATTTATTTATGCATACAGGAACTGGGGTACAGGCCAGAGGCTCAAGGGCAGGCGAGAGGGTTCACCAGAGACAGAGTGGGGAGCAGAATAGGCAGA
>NW_004567128.1:12219194-12227337 GCF_000260355.1 Condylura cristata
CTTTGTCGATCTGCCTGTTCTGCTCCCCACTCTGTCTCTGGTGAAGCCTCTCGCCGCTCCTGAACCTCTGGCCTGTACCCCAGTTCTGTATGTACAAGTAAATAAATCTTAAAAAAAAAAAAAAAAACCACTGTGTTACGCATCTTGTGCATTACGTAACTTATTATTTCTGTCATACCATTTGAGAGTGCTCATTTTATTCACGTACATTAAAATGATTATATTTGCTTGTGGTTGAATCAAACTTTTGATCTGATCATTTAACCTGAAATTAAAAAACATCAAATGACTAACATAATAAAGGAAAGGATGACTTATGCGCTTTTTTTTTTGTATTGAATTTGCCAGGATATTGTGAATATAACAGACAAATCAGAATTCCATTAAATTATGTTGCACAGTAATCAATGATAGTGTGAACATATCTTAATATGCTGGTACATAATCTGAACAATCAAAAGGATATTAAGTGAGTTAAATTCCCTTTTGAAGGGTATGTATATTCTGACTATTCAGTATATTGATACTATGCTTCAATATTCAATAAATGTTTGAAAAAGAGGGGAATCATTGGTTTACTAGCATTACACATGAATTATTATATTGAATTATATTTTATTGGAAACTGGTTATTCTGATGTGAGATATATGTTAATTCTTTTAACCAGATTATCCACAAAATCACATCACATTATCATTCCAAGTCAGACAACAGGAGAAAATCTATGTAGAGAAAATAAATACATTTAAAGTTTTGCAAGAGATCCAGAGAATCTGAGAACTGAAAGGGCCCATAAAGTTACCAAAAAGTGGTTATACTTCAAATCCCTTCTTTGGCATGTTATGTTCTATAAAATAAAGCTACATGATAATGATAAAATCCCATTCAAAAGCCAAGGAAAAAAATCACCAAGAGGCTAGTGTTTCAGGTTACAAAACTATAAAAAAAAAAGTCTCTCGGTGTGAGGTAAAAGCAATAGCTATGTATATCAATTCCACTTCTTCGCTGGGAGCTTCTAGTTCTGAAATGCCAGAGAGTCCTACAGATAGATGTTATTTCCTTGCTCTTTTAAAGTATACTTCTTAAAACACAAATTTCATCAGCTTCTTCATTTTGCTTTATTGTTTTAAAAGCTTTGTTGCTGTTATTGGAAATAGTGTTTAATTACTAATTATTCTCTAAATTGCCTGGGCAGTTAAATAAACATCTGTTACATCTAAAGTACAAAATACTAAATGAATACATTAAAATTCCAAAAGTGAGAAAAATAGTCATGTGGAATGCTTTGTTCACATTTTGGCAATTGAACGAATGTAACTATGATGAAGCCTATACAAACTCCAGGTTTTATTTGTTTTGCCTGACAAAATGAAAAGAACAGGTAACACCAAAAAGCATGAATCTTCACATTATTGTTGATTTCTTGAAAAAAATTGCTTACCAGAGACTTAATTTTTTTCATAATCCCTAGTAGGTTTGGGGAGTTCTGTTTTAATAAACATAATTTTAGGGCATTCTTATGAGATATTTTATATGAGCTAATAGTTAATATTCTCAATAAATATGTATGTGTAGAATATATATATATATATATATTGAATATTAAGGGTTAATAATATGCTGCAATATTTAATTAATGTTTGAAAATGTAAATTACATTGTGTTTTTATGTCTATTAAGTAATGAACTTTATATTGGCAATTATTTGTTTGACTTCATGCAAATGAATTATTCTGATTCTCAGCTTCCTCATCTGTGCATCGCAGTCACTGGCTCATGCTGTTGTTACGAAACTGAAAGTGGCGATACACTAATGATTCCACTCTCATGATGATTCTGTCAGACCATGCCATGCAGTCATCACATCCACGTTCATTTTCCTGTTTCTGAGCACAGAGGAGGGCTCCATTTCTCAGCCTTCCCATTTCTATGGCTAGCCGCAGGCCACATGCAATTCTTCAGTTCACTTCCCTCCTTCCCCACCCTGTGCCCCCAACAAGGAATTACTGGTGCTTCCGTTGGTGCAGCCACAGCACAGCCGATTCTTATAGTCTAATTATTTGAATCACTGTTCAGAGCAGTGTTAGACATAACATGTGTACATGAGATAAACTCATTGAGGTCTTGAAGCTATTTTAATATGGCAGAATAGCTTTTCCTAGCCTCATACAAAAAGACAGTGGTCAGGTATCAAATCTATTTCCCTATTTTCGTAGATAGGGAGAATCAATCCTAGCAACATTCTTATTAGATTGTAATGATTTCTTTATCAAGGCTGTGTTAATATACATGAGAACATATAGAGAATAATATATTGAATAGCAGATATTAACATAAACATTGATTTCTGGTGTGCATATGCTTGATTAAGACAACACTTCCATTTTTTCCCCAGGAAACTATCCAGCAGAAAAAAGGACAACTGAAATAAAACTCTATTTTCTACAAAAGGAAGGAAACTGTAAGATATTTCTGTAGTGTGGAAGTCATGGGAAATAGCTACACAGGCAAATATCTACACATACCCAGCCATTGAGTTTAATGTATTCATTTACCCAGCCACTGATATTTCTGTGGTCTGGAAGTCATAGGAAAGGTAATGGGGGAACCCAAGGTCAAAGCTCAGTTTTAAGAACCCATCTCCCACACATCTCAAAAGATGTAAAGAAAGCTATCCAGCCTTGAGTACACTTGCTAAAGACATAGGGCAGATCCAGAGGTGCAAAAGCAATAATTCTGACCTGGAGAACTATACATGGAAATATGCACTTAAGAGAAAGGGAAAGTGAGGGGTGTGGTGACAGCATAATGACGGGCCTGTGTACACAAGCGTTCACACATGCACAGTCAATCCAGTTTATTTTAGAGTAACAGAATCCATGAGAAATATACAGAGAAGTCCTGGTAAAAAAGGGGGTGCTTTTTGGTACTGAAACTTAACTATTGTGGAATTTCTGTCTTGGCCTTCTTGCAAATAGGTTGTTCAAAAAGCACAAATGATAAAAAAAAAAAGTTATCATTAAAAGCAAACTAATGCTGCAGGTATATAAAAACCTATTAAAATGTGAAATCAAGAATGTTCTAATTAATTAACATATAATGAATGTCCACTAGAAATATGTTGCCAAAAAAACATTTTCAAGAAAATACACTCAAACATTTAGTTTCCTACTGAAGATCCAAGACAGAATAATAATAAAGCAGATGTTAAGATGATAAGACAGTAAGATGAAAGTTAAGGTGGCAGAACCGAAGAAAAGCATCATTAGAATAAGTCGAACTATCACAGAAAGGAAGATGCATTTTACAGTAAACCCCGTAGACAGTTTCAGAAGTACAATAAGCATTACTGAGGATATCAATGATATTGAGGCATTTTGATATTCTCTCTTTTCCCCTGCTCTATCTTTGTGCACATTGTGGGAAATATGATTTAATGAATGCCTAGTATCTATATCCATTCATATTAAGATACACCTACCTGTTAAAGAAGCAGAATAGAGGTATTTGAATTCCAAGAGAAGAAAAGATTGCCCCAGTTCTGAAGATTATGTAGACCAGTAATAGCATTCTTTATCGGGCAACTGATTGCTGTAGTGGTGGCTATATAATCTGGGTCTAGAAATGTAGCATAAATTTAGGTCTTCTTTATGGCACTTACAAAACTTTTTTTTCCCTCCTGATTAAAAGGGATAGACTCAGTGGCTGGGTATGTGTAGATATTTGCCTGTCTATAGAGTAATGCCAGATTGAATGGAATGCACTAGTTTTACATTATGTCCTGATAAACTGTAATGACAAGCCCCTTTCCTCCCTTTTGCCTTCCCTCCCTTCCTTGTTTTATTTATAATTTCCTCAAACTCAGCTATTATCATTTTTAAAGAACCATTTGAGCTTTAGAAAATCGTAAAAGTATACTAAGTGAATTCTATTTCAACATTATAGTGAGATCAATTCAAATAAAAAAATTCTTGTCAAGACCTGGGCCCAACCCTCTTACCTTTGTGTATGTTCTTTGGGAAAAAAAAAAAATTTCCTTGGAATAGTAGGGCAGAGTTTTAAAAAGTCGTTCAAATAGTTTTTCCCCATGGTGTCCTAGCAGGCCACTTCTAATATGTGTCACCTTGCCATGTGGAGTAAGGCCATGGTAATTCTACAGGCTTCAGGAGGAACTGATCACATAACCTTAAAGATGAAGATTACTTAGGTTGAGGGTCATGTCTGGAAATCATCCTTTAATCAGAATGGCCCATCTTAATTCAGGGCAAACATCTAAAGGCAAGATTTCGTTACAGGAAGTCATCCCCTCATCACTTGAGAACCCTCCTCTCTCCTTGATACCCCAGATCCTTAGCACATTCTTTATCTTAGGACATAAACACACAGTTTGTCCTACTCTAGAATTTTGGTCATGGAAATTCTCCATAGGTATGTAATTAGATTTGGTCTTTTCCTCGTACTAATCTGTCTGATGTTATTTTGTTTGCTGAAATAGCTAAAAAGAACCCAGAGGGGAAGGAGAAGTCCCCCTATGTCTCTACAGAATCATCCATTTGACTCAAAGATATATAAGTGATTCCTTTGAAATTTTAAAAACTTGGTTATTTCTTTACTTGCCTTTTAACATTTTTTTAAGTGTCATGACCAAAAGTCATTGGCTGCTAAACTAACTTATAAATCAAAAATAAAATCTGGAACAGATTTCCTTCTATTCTGTTTGAAGAGACTTTTGACTCCTGTGTGTAAAAATATAAATTAGATTCATGGTGGGTAATCCATCAATAAAAGTTCTAATAGATTACCATAATATTAACTTTATCATGTAATGTTTGACAAATCATAGAGATTCAAAAAGTGGTATTTAGCTTTTAGGCATCGGTGATGAAATACAAAGTAGGTTTCATTCTTTGTAACACTGGTCTGGAAATTCAAAATGAGTCTACAATGTTCTGTCTGCGTTGAATAGCTTTTTCTGTTTCTTACACTTAACTGTTATGTAGGTTCCTCTTTATGAAGATAGTTACTTTAAAATAACATCTTAGAATTTAATCTTAGCAGGTTTGCCCCGAAAGAAAAGAGAACTGTAGGTATGCTGTCACTTTAATGTAAAATCATTCATAGCTAAGATAGCTTCGATGTTGTATAGTTAATACTTTGACTGGATCAAATGGAATAAACTCTTTCTTTCAAGTGATTTAATTGCATCCAGCAAATATAGTATCTGTGATCTAGTGGTCAACATAATCGTCAGTTATTTCCCACTAACAGATTCTTCTTTAACAGAATTCAAACACGTTTGCAGAAATCAGTGCTAAAGTCCATTTGAATATTTGTGAAACATTTTAAATTGGATTTCATTTTTTGAATAAAATATTCATGTGTAAGAGTTGTAAACTAAATAAGTGGAGATTGATTTCTGTTGAATTCTTTATGAAACTTGCTGAGTATGATTTTGTCACACACAAAACTAAAACCAACGTTTAAATAAGGAAAATGCAAACTTACTTATTTCATGAGTATATTGCAAATGTTGGCTGTCTAACATTTCAGTCCTATCTTCATACCATCTCTACCATTATTTGTGGCTTTCTAAATTTTGTTGGGATTTTTCAAAAGTGTTCAAATGGAATATTCATATACCTACCATCAATTAAATTAGGGAGAAAATCCAACTTTTTCCCTTAAAATGACAGCTGGTGACACTGGTATAGTTTCAAATGCACTGATCTATATATAAACCAAAAAAGCTGATTTGACTTTAGCAAAGTAGTAACTGGCAGCTTTTCTTACAAATGCATTCTAAACTTTCTGGTAATTTCATTATCATGACAACTCTATGATGCCAGGATTGTGTATTGAACAAGATACCAAAACATTACCATTCTGCTAGCCTTGTGTCTTTAGGTTGATTGTATTAAGAGAAAAAAAGAAAATATTAATTTTCACAGCTATTTTTTTCTTCATTATGCTAAATAATTGGGAATGATATGTATTATTTTTTACAGAGCATCATAATTACCTGCTTTTACCTTTTTCCAGCCCCTACACTTAGACAATAAAGATTTAATGTTTCTACATTCTCAGTGGAAAGGCTGGAGCTTGCCCCTTTACCTGGTGATTAGATAAGCCTCGGTGACTTTTATACCCTTCTGTCTGGTACTTTAGAAATCAGGATGGCAATTATAAATACTTAGCCATGGAAGTTTCTTCTTCAGAGCAGAATCTTTCTAGTCAGAAACAAAAATAATTGAAGGTTAAAGAAAATTTGATTTCACTCTTTCCTTCTTCCTTGCTTAATGTCTTCAGAAAAGGTCAAGGATTTTTTGTTTTGTTTTGTTTTTTAACATTTGGATTACCAGCAAAGTATTTCAACTTCTATGAGATTTTTACGTAGGCATAGAGTTATACTTAAATATAACTCTAAATTGTAAAATTAAAAACATGAAAGGAAATTACCAAGATCTTCTCCCCCTGAGGTATTCAGGTCTGAAAATGGACTGTCCATAAGAGGGTAAATGGTCTTTGTCCATATATTTGTGTTAATTTCCTTAACATTCACAAAGGTAAGTAATTCTAAGTTATCATTACATTAATAGTCAAAAAATAATCATTGCTTCACTTGACTCATTGTTAAAGAGTGGAACATTTTTCTTGTTGTTCTTGGTCACATATATAGTATTTTTGCATGATTTATTATTATCTTTATCTCTATTATTTAAAGTAAAAAAATCTTTATTATGTTTGATAGTTTTGTTATATATCACTGAAGCCTCTATCCAAAAAAATAATTACTAACCTAACAGATCATAATCAAGGGTGATGCAAAATGATATTATTCACCTTGAATACTATCAAATATTCAATACAGATAATCTTTATCTCTTCCTTTAAACATTTTTCACAAGTGATTCCTTAGTTGATTCAGATGATTTAATGAGTCTTTATACAGAAGGGACCATGCACAAATTGTGATTAGTGTTTATATTTTCTTTCTGCATCTTTTTTAGGGTGTTGCAACCTGAAACATATACATCAAATGTATTTGTTCACAACATGCACAACGTACGTTGGCTTATTCCCAAATGCCTTTTATCCGAGTGTCTGCTTTCTTATCACGTCAGCCAGTTGTGGTCTCTGTAGAGTAGGTTTTTTGACATATTTCTACTTTTAGTTTAGGTTACCTTCTAAATCTGAAGTGTGAACAGTACCTTCTGTTCTTTAACTTTTTCCCTAATATAAACATTAAAATTATTATGTTTAAAATTAAAGGACAAAATCTGCTCTTTTCCAATAAGTACAAAAAGTTGCCAGATGGCTTTATCAGGATCTTAATTCTTTTGGGTTTGATGAATTATGTTAGAAGCATAAACATCAATTATATCTCCTGTCATGAAACAATTAGGGATGGCTAACTCTCATCAGCAGTGATCCGTACATATTAGGTTCTGAGAAGCCTCTGATTTCATGATCAGCACCTGTTTTGCATTCTACAAGGAATCTCAATCACATAAAAGTTCCCAAATGAAAGCAGGTTATGTTGTATATTTCCTAAACACCAAGTGTTAAAAATATTTGTTTAGAATTAAATTGATAATTTTTAATGTTCTCATTATATTTTATATGTCCCATCAAGTTATAGTGATGGGGGAATTAGGAAAATGCTAAATTTTTATAGATCCCAAATATTATTCCCTTCAATTCACTTTTGTTTATAGACAGTAACTTAAATTTTTTATCCAAGATCTTACTCTAAATGGACATTTTCTATACCTACTTAAGTTATCCTATTTATTTTATTTTTCGTTTTAAATTTTAAAATGCATATGCTATTATACTATCTTTAAATCAACCACCCATTTTTTAATTATAGATAAAATGAGACAGAATCAAATAAACCTTAGTTTGAAAAAAGAATCATGAAAGAAAAATAAAATAATCCAGAGGTAAATAAACCATAATAGTAAACATAAAACTCATTAAGAAATGTGGATATTAGCATCTGCACAGTAGGTAATCAATTCACTAATGCAGAGCACAAAAGAAAAGTATGCAATGAAAATAAAGAGGAATGAGTTGAAACAGGTGTTTTTGGATAAAAGACAGTGAATATTTACTCTACAAAGGTCTGATGTACCTGAAGGA
>NW_004567128.1:12227437-12231451 GCF_000260355.1 Condylura cristata
GCCATGTGGGTCACCTCCCTGGCTGGGGATTGGGCTCATGCTTAGAGTGACTGTGGATAACTTCTTAATGCTGTGCTTTAACCTGCTGCACTACCAGGGCACTGGCTTTGGTTTCAAGCGTGAACACCAGAGAAGCAGAAGAGAGGAGGCACAGAACCTGAAGTAGTGGAGATGAGGATCCTGACTACAGACTGAAAAAGTTCCCACATCCCAAAACAGATTCCTCACAGGCAGTCCCTGCTGTCTTCCCAGTCTACCCCAGGCGGGCTGAAAGGCCACACTCCAAGGTTCCCTTGAACTTCCTCCTCAGGGTGTTTAAGGGACAGACAAGAGAACAGGATCCACAGGGACCCCCAAGGTGACCTTGGTTAAAGCCAAGGAGGTGTGGCCCTGATGGGGGTGTTCACACCCTCTCGTTCTCCCTCCTCCAGGTGCCTCGCCACCCACTCTGCTGCCTGCACTGGTGCCTGCTGTCCCTGACCAGGTCATCATGCCTCGTGGTGCGAAAAGCAAGCTCCAGGCCTCTGCGAAACGCCGCCAGGCCCGGGCTAAAATTCAGACTTTGAAGTCTGATCAGGTCATTCCCACAGCTGGAAAGGAGGCCACTCCAACCTCCTCTCCCTCTCGTGAGGATGTTTCTCAGAGCGGGTCTGCTGCTGGGTCAAAAAGCCCTTCCCGAGGCCGTCAGAGAAAACCAACCACCTCCACTAATTCTCAGGGTCGGCAGGCTCTTGGGCCAGGTGGCATCTCCCGGGGACAGCAGAGAACCCCATCCCCCACCTCTAGTTCTGCAAGCACTTCTCCTGAGAGAGCCAATGAAAGCACTAACACTCGGTATCAGAATATGAGGTACTACTACTATAACATGCCAGGGCCCGAGGTTATCATGCGGAAGGCCTGCTTGCTGGAGCAGTTCATGCTGTACAAGTATAAGATGAAGCAGACCATCAAAAAGGAAGACATGTTGAAGGTGATCAACCCAGTACTCCAAGACCACTTTGCTGAGATCCTTAAGAAAGCCGCTGAGCGCATCGAGATGGTGTTTGCCATGGAGGTGAGGGAAGTCTTTTCGGAGAATCATGCCTATGAGCTTGTCAGCAAGTTGAAGCTCCCCAACAATGGGAGAGTGCGTGCTGGCAGGGGGCTACCCAAGACCGGTCTCCTGATGAATATCCTGGGTATGATCTTCATGAAGGGCAACTGCGCCAAGGAGGAAGACATCTGGAAATTCCTGGCTATGATGCACGTGTATGCTGGGAGGAAGCACTTCATGTATGGCGAGCCCAGGAAGCTAATCACCAAAGATTTGGTGAGGCTGAAGTATCTGGAGTACCGCCAGGTGGCCAACAGTGATCCCCCACGCTTTGAGTTCCTGTGGGGCCCAAAAGCCCACGCTGAAACCAGCAAGATGCAGGTCCTGAAGTTTTTGTCCAAGGTCAACGACACCACCCCTGATACTTTCCGAGCCCTTTATGAAGAAGCTCTGAGAGATGAGAAAGAGAAGAAGTAGTACATGTAAACAGTGCTGGCACCGTTGCCGAAACGCCTAGAAATTCTACCTAGAAATTCCTTCCCATCCTTGTTAAAGTGTGAGGTTGTTGTTGTTTAGCGCTAGGGAGTGTACACTGGTAATTGTGAGCAAATGCCATAGTAAAGGTGTTAGGAGAATGGAATAGAAGGAAAAAAACACACACACACAACCCAAACACAACAATGTTGGTTTTACCTGTTCCTTTTTGTCTAGCTTTGTAAAGTTTAATGGCATATACTTTGAGTTTCTTTGCTTGTTCAAGAATGTTGGAAAAGTTAAATCTTAATAAATTAGAGCTGGTATTTGCCAGCTTTTCAGCACATTTTGTGTGTCCTTTCTAAGGCGTGGTGTTAGTATGGGGAATGCTAGCGTCAACACATTTCAGTCTCTACTCAGAACTCCAGGCTGTGAACTCATAGAGATAAGAAGTTAACCACCATCTGAACTAGAGGAACAGTAAACAGAATGGGTGCTCAAGAAGGTGTTTCTTAGGAGTGCAGTTTTGTGCAAATTTCCTGAGCACAGCAGTTTGGGACTTCAGGAACTGCAGGTCTTCAGTGGGATTTCATTTTCACTTAGGCTGTGTGGTGGGCAAGGAGAGTCTGTGGAAGTGGTTAGTAGAAGTCACACCCACCCATCGTGCGCCTCAGAGTCAAGAGATATAAGCCTGTGTGTCAGCTCAGGCTGCTCTAAGGAAAAGCTGTAGCTGGTTGGCATAGATTTTCGTTCTTCAGTTATGGGAGCCACACAGCAGATTCCTGCCAAGAGCTCTCTTGCCTTGCAAATGCCCACCTTCACTGAGTTCTCAAGTGGCAGAGTCCTGTACTCTCTTGATCTTATAAGAACACTACTCACATCATGAAGGCCCCATCCTCAGGACCTCCAGATGCCCCACCTTCAAATACTGTCAGATTGGGCAGGCTAGAGCTTCAACATAAAATGAGGGTGGGGGGCGGGCACAGACACCTGTTTGGAACAGAAAACTGCTGCTATGAGTTATTTGGGATTGTGGGTAAACCGTCTCCAGCTGTGGCAGGAAAGGAAGGTTCTTGGTTCTTGTCCCATGTAGGTAATACTGTTTGATTAGGTGTTCTATTCATGTCGGCCCTTGGGAGTTTCTCACAAATAAGGATAATGTCCACTTGAGGTGAGATGCCAAGGAGCTGCTGGGCCGGCACTCTGCTTCAAGTTGAGAGAACCAAGGCCTGCTCCATTAAAGGAGCATTGTATTGAGGTTTTCTTGAATGTAATCTGTAAGTGGGGGCTAGCTTTTGTTGAGGGTGTAATAAATGTCGACAGGGGTGATTTGGATGGAAGGGGACTTTGGAGGATGGAAGACTTAGTCATGAACACACATTCTAGGAACCTCAATTACCTTCAGTGGGACGACAGTGTCACACCTGAATGAAATGACAAGTACTGTAGTGGGGAAAATTTACTTTGTTTTACTAGTTGATAGAGCTTTTAGACGATTTGATGTTCCTTGTCTGAGAACATTGCATATTCTCTGATATCTCTTAGATTAAAAAAAAAAAACGCACAATGGGATATTACTTTGCAATCAGAAAACAAAAAAGCTCATGCCTTTTGCAGCAACATGGCTGGAGCTGGAAGGGATCACGTTAGTGAAATAAGCCAGAAAGCAAAGGAAAAATACTGGATGGTTTCACTCATAGCAGGAGCGTAAGGGATTGGGTGGGGGTAGGGGTGGGGGTGGGAGAGAGACAAACAACTATAATAGAGTAAAAATGAACAACAACAAACCAGAGACATTCTATGGGGAAATGGGATCAGAACTGGGGTGGGAAGAATGCACTGGACTGTGGTGATGGCACACAGATGAATTGGTGGTGGGAAGCCCACGGGGATTGCAACTGAGATGGAAAAAGGCACAAAATGAAGAATGATGTAAAAAAAAAATATATATATATATATATATATATAAAACCTCCAGGGAGGTATCATTTGGGATGAAAATAGAGTAATTTCCATTCATTAAATATTGGGTAATACTTGCCAGTCATGCTGCCACTTGGTTTATATATCATACGTGTATTTTAACAGTCTTACGTCTTACATGATGGGGCTAACTGATCTCACTTGACAGTTGAAGAACTTGTCATTTTTCAATTTTACAAGATTTTTAACAGCAGATCTGGGAGTAGACCCTTGGTCTGAATTTGTCTTAAGGTCGCTTGTGCCACTTTTCCCACCCTGAGACAGACCGTGTCTCTAAACCCATTTGCTTTCTTGCTGTCCGAAATGTTTCTCAGGTAATGGACGCCTGCAGCGCAAGGGACTGTACTGACAGTATATGAGTGAACTGGTGGTGGGGACTCCTGGGGACCAAAAGTGAGTGGACAAAGCATACAACATATGGAAATCAAGAATGATGTAAAATTATATAAAATAAAGAAAATGGAAAAAAGAATCCTTTTTTTTCTTCAGTGAAATCTTGTTAACTCTTCATTAAGTATATGAAA
>NW_004567128.1:12231551-12342633 GCF_000260355.1 Condylura cristata
GGGTCAGGAGAGGTCTGCCTCGCCATGTGGTCACCATATATATATATATATATATAATAACAGGAGAAACTGGGAAGAATGGGAACTTACTGCTCAATTTTTCTGTAAACCTGAAAGTGCCCTAAAACATAATCTACTAATAAACAACCTTAACAGTACATTTAAAAAATAGATTGTAGTCGCAATAATAAATTGTGCCCCCCAAACAAACCAAACCCACCCAGACGACTTCTGTTACATAATCTGAATCTGCTCCTTCCCCTGCTGAATCTGTGAAAGCAGCACCTGCAGAAACCAAGGCCAGCTACATTTATTGAATAAAACTTAAGTGTAAGTAAAAAAAAAAAAAAAAAAAGGCATTTGTAGCCAAAATATTAAAAGCAGGCCTGTTGAAGGGGAAGTGATGCAATTTGGGGTGAAAATTAAATTTGGGGATTTGGAGGGGATGTGGCTACATCCATCTGAAGGTTGTGAGCTGAGAGCCCGGGATCACCTACAGTGTTCTAAACCGGTTACCTCAGCAAACGAAGAAATAAAAGCAAATGCATCACCAAAAGAAGTGGCGTAAGGAAAAGGATTAGCCTAAGGTTTCATTTTCCTAGGATCCCACTGAGAGCACAATCTCTTGAGGAAACAGAGCTCCAGCTCTTTCCAACATCTCAGCACCCAGGCCAGGATTCCCCAGAATGCCAACTTCCAACCTCAAACCAGACCTGCTGGCCAGCTATTTCCCGGCTCCTCTGAGGGTCGCAGGGGCTGTCAGTTCAGCACACACTTCCCTCTGGCCCAGAAGCAGCCAGGGCAGTTCATCAGGGCTGATCTATGACTAATTTGTGGGTTTCTTTTTTAAAAAAAAAAGATTTATTTACGCATACAGATCTGGGATACAAGTCAGAGGTGCAGGGGCGGTGAGAGGATTCACCAGAGGCAGAGTGGGGAGCAGAACAGGCAGAATGACGAAGTACACTGCTGAGGGGAGCAGCGGGCGGGTCAAGAGAGGCCTGCGGTGCCATGTGGATCTCCTCCCCCGCTGGGGATCGAACTCCCACTGGAGCAGCTGCAGTGCTGCGTCTTAACCTGTTGCACCACCAGGGAAGGCCTGATTTGTGGGTTTCTAATTCCCCAAGTAATTGGAAGAAATACATCCCAAGATGAAGCCTTGCTCTCCTGCTCTCCTCCAATGCTGCTCACCCGGGAACTGACCCTCACCAGTCAATTTCGGTTTCCTAGCAAGTGCTTTGACTGAACACGAATGTGAAGACTCAACCTATTTCAAAATACTTTTAATAAAAGAATATTTTTGTAGTAAACTAGAAACTGAAGGGAAAAAAAATACATAGAGGGAACGCTAACGGCAGACCCAGGAGAATTAATATGTACAATTGCTTTCTCTGCATGAAAACCAGTTTGTGAAAATTGAAATTTAAACCACAATGCTAAAATACTGTATGAGTCCAGAAGCCACCTGCTATCTATGAATATAATACTGTATTTAAAGTAATATTTGGAAATTTAGAAGTTTGGCATATAAGTATTGGAAAGGTAGTTCCCATTATAGTAAGATTATTTTTTTAAGTTAAATGTGACTACTTCATGATATGATCCAGTGGTGTATAAAATTTCTTCTACAGAAACAAAATATGTCTTTGGACCAACGCATAAAACAGTAGCTAAAATTTCCTTCATTGCCTACCACTCACATGATCATACTTATTAAATAGACTTTCCAACTCTCAAAATACTGTTCTTAGCTTTTGCAAATGTAGAGTTACTCATTTTGCAAATAAGAATTACTGATTTTTTTGAATTGCTTTTTGTCTAGCACTATTTTTTATATGTATGGGGGATTTTATTAATTGCAGCAAACTAAGAATAAGTAAATTTCTTAACAAAATCTAAAATAATTGGCCATATAATTCTTTTTTTTAAAGATTTATTTATTTATTCATACAGAACTGGGGTACAGGCCAGAGATGCGGAGGGTGAGAGGATTCACCAGGGACAGAGCCGGGTACAGAACAGGCAGATATAGAAAGTACACTGCTGAGGGGAGCAACGGGCGGGTCAGGAGAGGTCTGCCACGCCTTGTGGTCACCTCCTGGGCAGGCGGGGATCGAACTCATGAGGAAGTGGCTTAAGCTTCTTAGTGCTGCGCTCTAACCCACTGCGCCACCAGGGAGGGTCTACTATACTTCTTTTAAGATTACACAATGATACAGGAAAATGTGTCTACATACACATGGGTACATACATATGTATAGAAAGTAATTACATGTTTGCAGGTAAATATGCATGTATTGAATGCACAGGTATGTAAATGTATAGCATATATAGGTCTATGTGTATATATTAGTTTACCCATGAGTGTGCATGAAGGCAGGATAAAAGCCATAGTTAGTATCAAATGTAATTCTAACGAATATGTAAATATGTGTGAATATATTATACACAAAATCATACACAAAAAATAAATGAGTAAAATAAGAATAATGATGCCTTCTAAAGAGTTATATTTATAGGCCAACTTTAAAATATAATTTTACATATTTCCTCTATTACCAACAATGAAAAGACACTACCTAGAAAATTGAAAAAAAATCACTTAATATCAAGAAACACAAATGTCATTAAACAATTATGCACAACCACTTAATTAACAAAAGTTTGACCACTGTCTTTAAATAATTAAGCAAGACTACTTTTCTTGGCTCCCCAGAGTGCTATCTACTTTTGGCTTTTGAGAATTTCTCACCCTACAAGAGGAATGTTATAAGATTGCCACGGCATCTCACAGAGCATTATAATTTTTAGACGTGCATAGTTTTTTGGTTTTTGTTTTTGTTTTTTGCCAAAAGGCAGTTTCATGTGGCTGGAACCAATATTGCTCTGAGTCTTATATCTTTGTCTTGCTTTGATGTGAGCTCAAATTGTGCAAGGTATTAAAAAAAAAGCCTTTATATTTGAGGAACATTAACTGAGACCCTAGTAGCCAGGCCCGCATTCCCAGGCTTGCGGTAGATACAGAGGGAAGTGTGCATACCAGCTGACATGGGAAACATCTTAGTGACAATATCCTCTCAATAGTAACACTGAAAAATGGATCATCTGAGACTTAACTGACAGTGAAAAAAAAATGTTGTCTTCTGCTGTGAACAAATGGAGAAATAAACATTTTAAAAAGATTAACAATATTGAGGAGAGACTGACAAGAGGAAATGATTTCATACTTTGTTGGATGGAGAGTAAATTTCTAAAACTAATTTGGGGAGCAAATAATAGAAAACATTAAAATAAATATGTACGTATTTTATGGCCCAGTCATTCCATTTCTGAATATTTACTCTAGAGACATTCACACATGTTCCCCTAGGAGACAGGCACAAAAGAATGTCATTTATTTGCACTGATATTTGTAGTAATGAGAGTGGGATAAAAGCTTAATGTTCACCAAGAGGGGATTGACAAAAAACCTAGTGTAGCCTGGAATATTCTTTAGTAACTAATGTTTGATTGATATACGTGTATTGATTTGTAAATAGTCAAGGTAACTCGTTGAATAATAAAAAAGCAAATGCAAAATGATAGATGCAAGTTATATTTTAAAACACCATATAATTTATGAACAAGACAAATAAAGCTATAAATCCATGGGATAAATGACTTATTATCAACCTGAGGAAAAGAAAGAGCTTGGTAGTGATAGTCAAGGAAGTGTTGCCATAATGATGACCTTTTAAAATGAGAATATATCTATATATTATATTGTTTTTATGAATTGATAAAATGTAATTCAAATGGGACTTTTTATCCTTTGTATAGTGTTATGGTCTGAATGTATCCCTCCAAAATCTATACATTAAAGAGATTTATTTATTTGTGCATACAGAATTAGGGTACAGGCCAGAGGCTCAGGGGCGGCGAGAGGCTTCACCAAAGACAGAGTGGGGAGCAGAACAGGCAGATCTACTGAAATGCACTGCTGAGGGGAGCAGCAAGTGAGACAGGAGAGGTCTGCTGTGCCTTATGGGTAGTTCCCTGGCCGGGGATCGAACTCAGGCCTTCCCTGTGGTAGCACTGTCCTAGGCCACCAAAGGAAGCCCCTCCAGATACTTTTCCTATAGCTGTTCTTTGTAATGACTAAAAATTTCCATATCCCCATTTCTGGTCTCACATTTTAAGACTTTTCCTTACTGTAGCTGATTTAATGACAGCGTTAATCATTTCTATCCCCTCCTCCAATTTCTGGCCTTGTGACATTTCCACCCTAAGTTTTCTACTCTTAGCCACCATCATAACTACCAATTTACTGAAAAGAAAGGAGAAAGAGAAACAATTTAAACAATAATTTGAAGAAGCAATTTGCCAAATCCAGAATGGATGACACAAGAGAAATGACCCGATTGTTTCTACCAAGAAATAACATTTAAAAGGAGAACTATTGTGATGTAAGTTAGGCCTAAGAAAACAGTCAAATAGAGCATAAGAACTTTTTTGGGATGTTGATCTGAATAACTGAATGATAAAAAGACAACTTGAGGCCTTTCCTGAAATTTGACACCATTCATGATATGTATGGACTGAATATTACATGATACTAATTATTTCTATTAATATGTGTTAGTAGCATTTTGGTTATGTTTAAAATGCTCTTATCACTTGGTAATGCATAATGAAATTTTTACAGATTGAGGTGATTTGATGTCTGCAATTTTCTTTAAAATTCTCCAGCAAAACAAAGAAATGTATATGTGAGTGAAGAATACAAGAGACAGGGACATCAAGTCGGTAACTGAGGAAATGAGTGAAGGGTATAGGGATTTCATTCATTATAGGATTTTTTCAGCTTTTGCATATGCATGAAAATTTTCATAAGAAATGTTTAAAAGGAAAAAAGGCATAAAATACATAAGAGAAACTTAGACTGACCGCGTTTATGCAAATATGGGCCTGCCACTAACTAGTTTTGTTATCTTTGTCAATGAAAAATGATTTCAGTGATTTAAGTAGAGGCTAAGACTCTTCATATAGCTGATACATACAAGAAACCTATGTTTGGAAGACATAAAGCAATTATTTAAATCATGGAAATAAAAATGTAATGGACTTTCAAAAAAATTGGAAAACTCCTATGCTTGGCAGTATAGCAAAATGTGAATTAAATTCTTCATTTTATCAGTGGAGTTAACGGTGTTGGATGAGTGTGATTAATGTGAACAGTGCAGCCTCAATATCTGAAGATTAACAGGGCTTACTGAAGACAATTTGCAATGTTGGCGATTCCGTGTGCTCGGTAATCAATAAAATTTATTCAACGTGTATTGTTTATCTACCAAAGCTAAGTGATTTTTGTACATTTTCTTGTTTAATCCACATAATAATCCTATAAAACAGCTACTGCTTTTAATCTCTATTTTCCAGATGAACCCATTACCATGCAAAGAGATTTAGTAGCTAGACTAAGGCTTCCTACTGCATCGAAAATTAAACACTAGGTATTAGCATCTATGGCTCACAGACCTAATGATTATAAATCAACTACCTCTGATTCAAATATGCATTACCTAGTTTTCAGAAAAAGAAACTTATTCTGAAGATCATTTTCAACCCTATAACAAGGTATTACATGTCATATACTTTTATTTTTTGAATTTCCTGGGAGATAGTGATTTCCAGAAATGAAAATTCTGTTAGTATTTGCAGGATACAGTGCGTGATGGTGGTGTTGTAGTTTAATTCAAAATTATACAATTCTGAAAAAAATAACAAAAATTAAATTATGGGACATATTAAGCATTCATGCAGAATAGTAAAATAATGAAAAATGTTTATGCCAAAGACCAGCTGTTTACATACTGCCTTTTTTGCAGTAAGTGTGTCTATGTGAATGAGATCTAGCTGAAGATGAATAAGCAGATACTAAATATGCTACCTCCAGGACTGGCCCACAGAAATACCCCATGCATATATATTTTTTTATTTTTAAAGATTTATTTTTTATTTGTGCATACAGAACTGGAGTGCAGGCTAAAGGTACAGGATTCACCAGAGACAGAGTGGGGAGCAGAACAGGCAGATCAACAAAATACACTGCTGAGGGGAGCAGTGGGTGAGGCAGGAGAGGTCTGCCGCGCCGTGTGGGTCACCTGCCCAGCCTGGGATCAAACTAGCGCCGAAGTGCCTGCGGCTGGCTTTTGCAGTGCTGTGCTTTAACCTGTTATGCTTTGACCTGCTGCGCACCAGGGCCCCCATGCATATTTTTTTCTACTTTCCGCCATCTGGTAGCAGTAATGCACAATAGCCTAGGAAGCATTATCTTGAAGACAGGGAGCCACAAGAAAGGAGGACCCTGGATCCTTGAAAAACTATTTGAATAAGAGCTACCTGCAAATCAGATACCATTTTTAGATTTATGTGTGAGATGAGTTCTGCTATATCAAGCCATGAGGGTTTTAGGACTCATCAATTATTTTGTATAATGATACCTGAGTAAATACAGAAATTTTTGACCTGATGTGGGGTGTTAAAATACGGAGTAGCTTAGTGGTTGAACTATTGTTGGGCAGTTAAATCAATATTGCAGTGAGAGATCCATCCAGCAGAGTGAGAAAACATTTGGTGAAATGTCTCCTGCAATAACTTGAATGGCAGTGATAATGATGGGTTGACCTTTACTTTCTGCTTTTTGTAAGGTATTATTAGGAGAGAAGATCGGGAAATAATTGGCTGGTTTACAAGCAGAAGTGTTTAGGAAGTAGAGGGATTTCAGGAACTTAGGACTTTAAAGGGTTAGAAATAGCTGGCTTATTCTAAGAACTGAAGGTAAGAAGGTAAGAATTTAAACGACAGTGAATTAAAGGCCCAATCAGACTAGCCACTTGAATCTCAGCTCTGCTAGCAGCCATGAGGAGGCGATGCTTCCAACTGATTTCTTCAGAGACGTAAAGTTAGCTTGCAGTAGGTTGAGAAATAGGCGCTGCTGGATATTAAAATTTTAACACTTGGGGCTCAAAATTGCATAAATAAAAGTCGCAATTTCTATGCTATTTGCCAATGTTTGTGGTATAACTACTTCTACCATAGCCAACTTTTCAAGCTGCTAATATGATGTCAAATGGTTTGTAAGATTCCTGAAAACTTAATCAATTCTCAAAAACCAGTTAAAACATCCACCAGTACAGAACCATAAAATGCATCCTAGGCTACCTTTGTCTGAAACACAACCTTCATGTGGTTACGGACACAGGACCACCTGGAATAAAATAAAAAAATAATTGGGCCCTCCCTGGTTGTGCAGTAGGTTAAAGCACAGCGCTAAGAAGCTAATGTGACTTCAGCATGAGTTCAATCCCTGCCCCAGAGGTGACGCACATGGCCTGACAGACCTCTCCTCCCTCCCCACTGCTCCCCTCAGCAGTGTGCTTTGTCAATCTGCCTGGTCTGCGCCCCACTCTGTCTCTGGTGAATCCTCTCACAGACTCTGCACCTCTAGCCTGTACCCCAGGTCTGTACACATAAGTAAATAGATATTTAAAAAAATTAAAAAATGATCTATTATTCTGTGGAAAATTATAGCGGTTACCACAGGTAGGGGAGGGTGATGGGGGTGGGGTGCGGCTCTCTGGCCTTGGTGGAAGGTGAATGGAGAGTATGTACATGTTGGGGTGTGAAGTTTTATTGTTGCAAAATAGCTACTCAACAAATGGCAAATCAGGAAAATGTGATAAAAAAGAAAAAACTCTTATATTTTATTTTATATATTTTACATATATTATTTTTCTATAGTTTTTATAAAGAAATATAAAGTACTTAGCTGAATGTATTCATGAGACAACTTTTTCTAAAGATATATTAGTATTACATTAAATTATAAAATAAGTTTTGTGGAAATCAAAATATTGGTTATTTATACACATAGAAAGGCATATAAAAAGGAAGCCATTAATTTTGTTCAGTAGAAATAACCATATTTTAAGAAAATATATGATAAAATCTCAAATAAAGCATGATCCAAGTAGCAATTTTTCCCCCTTGTGCCCCTGCAGTTCGATTTCCTCTGCTCATTGGAAAAACCCTAAGTCAAAAATTTAGGGTTAAAATATTGTTTTAGGCTCTTTGAATTAAGATGCTAGGTATATCAGTTATATATACCTTTATCAGTACTTTACTATATAAAGCAACTAATCAAATAATTTATCTAATAGGTGTTCAATGAGCAACAATCAAGCTCTTTTCTCCAGAACTTTCAAAAAAGCAATTGCCTTCCCACGACCCTCACTTCTAGTGTAACTGATATTACCTCTCAAAGCTTTTCCCTGCATGTCACTATGTATGGTAAGTACAGAAGAGAAGCATATAAATATACTCATCTTTGAATATTTAGTACAATTTAATCAGTAGCATTTTAAATATGGACATTATGATTTTCTCCTTTTAAATATTTTCAAGTATACTTAAGGTATAGTCATTCAAATTATATAAAAAGTAACGTTTTATACTCATGTATTATGGGCAAACCAATTTAATGTGTATATATCTGAAAAGCATTTAGAAATTACTTACTTAATCTAGCCCACTTAGAACTACATGAATTTGGAGCTTCCATTAAGATAACAGAATTTGAAGAAAAATAAAAATGCCAGTCAACAGGTTTGTTTGAGTTACATGCTGCCAGAAAAATGATTGAGCTGATTTTATTCTCTGAATTGACAGTAGAGAGTTTTTACTATTGACTGAAACTAGCAGATGTTTTCACATAATGTAGAGACAATTAAAGCATCCTGAACAGATGAAACTCCTATCTTATTTTCAAAGACATGTGAAAAGGATTTGACAACTTCATTTGGAAATAAATTATAATATTTAATGACTGCAACTCTTTGAAAAGCCTTCTGAGTCCTGCAGTCTGTACATGAAAATCTATTTTTTTTCTTACTCTGTTTCTAATAACACTTGAGAATATGCATTCTAGCTGTCATGTAAATTCCTTCTGCTTAGTATTTGTTATATTTTAACCTTTAGGCATTTGACATGAATATTATGCTTATATATTGATTTATTTGTTCAGTTAACATATCATCTGTAAGACATTGTACTAGAGGCTGTAGAAAATGCATAAATATCTTCAACCAATGCTTAATAAAATAGAAAGGCAACCTATGCCCATTTGTATCTATAATTAATGAACAAAACCCTCCTTTGCTAATATTTATTGTATTTGTTATTTGTTTGCTATCCACTTTCTCTGCTGGCCTACAGAGTCTGTTAATGCCAGGACTACAACTAAGTTGTTTATGGCACAAGATAATGATTGAATAACTAGTTCTTGAGTGAATAAATGGTTTAATAAATAAATTTGGAATAAACTGTATTGGTATATATTACAGTTAACATTCTTAATTATCTTGAAATGCATTTTATGTTTTAGACAATTCCATTTAAGGATATTTTCCTACCTTTATTTTATATAAGTCTTGGGAAGAAATAATACTGATTTCGGGCTGTAAATACACAATCTGTAGTATGAGTTGATCCCTGGTTAGTCACTACTAAAAATATAGTTGTAACTCAGACTGAGGAACAATTAATTCAAAACACTAATATGGTTAACAGCTTATTTTGGAATATTGATGGTTACAGTGACTTGTCTATATGAGCTATTATTGTACATTCAACTTTACAGCTACTTTCTGGTCATATATTTAAAAAACAAAAAGTTATGAAAACATAACAAATAAATCAAGAAAATGGAATTCAGGTTTTCCCCCATGAATTTTTAACAATTTATGTCATGATTATTTTTAGAAACAAGTGAGGCAATTTTATATATAATCAAAACTAATGTCTTTTCCTTGACAATCTTAGATGCTTTTACAGAATTTTAACTAGGAATTCAATGTCTGAAGCTATTACAGATGAGAAGTAATTCTTAGCTCTGTGTACAATTTTTATTGAGTCAATCAAAGAATTACACAAAGTACAGGTAATACCAAAAAATCAAACAAACCGTAGCATTCTTTAAGCTGACATACTAGCCAAACTACTGTAAAATGCTAAATATATTAAGAGGTTGAGGAGGAAAATGAAAGTTCAGTTCAATTCAACATTTTGTAACAGTGTCGATGTCTGTGATTAGGGTACACAGATGAGTAAGAAAGAAAGTCTATTCTCAAATAACTTTTAATCCCACAGCAAAAATAGTGATTATTTTTTAAAATGTAACTTCTTAATAATATAGTGGATGGCATGTGTCCTAGAAAAAGAAATAGGACATTAATGGAATTCCAAAGAGAATATATAATTCCCAATTAATCCTTTAGGAGGGAAGATGGTCTCTGAGATAAGTGATAGAATCAACAGAGGGTATTAGATATTTTTAAAATAGTGATTCAGTTTCTTTTTAAACCTTTTGGGGGAAACTAAGACTTATCTCGATGATGGGAAGACATGGAATATAATTAAATTACTCTCTTGCAGTGGTATTTTGGGATTTCATTTTTAGTATGTTAATATAGTAAGATGAGAAACTGAGGATCCTTTATGACTTTAGTAACACAGAACAGAGGGTATATTAAAGAGGATGCGATCAGATTTCTGAATCATGTTTCATCACTCCAGCCCAGTTTTATTGAATGGGAGACACTAGTTTTCAATTCTGATTGAAACTCCTTTGTAATATGTTCAATACATTTGAAACACCCAAATATAAAGCGTGGTGTTGAGGTGGGATATCATAGAAGAGATTGCGTGTCAGGATTCCACATCTATCCAGGACCATATTTCATTTAAGGAGCTGCAAAGACTGAATGTATACTTCTCTTCCTCCAAAAGAACTTATTTTCCATACTCTCTGATAACATCCCATTCTTTCCCAACTTTATTGAGAAATAATGGCAAATTTAATAGATCTGAAATGAGAAGATTTAGTATTCATATGCACTGATTTAATATATGTATACACTATGAAATGATTACCAAGGTAAAGAGAATTACTGCATTTACCACCTCACAAAGTTAACATTTATTTTACCCTGAGAATGCTTAATTTTTTTCTCCCAGCAACTTTTAAGTACACAATACTGTATTATTCACTATAGGGAACATGCGGTACATTAGATCCTTAGAATTTGTTTTTCTTATAACTGAAAATTTGTACCTTGACCTACATCTCCTCAATTTCAAAGATTATAAATTTATTCTCTTGGAAATCTTTGCTTTAATTTGATACAGTTAACCACAGGGAGAGGAACTGTAACACAAGAGTAAACTGTAAAGCCATCTAAACACCGGGTGTGTGCAGAGTTTCATCTGCCTTGAGACAGCTCCAAGCAGATAGTATGAACAGTCCCTTTTGTCAATCATTACAGGAATATAAACATTCCATAACGTTATCTTCCTTAGCATGCTGAGAACAATTTTAGCACAGCATTTAACATTTTTTTCAAGTGCTTAGGGCCATCATATTTATTTCTATTTTTATAAGGTCTTAGATCAAATATAATATTACCTTCTAATTTTATAATGACCTTTGGTCACAGTTTACAGCTTGTAATTTCTGATGGTTCAGTGCACTAGTGTTGTCTTCAGTTATCATGACCATGCAGTGGGACAAGTCTTGGCAAGTTCTCTGAAATGCGGAAATATGGATGAATCACAATCCTGTATTTTGTAAAGTGAAACATTCAACATTTCTTTTGTCTTTTTTTTTTAAGATTTATTTATTTATTCATACAGAACTGGGGTACAAGCCAGAGATGCGGAGGGTGAGAGGCTTCACCAGAGACAGAGCGGGGAGCAGAACAGGCCGACTGACGAAGTACACTGCTGAGGGGAGCAGCAGGCAGTCAGGAGAGGTCTGCTGTGCCATGTGGTCACCTCTGGGGCAGGCGGGGATGGAACTCATGCAGAAGTGGCTTTAGCTTCTTAGTGCTGTGCTTTAACCCGCTGCGCCACCAGGGAGGGCCTCTTTTGTCTTTTTAATTCTTCCTAGCAACTGGCAAAGATTTATAAATTCTTTTAGAATGTAAATATTGAATTGATTTTATATCAATATCAAAAATCAAATAATACAACAGGACCCATTTTGAAAATAATTTTAAAAACTTTCAGGGCATGGTATACGTGGGTCAGGCGTGGTAGGTGGAGTGTGCTTGGGGTGCATGGGTAGGCGTGGTGTGCATGATGTGCATGGTAGGCATGGTGGGCGTGGTGGGTTTGGGTGGGCAGGGTGTGCATGGTGGGCGTGGAGGGCACAGTGGGCATGGTTGGGGCTTGGTGGATATAATGGGTGTGGTGGGCATGGTGTGCATGATGAGCATGGTGTGTGTGATGGACATGGTGGATGTGCTGGGCGTGGCATGCATGGGTGGGGCATGGTGTACGTGGTATGTGTGGGTGGGGCGTAGTGTGCGTGCTGGACGTGGTGTGCATGTAGAAGCTGGTGCGTGTGGTGGGCGTGGTGTACGTGGGTTGTGTGGTATGTGTGGGTTGTGTGGTGTGCATGTGTGGGGCGTAGTGTACGTGCTGGACATGGTGTGAGTGTTGGACGTGATGTGCGTGGTGGGCGTGGTGTGCGTGGGTTGCGTGGTGTGCATGGGTGGGGCGTAGTGGGCGTACGTAGTGGGCGTGGTGTACGTGCTGGACCTGGTGTGCGTGGTGGACGTGTTGTGCGTGTGGACGTGGTGTGCGTGGTGGACGTGGTGTACGTGCTGGACGTGGTGTGCGTGTTGGACGTAATGTGCGTGGTGGACGTGATGTGCGTGGGTTGCGTGGTGTGCGTGTGTTGCGTGTTATGTGTGGGTGGGGCGTAGTGTGCGTACTAGACGTGGTGTGCGTGTGAGACGTACTGTGCGTGTTATGCGTGATGGGCGTGATGTGCATGGTGGGATGGCCTGCATGGCTGGGGCATGGTGTACATTGTGCATGGTGTGTATGGTGGGCGTGGGTGGGGCGTAGTGTACGTGCTGGACGTGGTGTGCGTGGTGGACGTGGTGTGCGTGTGGACGTGGTGTGCGTGGTGGACGTGGTGTACGTGTTGGACGTGGTGTGCGTGGTGAGCGTGGTGGGCGTGGTGAGCGTGGTGGGCGTGGTGTGCGTATGTTGTGTGGTGTGCGTGGGTGGGGCATAATGTGCGTGCTGGACATGCTGTGCGTGTTGGACGTGATGTGCGTGCGTGCTGGACGCGGTGTGCGTGTTATGCATATTCGGCGTGGTGGGCGTGGCATGTATAGGTGGGGCGTGGTGTGCGTGTGTTGTGTGGTGCACGTGAGTGGGGCTTAATGTGCGTGCTGGACGTGGTGTGCGTGTTGGATGCGATGTGTATGCTGGATGCGGTGTGCGTGGTATGTGTGTTCGGCGTGGTGGGCATGGCATGTATGAGTGGGGCGTAGTGTGCGTGGGGCAGTCATGGCGTGCAAGTTGTAGGCATGGTGGGCGCAAGGGTCTCTGGTCCTGCAGCCCCAGGTGCTGTGGGCGTGGGCGGGGCTCTCACTCTCCTGGCTATTTAACTCAGAGAAGAACCACTTGGCGCCTGTGGCAACGCCAGCGTGATGAGGTGGATGGAAGCCATTCCTGCCGGCACTTTCCCGGGCTGAAAACCCCCTGAGGCTCCTGACGCTGCGGTTTGATAAGGTCAGTAAATGATTGCCTGCAAATAATCAGTTGGGCTATTTTCAAACTGCTGCTTTTCTGCTGGTTCCTATGCATCTTATCTCCATACCTGATGGCCCTTGCTGCTTTTCAAAGCTGAGCTCATTTGGGGCTTGCCTCTGCTGCCGCCCCTAGGTTTGAGGTGCCTGCTGTGTGGCATAAACTCCTCAGCCTTCAAGAAGTTCCGTACTTGTGTTGTCCCTCCTGAACTGTCCCTCTATGCAGTTGTAGTCTCATGTTTGTGGCAGGAAGCAAGTTCGGCGTCTTTCTGCTCCACCATCTTGAACATCCCTGATTCTGAAGTACATGCAGCTGAAAGGCAGGAGACAAGAGGCCTGTGGATGAGGTTCAAGTTCACCTTTCTGGGCATGGAGCAGGATATAGGATGAATAGCAGATCTGGATGGGTAGGTGGAAATTTAGGGGGAGTACATTTGTTTGCTTCTCAGTGTGTGCGTGCATTTAGGTCACCTTGCATTTCGGGAGCAAGTTTGTGCCCACCAGAAAGAGGCACACTACTAACAGCTATGTTATTGCGAAGCAAGGTGCATTCAATTATCCTGTTATCTGAAGCCTAATGTGTTAAGTGGCACTTACTGGTTTGATCAGAGGGATTACATTGTTAGTTTCCGTCAGTATAGATTCTTCAGACAGCGATACAAAGCAGATGTTAGGCAGGTTTTTTGGTAATAGACAATCATGGCTAGGCAGTGATGGTTGACCTGCGGCCACCGGTGGACGTGTAGAGCACGGGAGGGTAGACAGGCTGCTAGACAACATTTCATAAAGTATAAAATCACTATATCCAGCACAACAACCAAAAGCTGAAGCGGATGTTCTCGACTTTATGCCAATAAACTTAATGCACGTAAACGAAATTAACTTCTCAGTGGTGGCAATAAATTTGTCTATTTGATGTTATTGTCTATTTGGTAATCTCTCACAGGTAGAGATAGGGATCTACACTTGAATGAGAGGGAAAAGTATAGAATTTTACATGTCAGGTGATTTTGTTGTTCATTTGTGCAAGAATATATTTCCCTTTCATCAAAAAGGGAGCCTTTGTGGGCCCTCCCTGGTGGCGCAGCGGGTTAAGGCACAACACTGGGAAGCTAAAGCCACTTCCGCATGAGTTCGATCCCCGCCTGCCCCGAAGGTGACCACGTGGCGTGGCAGACTTCTCCTGACCCGCCCGCTGCTCCCCTCAGCAGTGTTTTTTGTCAGTCAGCCTGTTCTGCTCCCCGCTCTGTCTCTGGTGAATCCTCTCCCCCTCCGCATCTCTGGCCTGTACCCCAGTTCTGTATGAATAAATAAATAAATCTTAAAAAAAAGGGAGCCTTTGTTTAAAATAAGGAATCTCATGTTTTTATGTGTTACAGTTACTCTGGCCCATTACTGGAAAATTATTAACTTTTTTATCTTTATTTTTGGTATTGATAAGTCTCATAAGTACAAAATAGCCTACTTCTTAGTCTATTTACAAAGATTATAAATATTATTTGAAAAGTTCTGTTGACTTGTTAAAGAACACTTATAAGCATGTGTATACATTTAATACTGACAGATTTGAGGTAAATTTTATATATATAAGCTGATATATTGAATGCTATTTTTTTTAAAGCTATTTTTTTTAAATCCACATGCCTCGCCATGTGGATCTTCTCCGGGGCAGGCAGGGATCGAACTCATGCAGAAGTGGCTTAAGCTTCTTAGTGCAGTGCTTTAACCCGCTGCGCCACCAGGGAGGGCCCTTGAATGTGCTATTTTTTGACTAAACAAAAACCATTTGCTTAGAAAGAGGTTGAAACTATTTTTCCTTCAGAAACATGTTCATGTAATCAAGGAAAATTCCTGGATACCTAGGATTTTATAAGTTATGTACCTCATTTCCCTAATTACACGATACATATAATAAGCAACATACAATATTTTGTTTTAAAAACATTTGTTTTTTACAGGTAGTTTAAACTTTCTTTACAGTATACATCATCAATACTATAAAAAGCAGTTGAGGATTATGTGTACATGTACATGTTAAACCTTTTTTTTTTTTTGCCATTTTAACAAAGATGCTTTGATTGTATAGATACAGGCCTAGAAATACATAGATAAATATTAGTGGGTCTGCTAAAATACTCAATAACTATCACCTCTCAATTACCTAACTCCAGTTTTCTCTTGCTTTTAAGATTTATTTATGCATATAAGAACTGGGGTACAGGCCAGAGGTGGGGGGGTGTGAGAGGCTTCACCAGAGACAGAGTGGGGAGCAGAACAGGCAGATCGACGAAGTACACTGCTGAGGGGAGCAGCGGGCGGGTCAGGAGAGGTCTGCCATGCTGTAGGGGTAACTCCCTGGCCAAAGATCGAAGGTGCTTCAGTAGCACAGGGCTGTGGTAGCTTCCTGGTGCCCAGACTTAAGCCCTTGCGCCACCAGGGA
This sequence comes from Condylura cristata, assembly GCF_000260355.1. NCBI lineage: Eukaryota > Metazoa > Chordata > Mammalia > Eulipotyphla > Talpidae > Condylura > Condylura cristata. The sequence goes on from NW_004567128.1 coordinate 12,247,635, forward strand.
GGGCCCCGTTTTTCTCTCAAAGAGGTTTTGATAGCTGCACTAAAATGTTGTGTTTCTATGTATTTGGAACTACGTTAGGAACAAAAATTGCAATTATGACAATACAGTTGCATTCCTTACAATTGCTTATGAGGGAAAAAAGTGTGTTAGAATGAGAAAGATGACAGGACAAAACAGTTACTGGAAGTTTGCAAAAGGTGTGTTTCATTTCCTTGTTTATATTTACAGATAATGATCCTCAAAAAAAGACTTAAAATGTACTAAAATTTCAGAAAAGTTTGCTTAAGTTTGTTGGGTATATAACTAGAAAAAAGCAGTAATTACTCTATCTGCTATAGTAATAAAAGCTTAGAATTTGATGTACTTGCTGTCAGAATAGCAAATTGTCTTGAAGTACCTCAGTCCTCTATAAAGAAAAGAAAGTAACTGTCATTTGATCTGCCCAGGTAAACAGTAGTTTGTGTCTCAACAGTATAGCTTCTGTGTTTTACTCTGATTATTTATGTTACTGTATTAAGATAAGTACGCAGTTTCTCTCTTCTGAAAGAACTTAGTTTTCTTACAGGTGTGCCTTGCACAGTCTTATCTTTAATGTTGGAATTTATCTTTTACTAATTGGTTAGCTTGCCTCAGTATTCCTTAGTCTAAGTGTTTCTTACTGGTATCAAATGGCTAAATTACTTCTGCAGATTCTTTTGATTTTGACTTTGTTAAATAAGATCCTAAATTCAGAATAATGGAAATTTCAAGCTAGCATTAGTGCTATTTTGAGGCATCTCAAAATTTCCCTGATCAACTATGATGACTGTGTTTTCACCTTATGAAAAGAAACTATTAAAATAAATCTCTATATGGAAAGTTGCACATTTCCTAAATCATTTAGCACCATTGAGAGAATTTCAGTGAGTTTCTAGAAGCCCAATTTTATTAATTGATACAAGTAAAATATTAATGTAAATGTGTTACAGAAGCAGTGCACTTTACAGAACGGAGCGGGCAGTTTTGGAAATTGTCATTGTCCTCTCTGTCCATTCTTGGGAATTGCAAATTCTTAACGGAAAGGAAAACAGATTAAGTTCTTAATGAATAGTTATGTACTACACCCCAATTAAGAATTTTTGACATCTGAATTTAATTTTTTTATTGTTAATGTTATACATTAACCACTACTGACCTTTTCTACCTTCTAAGTGTGTGGCTTTTACTTTAATCTGTTTATTTGAAGGGTCTGCTATAAGCTACAGGCTATACTAGATACTGAGTCATCAAAAAATGGAGAGGAATACTCTACCAGTTGCTCTTTAACTGTCTCTAGTTAAATTAATTCGTAGCTGCAGGCGTAGGAGCTGACGTTGTTTAGGTAACAGGTTATATAGCAGATGTGAAAGTAGGCTTCCCGGTACGTGCTGTAGGCCAGGAGCAGATCACTCACACAAATTCCAGTAGAAGAACATGGAATGAAGTTGAGAGATGAAGGAAATTTAATTAAGCTTATTTCGCTTTGAAAAGTACATAAAATCTTTTTAGTTCTGTGTTCTCTGATGGATGCTTGATGATGGTCTTCTTGGTCTATCTGCTATTGCAAACTGGTATGAGCTACTTCAGAGATCTGGAGAAGTTTCACTGAATCATTTTAGTTTTGTAACAGCCTTATTGAGGTTAAGGTTTAGTCACATATAATAACCTGTACATATTTAAATACTACAGCTTGATAAGTTTTGCTGTATATATACTTGTGAAACGATCACTACAATTAAGATGGTGCACATAATTTTATCACCCTCAAAAGATTCTTTTTGCCCCTTGGTAAACCTACTCCCTGGTTCCTCTGGCTTCACAGATAATCACAGCTCTCCTTTCTGTCACTATATTAGTTTGTATTTTCTAGAAGTTTATATAAAGGACTTCTTTACAAGATAAAATACATTCGTATACACTCAGCAGTGCTACTTTCAGTTTACTCAAGAGAAAGAAGGTATTTCCACAGAAAAGTATGTAATGTTCTAACCTAAAACTGGATACAACTCAAATTTCCTTGAACCAATGGAGGCATACCCATAAAGTGGGGTACTACTCCAAAAAAAAAATCAGATGGACGAATGATCCATACGACAACCCAGATCTATTTAAAAAGCATTTTGTTGATATAACAGATGTGTTCTTTTGTATTCCATGTATTTAAGTTGAAAAACTGGCACAAATATTTTTCTTAGAAATCAGAACATTTGCGGCTTTTTGAAGTGGGGGGTATGTGTAGGCTATAGTCTCTAGTGATAAAACATTCTAATTTTGATTGTGGTTGTGTAAATATATGGCAAAATGTATTACTAACGATTTTACATTTAACTTTTATGCAAATATTGCCTCAATAAACTATTGCTGTTTCCTAAAACTGGTAAGGGTAGTGGAGGCTTGGAATAGTGAAACATTCAATCTCTGGGTTCTACCTGTTTCTTTCAAGTAGAGATGTCCCACATTTTCTCTGCTTTGCATGTTGCTCTTCTGCATAGGTTTCATGTTGACGATCCTTTTACAATCATGGAGCACACTGATGGCATGCCCAAGGCATTAGCACCTACCTAACAGGTTAGCTTTAAGACAGAGGACCAAAGAAACCCCAAGGAAAGAGCTGTTCATGCCCAGAGTGCAATCGGTGTTCTTATCCTTGCAAATCCAATGTTCAGATGCCATTTCCTTAACTTTGTTTGATGTATGAAATAAAATGTAAAAGTAACGCTTCAGTCATTTTGAAAAGAAGTTTTGAGAGTGCATTGCCTAACTTATGGGAGATAGGGCAGAGATGGAGGTTAAAGACTGAAAATTTTCTTCTGAATTGAAGAACATGGTGGAAAGTGCTGTGGAGTATCTTTTCCTATTTTGTTTATTGACTAGGGCTAGCCTTGCCACTTAACATCTTTATAAATTAGAAGCTACTTCATTTGTGCTAACTTTTAAAGCTTATGTTAATTCTCAAAAACACTTTGGGGAATTCCCTTTGCTGTATTGTAATATTTAATGGTCATCAAGTGTACACTGGATGTGTAGGTGAGAAGAATCTAGAGTGAATGTACGTCTCCAGAGAACTAAGTCAATTCTCTTGGATATGAGGCTTATTTGATTTTCTTAAGATCAATTTCTACATCAGGGTTCAATGAATCCCAGATCTCCAGTTGGGGAATGCTGTTTAAAAATAAATAGCCCTATAAATTCTGTGGACATTTTAATGATTCTGACAAGTGGTATATGCATACAATGTAACATTACTCAGCAATCAAAAAAGATAAACTCATGCCTTTCACATCAACATGGATGAAGCTAGAAGGGATTATACTCAGTGAAATAAACCAGAAAGAAAAAGAAAAATATTGGATGGTTTAGCTTATAAGAATATAGGGGACCAGATAAGGGATCAGGGAAAAATAATTATGATCAATTAAAAAAACAAATTAATGGGCCCTCCCTGGTGGCGCAGCTGGTTAAAGCACAGCACTAAGAAGCTTAAGTCACTTCCGCGTGGGTTCGATTCCCGCCTGTCCCGGAGGTGACCACAGGGCGTGGCAGACCTTTCCTGACCAGCCTGCTGCTCCCCTCAGCAGTGTAACTTCGTCGATTTGCCTGTTCTGCTCCCCACTCTGTCTCTGGTGAATCCTCTCACCCTCCTCATCTCTGGCCTGTACCCCAGTTCTGTATGAATAAATAAATTAAAAAAAATGATCAGGCAACTATAAATCTCATACCGCAGAGGAGGGGGAAGAGCACAAGAGCCTGTGGTGATGGTGTGCGGGTGATTTGGTGGTGGGAATTCTGTGGGGACTGCAGATGGGAGGAGAAAGCAGATATTGTACAAAAAGGAAGAATGGTGTCAAATATACATAAAAGAAATAAAGAAATTTTAATGATTATAAGACTAGTATCACAGTAATGATTAAGATAAATATAAGGGAATTGTGGTTTTAATAACTATGAGAAAAAATGGACCTTTTACAAAGTACATAACACATATATTAAAATAATTACTGGAATGATTCATTTAATTTAAGTGAAGTAGTATAGGTTGCAGTAAAGTTGTTCAGCTTTAGAGACCATAACTGAGGTTTTAAAATTTTTGTATTCACAAACCACAAGTGCCACTTAAAGGTTATCATGATGTATATTAAATACAGATCACAAATATTAACACTTGAAGAAAGACAATTCGTTTTTGAGATTTGCCATATCAGTAAATGAAGGTTTGAGTTCTAGCAGGAAGTTCATTTCCTATTAAATCATAAGGACAGTTTAAGAAAGTACCAAAAATTTTCTGAGATTTAGAAAATTGATTTGTACTTAAATTTCCTTTTTACCAAAAAATGCATTGTAACAAAACTATAAGGTAGATTAGAGGATGGAGGTGCTGTATGAATTTTTTAAATTAAAGGATTTTTTAATTGAAGAAACATGTTTCAGGTGTGCGTCATTGAGACTCAGTGTGTATGTATCTAATCCTACCCCTTCACCATACTGTTGTCACTTTTTGAAAAACAGACATATCTGGCACATGTTGAGGTCTAAGTCTTGTTTTAGAATCTGAGATTAGAAATGACTATTTCTGTATTATGGAAAATTCTGGTTTCTAAGCAGTGTAGAAACACCTGTCCTTCAATGCTGGTACACTTAAGACTAAAATCTCATTTTTAAGATTATACTGAATCAGTTGTTTTCAAAACAATATGTACATGCTGAAAACAATATGTACACGCTGAGCCACATGAAATCAATTATAGCCAATTTGACCTGCAAAAAAGCGACAGTTTCATATGGTTCAATGTTTCTAGTTTCATGGTATAATTAACCTATCGTGAAAATAATTGTTTTTGACAAATCTAACTGTACAACTATGAAATGGTCAATGTTTAGGCGTAGAGGAGTCAGGATGCCTTAGTCCTACAGCACAAGGAAATGAGTTCGACCCAAAATCCAAATGAGCCTGCACGTGTGTCCTTCTTTATTCAAGCTTCTGCAAAGAGACAACCTGTTCACTTTGCTTTGCAGCCTGCGAGACTTTCAACAGTCTCACACTCTAGATGAAGTTTCCTGTGGCTGTAGATGACACCAGCTATTGGTAGAAGATACTGTTCATTGGCTTACCTGTGTTTGATATTTATTGTTGTGTACCCAAGGCAAACACAGTGGTTCTTAGCAGCACTCATTATCTCACTGTTTCCGTTTGGGAGTGTGGACACAGCTGCTGTCCATTGCACTGTTGAAAGTCTCGCAGGCTGCAAAGCAAAGTGAACAGGTTGTCTCTTTGCAGAAGCTTGAATAAAGAAGGACACACGTGCAGGCTCATTTGGATTTTGGGTCGAACTCATTTCCTTGTGCTGTAGGACTAAGGCATCCTGACTTCTTGCTGGCTGTGGGGCAAGCAGAGGGGAGTGTGTGTGTGTGTGGGGGGGGTTGTCCTGAGCTCCTACAGGTTGCCAGTAGGCGTGTTCTACTCTGACAGCAGCACGCATTACAGAGAGCAAGTAGAGAAAACCAAGCAAGACAGAAACCAAAATCGCTTTGGAATACAGATCCTGTGAAAATTTTCTCGAAATGAAGATTCTAACTCAGTCAGTCAGAAGTGAGACAGGAGATCTGCATTTTCTAGCAAGCTTCAGTGTGATGTCACTGTACAGACGACACAGACATCCAGTCTATCAGAAGTAGTTTTAATCAGGAGGGGAAAATGAGCTTTGTTCCAAAAAATGTTTTCAAAAGTATACTTGTTTTTTTCCCTTTCTTTGATCTTTGGGCAATATCATGAGTTTAAGAATTCCTTAATTTTTGTTCAAAGAAAGTATTACATACAAAAAGTTTGATTTTGATTTGTGTTTTTTATATTTCTGTTGAATCATTGGAAAAAGCAAGTTTCGTTGTTAATTGTCTTTATATTTTATTTGGGAGAAAAAGGAATATTAAAATAATGAGGCCAAATGATTCCTTCTTTAATTCAGAGGAAGCGTGTCGGATTTTTTTTTTTTTCCTTAAAAGAAGGAAACTTCCCTTTGATGAGCTGATGTTTATGTTCTTCTTTGCTGTCTCCTGTGACTAGCCTGATTTACATCAAAGCTTTGCTGACAAGTCAGCATTTTTGTTCTGTTTGGTGGACAATGGAAATGTCAGGTAGTTTAGTTTATTCACTATAAGGCATAGGTGATGACTTTTATTTAGACTGAAAGAGCTACAGATTAGAACTATCAGAGGACCTTTCTGGAATGCCACATTCATTTGAAATCCACAGCCTAAACCATATGACACAAAATTTGAAAACTTTGAAGGAAGAGCCAACAGTTTGTTTTATATATATATATATATATATATATGTATGTATGTATGTATATATATATACATATATATATATATCTCCAACTGAAGTGTTAATTACTTTAAACTTTCAGAGGGTAACTTACTGCCTTTAATAGGATTTATCTCTCTTTTAAAGTATTAATATTTAGATGTTTTTGAAGACTCCTGTTTTTTCAGTTGGCTAGGTCACTTAAATGTTCCTTAATAAAACGTTATTCCTTGGGATGACAAATAATCCAGTCTGATGTAATAAAGGATATGTTTATGTAGGGATAAAGCTTCACTTAAATTTTTTCTTACAATGTGCTATTTGAAAGATACCATAGAGCCACCCTGAAATATTTAAGTACCTATAGTAAATAAAAATGAGCTTGCAATTACAGGCTTTCAATTTTTAAATACATTCTAATTTTAGATAAATATACATATCCTTTAAGTTGTGCTAAGATAATTAACATTAATTACTATAATGCTTATATGGTGAAAGGAAGGTTTAATTCATTCTTAGTCAAGTGAAGATATTTATAAAATCTTACTTTTGGAGGTACCACCAGTATATTAAGTATTTAGAGTAATTCGTTAGAAGGTAAAATTAAGTGACAATTTTTTTTTAATCATGAAATTGAAAGAAGAAAATATAGTTTACCCTGATTGCTACCCAGACATAATTTCAGTCAGCCTTTTGGTATACTTTCTTCTAGTACTTTAATGCTATATGATAAAACTGTATAAAACTAATGTTACAAAGGAGTCCAAATGACACCAGGGGATTCTGAAGAATATGGATGGAACGGTGTCAGTAGACTGGCTGTGGTATCATAGTCTGGTTTTATAAGATTCCACGTTCGGGAGAAAATGGGTATAAAGACATTTTGCCCCTCATGCTAGCTGGGGCCAAGCAGACATTTTTAAGAACTAATTTACATTTTCATATTAGTGAGGCCACTATACTGACTAAATGAACCAAATAGTGAAGTTAACAAAGATTATCCAGTTGCCCTAGACAGTAATTCAGTGTTGAAACGACAAGTGCTGTCTAAACTTCACGAAATTGCTTATCTCATTTACTGCCTTGCTTATTTACATGGATTTGGTTGATATGTGAGAAAAACTGATATAGTTGCAAGGAAAAATAGCAAGTCCCAACTTTATGAGTTGGGACTAATACTAAAACCAGATAAACTTTACAAGAGAGGAAAACTTAAGGCCACCATTGATTATGATTTAGATGCAGAAATCCTCAACAGAATACAATATATAAAATGAATCACACTGCAAACATAAGTGGAATTTTTTCTAGGTTGGTTTGCAAGACTTTTTCAGCACTAGAAAATCAGTTGATGAAATTCATCACATGACTAGGTTAGAGAAGAAAAACCACTTAAATTTTACCTTATGTAGGGGTGTGTGTGTATGGATATGTGTACTAAACACAAACTAATAATAAATGATAATTTCCTCAAGTTCATAAAAAATCCATGAAAAACATACAACCATCATATATAATGATGCTTTCTTAATATCAAGAATAACGCAATTGTGTCTTCTAAAGTCACTCCTTTTCAACATTGTAATGGATCTCTTAGCTAATAAGACAATAAATAGAAATAAAAGCTGTGTAGACAGTAAAGGAAAGCCAGCCTGAAAACGTCTCTGTACCATATTACTCCAACTATATGGCATGGAAAAGTAAGAACTATATAGGCAGTAAAAAGGAAATCAGTGGTTGCCAGGAACTTGGAGAGAGGAAGGGACAGATGAATAAGTAAAACACAAGGACTTTTTAGGGTGGCATGTAAGTATGCTGTGTGATGCTGTACTGGTAGAAAAATGACATGCCTTTGTCAGGACATGGAATTTTATAAAACAAAGAGTGGCTCTTCGCGTAAACTACAGACTTTAGATATCAATATATCAATATTAGTCCATTAGTGTTGATAACGAAGGGGAGGGAATGCTAATATGTGTCTAATTTTCTATGTAACTCAAACAGTTGTAAAAATAGTGACTTTATTAAAATGTTAAGTGATCCTTGAGCTTAAATTTACAATTTATGCATTCTGCTCTGTGAGTTTTGCTTTAATATTATGTGAAGTTGTTTAGAAATACAGAAAAATCAAAGAAAAACAGCAAAACAATCAAAATGTTTTGACTGGCTGTTCTGTGAAAGGAAAAAAAAAATGAGCTCAAAATTATAAAAAGTTGGGAACCTGAAACAGGGAATTGTTGTTGGACAATAAAGCAAAACCTGCAAAGCCCCAGATACTGAACCAGAAGCATTAGTATGTACATATTGTGGTATTTTTTTGTATTAATATTATTATTCAAGAAGACATGTGCCAAATATTATGAGACTATTCAGGGTCGTCATGGAATAGCGGAAATTCCCACTTCATCTAAACTGTATTTATAGGTGCTATATTTTTAGGAAAATCTCAGATTTTATTTGTTGCTCCTGAAACTTTTGCACAATACTCAATTTCAAGGGATGTTGGAAAGCTGTCTTTTTTTTTTTTTTTTTTCATTTCCAAATATCTGAAGCCAAGGGCAGTAGTAGTGGACTTAATGAATATTTGCCTGGAAGCTCAGAGTGTTAGCTTATCCATGGGTTATGCTATTCCTTGGATTTCTTTTGAAGGGGATGATTAAACAACATTACTGCTTTAATTAAGAGCAGACATAAAAGCAGAATTCATTGAATTCATTGAGAATATGTGTGGCATGCATTTTAAAGTTCTAGCAGAAAAATGCAAAGAAAGGTGTTTTTAGGCATAGTGGTGGGAACTAGGGAATATATCCAAACACCAGCAGTTCTAGAAAGCACTTTTCTAGTTCCCCTGGTACTGGGCTTTATAAAACTCATATAATCATGATGCTGAGGGAACAACCAGCTGGCTTAGAGTACTTGTCTGTGCTTGCTTTTCTTCATCTAGTCAGCCCAAGTGAATGATTTTGTTCTGACAAGGGTTTCTCTCATAAGGGTCCTACAAACCTACAGTATATAAACAACAATGCCTTTAAATAGCCTCACCAGCTTACATACACAGAAAAGAGGCTATTATTAGAGTATTTATATAGATTAAAATGTCAACATTTTGAACTGCAATTAAGATTGTTCCAGCAATTTTTTGTAAAGCTTTATTTTCAGGGATTCATAACTCAACATAATCATTCCCCATATAAAACTTGGCTCACAGTTTCACAGCATGCAAGGGTTCTATTTTGATCTTCAAATAAAGCAAATTTGAATTTTTAAAGAAACTGCTACAGTGTAACTCTTAATTTGACATGTGTTTGCTAAGCAAAAAAAAAAAAAAAAAAAAAAGTAAATAGCTTTTAATATTATTTTTTCCATAGTAGCTATTGGAATGGATTTAATTTTTTTTCAGTGTATGTAATTAAGTGTCTTGTGATTGGCCTTTTAAATTGCAGTAGTTTGTGTATATATTTCCATGAATTGCATATAAAAAACTGCAATGTATAATTTTATACTCACAAGAAAAAAATGTATGCATTGAATAGGTGTAGTTCAAAGAACTAAGGATGTGCCATCTTAAGGACAACTGTCTCCCAAGGAATTTCAGATTCAGTAGGGAGTGGAGGGAAAATACTCCTAATTTTAAAAAAGTAAATAAAAAAATAAGTTTGTCATCACCTAGTAGTGAGTTCTGTGATGTTACTTGGTTTCTAGAATGCTTTAAAGATCTGTTGCTAGAGTTTTGGGGAGGAGGACTTGGCAGAAAATGAGATTCCTTCAAACTCTAAGATTCTAAAAATTAATAAACTTCATATTGATGAGGCACATAAAGAAAATACAGTATTCATAATTAAAAGATGCTGTTATAAAATATTTTAAAGTGGTCTATTAAAATATTTGGTCAGCTTCTTTCCTCCAAATAAAATTTGTGTGTGATTGATTGGCAGGAAGGGGTGAGAACTTTGAGATTATCTATACACTATGAAATACCTGGGTTAATATGGAATATATTTGTAGGATTAATATATAAAATTGGATTTGTGAGGTTAAAAAAGGCATAATTTATTTTAAAATCGATATTGCTGTTAAAGTTTCATCCTAATTCATATCCTGGAACATGTGATTGCTTATTTCCTCCCAGCTTTCCAACACACTGATTACATTTAAACCATTTAAAGTGATTCTTCCAATGTTTTTTTCAAAATTGAGGTGAAATTCACGTAACTTTGATCCTTTAAAGTGGACAATTCTGTGGCACTCAGAACATTTGCAGTGTTGTACAGTTACTTCTGGCTATTGATGGTTTCAACATATTTTCATCTTCCCAAAAGAATCCCTTAGCCAGTAAGTAGTAGCTTCGCATTCTCTTTCCCTCTAGCCCACAGCGACCACCCATTAATTTCTCTACTGTTGTTTCTATTCTGGATATTTCTTATACAGTATGTGATTTTTTTTGTTTGTTTATGGCTTCTTTCACTCAACATCATAATTTTAGGTTTGTTCATGTTCTATTATGTATGAGTACTTCATTACTTTTTATGATTGAATAATACTCCATTGTATTGATTCTCAGCACTTTATAAATCTTTGAAATGGTCCAAGCTCTAAGAATTCTTTTTATTTTTTAAAAGATTTATTTATTTATACATACAGAACAGTGGTACAGGCCAGAGGCCCAGGGAGGGGAAGTGTGTGTGAGAGGATTCAATAGATGCCGAATGGAGAGCAGAGCAGGCAGCTGGAATGAAGTACACTGCTGAGGGGAGCAGCGGGCGGGTAAGGAGCGGTCTGCTGTGCCCTGTGGGTGAGCTCCCTGGCCGGGGATTGAACATGCTGCAGTGGCTGTGATAGCTTCATAGTGCTGTGCTTTAATCCATTGCACCACTAAGGAGGCCCCTCTAAGAATTATTTTAATGATGTTTCCTTTTTGTACTTCACTCCTTAATCACTTCAGGCAGATAGGAACATCATCTTTTGATGTGCTAAAAAATATACTGGAAAGTGAGTTAACTTTCTCCCTTGTTCCAATTACTGTGTGCATTAATTTTCCTACTTGAGTCATTTGTAGCAGTAGAGGTTTTGCAACTCTCACCACTAGGTTATATTTGTTTTCCGTACTTGCATTTACTACAGTAGCAGGCATTCTCTTCGTGCCATAAAATGGAGTTCGTTTCTGGCTGTCTCATTCCTCCACTGTTAATGGCAATGGCCATTCCGATTCCTCTTTAAGAACTGGCATTCAGCCGTGTGTAGCACAGCTAGCTGACACCCTCCATCTGCAGCAGCTTTAGGATCTGCTAGAGTATTTTCCTTGAAGTAATATTCTTCCAGGGAACTCTCTAGACAATTACCAAGTGTGGTGAGGGTGTTGGCCCTTTGGCCTTTGCAGCTAATGCAGGTCTCCTCTGTGTCTTTGTTCCAGAGGTAACTATTAGATTAGCAGAAATATTTTGAGATCTGCATTAGTCAGAGGGGCTCTGTCACTGGCCCTCTGCCAGCTTTTGTTCACAGGTGTGCATGCTTTGCAATCTGAGCTTTGCCTGCTCAATCCTGTTTCCCTTTTTAATCTTTCACAAGAATTGTCTCTTCCCCATTAACTCCCTGCACTTCTAACTCCGTGTCAGTGTCTGTTTAGCAGAGGACCTGACTTGACAGTGGGTTTTCAACTGAAGCTCCCAGCCTCTCTTTACCTGTCACTTAGTGATTTTTCATTATACCTTATGTGAGTGACTCAATCTCCTGTGCACACCCTAAAATTTGGTATCACCTATAATTGTCATCTTCAGAACATCAAAACAGTCACGACACTTTCTAACCACAACCTCTTGTCCTTCCTACTCATTTATTTTGACGTATTTACTCAATTCTTTATTTCACATAAATCTGTTATAGTCTTAAGAGAAACTGGTCTAGATTAATTAGAGCTGTTCGAAATTAGCAGCCTTCAGAAATTAGTATGTCCACTTCTTGGCAAAAATGGACAGCTATAAAAATGACTGTTATTTCTCAGGTTTGTGGGTTCTCTGGAGCCCCCCCCCACTGTTAGATCTCCCTTCCAGGCACACTTTATCTGGGGATCCAATTCACAAGACACTGATGGAACCCCAACAGGGATGGTACTCATTTGAAATAGATCTAACTAGAAGTTAACTAATCCCCCCCCCCAAAAAGAATAACTTTCTAGTCTCTTTCTCTGCCTTGCTGCTTCTCACTAGTAGAAAGCCAGACTTTTTCCCTGAAGTCTCTAGGCTAATACATCTCAAGCTTTCGCAGTTCTCTTAGAGCCCCTTCGAGCAGGGTTATGGTTGGAAGGTGTTATCCCACACCTTGTCTTTTATGGAGTGAGGCACAGACTCCCAACCCAGTAACAGAGCCCTCTGAATAAATCGCTTCAAAGATCCTGACCCATTTTCTTTCTCCATCCTCATATAGCCTACTGGGGAATGAAGAGGGTTTGTTGTTGTTACATCAAAAAACTTATTTTTGGATATTTGTAGGTATATTTTAGATATTCCCTTGACAACCTGAATATGGTGTCACTCATAACTCACTTTGTTATCTGATAAGTTACATTTCAACATTTCTGCCAGCATTTCACAACCAGCACCACATTAAATGTGAACAATTTGAAGCATACAGAAAAGCTCTGAGGAAAACATAACTTCTAGGTCCCCATCAACCAGAACTAGTAAATCAACATTTTCTGCCATAGCTCCGGTTTTCAGTTTTTCATGGGGCATTTTGTCTCTAGCTCTAGAAAGTGATTTAGTGCTATCTTTTCTAACTTCTAAACGCATGTTGGTGCAAGGCATTTTTTCCTATATCTTGGTGAGCTTTTAAAACCCAAGTCTTAGCCTTAAAATGGGTTTATAGGGTCTATACAGCTCTCTCCTTGCTCCTGTCACTTCCATAACAGCCAGCTGAGTGCTACGGCCCTACCTTTTCATTTCTTCTTTGTTTCCAACACTTGGACATTTTCTGTTCCTTCTTACAAATTCAGCAATGCGCTTTGCTATTGTTAACATTTATCTGGGACTTCTGAGAGTTTATAGCCCAGGAGGAGGGTTATGTTAATTCAGGCTACCTTACATCAGAACAAGAAATCCCATTTTGGTCCTGAGCTTACTGCACTCTTCTTTTTGAATTAATGCTTAAAATGTGCTTGGCAAGGAAAGCGGCTTTGTTTAATTGAGAAATCCAGCGGCACGTTATGCGCATCGTCCTCTGATCAGACTCTCCAGTGCTTGGTACTTTCTTCTCTCTGCACAGCCCTTTGGCTTCTGTCACACCCCCTTGGTTCGCCTACCCTGCTGTTTCTCTTTCCTCGTCTTGTTGGGACCCTCGTGTGAGAGGGCGTCAGGGCCATGTGCCCCACCTTGATCATAGCCTTATTTGGTGTGGATGGAATAATTGTCCCCACATGTTCTCTTCTCCTTTGCACTAAGAGGATATTTACTGCTGACCATTGATGTGTGACTTGTGGTGCTGCCGTGTGGCAGAGTATACTTGTTTGCTCCTTATGCCTTTTATTCGCTAAAGAAATGGGGAGAGGTGTGCCAAAGGCAGAAACTCAGAGCAGTTGAGTGTTTCCACGAAATTTCTTCCTCATCTCCGCTCTGCTATGAAGCTGTGGTTTCCCATTAATAGCAGTTCTTCAGACTGGTTCTGAGAATAAAAAAAGTCATGTGGAGCAGGGCCGAGGAAAGCCCAGCTCTTTCTCTTTCCTCAGTAAGTCTATGCAGGGAATGAACTGTTGTGGTAAGCCACTGAATTTTAGGGTTGTTGATGACTGCAGCATAACAATGCAAACTGACCACTACAAGAATCCAAGTCACTTAAAATTTATTTCCCAGGCCCTCCCTGGTGGCACAATGGGCTAAAGCATAGCACTTCAAGCAAGCCACAGCTTCTGTGCGAGTTCAGTCCCCAGCCCCGGGGGTGACCCACATGGCATGGCAGACCTGACCCACCTGCTGCTCCCCCCAGCAATGTGCTTCATTGATCTTCCCATTGTTCTGCTCCCCACTCTGTCTCTGGGGAAGCCTCTCACCACCCCCTGGACCTCTGGCCTGTACCCCAGTTCTGTATGCATGAATAAATCTTTTTTAAAAAAAATCATTTCCCTAGCCTGAAACTTGTGGCTGAATTGTAGTCTCAGATAAATAATTTCTTATTGATCTTTCTACTTACTAATAAAAAATGAGAAAGATATACTATTACAAAAAATATAGAAAGATATACTATTACAAAAAAAATGAAAATACTGTTTGATAAGTGGCCATTATGTTTTATAATCATGAGGAAGGTACTCGGGAACTACAATGCGTCGTCATGAGCATACATTTAAGGAACAGGTGTTCCATAAACTTTAAATTCTAATAAATCACTATCTTTCCACAGGTTTTCTGCTACAAAGTCTAATGCCCAGGAATTTTTTAAAGATTGATTTATTTATGTGTACAAAGAGCTGGGGTGAAGGACAGAGTGTGGGGGTTGTGAGGATTCACCGCGACAGAGTGGGGAGCAGAACGGACAGATCTACTGAAGTCCACTGCTGAGGGGAGCAGCTGGCGAGATAGGAGAGGTCTGCTGGGCCATGGGGGGTCAGCTTCCTGACCAGGGATCAAATTTGAGCTGCAGTGGCAGCCATTAGCTTCACAGTGCTGAGACTTAACCCTCTGTGCCACCAGGGAGGTACTATCACTAATTTCAATAAAGCAATTTTATAAACCAAAATTAGTTTTTGAAGGTATGTGTTGATGTTTTCAGCTGCCATCGATCCATGCTAAGAGGAATAGAGGAATATTTTAAAGATTTTTTTTTTTTTAGTTACATTAACTCTTCATGGTAGATGTTATTGAAATTATTTAGGGGCCTGCCTAGTGGCCTATGGGTTAAGTCTCAGCACTACTACCGCAATGGCCTACAATGATGGTCTGAGTTCGATCCCTGGTCAGGGAGCTAATCCACAATACACAGCAGACCTCTCCTGTCTCACCTGCTGTTTCCCTCAGTAGTATATTTCAGTAAATTTGCCTGCTTTGCTCCCTGCTGTCTCTAGTGAATCCTCTCACCACCACACCCTCCTCTGGCATACACCCCAGTTCTTGTATACATAAACAAAATCTTAAAAATATTTAGAAATGTTAGCACTAAGATTTGAAGAAACAAAATCATTGTGATTTGTATATATAGAACAAGTCGAAGTTATACGTTGTGTATTTGGATAGAAGTTATAGGCATGTGGATATGGAATTTGACCTCAAATCTAGCAGTTAAAATCAGCTTTAACTGTATTTTCATGAACCGCTTAATACATTTCACTTTAACTTATTAAGGTTAAATTTCTATTTGCTCAAAAAGTAATTGAATTTTTCTCAAGTAATGTGTGTGTATGAGTGAAACAAAAAAAAAATGAATCTCTTTAAACAGAAACTGAACAATTCTTTTATTCCCTTGGTATAGAATAATGAAGGGGAATAATGAACTAATTATTGAGAAGGAAAACCCTTTTTAAAGAGCATATAGGTAAATTCACTATAAAATTATATTTGAAACACCAACCCCTGTAAGTTGGATCTTTAATTAGCAAACTTACGAAAATCTCAGTATAATTTAGTGTAATTTTATAAACCATAATGTAGCAGTTATTTATTAGTAATTATCTTAAAATGTTTCTCATGCCTAACTGTCCACACTTGTTTTATTCTAAAAATGATATCAGCATTTTAGAGAGGCATATGTAACAAAAGGCGGTTAAAAACATTGATGAGTAAAATGGAAGAAGGGAAGCTAATGGCAGAACAATAGAAACTCCAAACTCTATTAAAGATTAACTTAATATCAACTCCCATGATACTGGAAAACAAGATTAGCAACCAGTTTATAAGGTAAAATACTGTAATCATTTTTAAGCCAAGAAAAACAGCTAAAAACATTTTATGTAATTTACTTTTGTATTGATGTTGAGGAATCTCTTTGATAGGCCATTATGATGATCATTACTGCTATTCTTTGTGTTTTTTCCTTGTCTCGTCCTGTGTACATGGAGCCTGACCTTCCTTGACTGCCTTACTTTGAATGGGACCACATAACGATCATTGTCAATGAGGTTTTAGTATAAATGGCACGAGTTACTTCTGGGCTGTTGTGTGTGTCCGGGTGAAGTAATACAGTGGTCTCTCTCTTTGCCTCAGAGATCAACAACATTTGAGATGGTGGATGCCCATCTGTCTTAGTCTTTGTGTAACCATGCTGAAAGGACCACCCTCTCTTCCATCTGTGGTAAATTGAAAGCCTTAGGGAGACGTGCTCCCTTATTCTTTTAAGCTACTAATATTTGTCTCTTATTATGGTATGACTTTGCCTATGCTGACTGATAGTTCTTATAAGGATACCATATAATGCATTGTTATCTTCAACAACACTAAAAATGTAGCATTTTTGAAATGGTTGTGGTAAAAAAACAAAACAAAACAAAACAAAACAAAACAAAACAAAAAAAACAACCCAAGAACAATACCATGATGATTACTCGGAGGATCAAATCTTCTGTGGCCCTTACATTCAATTCTCTTATGAATGAATATAAGAATTACCTTTAAAGCAGTGTGATATTGTAAATTTATAATTAAAGCTAGAAATTTGAGTAACATGTGAAATATGCTTTAATAATACATCTTATAAAATCTAATATCTGAAGTATTAGTTGACCATGTAGCCAACATAAAATATTAATGTAATACACTGTCTTTTGAAAGCCAGTGGATTTCAGATGGGTCAGTTGATGTGTTGATGCACTGTCCCAATTCAGACGGGCTACATTCTAAGTGCTCAGTTGTCACCTGTGGCTAATGGCTACGGTATTAGACAGTGGGCTTTACAGGTTTCAGTGGCTAATGAAATAGCCAGTGTGAACAACCAGCAGGTACTACTTTATAAATCTTAATTTTTCCTTTGTGCTTTAATAGACTATTAAGATACATTCTTTTGAACAGCACAGAATGAAGAGATCCTTTGGCACTATATTTAAACAAATCTATAGCAGTTATAAATGAGCAAAATGTGTGGCATTTTGGAAACCTATTTACATACCTGGCAACTCCACCTATGCATAAGTGTAGGGTCAGTAATAATTGTTGTCAGTCAAAAGTGACAAGCAGAATCCTTGACACAACACACTGATCCATTTTTTCCACACAGAGGTAAATGGAAATTGAGCATACCAAAGTTCTGAGGAGTAAAGCAAAGTCACGATGTTTTTACTTGGGAAAACTTTCCAATTATAAACTATGAAAATGTCCATCAATCACTGATCTTTCAGTATCATCACATCTACTGGATCTCCCAACATAATCTACTTGCAAGTTATAGTCCTAAATAAAGTGATTTGACCTACTGTAAAAGGTTGCTAGATAGAAACAAAGTTTGAGAATTGGGGTCAAATGATTTTTGTTTTAGAATAGTTGGGTATGGCATTCTTTTCAGTCATTTTTAAATTGAGATAAAATTAGTTTACAACACTGTATATGAGTTAGAAGTATAGGTCCACACTTTTTCAGATGTATGTTACCACTCCACACCCACCACCACGACATGTGGTACATTATTCTTTCTGATGATGATTCTTTAGCAAGCAGAACAACAAAAAAAATGATCTGTTGACAGGAATACATCCATTTGTTATTGACCTCAATGGATAGAACACACAGCTAATACATTCAGTGTTTTTTTAGTCAGTACTGTGAATGTGGAAGAGAGAGCTGGAATGCACTGTTTTATTCTATGAGTTTTTATTAAATTTTAAAGTAGAATATTTCTTTACAAGTTTTGACTTGTGTAGAAAATGACATAAGCTTAAATAGCTGGGGGCCAATGTTGAATTGATAGAGTGTCCTTTATGGAAAGTGAAAGGCCAAGAGAAGAATAGTGCAACATAACCATATGCGGTGCCTAATACATTTCTCAGTGGGGTAGTAAAGACTAAGATAAAATGAATAATGAGATAATTTTGCCTAAGCGAACCTGATCTTCATGTAGAATATTAGTCAAAGAATCCAAAGTAGACTTCCCCTTATAAAAATTGATTGGGCTGAATTGAGTACTCTCTCATATAAATAATGAAAATTAAGAAATCCCCAAAGATTGAGATTTCATTCCAATTTATCCTAAAGAGGCTGGTTCCCAAGGGAGGAAATCTGTACTAAGTATTTATTTGCTTTAGACTTTTAAATGAGTTTATATTCTAGTTATTTACTGCTGCATAACAAATTACCTTTAAATGTAGTGCAGTAGAACTGTTTAATTTTGCTCAAAAATCCATGAGTGAGAAATTTTGCTCAGGAATCCATGGGTGAGAAAAGTAGAAGTGTGCCTTGAGTGTTTCTTACTTGGGAATGCTCATGGATTCATTGGGGCTGGAAGTCTCGTGTGGGCTGGATGTCCAGAATTGGACATCCAATGTTTCTCCACTGGCACCTTAGGTGGCATAGTCAACTGAAAGCCTAAGGCAGCCTCTGTAGCATATGGCTTTTAAGTTACTCATTCTTTGTACAAGGTGGCTCACTAATGATCCAGTGTTGAAGTCATATAGCATCAGGTTCCCTGCACTCTGTTGCTCAAAGGAGTTACAAGATCACCCAGATCAGAGGAAGGGAAATTTGTACTACTTCATGTGAAGAGTTACAAGCAGCCACAACTACTACAAAAGAGGTATTAGAAGGTCTAGAAAACCTAGAATGGACAAATGTCAGGATTCATGTACTCCTTTGGCTAGTATGTGGGGCAGCATCTAGACATTGCAGATAAATGTATTTTTCCTACTTCACTGTAGTTCTAAGATTTTCATTTTGACATTGTAATTCATATTTTCTAGTAGATTTTGTACAGTATAGTAGAAGACATTTATACTTTGACATTCTCACAAATGAATGGCAATATTCTTCATTTTCATTATTTAAAGTAAGGTTTAAAATAACCCAGAATTCTGTGGAACACTTATTTTTATTATTTTCATTGAGGTTACATTGATTTACAATGTAGTATATGATTTAGAGGTGTAGCATTTTCCCCTCAAGGCACTGTTTTTTAAAGTTTTCTGTCAATTGCTCTTCTTCTTATTCATATATCATGACATCATTCTAGATAAAAATTTACAGATAGACCTTACTTTGTTATGTTACAAATATATTACTAGTATTACTAGAATATAATGCATTACTTTGTAATGCATTATAGAGTATTCTATGATGTGAATTCTTCATTATTTGATTACTCATTTGGATGAATAATCAAATTCCATATTTTCACAAAAAGATTGTAAGATTTAAAAAATGCACATCATTGCATGTACCTCAGTTAATTCTAAAAGATAGATTTTTTTGGAAGCAAAATAGCTGACCTTAAGTTGCATTCATTTTCATTTTTCAAGTTCCTGCTATGTAATCTTTGCCCTTCCTAAGAAATTGCCTCAGTTGATAGCCCCACCAATAAATAGTAGATGTGCGGTTCAAAAATTATTAAAAAGTAGTATTGTGACTAGTGGTATCTCAATAGTTAAAATTTTAACATGGGTTCACTATGGTTATGTTTTAATATTCCTACAAGATAAAACAACTGCTACCTAAAGTAGATTTTGCTTTAATATAACTTCACTAGAAAAATTAAAGTTGTATTCAATTTTTTAATTAAAATAAGGTTTATCTCCTTAAATAGACCTGAAGCAAATTAGTATTTTGTGTTTTGTCAAAGAAGAAATTTAAGAAATACTTGTTGAAATATGATTTTAAAAGCTGTTTGAAGTTTAAATACAGTTTTTATAGATAGGACTTGGTTACGTAGGTGGTGCATCTTAACATCTTCATAGTTTAAAAAGTCAAGTACTGGCCCTCCCTGGTGGCGCAGCGGGTTAAAGCACAGCACTGAGAATCTAAAGCCGCTTCCGCATGAGTTCGATTCCCGCCTGCCCCGGAGGTGACCACATGGAGTGGCAGACCTCTCCCGGCCCGCCTGCTGCTCCCCTCAGCAGTGTACTTCATCGATCTGCCTGTTCTGTTCCCCACTCTGTCTCTGGTGAATCCTCTCACCCTCCGCATCTCTGGCCTGTACCCCAGTTCTGTATGAATAAATAAATAAATCTTTAAAAAAAAAAAAAGCAAAGAACTTCAAATTTTTTAACAAAGGATCTTTTTAAGAAAAGATTTATATATGCAAACAAGAATTGGGACAGGCCAGCAGTGCGGAGGGGAGTGAGAGGATTCACCTGAGGCAGAGTGGGGAGCAGAACAGGCAGATGTATTGAAATCCACTGCTGAGGGGAGAAGCAGGCAGATCAAGAGAGGCCTGCCATGCTATGTGGGTCAGCTCCCTGTCCAGGGATCAAACTGGTGCTGCAGTGGCTTCAGACAGCTTCATAGTGCTGCCTCTTAACCCATTGCGCCTCCAGGGAAGGCCCCTATTTTCATATTTTTAAGGAATTTTAAATAATTGTATTTTTAAACTATATTTTCTCAAATATAGTCACTTGTCTAATAGTAGATGCGCTAGGTTAACTACAGATTATGGAAAACTGAGGTATTATTTTCAGTATAAATTCAGAATGAACCCAGATGTAACGATACCTAGAACCCTGTGCTTGGTGGTAGTGATCCGGCTAAATATGAACATAAGCTAAAATGATTGTTAATGTCACGGGATTTACAGATTAAAAAAACAAAACCTTTCACTACAGTCAATGAACGTAGGCTTAGCAATACTTTGCTGACTGACTGTTGTGATTTTGTAAAAAGACAAGTAGCAATTGTTGGAATTTTCTGCATTTTTCTCAGTACTCTGAAAATTTCATCAGTGCTCCAACTGTTCAAGTTAGTTTAAAATTTCATTTTAAAGGAATTATATTCCAATTATTCTGTGGCCAAGATAGTAATTTCTCTCATATTGTTATAATTTAGGATCAATATTTTGTTTTACTCCTGTTGTTGAGAGGTTCTAAAGTGAAAATATATTTATAAGTATATATAAATATATATTTAGTGAAATACTGTATTGAGGGGAAAGATATTCAGAAGGTACTCGTCATAATTTGTATGCTAATGGTTCTGAAAAATAATGCTCTGGAAATAAACTTAAAAATAATACATTACAATTAAATGCTTTCCTAATTTATATTTGCTATTCCTCTTAATTCAGAACAAACTCTACATTCCACAAGTATCACTCATAGCTCCAGGGAACTTTAATAAAACTGGACCATTTTATTTGCAGTTTTATGACTCCACCATTGCAAATCAAATTTGTTTTATGGTAACACATCACAGAACATCTTATGATGCAAGAACCATCCTATGTTTTTTTAGTTTTACCTTCAATTAATTAATAGTTCTCTAAGAGCCAGTTTGGAAAATATTCGGTGACTTTATGATTGTCTAGCTTCTTTTTTAAAAGGGAGGGGCTCTTGGTGACATGAGGTGATTTTTGACAAGTCCAACTGGAAAGCCAGCGGTAGAGACACTGCCAGTCTCCAGTCATTCCAGATACCCCTCCAGATGCCCTTGTCCCTGGGAACAAACAGATGAACTGTGCAGCTGAGTCCAGTCAGCCGATGGTAGCAGCCTCCTACAGGTCAGATGCTATTTTAGATACTGAGATTACAATACTGAAGAGAACCAACAAGAAGTCTGAACTTCATGAAGTATATTTGTTTTGGAGCCGAACAGGATATCCAAATTAAAAACCAAGATACTTAAAAATTTTTTTTAAAGACTTACTTATTTATGATTACAAAACTGGGGTACAGGCCAGAGGCTCAGGGGCGGTGACCACAGGATTCACTAGAGACAGAGTGGGGAGCAGAACAGGCAGACCGACGAAGCACACTGCTGAGGGGAGCAATGGATGAAACAAGAGAGGCCTGCTGTGCCATGTGGATCACCTCTGGGGCCGGGGATGGAACTCACACTGAAGTGACTGTGACTAGCTTGCCATGCTATGCCCTAACCTGTTGTGCCGTCAGGGAAGACCAGTACTTTAAATTTTTGGTGTTAGAAATGGAACAAAATCTGTCCCAGCAATTTTGAAAGCTTGCAGAAGGGTCTATGAGAAAATGAAGCCTCTGTTTTTCTAACAGACGCCTTTACAGTGAAGACCGTTTGAGAGATCTTGGTGCTGTGTGATTCCTAGACAATGAATTGGATGAAGATGTTCATAAAAAATACCAGGGAAAAAACTTTCTAAAATCACTTACATTATAAAACTGTACTCAAAGATAAATTTACATCTGACTCCTGCTTTGGAAAAGGTGGTTTATGCAAGCAGGTGGACTTTCTCTGGCCATGCTCCCCTGGCTTCCAAAGATGCACTACTTTATAAAGTGAGTTGTGATTAGTGCTCTTAACCTTTTTCATTCTGAGGAAGAGTCATGACTTGCTTCTGTTGCAGCCATCCCTAGGTGACAGTTTTCTAGGGCCTCTATTCCTCTACCTCGATGTTCCTATTAGGTTCAGGGATACTTATGTAATAAGTCATTAAAAAAAATTGAAATCGCACTTGGGGAATCTGCCACAAACTGGAAGGGCATAGGGAACAAGTTAGTTTTCCTCATAAAGGAGGCCCATCTTAGCAAACTCAAGGTTATGACTTTGACACCAGGTCCCTTGAATTGATGTGGTGTAGATGTTTTTATGTGATCTACATATGCTCATCCCAGAAACAAGCAAAGAAATGCATGCCTTTTGGTGCACTTGTCAAGAAGGGAGACTGGAGGTTCACTAGGACAGCATGGAACTGTTGCTATTTGGACTGGCACTGCTAACAATTAGAGAGAACTTTATTTGTCTGACAGTGATTGAGCAGAGAATCTATGGCAGTGAGTGACAAATTCTTTTCAACATAAGAATAAATATATGGAGATATTGTCAGCAAACATGCAGTACATTTACTTAACCTTCATATTGCTTGTGGAAAAGCAAAGACATGCTAAAGAACATGTTAAAATGCTTCCAGACTAATTAGCAAACTCATTAGCAGTGTTTTGGCTTTATTTGTGAGTATATTTTAACGTTCAGTGAATGTTTATAAGAATTAAACTATGACTTCTTTTGTGTGTACTCCTTACCAAAAATAGGGAGTCACTTTTTTTTTTTTAAAGATTTATTTATTTATACAGAACCGGGGTACAGGCCAGAGATGCGGAGGGTGAGAGGATTCACCAGAGACAGAGTGGGGAGCAGAACAGGCAGATCGACGAAGTACACTGCTGAGGGGAGCAGCGGGCGGGTCAGGAGATGTCTGCCACGCCATGTGGTCACCTCCGGGGCAGGCGGGGATCGAACTCATGCAGAAGCGGCTTTAGATTCTCAGTGCTGTGCTTTAACCCACTGCGCCACCAGGGAGGGCCGGGAGTCACTTTTATATGAGTAGGTGTGAGTACATGATTGAGTGTTGGGAACCACTAGAAGGACCTGTTAGACAAAGTGGAATTCTAGGTATTTCATGACATAAAACTGAGATACACAAGAGGATATGAGATGTCAGTGTTATGTACCATTTTCTTGGGGGTTCATATGGACAAGGACTGGACATGAAAATTACAAAGTGAAAGAGTTGATGTTTTAGGGAACTATCTTCTGTCATATCCATATAGCATAGCCTACAGAGTCAGGAAATAAACAGGAAATTAAAAGCTAATAAAGAATGCAGATGTGGAACTTCTGTGGTACTCAGTTAAGCATGAAACTAACTTCTCCTGGTGTATGGCAAGAATGAAGACTTGGCATGAGTATCCTGTGAGAGTTCCTTAATAAAATGGTTTGAAATATCCTGCGAGAGGGTGGGGGGATATTAGCACTGGCAAGCCATATTGAACGCATGCTTATGTCTATTTATATAGCTGCACATTCTTTACAACCCTGGATTCTTGGACTCCTTCATGCTTACCATAAAATGCACAGGATATTTTGTCAATCAGCTGTACACTTTCGTAAGGAGGTGTGTTTTCTAGGATCTGGTCAGACCGCAGATTTAGTGAGAATTCGTGTGCTGGCATCTGCATGGCACGGGACACCTGGCCCACATGTTTGCAAGCTCTGTCTGTTTTGGCCTCTTGTCAGTTAAGAAGATGGCTATGTTCTGGGCTGTATGCAGTTCCCGACCCTCAGCAAGTTCAGTTCTGCTCTTTCCTCTTCTCTACCTCTACACACCACTAATTCTGTGACTGAGAACAGCTGCTTCACACCTGCTTCGCAGCGGGATTCCTAAGCAGGTGGGTGTAGACCTGTAGCCGCTACTGGGGCATTCGCCTTTCCTCTCACAGCAAGCTTGTTTTTCAGTAGTGCCAGCCTCTCCTGTGACATCCGCTTAGAATTTGCCCCTTAACTGCTGCCATCAGGACACACACATCACTGACACATTCTCTTTTCCAGTTCTGTTGAGGTGTAACTCAGTGTTGTAAGATATTTGAAATACACATCATACTGAGTTGATGCATGTATGCGTTGTGAAAGGAAACCTCCCATCTAGTTAATTAACACCTCATGTCTTTTTTGGTAAGCACATTTAAATTATTGTCTGAGCAAATTTCAGTTGTACAAATTACACCATTATTGATTATAGATATTTCCTTTAAACATTTGTTGAGAAGGATTTTTAAAAATACTATAATACTATACATATACACATACACATGTGCATGTACACACATGTGCATATATGCATGATGTGTGTGTGTGTGTGTATTTTTTCCCTTATCTGCAATGACTGTACTGTGTTAACTGGAACTATGTTCTGTGAACACCCTTCACTATGTATTTCTAGGTTGATGTTGGCCTCAGAAGGTGCATGCTCTTTGGGAGGCAGGAGTGAAGGCATAGATACTGATAAGTGGTCTGTTGTCTCTAGCTGATGGCTAAAGACAGGGCCTCTTGCCACTCACAGGTGGGTGTGCTGGATTCCATGCTCATGTGGATTGGCAGCCAGGAATGCAACTCTTTGAACTCTCAAGTCTGTCTTTGAATCCCGGGCGAGGATGTGGAGCAGATCCATGCTAGGGGCCCAGCGGATCTGCTTGCTCGCTCTCATTCCGGTGTTGCTTACTCTAGGAGGAAGGCAGGTACCATTTCCTGAGTGATCTCACAGAGAAGCTCCCACTCCAGGAAAATAAGGCCTCCTGCTAATGGCTGTGTGAGTGACCTTGGATCAGATCTCCAGCTCTAGTCAAGGCTTAGATGTCTGCAGCTTTAACTGCATCTTGAGTACAACCTCATAAAAGATGTTGTCAGAACCACACAGCTAACTCGCTCTCAAATTCTTGAATTTCAGAAACTGTGAGTTTTAAATTATGAAGTTTAGGGGACGTGTTATGTCAATAGTTAACAAACTGTTCAGACGTAGTTATTGAACCAAAGTATAAGGGAAAAACCCAAATATTTCTAAAATCATTGAAATCTTGTCACAGTTTTTAAAATGACCAGTTGTTTACCAAGAGCTCTCAGAATCACTGAGATGAAGTAAAAATAGACTCTTGCTCTAGGTGAACATGAAGATATTCTTCAGCCACTTTAGCAGATATAGAAACATGAAAGATTATATAATAAATTATGTACTTTTTGAAGGTTATTGCTAAGTGTCAGTTTATTAAAAAGCAATCACCGGGCCTCCTTGGTGGTTCAAGGAGTTAAATTTCAGCACATCAAACTGTCGGCAGTCACTGCAGCACCAGTTCAATCCCCAGCCAGGGAGCTGACCCACATGGCACAGCAGACCTCTCCTGTCTCACTTGCTGCTCCCCTCAGCAGTGTATTTCAGTTGATTTGCCTGTTCTGTTCCCCACTCTGTCTCTGGTGAATCCTCTCACACTTCACACCTCTGGCCTGTACCCCAGTTCTTATATGCATAAATAAATAAATCTTAAAAAAAAAATAGATAACAAGCATGTAAATTGCTTAGTAGTAGGAACAACAAAAGCCAAAAAATACCCTAGCAAGAAAATCCCACAAAATCCTAAGATCAAAATCTTATGAGTGACATAGAGGATTTTACACCTCATTGGTTCATTATGTCATTGAAATTACTTAAAATGAGTATTCTAGCATACATTGCCTATATTTCCTGTTATATACTATGCTAGAACTCAGTGTCCAATACAATTCCTTCTAATCATTCCATTGCATGACTTTTTAATTTAATGTCATACTACCCTAACAAAAACCTTTTAAAAGTGGTGGGGTGGGGGAGGGGAGTTGAATTGACCTCATTATCAGTGAGTGAATTTAAACATGAAAACATTCTGTTAATTGATTCCCCTGTTGATTTGTTTTTGGAAGAAATGGCTGTACAGAGGATGTCTTTAAACCTTTCAAGTAAAATCAAGCCAGTTCACTGTGCTGTCGATGGGGACAATTCCTTGGATAACTTTTGTGGGGGGGTGTGGGGGGAGGGCGGAACTCTCCCTAAGCTGCTGTCACTTTTCTACCACTTGTCAATGTTGAGTATTCTGGAGAGTCAGAATATTTACAGCCCATGTCAAAAACAAGCATGAGCAAATACTTCAAAAAGAATGTAGTCACAGTCATCTTTATTGACAGTTGAATATCTCTACTATGTCATATTATAAATACATGAGTACTTACTATATGAATAGATGTAAAGCACTTTTTTTAAAGATTTTTTTTTTTTGGTAGAAGAACTAGGGTACAGGGCAGGGAGTGAGAGGATTCACCAGAGACAGATTGGGGAGCAGAACAAGCGGATCTGCTGAAACACACACTGCTGATGGGAGCAGTGGGTGAGACAGGAGAGGTCTGCTGTGCCCTGTGGGGCACCTCCCTGATGGGGATCGAACTCAGGCCGCAGCAGTGATAGCATGATAGTGCTGAGACTTAACTACTATGCCACCAGTGAGGCCCATGGGGAGATTTAATAATCTCCCTGTCCCTCTTCTTGAGGAGTAAAGTCTTGGGATCTGGTGAATATTCTTAACTTATTTATCCATATTTACACAAATACACATCCCATATAAGTATCAAATATGTGTATGTATGTGTGTGCATGTGTTTGATGACTACCTACACAAGTATACATTTAGAATTTCTGTCCTTTCAGCTAAAAGACAAGAATTATTTTGTTTTCATTGACAGCCTTAAACATTTTTTGAAGAATAGGACACTACTTGCTGTCTCTTGTGCTACATGTGGAATTTACTAAAAGCGAAACAAGCAGGTCCTGATTGCTACATGCCATGTTGATAGTCAGCTGCTGCTTCTATTGCTGGTTTCCATAGAGTGGTTTTGTAGGCAGACTTGAGAAAATTGTTTTTGACATTGATAGTCTGTAACGTGTAGGAATTTAGTGACAATAGTTTATGACAGATGCCAACAACCAGTGGAATGGGAACTAGCAAAAACCTCTAGTCTCAGTGGGAAACTCTCCCTATGCTTCCTTGTTCTATCAATTTCTTTCCTCTGTGATATGTAGGAGCCTTATTCTGCTCAGATTTCACTTTCAACAAGAATTGGGTTTCTCTTTCTAAAGGTGTCATCTGCTACTGCATAAAATCATTTATTTTTACTAGTTTAAAACAACACTTCCCTACACACACACACAATTTCTGTGGGTTAGGGGCCCAGTACTAGAAAGATCACTTTCTTTCCTGATGTCCAGTGTCTTCAAAACCATTGTTTCTTTTGTGTGTCTTTTAAAATTTTTGCATTTTTTCTGGTAGCTAAGGCACACCAGAGTACCTAAGGTTAACACAGTTCTTCCCTGCCTCAGTATTAGAACTAATTCCTCGACTGTTAATTATAGTGCATTCTACCCCAGTGTGTTATTGAAGTAAACACAATTGCAGTTTCATCAGAGATGAATCTGTAGATAAATCTCTACCCTTTTATCATGCAAGGCTAGTTAATATTTTTAAATGCTGCTACCTTGCAAGAACTGATAAATGCTATGTAGCTCTTCCTTCTAGGGAGAAAATACTGAAATCTAGTTTTTATGTGAAATATATCCATGAGTTGAAGGAGCTCTTGAAATTTAAAACAGATTCTCAGTGGAGATGCTCTTTATGCCATTTAGCAGTTGTGGATTACAACACTATTTCTCTTATCTATCTGATCACTCTTAGGTTAAACTATTACTCTTGATGATGCAATTAAGGTATGCAGTTATTGTCTCATTCTTGATACGAATATACAGTCGAAGATAACAAATAGAGGAAACCGTCATTGGAAAGCTTCCAGTGTGAAAAAAGAAACTAGATCAAGATGATATAGGAATCAAGGTGATGCAGATAAAAGATAAACATTGAAACAGTTACAGTCAGTATATTCAGAGAAAATGTTAATGAATTAACATTCACAGGAGATACTATGTACATGGAAATGAAAAACAATGCATAGAAGAAAGAAGTTGTCTTGGAAATTAATAGCACAAAAAGAGAAATTCACTACAAGTCAATAAAATCTTCCCAACATAGGAGAAAAGGTCAATGAGGTGGAAAAGCAGGAGAGACAGGTAAGAATGTCAAAGGATCAAAAATGAAAATTCATACCTAATTTGTGAAAGTTAAACAGTAAGAGAATGGAGAGGAGAAAACCACAGGGAAGACATTCTCCCAGCAAATACGCGAACTGAATGACAGAGATAACATATTTTGCAGAATTAGAGGCATAAATATTAGTATTAATGGATTCACTGAGTTCAGAAGAAAGAATACTAACTACCACACTGAGTAGCACTGTCACAAAGTAGTAGTATGTGAAAAAGAGAAGAAAAACAACGAAAGCTCTCAGGAAGAAAAAAAATCAAAAAAGCACCAACACAGAACAGGTGACTAATAGAGAAATGGAGATTATCATAGCTCAGAAAGTCCTACTACTAACATCTGGGCTTACCTTTAAGATTTTGAAAACAATTGTTTTTCAAGCTAGAATGTTACAAGAATTTAAAATCACAATCAAATGTGAGGGTAAAATAAACACACTTTTCTAACTGTTGAAGCAATATGTCACCCATAGACACTCCCAGGAAACTTCTGGGGAATATTTCCCAGTAAAGGCAGCACACAGAGAGCGTAAGGAGCTGGGAAACAGAGCTTTCACTCAGTTGAAAAGCAAAGTTACAGAAGGAAGGCAAAAGGAAATCTTAGGGCTGTTGTGTGCTGTGCTAGCCAAGAATGAAGTGGGTGGGAATAAGCATTTAAAATAAAAGCTCTCAGTAAAGAAAATAGAATTGTTGCGTTAAACTGTGTGAATAACATTGCTGAAATACGTTTCACAAAGTTTGTAGAGTATTTGGGAAGATGTAACACAGGCACACGAACAAAGCAAAACAAAAACTGCAAATACTTTTCTTCAGTAAAAACAAAAATTTTATGAGTAAAAATCTATTATTGCTGCATACCATTTGTCTTGGTAATGAGAAGCCTTTGTTACATAAAAATAAAATGAATATTGAGTGTCTCACAGTTATAACTCCACTCTGTTGGAAAAATGAAGGAAGGGAAAATCAGAGGCAGTTGGGATGGTATAAAATACTAAATTCTCAATTGTCATAGTAGGAAAGTGGTGTATATGCTGTAGAACAGAAATGAAGATAAATTGAAATATACATGTTATTTAGAATATGGAGGTAAATGGATGAAGAGAGTGTGAAGAATTGGAAATGCCAGGCCCTCCCTGGTGGTGCAGCAGGTTGGAGCACAGCACTGTGAAGCTGAGCTGGCTATGTAGATTCCATCCCTGGCTCTGGAGCTGACCCATATGGCGCGGCAGACCTCTCCTATCTCACCCGCTGCTCCCCCTCAGCAGTGTACTTCGTTGATCTGCCTGTTCTGTTCCCCACTCTGTCTCTGGTGAATCCTCTCACCGCCCCTGCACCTCTGGCCTGTACCCCAGTTCTGTATGCAGAAATAAAAAATCTTTTAAAAAAAATTGGAAAAGCCTCTGGAGGCATGAGACTTGAGGTCAGGAAGAAAGTAGAGAGTAAGCAGGTATTCTTGTTTTTGTAAGCCTTTTAAATACTTGCTTGTCTTAAACTATGTGTTTGAAATACATTTTTAAAATAATAGTTATCGAAGAAAGAGAAGATGGAGATGTTGCCGCCCTACCCCATATCACCGTGGCCGACACAAGTCTAGAGGCACCCATAATAGACTCTTCTTAACCTCTGACAGCTCCCTACCTCAAGGCCTGAGGGTTTTATTGGCAGCAATGATGTTTTTTGTGAACAAAGGCAATGGGTATGTATAGAGTTGCTAATACCTCAGGTCTCAGTCCTTAAACACTGGGTAAGATTGTAGGTGGCTGACTCTGCTAGTCTCTCATTCCTCAGGAGTAAGCTGATTCTGAGGCATGTTTCTGGTGGTTTCTCAGACAGTCATCAGCCCACGTTTTTCCATAACAATTACCTATTTGTTAATATTCTCACTTTCTTCATTTACTATGTTTACTGGGATTTCTTCCCAAATTAACTGTAGATACCCAAATACTTTTCCTTGATACCTAATTTTTAGGGAACCCAATCTAAGACACATGACTAGGAGATATTTGTCAGTAATGCCTGTCCCTCCTTTTTATCTTTTTATTATTATTTTAACATCGTTACAGCCTTGTAGAAGTTCAAGAGCTCTACTTCTGTGACTATTAAAAGACTAAGGTTGGGTCTCCCTGGTGGCACAGGGGTTAAAAGATAGCACTATCAAGTTATCACAGCCACTGCAGCACAAGTTCGTAGGCCAGCCAAGGAGCTCACCTACGAGGCGCGGCAGACCTCTCTTGTCTTGGCTGCTGCTCCCCTCAGCAGTGGATTTCAGTACATCAGCTTGTTCTGCTCCGACTCTCTCTGGTGAATCCTCTCACCCCCTGCACCTCTATCCTGCACCCCAGTTCTAGTATACATAAATCTTTAAAAAAAGACTAAGTTCAATTAACTCTTTGTTACATGTTATAAAGAAGATTAATGGCATGTAGGCAAAATTCCAAAGTAGAATTCAAAGTTGAGCTTCAAAATATAGTGAATTTATCACTCACTCTAAACTTCAGTGCATCTCCCGAAGCTGAGAAGTGCATAATGGTATATATTAAGATAATCCTGAGCATAGACACAGTATATGAGCATATACACATATATATGGGGATCTGTTTGTGGTGGTTTTAAAATATAGCCTGCAAGTTTTTGAATTATTAAGTGTGAGAATTTGTGTTTTTTTCTTGTTGAATTTACATTGACATTAGTGTTTTGCCTGTAACTAATCAGAAAGTATGGTGTCATGTGAACTCCAAGGTTAGGTTAGCTGTCTCTGGGTTCTCTCAGATGGCTTGTTTTCTGTATGGTCTCTTCTGGGAACTTTCACCTTAAAAAGTTGCTCTATGCTATGTAAAACCAGAATCATTATGACAGGTGATATGTAGGTTTTAAAATCGACAGTTTCCACTCAGTCCCCAGCCTTGTAGGAGGTCAGCCTGTGCGGAGGACTTTCTGGGTGATTTGTAGCTCACAACCATTAAGTCATCAGGGTCTTTGAATCTCCTCAGCTGAGGGCTCAGGGTAGGCATCATGTACCAGGTCGACCGTCCCTGCTAGCACTATTTAAACACCTAATCCACAGAATCTGTACACATAGTAAAATGTTAGCTGCACTCCAGAAAGTTTTAGCTTGGCTTGTTACACAGCAGTAGTAACTAAGACACATTAACTTATATGTAGTGATTACTGAAATTGCTTATTGTGGCATATGCCTTTTAGCTAAGCACAATTGCAAAGAGAAAGTTCTTTGATTGTTCCAATTTCTGACAATATGGCTAAAACATTCTGGATCAAGAACAGTGGATACTGTCCTTCTGGGGGTCAAGTAAAGGATGTCTTCTTCAAATTAGGGAGAAGAAAAACCCAGAATTAGAGAGGAAAGGGCATAGCACTCATTAAAAATGTCTGCGTTGGGACTCCCTGGTGGCCTAGGGGGTAAGTCTCAGCACTATCACTGCCATGGCCTGAGTTCCATCCCCAGCCAGGGAGTGACACACATACGGCACAGCAGACCTCTCCTGTCTTACCCGCTGCTCCCGATGCCCCCCTCAGCAGTGTATTTTAGTAAATTTGCCTTTTCTGCTCCTCACTCTGTCTCTGGTGAATCTTCTTACCTCCTTGCACCTCTGACTACACCCCAGTTCTTCCATGCAAGAATAAATACAAATTTTTTTTAAAAGTCTGAGTTAAGGAAGAACATCAGATAAGTAATAAGAAAACCATATATAACAGGAAATAAATACAGATCTTCCATTTGTGCATAGTACTGCATATTTACTGAAGCAACTTGGTGTTATGAAAGAGTTTTTTTTTTTTTTAATCACCATGGTATCCAATATAGTGTTCCAAAGGGATTAATTTGGTAGGAAATTAAATGCTTTGCATAGATACAAGATCTTTTAAAATTATATATGTGCCAAATTGTGCTAAAATAATTGGGTAGCTGAGGACATCTGCTGCAATAAATTCAAACAGTGAATATTCAATTTAAATTAATACCAGGCACCAGATCCAAAAAAAAAAAGTCTTTATATTTCTCTTGCTTTGCAGAAGAACTGAAAATAGTTCATTTTAAGTATTAAAACAATTATTTGGGGGGAAAAAAACACTGCAGTATTCTAATCATGAAATGAGATCTCAAAATGCTATTTTATGAAGCAGGAACACAATCCATTTTAAAGGCATATCTAAAGTCTTTGTGGTCAATTCCAAGATTCAAAATAGATTCTTATTTTGGAGCAGGTGAGGTCTAAACTTTACGATTTGACTTTACATTGCTCAGTTCTGTGGTAATAAATTGTTCAGATTTCTCTAGAGCTCAAGGAATACAGCAGATAGCTGCCAATACCTCACTGTCTGTATCAAGGTAAATACACCTATGGAAGCCAGTCCTTAGTGCCTACTACTACATAAAGGGTAGCCTATTTGCTTTGCAGAATTTTCTTGATTAAATTTAGTAAGGGCACTAGTTGGGGTCACTGTTTATCATGATTTAAAATAAACAGACTTTTAAAATATATAATAGTTTATTTTTACATATTTTTGTGCATTTTTCCATCTCAGTTTCACTCCTCTTGGGTTTCCCATCACCAAATCACCCATGTGCCATCATCATAGTCCAGTGCATTTCCCTCCCCCCACTGCTTTTGATCTCATTCCCCCCTCCACTCCCACAAAATGTCTCTGGTATATAGCTGTTGATCATTATCACTTAAAATAAACAGACTTTTAAGAGCTAGTATCTAACAACTGCTTGTAGATAATGACTAATTTAATTGAAAGATGTTTACCTCTATCTTTCCAAGGGATATTTGTAATTTAATTCCTGAGGAATCACTCTCTTAGAGTTTCCCCCTTTTCTTTCCTAAGGAGTTTGAATTGCTGGAGTGTTTAGGAGGCAAAGTGTATATATATAATCTTATATTAATGGGAAATTCCAGTTGTGGTACTTGTATTTATTATATGTTACCTGGATCAAAGTGGCTCATCTGACCTTTAGATATTTGTATTGAGTGGAAAATAGTACCTATTTCATATGATTACCTTGAAAATAAAAGGAAATAATTTTAGAACACCTAATGTTAATGTTATTTGTCTCCTATTATCATCTAACCCTGTGCTACAAAATCATAACCATGTCTGCAAAAATCTAGACAAGAACCAATGAGGTCAAGATTTAGAGATCAGCATTTTGAGCACATTCAATTTGTATTTTGTAATTGAATGAATGAGAAGGTAAAAGAATGGAAGTGAAATTGACTAATGGTCCATTGTGGAATGTGAAAATAAAATATGTTTAGGTGCTTTTTTGTATCTCATAATTAATACAAATATAATGCTTACAATGGAGTATATATTATTGTAAGGGGTCATTGTATGTTCTGTTTTATAAGCATGAAAACCATAGGAGGTAGGTTTTTTACAGAGGTTGTAGTGGACTGGTAATACAGGATATTAGGAGCACTTTGAGAAGATCTTGTGACTAGGTTAGTTTCAATCAGGCGATCAGTTTCTGGAACCATATAACCACTCCCTATACTGATTATTAAATAGATTTTCACTAATCAATATGGGATTATAATGAGGAAGTGAGAGGGGAAAATAGCCTATCTCATAAAGTTCAGGGAGGACTTTCAAGAATAAAAGAAGCGTTAGAGGGTCAGCTATCATGAAGAGGTAAATTTTGAAGATGAGAGAAAAGACAGCTCTGAAATTGGCTGTTAGACAGTGACATCTAGAGAAGTTTTAATAGTACAAATAGACGATTGATTTTGGTGGGTTTATAAATGATTTGAGGAGAAGAAGGGATGGTAAATATCGAGTACTTTCTACATTCAATTCAGTTTTGAAGTAGAAAATAATCAGATAGCATTTAGATGGGTGGAATCAGATTTCATTTTAATTAAAAGTATTTATTGAGCACTTACTATTTCCCTAGCACTATTTTGGGAATTGGGGATCTATCAGTGAACACAAGAGGAGGGTAGGAGACACACCGTGGTAATCTGTAGACAAAGAGTAGAGGACGTCAATGGAAGAAAAGCATTTCCTTCTCTTGAAAGTGACCTGTGTTTGGAGGTGTCATTTGCTCTGTCACTGAGCATAAATGCAGTTATAAAAATACATCTATTTTCAAAGACCAGAATACCATCTTATGAGTTGCTACTTACTGTGATCTAGATGATGGCCTGTCATTTGAGAATAGGTAGGTAGGAACTCTGGTACTGTGTAATCCATCATGATTTCTATGGATATCTACAGATAATCAGTGAATCTATTAACATGTGTTTTAAGTGTGTGGTTTATGCTTTGTAATGTTCAGCCTTAGTCTTTGACCTAACAGCTTTTGTGTCTTTTCAAAACTTAAAATATTTCTCAAATAGTTCACTTTGTAAATTTAGTACTACCAGAAAAAAAAGCACACAATAAATTAGTAAATAAATGAAAAAATTAAAACAATATCTGACACCATCTATATATTCAGGCATAGGAAGAATCTATGATCTCTCCAGCATTGGCCATAATAGAGATACAAGATGTGATCGACAGAGCTTTGAATGAGACAGATTGTATCTGCTCTCTTTAAAGTGGTGTGTCACAGTAAACATTTTGAGTAGCTGTTTTAGAAGGAAGATTTTAAGATGTGGGCTTGGAAAACAGGCTGAGGGAGAGTGATCAAGAAGAACTGTAAAAAGAAGTTTGCTGATTATGTGGAAATTCTCATTATTTGGAACTAAACTCTTGGAATAGTCATGTAGTGTTTTGCCTGTGTTTTCTTCTAAACATTTTACAGTTTCTGTTCTTACATACAAGTCTTTTGTCAATTTTGAGTTGACGTTTGTGTATGGTGTGAGATGGTGGTCTACTCTCATCCTTTGCATGGTCGTCCAGTTTTCAGTACCACAAGGAAATACACTTTAATCAGTAAATTGACCCACTTGATTTCTGTGTTGCTCTGACATACCATAATCACTTGTTACCGTGCACAGTAGGCCATTTGTTTTTCATACACACCCACTTAATTCTACTTGATTTTTATTCTGTTGGTAAAGGGAACCTTAAAATATACAAGAAAGAAATGGCCAGGATTGCTCATTAAAAGTGTATGTTATGAGGTAAAGCCGGAAAGGTTGTGAAGAACAACTTATAGAGCCACTTGATTATGGAGGTTCTCAGAACACTAAATAAAAAAAAAGGGGGGGGGGTCAAATTTGTATTGTGTTAATTGCTTTGTAGTTTCTCCTTTAACTTTTGCCCATCCTCTTGCTTACTTTTAATTCTTCTGTATGATTTTTTTTAAAGATTTATTTATTTATTCATACAGAACTGGGGTATAGGCCAGAGATGTGGAGGCTGAGAGGATTCACCAGAGACAGAGTGGGGAATAGAACAGGCAGATCTACGAAGTACATTGCTGAGGGGAGCAGCAGGCGGGTCAGGAGAGGTCTGTCACGCCATGTGGTCACCTCCGGGGTAGGCGGGGATCGAACTCATGCGAAAGTGGCTTTAGTTTCTTAGTGCTGTGCTTTAACCCGCTGCGCCACCAGGGAAGGCCTCTGTATGCTTTTTTTAAGAGAGAAATTAGAGTACCAAAGAACTTGATCATCTGTTTGTTAATGTAAATAAGTGAAACTACACCAAACTAGAGCAACAACACTTTAGTGGGGAGAACATAAGTAAAGCAGACAAGAAAAATAAATTTTAATTTTTACCAACTGAAAATAATTTGGAATTAATGATTTACAACTTGACAGCAATCATATTTCAAATATTTATCAACTGTTATGCAACACTTAGCTATGTGCTAAGAATCATGGATATCATTCTTGCAAATAATTTTCTTTTTAAAAATATAATGCATATATATTTTACATCATTCATTTTCAGCTTTTTACATTTTTTGTAACACATTCATTCCATCATCCTTCATTTTTGTAACATATATGATTTCCACCATGAAATTCCTACCACCAGTTCACTCCTGCACATTCACCATAATCCCTTGTGCTCTTTCACTCCTGTCCTGTTCCTTCTCTCTCTTCCTCCCCTACAGAATGATTTTCAGTCAGTAACGCTGTTCCTATATGAGTGTGTTATGGTCACTTTGTATAACAAGAATTTTATTTGGTTTGACATAACTATGACAAACACGGTAACGCATTTAACCATCAAAGTAGGATATGTAAACATACATGCATCTATCCATTCAAAATGTGGTCGTCAGGATTTCTAAAACCATTGTTGAAACCTTCAGAAATTGTCAGTAAAATCTTCAGGGCCCATATTGAGAATTGATTACTGAAAGTGAGACTAAAATTTTTATGCTCTTCTATTTCAAGATAATCATATATGAAAATATGCATGTGTTTTGTACATGCTTTATCACCTGCCTGCAAAGCATTAAGGAATAAGAAAAATGTTTTCAGTTTGTTAGTCTTTCATGTGTTGGCCCTATGTAAATAACACCCTTCTCAAATGGGTAGAAAGAGCATTGTTGAACATATTTTGTGGTGTCATGTGATTAACAGCTGACAACTTGTCTTATTCCTGGGATAAACAATGGTGTTGGACACTGTTTCCTTACCTTCCTAAGACCCAACTGCCCGTTCTCCTAGTTGGGTAGCTAATTTCTTACCAAGTCAAACAAAATTGCACAGCCTTTGTGGTGCAGCAATCCTGTGGTTTGATACATTCCTGTTCCTGCAAATTTTAACAAACATTGTCTAGAATGAAATCCTCAAGTCTAGTCACTCTGAACGCAACCAACTGCATATGATTTCTCAGAGGTAAATGTTAGGGAAAATGTGAACCTGCTTAAAAACTTTTTATCTTGGTGATAATTGAGTATTCAGAAAGGTCAGCAGTTATGAGAAGAGGGTCTCATTTCAGTTAGTCTAGTTTCTGAGGCAGAAATCTACATGGTAAAGTGATAGGGTCTCTACTAATTTCCAGCCCTTTCTCACCTTACCTTCTTAGAACAAGGAAATGTAGAGGATCCCTAGTTATAATGGCACAGGCATTCTTGCTGAGAACCAACACGTCAACCAGTGTGACAGTCACCCTCTTATCCTGCTTGTGCTTTTGCTGCTTTGGAAATCTTGTTTCTTTACCCTAACCAGGACAGTACAGACTTGTGTTGAATATGAGAAAAATGACTGACTTCATTTGCTTTAACTTCTTTAGAGGAAATTCAGACTGAATAGATGAATGCTTCTGTGACTATTTTTAAGGCTGTTGTATATGATTTTTCCAAGTTAATAAAAAATGTTAAGTCAGAAAGGGACCAATAAATCCAGAATACTTGGTGAAAAGTACTAGATTGAAAAAGAGATGACATTAGTATAATGGACACATTAATATATTATAGGTAGTAAATAGAAAAAAGTGAGTTTTACTAGATTGTGCTGTATCTTTGTTTTCTTTATATTTTAAATGTCCTAACAATGAGTATATTCTTTATACATTCAGAAAAATGTATACATAGACCCTTTCTGGTGGCACAAGGGGTTAAAAGACACAGCACTATGAACCTCTCCTTAGCCACACCAGCACAAGTGCGATCCCTGGCCGACCCGCATGGCACGGCAGACCTCTCCTGTCCCACCCACTACTCCTCTCAGCAGTGTACTTCAGTCTACCTGCCTTTTCTGCTCCCCACTCTTTCTCTGGTGAATCCTTTCACCCTCCACACCTCTGGTTTGTTACCCAGTTCTTGTATGTATAAATAAATAAATCTTTTAAATAAAAAAGAAAAATAATTTACACTTTAAAAGGTATACAGAGGATACCTGAACCCAAAGAAGACTCATTTTAAATACATTATGTGAAATATTTCTATATTCCATCATAGGATGCTCTGTAATTCCATGCTTTGAATGTGTACAAAAATATGTTTTGATATTATTTACTGGTAGACAGTATTCATATTTATGAAAAAGAGGCTATTTCTACTGTTTTAATTCCCATCTTCATTTTCATATTAGAAACATATTTAGGCACCTCTGACAGTCAGTGGGTCCCTTATCAGTAATGATTACTTTTACAGTATCCCCCAAGGCTTATCGTGCCGTTTTGTTTGACCTTCAGTTAACTAACTCCTGCTGATTTCTTTAGTGGTCTCCTAAGACAGGTTTCCCTTACTTATATGGAGTCTAATGGAGACACTCTTGTAGGTTTTCTTTTTTACTATGTCTCAGAAATCCTATTAACAGAGTCTCTATTGTAGTACTCATCTAATTAGAACATGCTCCTTGCTGAGCTCAGAGGGCAAGCATTCTAATAAAACTGTGGCCCCATACAGAGAAGTGGAAAGAAATAACTGTCATTCTTACTTCAGTAGTAAATTCTAATAAATTAGAGTCTGCAGAATTTTAAATCCACTTGGCAGAGGTAAAGTGAAAGGGTGAGTTTGCTACTGATTTGGGCATGAACTAAAGATGCATAAATACACTTCTTTGATTCTAAGTACATTTTGATTTACATGCCTGAACCAAACTGGCTAAAAGTTATTTCCAGTAGAAATCCGGGGATCTTTTGCCTCTGTGGCTCTCTGGTCATCCACTTTTCTTCCTGAAGTCATCTTGTCTCTATCACTGTTGACCTTGTACTGCTTCTTCCCGGTTCTACACAAATATTGCTGTATTTTATGACTTCACATAGTTGAAAACAGACTCTTCTCTAAAATAAAATCTTGTCTGCACTTGTAAGCATGATGGTCATTTTCCATCTTGTATACATCTGTGCTCATCTGTGATAGCATCTGGAGAGATGATGGAACATCATCCTTCTTTACAGTTACATTTGGGGCAAGTGGATGAATTCTAGCTGTGGAAGGTGGACAGAGCTGGTTCACAGAGTATCTACATTATTCATTCTTTCTTTCTCTCCCCCGTCCCCTTCCTACTCTGCACTTTACCTTCTGCTTCCCGTCCGCTCCCCTCCTTCTCTCCCTCCTCACTGGATTACTGAATGCAGAGAATCCATTGAAGAATCTGGGATTCTCTTTAAGGTAGGAGTGCTGTAAGATGCAGAGACAGGAACCAGTGGTTTACCCTGTAGAAATCTTACTGAAAAATTTTCAACTGCAAAGTGAATGGGAGAACTTGATCATAATTATGATCGATTTTTTAAGATCACCATTGTTATAGCAGCTAATGACCCTGATTAATTCATTATGTTATGTTCCCCTCGCAGGATGGCTTCAGTTATGGTTGCTATATTGACATTTCCTAGGGCTACATTCCTATCCTTGACCTTTTCCCTGAGCATGAGATTTGGATTTCTTGCTGTCTGCTGTACATCTCTCCACAGGTCTTCCAAAAGCCCGTAAACCAGCATTGAAACTGAAGTTATCAACTGTATTAGTTTCCCGAGGCTGCTGTAACAAAGTAGCACAAACTGGGTGTCTTAAAACAACAGACATGTATTGTGGCACAGTTTGGGAGGCTGGGAGTCTAAGTGAAATAAAGGTGACAGCAGGGGGCTCCCTCTGAAGCCTGGGAAGCAGAATCCTTCATCGCGTCTCCCGAGTTTCTGGCAGTGGCTGTTACCCTTGGTGTTTCTGGTTCACAGCTCTGTCAGTGCTCTCTCTGTCTCTGTCATGTGTGGCGTTCTCCTTGTTTATCTCAGTTTTTACATGGTGTTTCTCTTTTGTTCTAAGGACACTCGTCATACTGCATTGAGGGCTTACCTTGTCGACTTTATCTTAATTTGATTACATCTGCAAAGATTCTATTTCCAAAAGGTCACTTTCACAGGTATTGAGAGTTAAGATTTTGGTGTATCTATTTTGCGATCACAATTCAGCTAATATCACCTACAGTCCAGCTTAACTGAATCACTAGCACTTTGTTAGTAAGTACTCAAATTTAGAAATCACTTCACTTTTATACTACTCTCTTTTACTCCTTTGGTTTATCCTGTCAATACACTATCAGACTTCCCCATTCACTTTCCCTTCTGGTACTTCATTGGCATAGATTTAGTCTTTCTTTTTTCCTTTCTGGAGACAAATTACAATCTATTTTCTCCACTCATCTTCTGAAAACCAAGTCAGTCATGTCACAGTTGTGTTCAAAAATGTTCGATGGGGCCATGCTGCTGCTTCCTCTCACCATGGCCCCAAGCTTGCAGTCACCTGTCACCGTGCTCTCTGGCATGGTCATGCTTTCGCTTTTGTTTGCCTCTGGTGAAAATGACTGTGAGTCTCTCAGGTGCGAAGCAGATAGTAAACAGGTAGTCAAAGGAGTTAAACCACAGGTTATCAAAAG
Organism: Condylura cristata; assembly: GCF_000260355.1. Lineage (NCBI taxonomy): Eukaryota > Metazoa > Chordata > Mammalia > Eulipotyphla > Talpidae > Condylura > Condylura cristata. The sequence goes on from NW_004567128.1 coordinate 12,288,726, forward strand.
AGATTGTACATTCAAAGTAACAATAGTGTTTGTGTATGTATTTTCAGTGTTTGCAAAGAATTCTCGAGATACATAATCTCCTTTGAGAGTCATAATAAGTATCTCAATTTTTTTTATTAAACCGATAATGAAATCTAAATGACAAGTTCATGGAAGTTCAGCTGTTTATTAGCACAAATTTCACATCCAAATACTTCTGCCACAAATGTTGTGACTTTCACTATAGTAAGTTTGCCTGAAAGGACAAAGGGCATACATTTGAGGATCACTTGAGTTTAAGTGCTGTCTTAGAAAAAACAGGACATGAATAGAGAGCGGGAAGAGGAGTCTTGACATTTGGGCAGGGGTAAACAGTGAAGAGTAATGTTAGGAGACCAAGGACAGAAAATGATTCAAGTAGAAAAAGATAATAGTGATTTATTATAGAAATAGCTTAAGAATTTGTCTTGAATAGGTGTTGTCAAATTACAGCTGGGCAAAAACATTATCAGTTAATGAGGTAATAAAAATTGAAATAAGCTGGCTATGGAGGACTGACATCAAGGCCTAAATTAAGACTTGAGAATAAGTGCATGAGCAAACCAAATATTCTGAGATGTTCTTTATAAATGCACTGAGTGGTCAGTATTAAGATACACAAGTGAGTTTAATTAATGTCACAGTAAAAAGTGTTTTATATATCTAAATATATATTTATACTTTATACATATAAATGTGTCTGGCGCCATTACACATTTTTGAACAGAACTGTGACATGATTAACATATATGGCATAGAAGTGGGAGAACTGGGGTGTAGGCCAGAGTGCAGGGGTTGAGAGGATTCACTAGAGACAGAGTGGGGAGCAGAACAGGCAGATTGATGAAGTACACTGCTGAGGGGAGCGGCAGGAGAGACAGGAAAGGTCTGCTGCACCATGTAGGTCAGCTCCCTGGTCGGGATGGAACTCAGGCAGTGGCAGTGACAGACAGCACTGAGACTTAACCTGTAGGCCACCAGGGAGGCCCAGTAAAAGATATCTTGATGAAAATCTAGGTCAAACTAGTTATTTAGTTATCTCAAGTCTTAGATCTAGTACTGAGCATATTATTTGTTTTGTTTTTATTTTAATAAAGCTAACTCTAAACTTTATAATGTTCAATGTTATATGAAATCATTATGAACATTATTATAAATAAGATGGCAGGATGGAACTTAAGAACAGAATTGGAGTGGAGGTTAGACATCCTCCAGATACATTTTAGAGCATATTTAGTGGTAGGAGTTAGCTCTAATTACAGAAGATTGAATAGACTTCTATTTTCAGAAACATGATATTTAGGGGGAAATGTAGGGTACTATTGAAGGCTATATAGGGGTACTACCTTGAACATAAATTTCATTTTCTAGGGCTATTTGAGCATATAGTGGCTATGGAAAAGTGTATATGATGTGGGAACAATTAAAGGCACTAAGCATGAAGGATTACTTATGGACCATGTCTTGTAAGAAGTCATCAGAAGGAAGGAGCCATGTATTTGTTATCTGAAAATGACAGAGTGGGAGTCCTTGGTAGAAGACTGGGAATGCGCTCTGATCTCTCTGTGGTCACTGATCACAAGTACTATTCTGTTCTTTAAGACTTGTGTAGCTCTTGATCATTCTTGAAATAATCTGTTTGTAAGACTTACACCACTGGTCTATATCTATATTAGTCACATGATGCAGTCTACTGTAATAGTCGAAATGACACAAAATACTGATACCAGCAAAATATTGAATCAGGCTGACTGTTGGATGTCATGGAAAAATGAAGTAGTATACTGTAATAATCAAGTGGGTAGGAGAGTGGTCTCAAGAGTCAGCCAGACATGAGTATGGTTTTTATCCTACTAACATGGATCTTTAAAGTAACATTTAATCTAAGTGTCAGCTTCATAATCTATAACTTGGGGTGATTTCAAGCTCATATGATTGTTGTAAAGTTAAAATACAACATGGAAACTGGCAACCACTACCTATGGTTTTTATTATTGAATATTTATTTTTAGCTGCTGAAGTTCATTGTAGATAAAAATTTTAAAGATGATTTTACCCTCTTGACATGTCATTCATTTTGCTTATTATGGGAACAAAATGTTGTAAGTTTTTCATTGTAAAATAATCTACTTTATGTTGTATTGTTTGTAGATTCTATATTAACTAGCAGTACGTGGACTGGAGAAAAAAAAAATCCCAGGATCCTCATTTATCATTCCCTCTCTAATGTAAATTTACCTTTCAACATTTTGTATTTGAATCTTTAGTGATTTGTCATTTCACTTTTGCATCCTATTAAGCTAAAAATCAGAGGACAGTTAAAAAGCAAACTATGTTTATTTGGGATCAAATGATTGCAGTTTGGGAAATAGAGATTCAGGTAGAACCCAAACGGCATCTGGAAAAGGAACAAAAGATAGGAGTTTTTCTAGAAAGAAAAGAGGAAGATGAGTTATTTTTTAAAAATAGTTCATTGGTGTTGATAAGCTTAAGCTACTCTTGACTGTACATGATTAGTTACTGAGTCTATCTTCAGGCAAAAAGTCCATAATCATCAGTCTTTTTGATCAGGATGTTCATACTTCTGCTGATTCCTCTAGCAAGTGTTTGCTTGATTACTTCTCAAAATATTTGTGGTTTGGTCTAGTCCAAAGGTTCTAGGAACAAAACAATAGTTTCTCTGAAATGACTGCCAGGCTCCATTTAAAAAAATGACTTCATTGGCCCTCCCTGGTGGCGCAGCGGGTTTAAGGCACTGCACTAAGAATCTAAAGCCGCTTCCGCATGAGTTCGATTCCCGCCTGCCCCGGAGGAGATCCACATGGCACGGCAGACCTCTCCTGACCCGCCCGCTGCTCCCTTCAGCAGTGTACTTCGTCGATCTGCCAGTTCTGCTCCCCACTCTGTCCCTGGTGAATCCTCTCACCCTCTGCATCTCTGGTTCTGTATGAATAAATAAATAAATTTTAAAAAGACTTCATTAATGTACAAATGAATAATAATGTAAAAAAATAGATAAATGCTTCATTATTTCATTTTTTACCATTCTAATAACCCCCCAACTGAGAATTTCAAAATGCCTGGACATTTCTGCTGGACTTGCCTGGGCTTGTTTAGGAATTTAATGTAAGCTGCCATCACATAAGAGCTTTCAACTGTGATGTTAGCTGGCTGTGGACTACGGTCAAGGGCATTACCTGAACTGCGTGTCTCTCACCCAGGATACTGGTGGGGTTGGGGGTGTTGATTACAACTGCTTAACAAAGGCCAGGAAGACCAGTAAAAGGGAACAAGGCCCCAGTACAAGAGAAGGCTGTCACTGTTCTGCATTATGTTGATGAAAGCAGCTCACAAGGTAGCCCAGTCTCAGGGTCAGCGTGAGAGCAGCTGCAGGTCCTTTTCTCCCGTATCCTCCCTCGGCTGTCTTCTCTTTCTTTCTTTTTTTTTTTTTTTATACGATTTTTTGAAGGTAGCACTGCTTAGAATACAGCATGTGGTTTTGGGGAATGAGTTCGTACCTCTTTAGATGTATGTTACCACATAACACCCACCAGCAGACCACCCATGGTCTTTCGCCATGGACCACGTAGCCCTCACCTACCTCCAGTAGCCTCAATTCTGCAGTCGTATTTCTAGGGTTTGTTTTAGATTAGTTTGGCCTGTTTCTTTGTTTTGTTTCTCTTTGTTCCACCTGTGAGTGAGATGATCAGATGTTTGTCTTTCTGATTTATTTCACTTAGCATAATCCAATCCAGTTTCATCCATGTTTTTGCAAATGGCAAAATTTCATTTCTTTTTATAGCCAAGTAGTATTTCATCGCCTATACCTGCCACATCTTCCTTCCTCACCCATCTGTTGTTGGACAGTTAGGTTGTTTCTACAGCTCAATTATTGTAAACAGTGCTGCAGTGAACATAGGAGCACATATATTCCTTTGAATTAGTGTTTTTGCATTTCTTTGGATCATTTCTTTGGAATTAGTAGATTGTTATATCTATTAATATTTTTAAGAACCTCCATATTGTTTTCCATAGAGGCTGGACCAGTTTTTATTCCCACCCACAATGTAAAGAGTGTACAAGGGTTCCTTCTTCTCCACACTCTTGCCAACATTTGTTGTTTCTTGGTTTTGTTGTTTCTTGTTTTCAATATGGGTGTTCTCACAAGAGTGACATGGTACCTCATTGTAGTTTTGACTTGCATTTTCCTGGTAATAAGTGGTGATGAGCATTTCTTCAAATCTCTGTCAGCCATTCTATGAACCTTTGGAGAAGTGTCTATTTAGTAGTTCTTCTGACCATCTTTTTGTTGGGTTTTCCTATGATGTGTTGTTGGAGGGGTCCAGATACGGGTGTGGATGAGTTGGGACAGGATGGGGCTGGCTTATGTTTGTGACACTCCCCGATGTCCCTCCTCGCTGGTGTTTGGGATGAGAAACTTGTCAGTCTGTGTGTTCTCAGTGTGCCTCACAGGATAAGCACTGACTTTATGAGGTGAGAATGGGAAGGAGATCAGGATGCACACTCTGCTATTATCTTTACTGGTGATCCACCCTAAATGAGGCATTATATTCCGCCCAAGATTTTGCCCTTCCCAAGGCTATGTGCCTCTGCACAACCTGTGCTCCCCCTCCACACAGCCCCTGGCTGAGCTCACAGCCCTGCTACCATTGTACACTGTTTGGGTCACAACTCCCAGGTTTCTCTTTCTACTACTTTTTCAATAAAGTGTGAATCTCCTCAGTGCCAACCCTGTTCAAGTCTCCACTGGTCAAGGGATACTCAAGGCCACCTATATCAACATAACTGTCTCTCCAACCAGTACTTTGGCTCATTGCTCTACCAGGCTCTGCTGGAGCCTTTCATAGCTGCACCATTGGCAGCTCCTGCTCCACTGCTTGTCAGGGTCTGCCAGGCTCTACCAAGTCACAGATGCCCATTGGTTCAAGTCTGCAACGTGTTGTAGTCTCCCGGGGCCTACCATGCCTGGGCTACTTTCCTGGGATGCTTGCTGGGGTCTGCTGACTCTTAGAATGTCCCAGCTGCTTTCTGGTCTCACTCTGCTGCATGCAGGACCTGCACATGCAAGACCTGCCAGGGCCCACGGCCGCGGCTGCCTCCTGGTTGCTCGAGCACTCACGGCACCATCCCTTTCCGGACCTGGCCCCTGGAGAGGTGTGTGTTGTAGTCATTCATGGTTCCTTCAGTAGTTGTTTGCTCTCCTGCAGTCTAGCTGTGAGTATGTGGGGGCGGTTCGGTGTCTTCACTCTGCTGCCATCTTGCTGCTTCACTGCAAATGCACTCCTATGGAGAGATTTATAGGAAAGGGAATCATTGTAGACAATTTGTAAACAATCTAACCCAGCCATTTTTTGGTAGTACTTTGGGAAAATTAACTCAAGTTGTTTAATTTTACCTCAATTCTGGAAACATATAGTTATTGGATTGTCGCTGGAAATGAAATTGCTAAACAGCTTGCTTTCTTTTAATGGTTACTTCTCCTTGAGAAATGTGGGAAAGGAAAAAGTTTCTTAAGTAAATAATTAAAAGAAATATAAGCACACCTATAGATAAGTGCACTGGCAAAAACAGGAAGAGACATCAAACACGTCGCAGAAAGCCAGTTGTTTTTCTTCTTCCCGAGAACTACTGTTGTGGTTCAGGTTATCCGTCAAGCTTGTGTTTTTCATTATTTCCAGCTGTTAACTCTAAATATAATACAGGTCTTTAATATAATTGTCTCTTGATTGATTTCAGGGACAAAACTCACAAAGGACCAAATTTCTCTAAACCCTTCTTCTGTTTTACCCTATCAATTAAACATTACCTTCTACGATGTCATTTACAACAAGTTACCAGTTTCTTTGAGTGTGTGGACTAACATTAATACCACCTGGAAAATTTCAGGATCTATTGTCCTAGATCTACTGCCTCAGAACCTTTGAGGGAAGAGCCCAGCAATCTGATTTATCAAACTCTCCACTTTGAAGTTTGAGAACCAGTGCTTTAAAGGAACATTACTATTTTGGTTTGAAAGCCTGACAGTATATGTAGAAGCACACAGGTTCCTGTGCTGTCTAATGATGTACATGTCATCACAGATTCCCACCTTTTACGTTGGTATAGAAAAGCTGTCCAGTTTTATGTTTGGGTCAGAAGAAAAGTTTGATGATTGGAATCTACTTGTGTGAGCGTTACAGAACAAATAATAAACAGATGATATTTTGTAGCTTTGTCAAAAAGGAAAGAGTAAAGTATATTTCTGAGAGCAAAAGTAGGCAGTATTTCAGCATTATTTTTGTAGACTCAACTAAAGTGGAGTCATTTATGTCAATAACAAAAGAGGTGGTCAGTGCAGACACACAAAGGAAACCTCACCTTCCAGGGACTTACAGCTCTTCTCACAAGTCAGCAGAAGACACCTGCCATCCCCATATGCCAAGGTGTTCTTACCATCTCTGGACCGCTTGTTTGGCTGATTCAGCAACCTCGTCCAGTGTAAAACAGACCACTGTGGGACCAAGAAGTTTACGAAACCAAATGACTTCTGTACTTATCTCCTAAAACTCTAGTCTGTGAGCAAGTGGAAACTCGCTGCTCTATCTTTGGGATTCCTAGCGTGTAGGTCCAAATCCTTGCAATCAAATCTTCTTTGTGCTTTGCTTTATTCAATATGCAGAGTTTGATTTCTTTTTACATATTCATTAAAAGTAATCATCAAAATAGAAAATTCAATCTGTCAGTGACTTGCATTGTATAGCTATTAACATGTATATGTATTTAGCATTAAATTAGATTTTAAATAACCATAAAATATACCTTTATACTATGTTCAGAAATACAACAGAAAAATATTTTTGTTGACTATTGCATTATTTGTTATAGGTGTGCATCATTATAAAGCAACATCTGTGTGTATATATTTATAATGTTACATTAGCTTCACCACTAAAAGTTCAATTCTGCCTTTCATTATACAGTTGATTCCTTTTGCCTGATTGGTGCCATTTCCTTCTCTTCTAGTAAACCACTAATTGGTGTTAGAATCTGTATACTTTTTTTCTTCTGTTTTCTCTGTATAGCATACATGAGTGAAATCATACAGTCTGTTTCATTTGACTTTTTTCACTAAGCATCGTACCCTCTTTGTTCATCCATGTTGTTACAGATGGAAGGATTTCATCTTTGTATATATCTATACAGCAGTTCATTATGTGTATATATCTCACCTCTTTTCTGCATTCTCTGTCAGTAGGCTCTTTGGTTGTCGTCAACTCTTGGCTATTGTAAATAAAGCTAGAGTAATAATAGGTGTACACACACATTATATGTGTGTGTAATATATATATAGTATATATTATGTGTGTTTGTATATATATATATAATATAGTGTGTGTGTGTGTGTGTGTGTGTCTGTGTATATATATACTTTCCTTGGGTTAGTGTTTTCCTATTTTCCAGGTAGATACCCAGAGATGTGACAGCTAGGTTGTATTGTTTCTGTTTTTATTTTTTTGAGGCATCTGTATTGTTTTCCATAATGGCTTTACCAATTTACATTCCCAACTGCAGTGACAAGGGTTCCTTCCTCTCCTTATGCTCTCCAACACTTGTTTCTTTTCTTCTTATTCTCACAGGTGAGAGGTGATAGCTCATTGTTGCTTTTATTTGTATTTCCTAATAGGAAATGATGACCATTCTTTTCCTCTTCCTGTTGACCATCTGTATATATTCTTTGGGAGAAGTGTCTTTTATGATCCTTTGTCCATTTTTTAATTGAGCTATTTTTGTTCAGTTTTATAAATTATTTTTATTTGGATATTTTGGATATTAACCCTCGTCAGACAGAAGATGTACACATACCTCCTCCCATGTAGTAGGACTTTTTAAATTTTAGATGCAAATTTCTTTTTGCTCTGTAGAAGCTTTCTAGTTTGATATAGTTCCATTTTTTTTTTAAATTTTTGCTTGTGTTTTCTTTGCTGTTCGAGTTGAGTCACCAGACAATTCTGAGGCCAATGACAAGGAATCCTTCGCCTGTGTTTTCTCCTCTGTATTCTGTGGGATTAGGTCTTAACCTTCATGTTTTTAATTCACAATGAACTAATTTTTGTGTATGGTGTTTGTGGTCTAGTTTCATTTTTTTGCTTGTGGCCATCCAGAAAAAAAATATGTTCATCTACTACATGTTTTAGATCTGAAGAAAACCCCTGCATTGGGGTTTTAATTGTTTGGTCCCAGGGTATGTAATTTGGGCAATGTTATTACTCTAGGTAAAAGTAAAATAAAATGCTTACATCTATCAGTCAGATAGAGAAAGAGATAACCTATTCCAAATGATTTTGACTTCCTATTTACATGCAGAAAGGAGTCATGCATTAACACCTGAAAAACTTTAAAAGTTAGAAATAAGGGTTGTAAAAATCTTGAAAGATGCATGTACTCTCTCTCTCTGAGGTGCTGATTAAATCTGAATAAAACATTTTCTTAGGAATTAATGTTTTAATAGAGGACCCACTAAAGCCTTTGGTGATTCCCAGACCTTTTATGCATTAGTCCTTAAGCATGTCAGTTTTTAATTGTTTCCCTTTGTCTAGGCAATGAAATGTCTGAAATTGGAGTCTTTAAAACAAAGAATGGGCGTTTAAGTAAAGGTAGCATTTGAAGAGTAGAGAGATTGCTGAGCAAGAGCACGATTATTGTTATAGAGACAAGTCTTGATGAAGGTAAAAATATTTTCCAAGTCATGATTCTCAGGAACTATCACATAAATAAATTAACTGGATTTTAAAAATTAATCACAAGTAAAAGAAGCAGCCAAAAGAAGCGTGACAGAAGCTGGATGCTAATCTATACACCGTGATTTTTTTTCCACAAATGAAAAATGGAATAAATCGTAAAAGTCAGTGAAGCAGCAAAAAGATAGTTGACTGTAAATCCCAGTCCGTGCCCTGGATATGTCACTCTTCATGAAAGGTGCGCTTTCTGGTGCTGCCTTCCATTAGTAAGGGGGCAGCAGGCCCGCCAAGCGCACGTGCTTTCGGGCTGTTTGCGTGTCACCACTTATAACTAACTACTCACTGCCCTGCGGGGTCGTAGCACCCACCTCCCAAATGAGGAATATACAGCGGCAATAATTTTTTTGATAACAGCCTAGTAATTACATGACCCTTGAAGGGCCTCTTTTCAATATTCAAAACTCACCTTCCCTTGCTGGAGTATGAATCTAATCTCATTCTTGGCTTGGAACCTGGTTATTAACTTTCCTTTTCTTGACAGATCTGGTGGGTGATGGTAGAATTAGTCAGAAAGAAAGGTCAAAAAGAAGCAAGTTGGAACCAATAGATTTGCTGAAAGTACCCCGAAGAAAAAAATGGAAACTGCTTACCTCTTGAAAATTAACAGTCACAGAAGAGGGCCTTTAATTAGAGACTTAATTTCTATGCTAAATGAAAAACCATCGAATTAAAGGGAGCATATTAAAAACAGCAAAAAGAATAATGCTGGCTTACCTATGGGGGAAAACGTGGGGTAAGGCCTATTTATTTCCTGATATGGAAATTCTATTGGCTTTTCTACTGTAGAAATTTAGAATTTTGTCTAAAGGAAACTATACAAAGAAGCTGTAGACAGTTCATGATTGGCTTTTTACACTTACAGAGAATATCTTAAGGAAAGCTCTGACTTTTTTCAGTTTTGTTGTTTTTCTGCTTTCATGTAAAAATGAAAATCCTTAGCCCTGAGCATGTTGTGTTCTGATAGTATTGACTTGATATACAGATAAGAATACTTATATAAGTAATGAATGGATGATTCTCAAACTCCAGATGATCTTGATGCCTGTTTATTTTGCATTTAGATCTTATATAAGGATTTAATTTTTTTACTGAAGTAACATTGCATTATAATAGCAACAACATAGAAGATCCAGATGTAAATCTTTATAAATCAACATGTATATCTATTACATTAAGTTTACTACCAAGAGTGCAAATTATGATTGGCCCCTTTTATCTACCACTCTTCCCCGTTTCCTTATGGTAACTACTAGTTGGTGTTGTAGACTATAAGTTTTTGTTTTTATAGAATACATTAATTTGTTTGGGTACCACACATGAGTAAAATTCATATGTTATTTGTCTGCCATCTGATTTTTCTCTTTCTCCCCCCCCCTCTTTTTCTTTCCTTCTCCCTCCCTTTCTCCCTCCCTCCCTCCTCCACATCTTCCTTATCCAATCATCTGATGATGGGCACTTAGGTTGTTTCCTATCTATGGCTGTAGAAATAATACAGCAGTGAGGTACATATCTTTCTTCAAATTAATATTTTTGTATTTTCTAGGTAGATATCCATATGTATATGAATATCCATGGAGCATATGGAATTTTGAGGAATCTATATTGACTTCCATAGGGCACATTCCCAGCAGCAGTGAACAAAGGGTATCCTTCTCTCCACCTGGTCTCCAATACTTGTTTCTTTCCTTACTCGCACAACTGTGACATGCTAGCTCGTTGTTTTTGTTTGCATTTCCTAATAAAAAGACATGAACATCTTTTCATGCCTATTGGCCATCTGTATGTGTTGTTTGGAGGACAGATTTTCAGCTCCTCTGCCCATTTTTTAGTTGGGTTTTTCATTTTTGTTGAGTTTCATGAGTTCTTGGTATATTTTGGGAATTAACCTCTTGTTGGATGTATGAGGTGCATGTCATCTCCCATTCAGTAGGAAGTATTTTCATTTTGAAGATTATTTCTTTTGCCATGCAGAAGCCTTTTAGTTCGATGTAAAAACTAAAAAGTAGTCCCATTTGTTTGCTTTTTCTTTTGTTTTACTGGCTGTTAGTGTGGAGTTCCCAAACATATCTCCAAAGCCATTGCATAGAGTGTATCACCCATGTTTTCTTCTGTGTATTGATATTTTATGATTTCATGTTTTATATTCAAGTTTTTAATCCCTTTTACTTAATTCCTATCTATAGTGTTAGTAGTCTGGTGTCTTTCTTTTCAGTGTGACTCTTCAATTTTCCCAGCACTATTTTTTGAAGAGAAGTTTCTAGCTCCATTTGAGTGCTTTTAGTTCCTTTCCAATAGATGTTTGGGCTTATTTCTGGGTGCTCAATTCTGTTCCCTTGTTCTGTGGTTTGTTATCACAATACCATGCTTGTTGATAATTTTAACTTTGTAGTATAGCTTGAAGCTTGGGAAAAGAATACCTACATTTTCCCCCCTCAGCATTCTGAGGTCTGATGTTTCAAATTACGTTATTTTCAGTTATATTTCTGTGAAGAGTACAGTTCTACTTTTTTTTTTTTTTAAAGATTATGTATACAGAACTGGGGTACAGGCCAGAGGTGCAGAGGAAGTGAGAGGATTCACCAGAGACAGAGTGGGGGGCAGAACAGGCTGACTGATGAAGTACACTGCTGAGGGGAGCAGCTGGCGGGCCAGGAGAGATCTGCCATGCCCTGGGGATGACCTCCAGGGTGGGGGATCAAACTCCGAACTTGTGCTTAAGTGGCTTTAGCTTCTCAGTGCTGTGCTTTAACCTGCAACGCCACCAGGGAGGGCCACAATTCTACTTTTGATGGGGATTGCATTGAATCTATAAATTGCTTTAAGTAATATAACTGTTATAACAATGTTGATTCTTTCAATCCATGAGCATAAAATATTTTCCAGCACTCTGTGACTTCTGTTTCTTTTAAACATGTCTCAGCATACCTTTCTTCCATTTATTTGGTTAAATGTATTCTAAGATACTTAATTTTTTGATGTGATTACAGATGGGGTTGTTTACTGATATTCCTGCTACCACATTATTTGTACATTGTATATAGCAACACAACAGATTTCTGTGTTATTTGAGTAGTCTGTCTCATTTTTGTCAGTTTGACTATAAAGTTTTTCCATTTTATCTGTTCTGTGAACCAGCTCTTGATTTCATTGATCTTAATTATTTTTTTGACTATGATTTCATTTATTTTCACTTTAGTTTCTGTTGTTTCCTTCCCTCTTTTGAATATTGGCTTTGTTTTTTATTTTCCTTTCTTTTTCTAGTGCCCTTAGGCTTGATCTTAGATTTTTATTTATTTTATAATTTTGGTGATTTTTTTTTATCTCCTGAGGTATGCTGGTATTGTTACAAACTTCCTCTTAGTATTAGTTTGTTGAATAGTATAGAGTCTGATAAATGATGATTTAACCATTTGTCAGGTATTTTTAAAATTTCATTGTTGATCCAATGATCATTTAGTAGTATGTTGTTTATTCTCCCCGTTTTTAATCCTCCACCCTCCCCCCCTTGCCTCTGATTTATAATTTGGGGGGGTTTAATTGTTTTTTTTTCTTGTTCCCTAATCTGGTTACCCTCTACCCCTTCTATAAGAAACCATCCAATGTTTTTTTTTTTCTTTTTTCCCTTTCCTTCTGTCCTATTTACTGTTCATCTCCTCTTTCTTCTTTAGGTTGATTTCTACTTTTATATCATTGTGGTCTAAAAAGTTTGATAGAATTTCAATCCTCATAAAATTTTTGAAACCTCTCTTTTATCCCAAAATATTGTGTATTCTTTAGAATATTCCATGAGCACTTATTAAAAATGGGTATTCTTTTTGTGAGGGCAGGATTTTCTGTAAATATCTATTAAGTCCATCTTATATAATTTTTTAATTCAGGCCATTGTTTTCTTGCTGACTTTCATCTGGATGCTCTGTCATTGCTGTATATGAAATACTACGGTCCCCTGCTCTTCCCGAGTGGCTTTTTTTTTTTTTTTAAGATTTATTTATTTGTGCATACAGAACTGGGGTACAGGCCAGAGGCTCAGGGGCGGCGAAAGGCTTCACCAGAGAGAGTGGGGAACAGAACAGGCAGATCGACGAAGTACGCTGCTGAGGGGAGCAGCGGGCGGGTCAGGAGAGGTCTGCCGTGCCATGTGGTCACCTCCTGGGCAGGTGGGAATCGAACTCATGCGGAAGCGGCTTTAGATTCTCAGTGCTGTGCTTTAACCCGCTGCGCCACCAGGGAGGGCCCGAGTGGCTTTTATGAGCTCTCTTATGTCGATTTTACTTTGCTTTTGTGATTGATCTTTGCTAGTCTTCCTGATAGCAATTTTAAATTGACTTTCTAATAGGGAAATAGAATCTTTCATGTTTTTGAGTTTGATTTCTGAAGAGTTACTGTTTTCTTGCGATGTAATATTACTGCTATCTTGAAATTTCAAGTTGCCATGTATTAAAGTTTCTGTCCATTTTTCCTATTTTAAATTACCCCTGGCTTGAAAAAAAAAAAGAAAGAAAACTTGATCAGCAATTTAGAATTAGTTGTTTTTACTTTTCCAGCAGGTGGTGCTATAACTTTATTTATTTATTTTATTTAGTGTTCTTACTGGATGCTTTAGGTCCCTCTGGCAGTGAGTAGCTGCTTCTCAGGTCAGCAGGATCATGTCCGTATGTGTTTGAAACCTGCAAGCTGGTGTTTGGATGTGGTTGGGGTACCTGGGTTCCTGTGTGTGGCCTCACTTTTACCACTCTTCTTTGGGGTCTCACATCAGACTCAGCAGTCTTTACACGGTCAGTGCCTTTGACAGACCAGTACAGATCCCTCGAGGTGGTGTGGGGATGGATCACAGAACGCGCTCTGTGTGGCCCTTGCTCTGTGTTCCCACCATGCACGGAGGGAGCACCTCAGCTTCTCTGCTTTGGACTTTTCCTAGGTCAAGGGCGTGTGCTGCTGCCACACTGTCTGCTCTGTCCAGCACACTGGGGCTGACACCCACGCCACCTCTCACCCGCCTTGACTGCGGCCTCTGAGCATGGTGCCCCACCCACCTGTTGGTGCATCGCTGTGTAGATCCCCTCGGCGTCAGTGAAATGCACCTAATGCAGTCTGTGCTGGTCTCCGAGGTGCCCGCATGTTTCACTTGCACTGGTGTCCTATTCCTGACTAACTGTTGGTGGTTCTTCTTTGGGGGGGGAAGCAAGTAATGTCTGTTGCCATTGTGGTTGTGACAGACCTTGCCCAGTGTCCATTAGTAAATGTGAATGAGTCATTATTAATGACTGAGCTCTTTCAGAAAGGGGAGCATGGACAATGACCTTTCTCAGTACTCCAGTCCCTCCTCTGCCCTGGGGCCAGGTCGCTCTGTTCTGTTGGCTGCAGTGTAGGGACAGTCCCACATAGTGACCATTTACATAGACTAAACTCCAGGATAAGTCCTTTGCTCGAACAGTGCAGCACCACTACTGTGATAGTGTATTGAGCACTTAAATTTGGCCACACATTTGTCTAGCTTCTGAAGATTCTACTGATGAGTAAAAATATACATGGCATTGTGTAACTGTAATAATTAAATGCTAGTGAGATACTAGTTAAGTAATTACAAAAAAATGCAAAGTCATAATGATAGCAAATGATGATATAGTGAGAGGGTGTTATGTTCTAGAACTGTGCTATCTACTATGATAGCCTCTAGCTATACACATTTATTTAAATTGGAACTTTGTAAAAATGGATAAAGTTAAAAACTTGAGTTCCTCCTTCAAATTAGCCTATTTGAAATCCTTAGCTGCATGTGGCTACTGACTGCTATATTGGAGAGCAAAATATAGAAACTTTCCATCACTGTCGAAGGTTTTATTAGACAGTGCTGATGTAGAAGAATGTTTAAAATGGGATAACAGAAAGCTTTCTTTTTGAAAGATGAGCAAGAGCTAACTTGATGAAGAGAGACTTTGGAAGAAGTGGAATTATTTTTCTCACAAAACACTAGGGGCTTCTAGTTTCTCAGATTTTTCAATAAAATTACACAAAATAGTACCCTCCCTGGTTGCGCAGCGGGTTAAAGCACTGCACTAAGAAGCTTAAGCCACTTCCGCATAAATTCAATCCCCGCCTGCTCTGGAGGTGACCACATGGCGTGGCAGACCTCTCCTGACCCACCCGCTGCTCCTCTCAGCAGTGTATTTCATCAGTCAGCCTGTTCTGCTCCCCACTCTGTCTCTGGTGAATCCTCTCACTGCCCCTGCACCTCTAGCCTGTACCCCAGTTCTGTATGTGTAAATAAATAAATCTTTAATAAAAAGAGTAAGCATAAAAAATTACACAAAAGTAAAATGATAATGTGATAAATGTGCAATTTGAGATTATAATTCTATAAATGTGGTAAATTGAATTATAAGAGAGCAACTAGATTACTGATACTTTTGGCCTCCTTTTCTATCAGTATTTACAGATAAAAATTTATGGACCTAAGATCTATCACCATGTGCATTGGTAATAGGTTAACTTCAAATAGCAGCAGAGTTTAAACAATATAATCAAGGTATTGTGATTCTTAATTCAATACTGATTATCCATTTGGTAAAGTGTTGAATTATTTGGCAAACCCTAAGAAAAAGTATAAATTTTACATATATTTATGAAAACATATACATATAAAACCACCTTTTCAAATAAATAACAAATATTCTGTTGCAATTTTATGAGCTAATCAAAGATTTGAATGTTAATGGTTGTAAAATCAAACAGACATAATAGTGTGCATGTTTATAATTTAAGCATGATTTAATTGCCTCTGCTGAAAGGTCATGAATAATATACTACATTATTATTTTTGCTCCATCTTTGTGCTGATTTGTGAATGTGATTATTACAGTGGTTCAATCTGTATTGCTTAAGGTACTACAGAAAGGATTGCTTTCAGTATTTATAGTGTGAATTTTGTTTGTTTGAAGTGTATAAAATAAGATACAGTGATTTTTCCCTATGAAGAATCACACTGTCAGTATGTAAACACTTTAAAATTAACTTGGCTAAACAAAAAGTATATAAAATTGCTATTACTATGTATAGTATAATTGAGAAAGTTAATGTTTCTCCCCCAAAAATCAATGACTCCTGTTTTTACATTCATACAGAACACAATATATCTGATTATGTTAATGTATAAAAACAACACAATAAGTTTACTTCATTGTCCTTCCATATAGAGGCTTGATGTGGGTCACATACATCTAAAACGATTGCTACAGAAGAAAATAAAACTAAACAAATTACATCTTCAATTAGGAAGACTGTACTTCATTCATTCAAAGAATATTTGTTGAAAACCTACTGATGTGGATACTACTATAAAATAATCAAAACAAACAAACAAAAAAAAAACTTCAGTTTGTATTGATTCCCTGCTGTAGTGGTGCTTCAGTTGTATTGTGGGAAAAGTGACAATATATTAAGTAAAACATTCATTGTTAGATGGTGGTGGTAGACTAACAGTAAGTAAGGAAGAGGAACAAGGAGTATTAAGGGTGATTTGATGTTTTAAAAGGGTTGCCAACAAAGGGCTTACTTAAGAGATATATTTGAAGAAAGATGAAAATATGTGAGGGAATAAGCATTTCCAGAAAAATGAATACAGGCAGAGGCAACCACAAGTTCTCTAGAGTTGGGTAATTACACAAGAGCACAGATATTTGGAGAAAAAGGGTAAAGGTGAACATAATAGAGGAAGAGGGCAAAGGCTTGAAAAGGAAAACTTCTGTGATACCCATTGGGCTTTATTATGACTTTAGCTTTTACTCCCATAAAAGGTGCTGGTAAGATTTGAGCAGGGAAATGACAAGATCTGCTTCCCCTCCTCCTCCGTCCAAGGTCACTTAGGAAGTTGCATTGAGAATAGACTGAAGTAAGGTAACAATAGAAACAGGATAGTTAGAAAACAGTTTCAGTGACCCAGGTGAGAAATGTTGATGACTCTGAGTTAGCTATGAATGTGAAGGGAAGTAATGAGATTCTGTATGTGTTCTGCACTTACATCTGATAAAGTTTAACATATCACATGAAAAACATGGGGAAAAGAGAAGAGTCAGAATTGACTCCAAGGCTTTTATCCTGAATTGCTAGGATGGAATTACTTCGTTGGTATGAAGAATGCTGAGGATCAGATTTGTGAAGCAAGCTCAATAGCTGAGCTTTATTCATGTTAAGTACAAAGTGTCTCCTAACCATCCAAGTGGAGGTGCTGAGTAATCAGTTGGCTGCAGTGGCGTAGTTCAGAGGACTAGCCTGGGTCATAAATCATGAAACTGTTGACTAAGAGATTGCTTTTAAAGCTTTCTGATACCAAAGTTGAAGGGCTACAAACGGAAGAGGTTTAATGACTTTTTTCTTTTTTTAATATTTTTAGGATTGTCCTACGTTAGAAGTTGAGAACATGAGAAGTAACTTCTAGAAGCCACTACAACTAGTGTCTGTAAGTGTTGATCCCTGTAGTGAAGTAAACAAACAAACAAAAGTCTTAGAAACAAAGTAGAATAGTGGTTGGCATTATCTGGGTATGTGGGAAATGGAAGTTGGTCAAAAAGTATAAACTTCCAATTATAAAAGGAGTGTGTTCTGGGGATCTCAAATAAAGCATGAAAAGTACTATAGTTGACAGTACTATATTTATTACATAACTTTAAAAGTGCCGGAGAGTACATCTTAAATGTTCTGACCAGGTACGTGCATGCACACACACATGTTCGGGCACACACACAATTTTGTGAAGTGATGGATGCTCTGACAATCTTGCTGTGGTTTTCTTTCTGCATGCCTACATGTAACACCTTAAGCTTACACAATGTTACATGTCAATTATATCTTAATAAAATTGCAAAAAGAGTATTTCAATGAAAAGAGCATGAATGATTTTTAAATACTGCTGATAAAGAAGATCAGTGTGTCAGCTTTACCAATATGACCTTATGAAAGTAGTTCTGGAAGCATGGTTGTCAAAATGCCTGACTGGTGTAGGCTTAAGAGCCACTAAGAGGAAAAACACTGGAGATAATCAATATTTTTATAGCACTTTCAAGAACTGTCATGCAGAAAAAGAAAAAGAAAAATGGGTACTTAGAGAAATGGACCAAAAAATGTAACCTGGAATAAATATCCATATTAATGTGGGTTCCATAGGACAAGCCAGTTGAAAGGTGAAAATCATGATTCAGGAGACAATGCCTTAAGTAATCTATGACAAATTTTGCACTGAGTATGTAGTTTGTTCTGTATAAGGAACATGGAATTCTCATTCATAATAACTGGAAGGAAGATTGACAGTAGATGCAAAGTTGTAGGCAGGTGAGTGGATGTTAATGGATGAGCTACCTACATCAGGGTAGTTTTTCTTAAGTGAACTAAAAAGAAAGACGATAAACCTAGAGGGAATGGAGGAGAGCAGGATTAGTTACTGAATGCAGGAATGAGTTACGAGAGAGAAAATAAATGAGGCCAGGGGGAAATGGTAGGATTGCTGGGAAGTACTAATGGCCATTTGACCAGTCACTGTGGTGATATAATTTTCTTAAGTTATTTTCACCTACTCAGAAATAAAGCAGAATTTTTGTTTTGCTAAAGGAGTACAAGGAGGTGAGTGTAGGGACAGGTGAGTTGAGGCTGGTTAAAGTAAACAGAGGCCATTGCACAGCAGGGGCTCGGATGCCTTGGTAGCCTTCCTAAGCAGACCAAAACTTGAACCAGAGTCAAAGCACTTAAACTAGATCAGTTGAAACTTGCAAACAACCATTTCCCAACTAAGGCAACTACTTAAGCTATAACCAGTCAGATAGCGTATTTGCCTTGCTTCCTTGTCTTCTCTATAAAATTATTCCCTTGAACTTCTTTGGTTGAGCCCTGCTAACCACCTGTGGTTTAGCACTGTCTGATTCCAATCAGTGGATAATACATTCCGGACAATTTTAATGTGCCTTGGTGTACATTTGAACAGTGGACCAAGAAATTTTACTGGCTGGCTATGAATTTTTAAGTTGGGAAGAGAGAAATTAAGCTCAGAGAAAAGGTAATATGTTCTATAGATTATAGGAACGGGTAGAAAATGAGTATTGTTGAATCAGAATTCTAGAAGGAATGTGAAAGATAGGGAGCCATAGTCAGGTAAAATGCTATCACCAACTTCAGGCCATAAACATGGGAGAGGGAGGAGCTGATACATCGGGAACTTCTGTAGGAGTGGTTAAGGAACCGAGAAGCTAGAAATTTGGTGAGGATTCAATCTATGTGGATATTGAGACTAAGAATTGTGACATGAATCAAGAGATATTATCTTCAAATAATGAGTGAGTTGGGGCCAATGGGTGATTGTCTGAAAGAGAAAGTACTGACATATATGAATGCCTGAAAATACAATATTAGAAGCTGGGCATTAGGGAGAAAGGTTAGAAACGAGTAGGAAAGATGCAGTGAAGTTAAAGAAGGTATTTTATTTCCTCTAGGGTCAACAAACAGATGGAGGGGTATGGCACATTGAGAGGTATGATAATTGTTTTATTTCCTTTTTATGATATGCTGATAAAATTATACATTGTAACTTGTTTCAGGTCAGCACTTTAAATTAAAGACAACTTAAAAATTAGAATGCTATATTTTCTTTAATTGTCCCCTAATATTAAATATAGTTAATTTTATACTTTATTTTGGCTGATCTAGGATTCCCAAAGCAAAAGAATAATATGTACAAAATTAATGGCTAATAATTACATGAAATTACCGTATGCCATAAGTTACCTATTCTTTAATAAACTAAGAATTTTGTGAATATTAATATTTAAAAAGTATACACTAGAATAGATTTTTCTATTTTTTTTGTGATTTTTTTTTTTAAAGCCTGAAGGATTTGTAGCATTTGTGATTAACTGCCTTTGGATATAGACTTCCTTGGTGAACACAAGCATTCACATTTGTGTGCATTCCACACACACCCAGAGACCCACAGGTTAAAATCACCCTTAACTATGAAATTGGGTAGAACTTTGATGTGTCTTGTTAATAATCTGAAAGATATAAGCATCTTAAGTGATACATGAAATACTCAAGTCTTTCCACTCAAATAATGTCTAAATATTTTTCCCACAAAATTATCAGTTTTGACACCCTTTAGGAGTTTCTGCTATTATATATAATGGTTCAAATTCCATTTTCAATCAACCTACTTATACAACTATGGTTATAATAAGTTGATCTAAGGAATTCTTGACTGCCTAAAGTTGATGAATGTATTCCTGCTTCTTTTAGCAATAGTACAGATTTAAAAATAGATGTAGACTTATCTATACTGAACTAATTTACATGTTATCTGGTAGCTGTTAATGTTTGTTTACTTTAATCAGTATTTTTATGTAGTTGCTCCATCATTGTTTATTGAGGGGGAAAAATTTTTTCCATTACCCTGCTTTAGTGCCTTTGTCAAAAGAAAAAGTTTACCGTGTAAGTATGGCTTTACTTCTACTGAACTGTTTATTGTTTTGCCAATACCATACTGTCTTGATTATTATAACTTTATAGTAAAGTTTACAGTTATCCTATTCAAGAATATTTGATAATATAAATCCTTTGAATTTCCATATACATTTTAAAATCAAATCGTCAATTCATATTTTAAATAGTCTTCTAAGATTTTCATTGGGATTGAATTAAAAGTATAGCAAAGTTTCCAAATAGCTCATACACATTTTTTAAAAATAAGTTTATTTTTACATCATTTTGTGCATTTTTCCATCTCAGTTGTTATCCCCAGGGGCTTCCCATCACCACATCACCCTTGTGCCATCACCATAGTCCAGTGCATTTCTCTCCCCCACTGTTTCTGATCCCATTCCCCACTCCACCCCCATAAAATATCTCTGGTATGTAGCTGTTCATTATTATTATTTTCTCACCTGGTCCATTATACTCATGCTATGAGTGAAACCATCCGGTATTTTTCCTTTTCTTTCTGGCTTTCTGTTGCTTCAAAAGGCATGTGTTTATCTTTTTTGATTGCTGAGAAATACTCCATTGTATATATGTACCACATCTTCTTAATCCACTCATCCACTTTTGGGCATTTGGGTTGTTTCCAATTGTAAATAAAGCAGCAATAAACATGGGGGTGCAGGTATCTTTTGAATCACTGTTTTTGTGTCTTTCGGGTAGATACGTAGGAGGCTCACGTCCTAATTTTTAATCTTGCATGAATATTTTTCTAATCACATGATTCCATTTATTAGCAATATCCAGAATAGACAAATCCGTGGGGACAGACAGTAGATTGGTGGGAGCCAGAACAGAGGAGAAGAGAATATGTAGTACCTGCTAATGGGTAAGTGTTTTCTTTTGCGAATTATTCAAATGTTCTAAAACTAGATAGTGGTGAAGGTCACAGAACTTTGCAAATGTAGTAGAAACCATTTAGTAACACACATAAAGCAAATACATTCTGTGATATACTGTTTAGTAAATTTGTTCAAAATTACATAGAGCAAATGGATGTAAAAGTATTTATAAGGGGAAAAAGTATCTGGCACAATGAGATAATTCAGAAAATGAAGCTTCTTGTCTTAGTGATTTTGTTTAGATTAAATGACACTCTTTATCACTTTCCTCTGGAAACATTTTATTCCTCATTTTCATTTTTATCGAAGTGCCACTGCTTTACACCCTTTCTAGTGTCCTGATGGTATGGGACCTCGCCCTCAGGTGTGGCTACCCTAGCTCTCCCACCACCGAAACACCCGTCGTCCGCCACCAGAGATGACTGTGCTCTCGCTCAACCTGTCTTACCTGTCTTGTTACCTTTTTTACCTGCACATAATTGTTCCTGCATTCTTTGGTTCCCATGTGCTTGTACAGAATATTTTTGACACAATTGGCCATGGTAAAATTTAACTTGTACTTATTTGTGTACATGGATCTGATATTCTGTGAACATGGCTGAAATCACTGATTTGTTCGGATAAAGATGGCTAGATCGAGATTCTTTGGATTTTGTATATAAGCTGTCATGTTGTCTGAGATTAAAGACATACATTTTCCCCTACAGTCTTCATACATTTTAGTTGTCCTTGCCATGAAGAGAAGTGTGATGTCTTTTTCAGTCCCAATCTTAGAAATAGTAGCTTTCTTTTAGCAATGGGTATGTTAGCTGTGAGTTTTTCTTAGGTGCCCTTGATCAGGTTAAAGCTGTTCAGTTTCACATACTGACAATTTTTATAAGTGATTTTATTTTTCCTCATATTGGTGGAACTATGGAGATAGTCGTGATACTATGGCATTTTTCAGTGTTAATGGGGTAAATTATAATGCTACAGTTTTGCTTCATGGGACTATTCCATAAAGACGACCTTTTCGATTGATATTAAAGTATATGAGAATGATTCCTGCAAATATGTGTATGTATATATCTCTGTGGCTTTTCATAAGGTATGCTTTGCTCATAATTTTCTCACCTGATTTTGGTATTAGAATTAGTGTTTTTATAAAATGAGTTTGGGGAGGCAGGTTTCCAGAAGAATCTGTTCAGAACTGGTATTTCTTTCTGGTACATGCTTTGCAAATTTGTTCTCACAGAAGCATTTAAAGCTGTAGACTTCATTCTGACCACTGCCTTGTTGGTACACTATAAAATTCTATACCTTTTGGCATTTTTAGTTTATTTTCATTTAGTTAAAATGTCTTCTTCCTCTTTCAACTGAGGGCTGTGAATCAGTGTGCAATTCCTAAATGTTTCTAATTATTTGGTGATGTTCCTGTTATCTTTTGCTGTTGACTTCTAATTTAATTCCATTTTGTCAGAGTGCATACTTTGTATTCTTTGAGTCTTTTTCACAGTGTATCGAGGCCTCTTATCACTCATGATGTAGTCTATTTTGGTGAGTGTGCATGGGTACTTGAAAGAATATGTAGCCTGTAGATGCTTTTCATGTACTGTTATAAAATGTTATTTAGGTAAATTGGATGTTAGTATAATTCAAATATTTCATATTTTCATAGTTTGTCTTTTTGTTCCATAAATTACTGAGAGCAATGTTGAAAACTACAACTATCTGATTTTTGTTTATCCTTTCAGTTCTGCTAGCATTTACCATATATTACCTAACTATATATTATTAAGTCATAAACAGTTAGGATTCTTAAGTATTCTTGATGATTTCACGGTTTTGTAATGAAAAGCTAACTGGCAATATTCCTTAACCTGAAGTCCAGTATGACAACATTTCCAGTGTATGATTTGCATGTCTTGTCTTTGTCGTTAATATTTACACCTTAATATTTTATGTGTACTAAATCTATATTCTTTATATGCTGTATTATATATGTGTGTGTATATATATATATCTTAATAGTTAAGGTACATGTGTTATAAATAGCAAATAGTTGAATCTTATATTTTTAGTTTTAAAATTGCTGCCTTTTGGAGTTTTAGCCTGTGTACATTTAAATTAATAAGCTTAGATTTCAGCCTATCATCTTGTTGTTTTCCACTTCACTTATATTCTTTTGACTTTTCCTAAATACTTAAGTGGTATGAGAAATGAAAAACCACACATACTTATTTAACAATATTCATCCTTAAGTTATACTGCACAAAAAAAATGTTTATATATGCTATTTGCTATATTTACTAACCACTTCATACATATGCACAATATCTAATCTTTCTATCCATTTATATATTTTCTTCTATATTCTGACTTGTAGAGTTTCTGTTGCTCTGTCTTCAGACTTCTATATGGATCAGTTCTAATCATCTGAGTATCATTGATTTTTCACTTTAGGTATGTGTCTCTCAGTTATAGAATTTCTAGAAGTGTCTTGTTTTGAAATTAACATATACTTTAAATATCTTTTTCTTCTAATTTAATTTCTGCCGCTGTTTCTATTGATTACATTCTGCCTAGTTACAGGTCACATATTTCTACATGTTTTCCTAAGTTGTACATGCACAAGCCCCATGAGTCATATTCTTAGAGTTCATTCTTTTGCAAAGTCTTTTTTAATATCCTGCCCCATAAATTCCATCTACTTTAGTAGCTTTGCAATACAATCTCAGTCTCCCCAACTCAGCAAGATATCTTTATGTTCTATTTAGGCTGCAGCGCTGTGCCATGATCTGGAAAGCACTTCTATACATAAATGCATCACTTTTCTTTCCTCAGGTCTATCGGTCCTTCTATGCCTGTTACCCAATGTCTGCAAACATGTTTTATGTTTTTTTTTGTGAAAGGGCTTTTTAAGTACCAAATATTTCACCCTGCCTGGATGTAGAAACCTGTATTTTTCATTTAGGTTAATCTCTCTGAGGAATTTATGAACAGTAAAGGCTTATGTGGTCCATGATGATGAAGATACTGTCCCTACCCTGAAGGAGCTTTCAGTTTCTAATCAATGTGATAAGCAAAGAAATATGATTTAAATATTTTTTATTTTTTTAAAGATTGATTTATTTATGCATACAGAGCTGGGGTACAGGCCAGAGGTGCAGGGGCAGTGAGAGGATTCACCAGAGACAGAGTGGGGAGCAGAACAGGCCGAGTGATGAAGAACACTGCTGAGGGGAACAGCAGGTGGGCCAGGAGAGGTCTGCCACGCCTTGTGGGTCATCTCCCTGGCGGGGATCGAACTCATGCTGAAGTGGCTTTAGCTTCTCAGTGCTGTGCTTTAACCTGCTACACCACCAGGGAGGGCCCTGATTTAAATATTATACATTTTATCCTGGCCCAAATCATGTCTTGTGGGGTTCATTTGGATCATAGTTTTAACTGACTACAATCTAGGAAGCCTGTGGATCTAAAAATAAGTACTGATGCCTGGGTTCCACATGATGTTTTCAGCTTTTATTGGCCTGGGCTTTGGATATTTTACATTTTTGTGCTAATAATTGCTGTGAAGCTACAGATGAGAATGTTTTTATTGTAGAATTCCATTTTAAAGTAATGGTGCAGGTGTACATTGTTACAGTGCACGTATACCCTACATTCAGTTCACCCCTTGTATCTGCTCTACCTACTCTCCTCCCCCCTTCTATTCTGGCAATCTCCAATTGAGTCGTATAGTCTAAAAGTTTGCTTTTCTCTCATTCAGTTCATTCGTTTGGTTTTTCTATATATCAACACAAAGAAATTGTATGGCATTTTTATTTATTTTTTATTTATTTGTGCATACAGAACTGGGGTACAGACCAGGGGCTCAGGGGCAGTGAGAGACTTCACCAGAGACAGAATGGGGAGCAGATCTATGAAGTACACTGCTGAGGGGAGCAGTGGGCAGGTCAGGAGAGGTCTGCCTCGCCATGTGGACTCCTCCGGGGCAGGCGGGAATCGAACTCATGCGAAAGTGGCTTTAGATTCTCAGTGCAGTGCTTTAACCCGCTGCGCCACCAGGGAGGGCCCAATTGTATGGCATTTTTAAATCTGATGTACTTCACTAAGCATAACACTATCTAGGCTTATTCATGATGGAATCTACTCATACTGCCCCAAACCAGAACATACTGTATTTTCAAGGGAAATTTGAACAAGATGTATTACAGCCATAGTCAGAAGGAACTGATTCCAGCATGAAACATTGGTATGGTTGTCATTTTTTATAGTTTAGCAGTAGTTCTTTGTGTATATGACCATAACTTTGTCTAGTTACATAGCATTGGGCATTTAGGTTGTTTACACTTTTTGGCTATTGTAAAATATGCCCTGTAATGTTCATTGCAGTATTACTGTATGCATTTTTTAATAGTTTTCTGACAAATTGTGGGAAAACTGGGTTATAGGGAATTTCAGTTTTTTTAACTCCTCACACTGCTTGCATAACAGCTACAGAAACTTAAATCCCAACACTAGGTGAACGTTCCCTTCCCGCCACATATTTTCCAGCACTAGTTTTCTCTCTTGGATACTAGCCATTCTCACAGGTCTCTGGTGTTCTCTCATCATTTTGATTGTTTTTTTCCCTAATATGTTCCATTGAGTGGGTAGGGGTTTGCCATAGAAGGCCTCTATTAATGTTTAGGTGTGTTCCTTCTGTGCTCATTTTATTGAAAGTTTTTATAAATGGATGTTAAAGCTTATCAGATATTTCTCCATCTTTTGAGATGATCTTGGTTTTTATTTTGTTGATATACTTGTATATGTTGACCCATTCTTGCATCGCTGGAATAAGCACCATTTTATTGTGATATATGTAATCAGTTAACTTTGGGTAGTATCTTGTTGAGAATGTTTCTTATTTGCGATGGCTGTCTGTGGCTTTGAAAAGAAGGGTAATGTTGACCATATAGGAAGTGTTTCCTCCCTTTTAGCTTGTGGGTAGAGTTTGAGAAAGGGTAGGTGGTATTCTTTAAAAGTGAAGCCTTCTGGTCCTGTGTTAGCCATGGAATCCTATGTCTCTAACAAATTGTCCAGTTACTTCCAGGCAGGTTGTGCTGTGACTTTATCATTGTTGTTACTGTTGGGCGCTTAACTGTCTGAGGCAAGCAAGGGACTGCTGTCCTAGCTCCTGGGGAATGGGCCTGGAATGGCCAGCCTCTGTTGTGCGCATGTCTGGGAGGTTCTGCTTTACCCCTCCTCGTTGCGGGTCCCTGAGCTGACACTCAGCCCTCTGTCTGTCCATGCTACAGGACCAGTGGCGATCTGAGAAGGGAATAACCAGAGCACCTTTTCTGTTGCCCTCCTTGCTGGGCCCCTGGGACACACAAATTACCTCCACTTAGATCTTCAGCTGTCGCATTTCTTTCCCCTAGAGACCTTCCTAGGCCACAGCCTCTGCATCTTACTCTACCCACTGCTGTGTTCTGTGTAATTTTGAGTTGTTCCTTTTGGGGAGGAAGCAACATTCACTGTTCCATCCTGATGACAGCCATTAGAGCCCCAAAAATGTGAATGATTATTATATGGCAACATTTTTTGGTCATGTAGGTCTTCTAATTTTCACCAACTCCTATATGTATTTATATATACTGTTCTGCTAGCAATAGTGTTTAATATTATATATTTACCTGGCATTGATGAAATTATATTGATTAAGTATTTGCCAGATGAATGAATACATTCCCAATTTATTGTCACTGTGCTGAATGCTACGGTTTTATGTTAGCTTGGCAGTGAAGTTTTTCTCATAATCTTGATGTTTCAGAACTATGCAGCCCCGTGTATATTCTTAAGTTGAAAATACTTACTTGAATATGTAACAATATTTATGGCTAGGAATGACAATTTGTACGTTATAAAAGATCAGCAGAGAGAAAATTTACCTAAATTCTTTTATTAAAAAAAAAAAAAGGTCTCAGCATTACATCAAGGTGGGGGAAATTTTCATATGTTTAAATCACAAACAGCATAGGTAATTTTTTATTTTCTAAGTGGGAGATGTATGTATGGGAGTGTCGAAGTTAATATGGCAAAGCATGAACTTAGCTATTAAGAGTACATATAATTTGATTAAAGTTTGGAACACTCCTGGAATCTGAAAGAGTAACAACAATTATGACTCTCTCATCTACAAAAGAATAAACTAATGAACATAAGAGAACAAACAAATAAAACACTTAACATTTTTAATTTATACATTAGCTCATCCAGCTACTGGGCCACTTATATATTATGGTGGTAGCAGAGAACCTGCCTTAAAATATAGGCTGTTTTGATAAGAGGGAAAGATCATGTCCAACTTGAGTGAGATCTTCTGTTTAGATTCGATGCAGTAAGGTTCAGACTTCCACATCTTACCTTTTTCAACCTATTCACTGTCTGATAATAATTACCTTACATTGAGGTGTCTGTTATTTTTGGTGCCTTGAGATTGAAATTCTTAACTGTGAATGCTTGGCTTCAAATTATTCCTTGGCATGTCGCACTTTCTAGAGCAAATTATGATTTTCAACATGTGTTAAGTCTTTCTAATCTTGAGCCTTTTGGACCCGTGGTTGCAGCAGTGATTAGAAAGAATCAGATGCTTTGGTACTGTAGTTCTCAATAGGTCTAAAATTGCCACTTCTGCAAAAATACCAGTTAGCTCTTTTATCTCTGTTGAAGGCCATTCTTCTGGTATTTAAGCAATGTAAACTAAAAACATTTCTGTAGGCTTAATATTCAAATCACTTAACAGGCTTTTGCTCAATTTTTATATCAATGTATCTGATTCCAAAGCCCAACCCTGATAAATGGTAGTAAATGCTTTAGATGGCAAAAATTACAATGAAGAAATATGAAATAGGGAATATACAGAGATATCAGAAGAGGGGCTTTTCCAAGGAGCACTTTACTATCACTGAAGCAAGTAAATTCAAATCCTTTCTCTAAATGACATTTGAAAAGAAAACTGGGATTTTAATGATAGGTTGTAGGAGAGAGGGACTGGAACCAGAGATGGATCATTTCACACAGGTTCTATGGGAAGGTGACTCCCAAAAGAAAAAATTTAGTGTCAGTGACAACCAGAGGGTTTCAGAGGATGACGTCTTAACTCAAGCTTGTTTATCCTCCCCCATAAGCGTGTCAGATGACAGTTGGTGAGTTTCTTAGGAAAACATAACACTTGTCCCAAGAACTACCTGGTTCTTTTCAAGTAATATCTGAGCTTCAGGAGGGCAAGGTGTATGTCTCATTGTCATTGACTAGAGTATATCCAGACGTACAAGCTGGAATAGGTGAATTTGTATGAATTGTAAAGTAGGAAAGAAGTGCTCTGTACTGGAGTGTTAGAACACTGTAGTGTCCAAATCTGGGCTGATAGAGTGAATGTTCTCATCAGCTCTGTCTGTACCCCCATACAGATGACTTTTCTCAGTGTACTGATGCAGGTGATGAAATGGCCTGGGAAAGGAAGCTGTGTTGCTGAAGGTGGGAGTTGTGGGAGGTCTAGGATAGAGAAAGCTAGGTCCTCTCTACTAACATCTCACTGCTGTCCGGCCCCAGGCAGACCTGCCACTAGTTCTGTATCTTTCTCTAAGTCTGTTGTGACTCAACATGGAGAGAGGCAGACTACAAACCTTCACTTTCATGTGGAAGGCTTTGAACTATGACAGCATGCGTGACTGCCTAGCCTCATGTTTTTTCTGTCTTATTACTCTTAGCAAGCCTGCCCTAACCCTAAACGCCCGTAGAACATTAAAGTCTACTTTTCCTGCCATCATGGCAGCTCTGTCAGTTGTGGTGATAATAGCATGCAGATACTTCATGCCCAGTACCTGGAGGACTTCGCTTGCAGGCCATTACCTATTGTGCTAGGTTTCGATTTGTATCCTTTCTTCTTGCAGTTGCTCTTGGTCATGGAATGCCAAATCCTCTTCTTCACTTAATGCTGAGGTGTTGAGTATAGTTCCCAGGGAAAGAGCTTGGCGTAGGCCTTGTGCGATTCAAGGTGCATGCTGCCGCTGCCGCCGTAGCCACCTGCTCCAAAGCTGATACTGTGCACTGTGTTCACCTTTTGTCATAAAAGCAAAAACCCTGTTGGATTTCTTTTGGTTAACAAAAACCAGTTCTGATATAAAAAGCAGAGTTACATAAAGAGAACGTTCAAACACAGGGCTACCTGTAAAGATTTCAGTGGGACTGGGGCCATATCTGCCCCATTTCCAGAATATCCCCAATGCTTTGCCCACTGTCTTACACATATTAGTCATTATATATATATATACTTTGAAATAAAATTAATGCAATTAATTATAGAGGGATTACACTAGTACCAAGATTCCTTATTTTGGCATTATATAATTCCCTTGCAATCTAGTGTGTGTGTGTGTTTTTCTCAACTAGGATTTTTTTTTTAAATAGAATTCTGAAAACAGAATCTTACACTGGGGACTCTTGTCAGCTACCCTTTGTCATGGAAGAAAGAAGAGGAACCCAAACTATCTTTGCTAAAAGGATGATTTGGAGGTTTCCCTGGCATTGTAGGTCTTCCACGAAAAGTCCTGGGACACTAAGGTTGGTGGCTTGCTGCAGGGAAGGAAACAAAAGGCAAGGGGAGAATGGCCAGGTACCTAGAAACACTGGCCCATTCACAGCCCCGTAGGGTGCAGTGAAATTTACCAGAGACTTTTAAGCGAACGTGAAGTCACTGCGAGTGCCACAACCAGTGTCGACAAGGAAAACTTCCCCTCCCAATGTTTGGGCTCCACTTCTTTCTTCCATGACAGAGGGCAGCTGACAGGAGTCCCCAATATCAGATTCTGTTTTCATATTACTATTTAAAAAAATAAAATCCCATTGAGGGGGAAAAAAAAGAACTAGATTGCATGGAAATTATAAAGAGAACAAAGAGGCTTGAGGTGGACCGAGCCCAGTAGCCATGAGGTGAACAGATGGGAGAGAGATCGTGCAACTTCCTTGGAAAGAATCCAGTAGGGCTCAGTGTTTGCAGCCTGGCCCCCTCACATAGGGCACGGAGGCGGAGGCAGCAGTGGCTGAGCAGCAGGGCCCACAGCCCGCGCAGGGCTCCCCGCCTGCCGGGTCAGAGCTTGGGTCCTGTGGGTCATGCCTAGCCCCCCTCACGGGCGGTGCAAGTTTGAAGGAACATGACCCACTGTAGAATGGAGTAGCCAGGAGGCAGGCCAGATGTGGATAAAACTGAAGTATTGACTGAGCTTGCTGTGGAGAGAGGGTGAACACTACAGGTCTGCAGCTAACGTCACTCAGTAAGACTGAGACCAAATGCACAAGATGGAAGAGCAAAAAAGGATAGAAGTTCAGACTTATACAAAGATACAGAAATAGATGACCCATTAAAGACTTTAAAGTAATATTAAAAATGCTAAGTGACATCCCAGCAGGTCAAAGTCAGAAAGGCAGGTACAAGATCTGAGAGAGGAGATCCAGGGACAAAAAGAGCTCTTCACGAAAGTGACTGACAGTATTAAAAACACAACAGGACCCTTGCCACAAATGTGGCAAGTCTTAAAATAGAATTAAACTGGCAGAAGAGAGAATTTCAGAAATAGAAGACTGAAATGTACAAATAACTAAGTAGAAAAAGAACAAGATTTAGGAAAAAATAAGGAAAGCCTGTACAAAATATCAGACTCAACTAGAAGAGGCAGCATTCCAGTGGTGAAGAGAAGCCCTATACAAAGATATAAAAGCTGAAAAATTTCTGGACTTCAGGAATGCAATAAACACAGATTCAGGAAACAGAATAGCCACCTATCTAAATGCAAAATGGCGTATCATAAATCTAAGGTAAAGAAAAAACTTGCCAGGCAGCCAAGGAAAGGATGGTAATATACAAAGACATCCAGATGTCACCCTCCAGGCAAGAAGAGAGTGGAATGAAGTGTTCACAGTCGTAAAAGATGAGAACTGCCAGTCAAGAATATTCTTCAAAACTTTCAAATATGAAGGTAAAATAAAGGTTTTTCCCTAACAGAAGCTAATGGACTTTTTCGTGAGCAGGCCTGCCCTAGTGTTGAAAGGAGTTCTACAGGAAATTAAGAAACAGTGACTAAAAATAAGAAGTATGAGTAAGAATGTTCTGAGTCAGCAACTAAACACTGAGGGAAGAAGGAAAGGATGGAGCCTGCACGGTTAAAAGGGGCAAGTTGGCAATGCAGCACCAGCTCAGAGGAAGCTTGGTATAGCTCCCAGGCATGGTAAGCTAACCAGAAATCTAGAACAAAGGCATGCAGAAAGGATGAACAAAGGAGTCACTAGGGAAAGAAAGAAATGGTGAAAGAAAGGATAAAGAGCAACGGTCGATAGCACCATATTCAGTAATCACCCGTAATGTGAATGAGCTGAACTCACCAATTACAAGGATTTAAAATTGGGTTTAAAATTTTCAGCCATTTCTACATTGCTTGCAATAAACACATTTAAAACCAAAAGACAAGTGTGAACGGTCGGTGCAACAGTGCTTCAAGGTAATCTAGAGAAAACCAGAAATGGCATTTCTCATGTTGGATAAACTAGTCTTTCATCCAAGAAACTTAATCAGGGACAAATACGGACTCTACATAATGACCAAGAAGATGTCACTGTCGATATTTATATACCTAACACAGGGGCACCTGATTATTGTACAAAGCACCTAATAACAGACCTAAAACATACAAAAATACAACTATTGTTGCACACCTTAACACACCAGTGACATAAAGGGATAAATTATCCAGATGGACTTCATGGAGTATTCTCAACAGATCATATGCTAGACCACAAAAGAGGTCTCAGAAATGAAAATCGAAATTGTAGGAAGCATCTTCTCAGATCACAAGGCTAGAACTTAACCACAAAAAGAATCACACAATGAACCAAAATGTTGATACTAAAAGTATTTCTGAATGAATCCTGGTCAAGTGAAGAAATCAAAGAAGAAATTCAAAAGTATCTGGAAAGTAATGAAAAAGAGGAGATAAGCTATTAGAACCAGTAGGATAGTCTAAAAGCAGTACTGTGAGGGAAATGCATAATACAGGGCCACGTTTTTTAAAAAAATGTTCTTTTGCTAGTTCCTTCAACTGTTGAATTAATTGTTGATTTGGAAAAAAAAAATCTGGAAGTCAGTAGGAGGGAGGGAATAGTAAAACAATAAGATCGGAAATTAAATGGGAAGCAAAGGACACTCCAGGTCAGCGAAACTAAAAACTGGTTCTTTGAAAAACAAAATTTATAAACCCTTATCTAGGTTTACTAAGAAGATTGAAAATCCAAATAAGTAGAATCATAAATTAAAGCAAAATTACCACAGATGCCACAGAAATTCAAAGGATCTTTAGGACCCACTAGACAATTAGGACAAAATACCATAAACAGTCTAATCAAAGAAATGCAAAGAATAGTCTAAGGATAAAATTCCAGGACTAGAAGGCTTTTCCAGTTAATCCTACTAAACCTTCAAAGAGGACCTAAAACCTATCTTACTCAAACTCTTAAAATCAAACAGTACAAAAATTATATGTATGTATAGACTGCTATCCCTGATGAACATCAATGTGAAGTTCCTCAGCTGAATACAGCAGCAAATTAAAGTAGTATCAACCATAATCAAGTATGTTCCATCTCAGGGACGAAAAGCTGGATCAACATATACACATCAATCAGTGCTATTCACCAGATCAATAAAAAGAAAGGTAAAGCCACATGGTCATTTCTATAGATGCTTAAACATTCAGCAAGATTCAGCATCCATTTATGATAAAAAAAACTCAATAAAAATGGAAATATATAGGAATTAAACCCAAAGCCAACATCATATCCAATGGTGAAAAACTGAAAGCATTTCTAGTGAAATCAGGAACAAGGCAAAGATGTCCACTGTCACCAATACTGTTCTACTTTTCCAAAGTGGAAAAGAGGAAGTGAAATTATCACTAATTGTTGGTGACATGATAATATACCTAGAGAACCCAGTGAATATACCAGAAAACGACTAGAAATAATATCAATGCAGAATAGTGACAGGATACAAAATCAGTACACAAAAACCACTTGAATTTCTACATGTAAGAAATAAGAAAATATTATTTATAATTCCAGAAAAGATTGAAATACCTGGGAGTAACTTAAAAAAAGGTAAAGGACCCATATGTTGAAAACTTTAATATACCATTAAAGGGCATAAAAGAAGACACAAAGAAATGGAAAGATAATCCCTGATTATGGATTGAAAGAATATTAAAATGGTCATATTATTGTAGTTAAAGAAATGAACTGGCTAAATTCAATACCTACTGAAATCCCAGTGAGTTTTTTGAAGGAGAAGAAGCAACTGCAAAATTTGTATGGAACTACATACAAAGGCTCAAATAACTAAAGCCATCTTGAGTGTAAAGAAGTAACACAGGTATCATACTCCCTGAATTTAAGCTATACACACAGCCGTAATCAAAAGCATGGTATTAGGGGGAGGGCGGACAAATACAGAACAGTGGAATAGAATAAAAAGCCCATATTCACACACATAAACAGTTAATTGCTGAGAAAGGAATCATGACCACACAATAGAGAAAGAAAAGCCTCTTCAACGAATGGTGTTGGAACATGAGTAACCATGTAAAAAAAAAAAAAAAAAACCTAGGTTTATACCTAACTCCATACACAAAAACTAATGCATTAAAGGCTTAGATACAAGAACTGAAACCATAAAATACTCAAAACTGTGGGGGGCGGGTGGTTAAAGTACAGTAAATCTATCACAAAGATGTAGTTGGAGATGCAACTCCAGTGGCAAGGAAAACAAAAGTAAAAATAAACAAGTGAGGCGACATCAAACTCAGTTTTGTACCTCAAAAAAAAAAAATCACACAAAGGCAGTTTTCAAACTGGTGGAAGCTACTTTACACTCTACACATCTGACCTGAGACTAATTTCCAAAATACACATAGTAGTTATGCAGTCCAGTAACAACAAAACCCAATCAGAAAATAGGCAAAGAACCTGAGTAGATGCTTTTCTACAGAAGACATTCATATAGCCTACAGGCACATGAAAAAATACTTAACAGCACTTTTTATAAGGGAAATGCAAAACAAATCCACAAAGAGGTTATCAGCTCATCCCTATATCAGAAACAATGAAAACAACAAATGTTGGCAAGGATGTGGAGGAAAACATTCATCTGCTTGTGGGTATGCAACTTGAGACAGGAGCCCTCATGAAAAAGCGTATGGAGATACCATATAAAAAAATTAAAAATGGTCATCCCATGTGATCTGCAATACCCCTGAGGTATTTGCCCACACAACATGAGAACTCTGATATGAACAGACTGCATACTTTTATGTTCGTAATAGCACTGGCCACAATTGCCAGGTCATGGAACCAACTGAAGTGCCCACTGGCAGGTGAATGGCTACACTTAAGTGAAACCATCTGATTTCTTTTACTTTTAATGAACTAGTCACATTAGCCATCTAGTTTTCAGTCAGCATTTTAATCAAGCTACTATCCCTGCATTATACGTATTTTTGAATCATCTTACTTGACTTGTCTTACCTTAGTTATTTTTCTCTTCTGTCATGTTTCCCACTAAATGGAGTCAAGTCTTCCTTCTACACTGCAGCTTCCCCTTGCTGTCCTGGCACTGCTGTGGAGCACTTAATAACTGCCTCCTGATCTAGACAGTCCGAGGGTGGGGACTTCTTCCTGTGCACATTTGGAAACTCCATTTCTCTCACATGGTATGTACGCCATACATATTTTTTATATTTAAATTGTGAGTGAAGGGAGCAGAATGAATAAATGCATGTTACATTTTTAGTTACAAGTTTAAGGTAAGAAATGTAATTTTTTTTCTATAAATGGAAGCAAGACCACCATCTATCTAGTACTGTAAATACATCTGTTATATACCTAAAGAGATGGCAAAATGTTCTTTTCCCACAAGCCTTTCTCCTCTCCCAGAAGTTGTTTATCTGAGGAATCACATTGCTTATTATTAGGTTATTTGGAAAAAAATTGAAAGAAGGCTTTTTGTAATTTTTCTACTTAACTGCCATAATGATAAGAGGAGGAGATTGGTCAAGCAGAGGTTTGTTTTTAGAGTACTAGAAAAGAGTTACTGGATCAAATGATAGATTTAAAATATAAATTATCCAGAAACCTGACCTTAGGTTTTACATCAAACCGAGTAGTTTTCTTTAGAACTGGTTTTTGAATTCACTATTCGTTCCATTTTCCTACAAATATAACATGTAAAGAATAGAAAAGTAGAAATATCTTTGTTCACTTTCATTGGGTTTAAATGCTATACAAAAGGCGGCAAATACTAATTATCTTGTTTACAATCATTTAATTATTGGCAGGAAAGGGATTAAGAACCTCCTCTAGCAATGTCTCTAGATGCAAAATAAACACCGCAATTAAGAAAAATAGGCAGCAAGTAGAAGAAAAGATTTTCCTAATTTGACTATTCCAGATGCTTAAAATTGTCCTCCAAAATGAACTAGTACTTCAATAGTCCAAATCAAACAAGAAAATTTACCAAGAATCCATCTAATTCCTTATGTCTGGAGGAAACCAGTGACACAGGCCCTCCTGTCACTTAATAAGCCTTACATTAAGAAAGAATGAATGCCACTTGAGATTATTAAATCATTTTACTCACTTTTGCCTCTAGCACCAAATAGTTCACACAAGTATATGTGGAGGAGTCTTTTAGAAATGTCAATGCAGCACTGAATGTTACGAAAAGATGTCAATAACTAGCTGACAGCATTGCATGCTCGCTATGTTCTAAGCACTGTGCATACATTATCTTGGCGATACTTAGAGATATAAAACAAAAACAGTACTGGCATCTTCCTCTTTCATAGGTAGGGCAAGTTAGAGGATTTGTGAGGTTATAAACACTGATCATACATCTACTTTAACACAAGTCAAATCAGTCTTAATTCTACAACCCACTTTTGATCTCATCACTAGGTGAATTGTGAAAATACCAAAAGAAGAAATACAAGAAGGCAAAGTACCTTATTCCTTACTGGAAATAAGGAAATTGTCATATTTAAAAAGCCTTCAGCAGGAATGTAATTGTTAAACTGTCCTTTCTTTATTGCCAGTTGGAAATGACACCTGGATAATTTTCCAATTTTTTTATTTCAAGCATTTTATGTAGATTTTAGCATCCTAACAATGTGGTTTTATGTATTTAAAGAATGGAATTTTGTGGTCATATATGCATGAAAAAATACTATGCCAACTTCATATTTCCCTAACCAAAATGTGAATACAGTTTTGTTTTATATGTTTTATATTCCACAGGAGAATGACAGTACACACACATTCATGCACGTTGGGGGCCCCCATGTACAATCTTAGCATAATGTAGGCCCTAATGGGGCATTCAGTGTCGCATCTTTCCAAGGACTATTCTGGAGGGGCTCAAAAGATCAACAGTAATGTTTACCTCTTAGTGCCATGACTGGCGTTCACTGGGCCTTTCTGTACAGAGAGTTAGAGTTGTGTCCAGAAGAATTGTATTTGTTTTGTTTTACACATGACAATTTAAAATGTGATAAAATAGAACAGTCACCCGCTAGAAGTCTAAAACGAAACAAAAAATACCCTAGCACCAATAGGACTGACCAAAATGTTCAGTCTCTCTTCAAGTATCTTTCAGCCCCAGTTGCCTTATGGTTTACAAATCTACTTGTAATCTCTTTCCATATTCCAATTGGAATACATTGTGTTTTAAAGGCAGATTTGAACAAAATACATGCTACAACAGTAGTCAGAAGGAACTGAATCCGGCATAAAACAGTGAAGGTCAGACCTCATTATTAGGCATCTAAAGGTAGAGACTTGAGAAGTATCTGAGGCCAAATTAATATAATGAAGACTGTGCTATCCACAGTGACCCCTGGCATGTTACCGACAGTGCCTTATCAGCACACTGTCCCATACTTCCTGAGTCAGTCATGGATTTCCTCCATGGGATAGATAATTCCTGGTCTAGTTGACAAATAAGTAGTAAAAGGGAAAACGAGTGAAATGTTACCTATGCAAGGTAAAGATCTTCCTTTATGTATGATGGGATTCCATCCTGACACGTCCATCACAAGTTGAAAATATTGCAAGTGAAGAATGCATTTCAGACACCCAACCAACCAAATATATCTTAGCCTCGCCTACTTTAAACATACTCAGAACACTTACATTAGCCTACAGTTGGGCAGTCATCTAACATGAAGCCTACTTTATTATAAAGTATTGAATCATGTAATGTCTTGAATACTTTAGTGAAAAACAGAATGCCCTAATCAAAATCTGAAGTACAGTTTCTGCTGAACGCATGCCACTTCCGTACCATCCTAAGTCAGGGATCATCTGTAGAAATATTTAATCTATATTTCAAAGTAAATTCAAAATGGATTACAGTCTGTAGACAACATTTGCAGAATTCTATGAAAGTTCAACAGTATATGTTGTTAAAAGGAGACTTTACTTACGCAGTCAAGTGAATAAATACTAAATCTGTTGTATACACTTTTTTTTAAATTCTGTACATTTTTCTGATTAGAAAAAGTGAAATAAATTGGGGCTACTTAAAATTTTTACCTGTTAATTCTCATATGAATGTCTTTAAAATGATTAAAAATTTGCCTTGAGCACAAGAAATGTATGTGACCTGTGCAAAATTAACTTTCAACATATTTCAAAAAAGATGGTAGAATGCTATATAGTAAAAATTTGCATTTGTTTTCTCTACATGGAACAAAAATAAACATATATTCTTATAGTCCAAAATTTGCAGATGTTCTCATTCCCAAGTGATCTATTTACAGCACTCTGGGATGTTTTGTTCCTCTGTAAACTTCACACAAAAAGAAACCCAGAACATAGAATCTGGAGAAAACATTAACTGTTTTCTGATGAACAACAATAAAATCAAATGCTGGCACCTGTGGAAAAAGATGAAAGTTTGTTTTAAACAAATCTTTGGTTTTATTTTTCCCCAGATGTCAGACCCATGATACAAACTCACGACTGGAATCTGCTACTTGAAAGAAGCAGTTGGCTCTGGAGAGAGCCAAAGATGCAATTTTATAACCAGCAAAGGTTTGAATTATTCATAAGTGAAGTACTTAACAATTTTAGAGATAAATCAGCCACCAAACTGCTGAAGTGAATTAAACTAAACTGGTCAACAAACATACAGACAGTAACGTTCCCCTTGGACACAGCACTTTGTTGGGCTGGGAAGGGCGAAGCGAGAATCTTATATAAAATCATTACTTTAAAAGACAACATGAAATTTTGGGTGGTTTTTCCTGTGTAACAGTGTTACTTGTGAATATTAACCTGTTCAGCATGTGTTCCTTACATACTGCCAAGTGAGATTTTCCATTCCTAAAACAAATGTTAAATTATCTTCAATGGGCAAGCCCGTTTACATTTTGAGTATAATACCTCAACATCTTTGCTGTGTTGATAAAACCCTAGGTACTTGTCTATCATGTTTCTTCTAACCTTCAGAAATGACAGTTTGGCTTTGGAACAACATTTTGGTAGAAGTCTTGATAATTAAGATTTTTAAAGTCTCTTTGCACAAACTTCTTAATGCCTTCATTTTCCAAACTAGAGCAAGCAGATAACCATGTATAAGTATGAAATAATCTCCAATATCTGTCATAATTTGTTACATGAAAGACTTTAAAGCTTCTCAAAATCTGTAACTTACATGGAAAAACACATGCATTTTGAGTAATATACCAGCATTCCTTTGTCTTACAACTCTGCTAAACATCTTTTTGAGTGAACAGTAAAAGTCCTTTACCTGGTTGTTGCTCTGTGACTATATTAATCTGAAATGTGCTCAACAAATGTTGCATTTTCAATAAGTTTACTCTGCTTAATAATACTCTTGAGTAATTTTAGTCTGGAAAAGGCAAGGCCAGTAAGGAGAATAAATACTGATGAGGGATGACGACAGGAGACAGAAGTGTAGGGAAGGCAGGCTAGGCTAAACACTGAGGCTTTGGCAGCAACATACAGAAGAATGGAGTGTTTGGGGAAACCAACATTGTTGCCCCAAAGATAACATTTTGATAATTAGAAAGTTGTAAGGATTTTGTGATTGCCATTTCTCTGGTCCATGCATATCAATCTGTTTTTCAGAACATTAAACTGATATGGTTCAGTGTGATCTGTTGGTGGCACAACCAACCAGTAAGATTTGTAAGGACTCTACATTACCTACGTTACTACAGTAGCTCTTGTTTTTACCTAGGGTTATTGTCAGAAATAACGCAATGAAAAAATGGTTGATATGACTATTCTTCATTATAGTAATTTCCAGGAGGACAGAAGATTAAACAAGTTAAGTTCTTTCAACTTGATCCTCGAAGCCTACAGGATAAGAAGAAACAACACTTTGCGATTGGATCTCCTCCCTATTCCTGGCCCACTGAATGAGGCCAGAAGTCAGCCTGCATTGGCATGCCTTTGTGCCTAACTTTTCATATCCTTTCCAGGATCTTTAAAGTGTGATCAGAAGAGATGGCCTGGCAGAACCAGCCATCTGCATGTTAAGTCTGTGCCCAGCAGCTGGAGGCTAGAGGAAACCCCAGTGCAAACCCCAGCTCAGCTTTGAGCATTCTCCTTGTACACAAGGTGGAAGATCTTTGGGCTCAGGGTGATTCGCTAGGTCTTTCCAACAGACACTTGAAGGATACTGTATTTAGACTTCAGCATCTCCTCCGGACAGGGTCTTAAAGAAGTTGGCTCGACCATACGTTCGGACCTATAATCTATGTCCTCACTGAGCTCAGAATATATATAGCAACTAGACTTCCAAAGCAGATGATTCATTGTTCTCAGGTAAATGTTGAATGTTCTGTAATGTTGAGATTACTTGGTTTTTGTAGAAAGAGCTAACCTCTTTATGTTATGTATTTATGTATGCCCAACTAATAAAACCACTTGAACCTTATTTTCTAGAAATGAGTTAATGGTTTTTAGGCACACAGCTACTATTTGTTGCATAAACCAGCTTAGATGAGATTCTTCTCACATAGCATAACATGAATTTGCCCTTTAAATTACTCCTCTTGGCCAACAGTCATTTAGGTCACCACCGTATAATTTTTAAGTCACTGACTAGTAAAAAAACAAGTTAGATTCATGTAACTGCTTGCTCACTTCCTTAAGTACAGCAAGTACAACCATGTACCGGGCACTATGTTAGTTTTTTTTTAAGGAGAATGATTTCTCTCAATTATTCTGTGTATTTTTCAATTCGTTTAAAAATTAAATGGGTCATCAGCAAATGGCTGAAATTCACAATTTTACAAGTGATGTTATTTTTAATCATGTTTTATCCAGCTAAAATTCTCATGATAGCTGAGTTGCTTTTAGTGTTTTGGAGGATTCCTGTGTAAATAATAAAAGTAGAACAGAGTAAGTACATAATGCATTTGTATTCAATGGGTTACATTAAAGTTTACAGCCAGAGGATGACTGTTGACAAGGTGTAACCATCTTAAATAGCCCCAAGTAGAGAAAAATCATTGAATGATGAATTGTTAAACTGATTTTATTTCGACTTTCTATTTGATAAGTGTTCTGAATGCAAAATTATAAGCGCACTTTATTTGCTCAGTGTTTCTTGTTCTGACTGAACTGACTTGATAAAGGAACTGCGTTGTTAGAACTATTAAATAGTGCAAGTAATTCAACTCTGGGGTGCTCTAAATATAGGTTTGTCATTTTCCTGAACCCTGAAAAATCACTAATTTAGTTTATTTCCAAATATATTTCCATACATAACTTATAAACAAGACCTTGCTTTTATATATGTAAAATTTTTAGTAAATTTTATTAACCCTGGGCCTTCTGAGTTTTTCTGAACACTTAGTATTGGATTAATCACTGCTGGATTTAAAATAAGCACATAAATACACATGACAAGGTAAGCTGAAATAAAAATTTTCAAATGACATTTACAGAAGATATTTTTATTTTTCAATCCTTCCTTGACTAGATTTTAGAGTTCTAAGAGCTCATAAGTATATTAATATGTTTCTACTGGATGAACTTGTATTGTTTACATCTACTGCAAACTATTATAACTTCCATATTTGAAAAACCCACTTTGATTCATATACAACTTTAGTTCACATAAGTATAAGAAGCCATGTGTTAATGAATAGCCTACTGAGTTTTAAGTAGTTTAGTGTCACTGATAGATTTGTAAATGTTTCACTATCTTGACTATTGAAATTAACTACCGTTTTTCATTTAATTGAAAACAGTTTGGCACATCATTTGTTCAAAGTGATCAAATTTGGAAAAGACCTCTAAAAAAAACTGTCCTTCCCATCCATTTTCTTAACATTTCTTTTCACATGTTCACTCTTCTTTATCATACTAACTTTTGTTCATTATGATGGTGACATTTTCCCATATCATCTAAATGTTTTAAATCCATGAAATGCAATAACATGAAAGAGATTCAAACTCTGGCTAGCATTCCTTTTTCAAGCTTATTAACTGCCAACAATTAGCTCTGAAGCCTCATCAAAAACTCTGCCAAAATAAAAAAATTAAGTTCTACAGAGAAAATCAAATGTAGTAAACTAAACAGAACTTCCAAACCACAGTACTATTGTAAAGGAAACAAATGAAGTTGTAATGATTATAAATTTGTGCATAATCATAGCCAATTAGGACCCAAGGGTTAAAATGAGGTCAACATCAATGGTAGACAAGAGTCAAGCTTACTTGGTTACATCTGAAAACACTTTATGAAGGTCTGGATTCCAGTCTAATTTGTAATAGTGCTTTGCTGCTTAAAGAAAGGTAGCCATCAGTAAGAGGTAAAATGAAACCCATAAAACTGTATCAGTTTATATTTCAATAAATGAGATCTTTTAATAGAATCGTGTCTTTTGAATCTTCTCTTGAAAGTTAGACTTGCAATTCAATTATTTTCAAACTTTAATTGCTTGTTTATATTACTCTGCACAGTAATTTTTTATGATCAAAGTGATTATCAGTATTCTAAAATGGTTACTCTCATATTTTATTGGTGAATAACTTTGTTATGTATCTATCAACAAATATTTTTATATACTGAGAA
Source organism: Condylura cristata (assembly GCF_000260355.1). Classification (NCBI taxonomy): domain Eukaryota; kingdom Metazoa; phylum Chordata; class Mammalia; order Eulipotyphla; family Talpidae; genus Condylura; species Condylura cristata. Next base: position 12,331,070 of record NW_004567128.1, read on the forward strand.
ACATTTCTGGGCTTAAATACACTAAAGTATATACATCATTGTACACTTCAGAGATTCCCACTTCATTATGATTGGATAATTTAGATCTCAAGTGGCTGTGATTTTATTTTTTAGGTGAATATGTTGGTTATGGCCAAAAGTGAAATAGCTTTTTACCGTTTCATTTTCCATCTAAACTCTGCACTTTCGAGGTTAAAGTGGATGCAAATTCATGTCATGGGCTCATTCCACTGTATAATCAGGAGTCTAAGGTGTCATCTAAAGCCACTTTTCTGTTTTAATGAAGAACAAAGTGAATAAATTCAGCACATCAAAGATAATCTATGCACAGTGATGAGGACAATTCCCTGCAAGTGATTCTGAGTTATATCTTCAACCCTTTACAGTGGACATATGATAAGAAAAGTATTACACCTTATGAATGTTTGGTTCTTTTAAATCTCAAACCACTGTAGGTTTTTTTTCTTCTGAAGGGCCTAGCTGTCCTTTATGGTATTCTGAACTAGTCTATTTATTTTTGGCCTAAGAATATTTAGAATCAAAGGACAAAAATGAAAACAATGTTCTTGCTTTAAGTTCTAAGCTGTGGATGTTTGTTTCTAACCTCACCTGGCTTTTATAAGGCTGTCCTGTTATCAGTGAGAACCAGCTATGGGGCAGTTGGTTATGCAATTGCTCTGAGCAGTCTCTGAAGAAACATTCTGAGGAAGGGAAGTTGAATGTCATTCCTCTTTCTGGGAATTTTTGTCTGCACCCAAATCAATAGTAGCATGCAAATACTAGTAGGATGGATAGCACAGAAGCAGCTGGGAACTCTTATCTTTAGGTTATCAGATAGAAATGCCCTGGTTTTTTCTGGAGACAACTTTCACAGACTGGTTAGTAAGCAGGTGGACTGTACAATCAAAAGAGATCTACATTTCTCACACTTTCTAGTCAGAGTTTTGTGCAAATTTCTAACTTCGGGAACTTTGTAATCTAATATGCTTAATGGGCCCCAAAACATACATTTGGGGGGGTGATCATGACTGGCACTAATGTATAATTTGAACAGTATGTTACTGAACACTAATATTCATTAATTTATACACAAATGACAATAATCATAAGTTGACAGATGCAAAGGAAAGTTACTAATATCATATACAGAAATTAATTCAAAATGGATTAAAGACTTGATTTCAAGACTATACGCCATAAAAAGATATAGATGAAACTGCTTATCTGCTCCATAACACCAGCCTCAGAGTTACCTTTGGGGACTTGATAACTCCAACAGCAACGGAAACAACAACAAAAATAAACACATGGGACTACATCAAATCGAAAAACTTCTGCAATGAAAGAACCCCCCCAACACACACGCACACACAGAAACCCTATTGGTTGGGAGAAGATATTTGCACATCATAATCTGACAAGGAGTTAATATCCAGGATACATAAAAAACTCATACCCCTCAACAACAATAAAAACGATCCAATCAAAAAATGGGTAGAAGATCTGAAAAGACTTCTCCAAGAAGACATTCACATGGCCAACAAACACATGAAAATGTTCATTATCACTCTCAGAACAATGCAAATCAAAATCACAAGATATCACCTCTAATGTCTGAGACCAGCCTGTATGGAAAAACAAACAAACCAACCAGGAAACATGTTGATAAGTGTCTGGAGAAAAAAGGGACTCTTATTTTGCATTGCTAGTGGGAATGTAAATTGATACACCACTGGGTAAACAGTAGGGAGAGTTCTCAAAAAATTAAAAATAGAGTGACCATGTGATCCATCAGTTCCACTTCTGAAATTTATCCAAAGAATATGAAATCATTGATTTGAAAAGATTTATACACCCCTGTATTCACTGCAGCATTATTCACAACAGCCAGGACATGGAAATGACCTAAATGCTGAATGACAGTTGACTGGCTAATGAAAAACAGTGCTCAGCTACAAAAGTGATGAAATCTTGCCATTTGTGACAACATGGGTGGGCCTTGAGGTGATTATGCTATGCAAAATAAGTCAGAAAGACAAGCACTGATAGTTCCACTCATGAAGCAAACAAACAAGCTCAATAACAAATAATATTCTGACTGCCACAGGTGGCTGCCACAGGGAAAGGGAATGGGGGTGTGAAGAAGGGTGGAGAATGGTGCTAGAATTTAGTGGTGGGTGTGTTGTGCTGAAAACATACATCAAGGTGGCAAGCTATATTCCTGAGATTTATGTAGTTTTAAAACAGTGTAAATTAACTTAAAAATAATCAGTTTCAAAAATTTGTTAGGAGTTCATTCATTAAAAAATTCTGGGATTATTATTAAGGTATAGATCAGTGAATCCAACATAAATCAGTTTATGTAGGGAACAAGGCAATAAGCTATTAATAGAAGATACATATGCACCTTTTTTTTAATATTTATTTGTGCATACAGAACTGGGGTACAGGTCAGAGACTCAGGGGTGGTGAAAGACTTCACCAGAGACAGAATGGGGTGCAGAAAGGCAGATCAACGAAGTACACTGCTGAGGGGAGCAGCGGGCGGGTCAGGAGAGGTCCGCCACGCCATGTGGTCACCTCCAGGGCAGGCAGGAATCGAACTCATGCGGAAGTGGTTTCAGCTTCTTAGTGCAGTGCTTTAACCCGCTGTGCCACCAGGGAGGGCCCATATGCACCTTTTAACTATTGTAAATTCTGTACAGGCATAGCAATAGATAATAAGGAAGAGCATTATTTAGGAAAGGGAGTTAGGGTACTCTTAACTGAGATAGTTTAGAGTCTCAGAGAAAGCCATATGACTAAGGGAAGAACATTCAAGAGGAAACAGTGTAAAAAAAGGGTTGGTTAGGGGGACATAACTTATAATTCTTAGTATTAGGATAAGTATTTCCTGATTCCATTATTTTAATACGTGTTCTTAGAGGATGGACAGGAAATATGCCCTTAATAATTTTGATTTGGTTTTAGAAAACACTAGGAGTTTAAAGATGTCATGCTTCCTGGCCTTTTGTTTACCACTGTTGAAAAAAATTGTTCTGAGACTTTTTAAAGCAATCAAGAAGACTAAGGACTACTGCAGTAGATGTCAAGGCTGTGGCAATAGGGGAGAGAGAGGGAGCTCAGTTTCAAATACAGTAAAGCTAGCTGGGGAATTTCAAACTAAGGAACAGTAGCTGTGGTGTTGGTAGATGGAAAAGAACAAAAGGGAAACATCAAGGGTCGGGGGACTCTTGCTGAAGAGAGGCCCAGGTCATGACGTCTAAAGGATAGGGGGTGGGAATTTTGAATATATAGAGGGATGATCAGATACCCAGGATGCAGAGATTGTCACTTAACTGACTTAGCCAGTTGTTTGCTACACGTCCCTAGGCTGGTTGAAAACAAGGCTTAAGGGCAGATCTTAGTCAAAAAAAAAAAAAAAAAATAGTTCACAGGAGCCTGTGGCAAGTTTGCTCAGGAGACATTCCTTGTCAACATAATGACCCTGTCTCTGACTCTTCTGTTAGCCTTAAGAGATTTGTTATATTTGACTGGCTTAACATTGAAAACTTTTAGATTTGCAAATTAAATGAAATAGCCTACTGTACTGTCAATCATGATCTTTTATTGCTATAAATCCACTAACATCTTCCTTCCTTTGGATGCTAATATGGGGGAAATGATGAATCATGAAAACGATGCTATTTTCCTGCTTTACGAAGCAACTGCTAAATAAAGTCAGAGAGAAAGAAACCTTTTCCCAGCTGTCTCATTGCCTTTTTAAGCTTGTATTATAAGCATCTACAAAATGAGGCAGAGAGAGAGAAGACCATGGAATACTAAACTTTGAGACTCCGCTAAGCTAAATTTTAAATTTTCATCACATTCCGGAAGTACAGGGCCCAGATATACAGAGAGTTGTATAGGGACTTAGCAGCGATACATTTAGGGAATGAGAAACATGGTGATCTAGAATGAAGCCTGTATTAATACCATGACAGTCTCCTTTATAATAGATATTTAAGACTATATCATTTTTCTAAGAGGGAGTGGCAATCACTGCATATCCTGACCTGACACGTAATTAAAACTCCTACAGGCCATCTGACTAAGTTCCTCGAGGGAAGACAGTTTGCCTTACTCCGTGAGGTCTGTGGGTCTCCTTTTGTTAATTCAAATTCGCACACTAAAATTAAGGATTTGGGGCACAAATTTCAGGATTTGGGGCATGGAATCACATGAAATACACCATTCTTTATCACAAGGAGTACACGGGCTACTTAGACTAACAAATAGCCATAATGTAGTGCAACAAAGAATTATGGTCAGGATGTATAAAGGAGATTACTGGAAAGCAAGACAGGACCACATAGAGCTCAAGAAAGGGTACTGAAGAAATCACCTGAGCTGACAGAAGGAGTTACCTAGAAAATGTTAATTTGCAGGGGTTGCTGATGTGCAGAGATTCATTTTTTTTTAAAGATTTTTTTTTTAATTTATTCATACAGAACTGGGGTACAGGCCAGAGATGCAGAGGGTGAGAGGCTTCACCAGAGACAGAGTGGGGAGCAGAACAGGCAGATCGACGAAGTACACTGCTGAGGGGAGCAGTGGGCAGGTCAGGAGAGGTCTGCCACGCCATGTGGTCACCTCCGGGGCAGGTGGGAATCGAACTCATGCAGAAGTGGCTTTAGTTTCTCAGTGCTGTGCTTTAACCCGCTGCGCCACCAGGGAGGGCCGCAGAGATTCATTTTTAAAGGAAATTAGGATGGGGGCAGCTGGGGACTATACATGAGCACAGGCCCAACGCTTATCCAGCACATACTGTCTTAATCTGTACAACTCAACTAAGCCTCGAACCTCTGTCATCCTCTGGACACACAGCCTACCTCGAGTTTGCAAGCCAAAGAATGAACAGCTGTGAGGGAAGGCCTGAGGCACTTTTCAGGACACTATCAAGCCTTTACAGCAGCCACTACACAGATGGCAGGAAGGCCCCACAGTCCTTCTTGGCCATGACACCATGTCCACAGGTCACGATAACCATCAAGCACCAACCCCCTCTCCTCCTCTGAAAAATGATCCCTCCTCAGGACTCCCATAGTCTCCTGCTTTTCTGCACACAAACCTCCCTATAAAAAATCTATGGCTGTTCCGTCTAGGTGGGGGATTTTAGCACTGCTTCCCACCATCCTGGTCAGAGCCTTCCAGATACCTAACTCCTTCCCCGCCTCAAACACTTGGCGTCCAGTATGGAAGTTTCAGCTGTGCACTCATGCACCAACCAGTCATTACTGGCAACACGTCACCTTGTGACCTCAGAAAACCAAGTCCCATGGCCTGGATGACTAGCACGCTGCAAGGGAGGTGCAGGGAGAGTGAGCCCGCTCTGGGAAGATGAGCAGGTAGGCCCTGGTGCTTTGGGTTTCACTGCGAGGCCCTCTAGGTGGCTTTTTAGCAGAGCAGAACTGAAAGGAGGAGCAATGAGAAATGGTTTAGGACTCCGTATAAGCAATGATGATGAGTGCCTACATCAGGACATTGTGGGAAAAAGAATCAGGAACTAGTAAAGGTATGTGAGAAACTCTACAGTAAGATTCATACTGATGATACTTGCTGTGGAGAGGCCAGGTTTCTGTTTCTGCCAGCTTCTTCCTGATACTTTGCCAATATTTTGTATACAATTGGTGCCATGGAAATGTTTGTTTTAAGTATGCATACACTGTAAGGCACTATTGATTCAGAGACATTTCTCCTAGCACTGAGCTCACCTGGAGCCACTGTAGACAGTTTCTTTATAAATGTCAGCATAAGTTGTCTCACCCTAGTGCTTCACTTCTGAAGTCCCGAAAGTTTTTCCTTCGGCAGCTAATTCTTGCTCAGTCCATATTCAGAGGGGCTAAAAAATGCCAGGGATTAAGCACCTCCATGTCTCAAGCAGTGATGACCTGAAGTGGAAAGTAAATGTGCTGACCTCCTGCATCTTCAATGTGATACCTTTAAGCAATATTACACAGAGTACTTCAGAGTTGCTTTGGTGGGTCTGAGACCCTGAGATCCAATTGGCCATAGCAGTAATCCCTTAACTCATTCTTCCTCTTCCCCCCATGATAATCACCCCCTCTCTCACGTTCTTTATGAGCTTGCATCTCAATCCACCTTGACTATAATGTCTTCTCAGAGCTCTGCTTCTGGAGGAGCAGAACTAACCTAATACAGGAGACAGGTGATTAACTAGATTTTTGAAAGAAAATTGGAGCCTGCTTTTATAAGAAAAAAATAGTAACATGATAAAATCCAACAGGTCCTTACAATGATATGCTTGTATTTTTTTTTTTTTTCAGAAAGGCTAAGGCAAAGAAAAAATAAACCCACTAGAGAGTTGCCATGAGGTAGAATAATCTTTCTCAAATAATAAGCAGACAACATAAATTACATTGTTACTCTGGACTGAAGAAGAGATGATTGAAAATAATTTCACTCTCCTAATCCTTTACCCTGAACTATCTCAGTCTGTCTCTGCCTTGATCCAGGTGATCTGGCAGCCTGGCTCCAGGTGGAGTGCTTAAGCCCAAAGCCAGTGCACAGAGCAGAAATTCAAAGTCTGTTGCATTTGCTTAGCTGCTCAGGGATTTTCTCTCCTAGTCCAGTTTTCATCTTTCTGAAGAGCAAGTGAATTTCTTTTTTGACCAGTTGGTATCCAGATATTAAATTTGACTTTAATAAATTCTCAGGTATTTTTGACAAAAGCAGACACCTAGCCCTCTTCAAGGTCAAAGAAATCAGGCAATCCAAAGACAATTCTATAATCTTTTACTTAGTCCTTTGCTAGAAACCTTAAAGAATGATGCACGAAGAAGATGCGAATCTAATAGACAGCCTGGTGGTTAAGAGTACCATAAAGCACACTTAAAATTTTCTTTAAAAGACTTATATAAGTTCACAGCCTGACACACAAAATGGTAACATGACATGTGTGTCTCATGTGTTCATCATTCCACAAGGTATAGGTGCATAAACCATAACCTTGTACACCTGAAAAAATAAGTGTGCAATGTAACCCCTTAACATTTTTGTCAACTATGCTCCATTAAAATTCAAACATTATTTAAAAGTTAAAGGAATAAAGGGTCTGGTCCCAATTAAGCTGTCATCACCAACAAACGTAGAGTCTCTGAGGTATCCTCTCCTAACTCTTCACTTAACTTTAAGTTGGTTTAACGATAGATGACTAAGATATAAAGAAACTCTTTATAAAGTATATGTCATCATATGATTTAAAATAATGTATTGTTTTGAGGTGGCTGAATTCCAGGCTTAGGTTTGTGGATGGCTGCAATAAAGTTGTTTTAAAATGTTAAACCATGGCAGAAACATTACTAAATCAGTATTTTAGGAAGACAAATAATAAAGCAGGTCCCATAAAATGAACAAATCTTGAAACAGCAAGGTTACAGATAACAGAAAATGATATTTTACAGTTCTTCAAGTATTAGGTAAGAAAACCCTTGACTAATAGCCTAGCTGCGGGGAAGAAAAAGAAGAGGAAGATTTAAAAAGACAAAATGGTTTCAGGATTATTTCACCAGAAAAGACGAATGAAATGGGAACTTGAAAGCAGTTCTATTTAGAAAGTGGTTGAATGATGTTGCCCTTGAAAGACATACAGAATTGGGAATGGGGAAGATTTTGGAGAATCAATTTAACTTTATAAATCCTAGATTATTTGCCTTAAAAAAAAAAATCACATCAGGGCCCTCCCTGGTGGCGCAACAGGTTAAAGTGTAGCACTATGAAGCTACTGCAGCCACTGCAGCATGAGTTCGATCCCCAACCAAGGGAGTAACCCACATGGCACAGCAGACCTCTCCTGACCTACCCTCAGCAGTGTATGTCAGTCCATCTGCCTGTTCTGCTCCCTACTCTGTCTCTGGTGAATCCTCTCACACCCCCCCCACACCTCTGGCCTGTACCTCAGTTCTGTATGTATAAATACATCTTTTAAAAAAAAGATCGCATTAGAATCTGATGTTCTCTTAGCATTTTTAAATAAAAGGAAATTAAGTATAAAAGTTTAGACTTATAAGTGGGCTGTTAAGAGGAGTGAAAGCATCAATACATTTTTCAATGGAAAGTGAAAGGGAAATTTACAAAAAATCTGTCATTGTGCACATGGACAACAGTCACGAGCAAGACACTGAAGAAAGAAGAGAAACAAGACAGTGTTGTAAGAAGATATTCTTAGAGGAGAGAAAGTAGAGACCTTCATGAGGGACACAGTTTCACGAAGTGTTAACTTCTGCAGAAACAGAAAATGTCACTGTACTGATATTTACAAAAGGACAAATGAGTAAGAAGATCAATTACTAACTGTGAAATTGTACAGTTGTTTGTTTTTACTAAATGTTTCCATGAATACTGATTTCACTGCAAATGGACCAAATTTTGATTCCAGACTCTACAGTATATTATGTGAAATGTAACCAAAGTGTGATCCCAATTTAGGCTTTGTTTTCAATTTACTTCCCTTTCTAAAATAAGCCATTTTTTTCTGTACTTGGAAACATTTCTTCAATATTATTTGGTAGCAAAAATTTATTAGTACAAGTGAAAGTATTATTGTTTATACTAAAATGGAACCTACTGCTGTCAGTGGATTAATTCTGTCTTAGAGATTCTCGACATCCAGACATTTGAACTTAAACATGTCCTACTAAACCTTTGCCCTACTAGTATTGTCTATTCAACATGTGAAGCTCTTTCCACTGTGTTCCATACAGCACATATTGGGGTGTTTGGCGTTAAGATGTAAAGTCTTGATCTTATTTATGCTAATCAAATAACCACATTCTATTTTGTCAGAAGAATGTCAGAACATTTCGTTTTAAGCAGCTGAGAAAGAGACAACTTTCATCCTGCTGTTGGTATCCAGGATTGGGGGGCGGCTGCTTATCATGAGTGCCTTTATCTCAGTGGTTCTCTATGTTGCTGTGCATCAGAGCTCCTTCACGGCTTGCTGGGGCCCACACCCCGAGTGTCCGCTCCAGTAGCTCTGGGGTAGGACTGGAGTGTACATTTGTGACAGTTCTCAGGCGATGCAGACACGCTAGCCGAGGGACCAAGCTTCCAGAACTAGTCTGGGGTAAGCAGGGCTCTGCTGGACAGAGATTTCTTAAGTGACTAAAGGCTGAAAGGCCAAGTGCCCAAACAGAGGCAAAGATGTACTGAGTTCTAGTGGGGCTGTGTATTATAGTTTAGAAGCAGAGAAGACACATTGATTAGTTCTCTCTCAGTGGAAGTTGACCATTTCGAATAATCTGCCAACAGAATTTTATTTTCCTAATAAATTATTTCAAAGCAGCTCAGCTTTACTTACAGTAGATCTACCTGGGTTAGGTCTGCCAAACATTTAATCATACCAGATTTATTTCAGCATACTGCTATGCTAGTTTTGAATAATAATTTACAAAACAGGTGAAAACAAAGATAGAAATCACAAAGGAAAAATAATAGAATAGTTCTCTCTCTTGCTCGCTCACACATTTTTAAGAAGAAAAAAAAATCCTCAGAATATCAAGGTAATAACATGACTAAAACGAAATCAACTCATTGCTAAATAAAGAAAATATTTTAAATGTAATGGAGATAAAAAGTAAGATGTGTAGAATAAAAAATGTCTCTAGATTATTTTTTGAAATTTAATGTCACAATAGAAATATTCAACTTCTAAAATACTCTACTGAATTCAAATTGGAGGTTTTCCTGCAACTAATAACCCTCCTTCTCAGTCCCCTAGGTCTGAACCAGTTGATAAAAAAGACAAAATAATAGATCATGCATATCCAGACTATCTTCTTTATTACAAAAGAATCTGCTAGTCAGAGCCTTCTAACTAGATGCTATTGACTTCTTAAATCTGAATCCTTAATGTTGGCTCAGTTCTCCACTTAGGCAGGTGGGAATCCAAAGAGGCCTTGCTGAGTGAGAACATACCTCTCTGGGGAGGCAAAGACTGGGGCCCTACCCATGAGCAATTTTTCCTTCCAGGTTCTTCACCAATCTGTAAAGCACTTCAGCCTCTCTGGGACAACTTGAATCAGGGGCAGGGATCAGCCTGGAGAAGTAGGCAAATGGCGTTCCCTCCAGAAGGAAAGAAACATGGCAAGAATTTTCCCCTGTAAGGACACACACTTTTCCATCTGGTATCGTATATTGAAACATCCACATTCCAATACTTCTTTTCCTTCATAAATTTGGAAACGTTTAAAAAGCAAAGACATTGCTACCTGTATAAAGCCTAGTGTTGGTTGAGGCATAGGGAACTTGTCCGAGATGCTACTGGAAGTGGTGACAGTCAAGAGCATGAAATTCTGTTTGGCAAGGTACACCAAATCCTGAAGTGATGAAGCCCTTTGGCCCAGCATTCCCTCTGCTAGGAGCTCTTTCTACAGAAGCCACCGGGCCTATGGGTCATGTCAGGCACAGGGATGCTCCAGACAGAACTGCTTACAACAAAGATGGAAACAAAAATCAAGAAAGGGATGCAACACGGGGAAATGTTTACAGTACGTATGGAACATTTATACAATATAAAACCTTGCATGTATTAAAAGTGAGAATAGTTAAAGGCACCAAAAGCTATCTGTGAGATGTTAGGCAAAACTAATTAAATTCAAGAAAAGTGCGTATTGTGTCATTACAAAGCTGAATGTCTTTACTATATAGGCACAGCCCCCCAAAGACTAGCAATATTTAAAAACCTTAACAAAGATTATGACTGGGATGTCAAACTTTGATTTATTTTATATACTCTATTTGGGATCATCTTTATTGATTTTCCTTAATATACACATATAACTATTTCCTCTCTTCCTTATACCTTTTTTTTTTTTTTTAATGGAGGGAACACAGGTTTACCACACTGTCTGTGACTCAGAGGGGTGGGATCATACCCTTCAGGTGTCTGTGATCACCCCACCCCCACTCCCTCACGTATGCAACTCGAGTTGTTTTAAAAGTACTAAAAAGCTGCCAAAGACGGGCAGCTCTTGTGGGGATTGTGTCAAGTGACTAAGTTGGAAAGTGAAAGACAGTAACTGGATGGTTTTATTCATTTGTGGAATTTAGCCAGCGAAAACAAAATAACATGGCAAAGCAAGATAACTCTTAGTCTCTTTGCAAAATACATTGATTACCTGAGGAGTGGAGTGAAGGATGCTGGGAACGGGAGAAAGAGGATTGGGTCACAGCAGCTTTCATGGAGGGTGAGTGAGGCGCCTACACATATGGAGGCTGAACTTACACTCGCCCAACTGTAATTATGTAAAAGACTGATTTTTTTAAATGTGGAAATAACTATTTGAAGATTCACAGGAAAGCAAAGCATAAGAGATATTTAAGGCAAAGTTTTCATTTCTTTTAAATAGTATCCTACTGCTGAAGTTTTTCTTTCCTCTGTCATTTCTAGTGTTAAAATTTTGAGCTTTGTAGATGTGGTACATATATACAATGGAATATTACTCAGCAACCAAAAAAGAGAAACACATGTCTTTTGCAGCAACTTGGATGGAGCTGGAAAAGAT
>NW_004567128.1:12343033-12439219 GCF_000260355.1 Condylura cristata
AAAAAAAAAAAATTTTGAGCTTTGTTAGATAGAAAATGACTGGCTAATCAATAAAGTCATTCTATGACCTAAAAACTCTTTTAGTCATAAAATCATAAATAATGCCTCTGGAATTAACATACCTTCACTAACATTTTAATAGCATAACCAATAATATATTTACATGTATTTTATGAGGAAATTTGCAGTGTCAGATTTATAATTAAAATTTATGTATAATACCCTTATAGAATACATATTTATTTAAAAAACTGCAGTTATAATTGTACCTGAAGCAATTATGCATTGATAATATTTTCTATTTGAAATGTATTTGGAAACCAAACCCTTTCCTATCATATATTTTCTTTCATTATCCAGGTTTCTACTCAACTTTGATAGGTATCAGATAGTTGCATTAACACTTTAAAAGTTACAACAAAAAAAAATCAAAAATTAGTTTTCATCCTCCATTAACTCAGTGAAGCATGAAACTTGCCAATTATTCCATCTCATTTCCCTAATACAATAACTCCACAATTCTATCTCTGCGAATATCTAAGTTGGCTTTACTAAAACTAAATTACTGAGTAATTGATATGACTCATTTTTTAAAAAGCTCATTTAATGTTCCTTTAAAATATTTGACTTTTCTAAGTATTAAGATAGTGAACCCCAGAATAATATGTTCGACTGTATACAGACACTCACACACACACAAACACTGAAGATCAAAAGGCACAAAAGTGATATAAAAATAAGCTTATAAAAAATAGAAGAAAAAAAACACTGAATCAGTCAAAATTTTGAATTGAATCATCTGAGTGGGATTTTATTTATTTGGGAAATAAATGATAACTAAAATGAGTTAAGGAAGATTGCTGTCTTTTTAGTAACATGTAATCACAGCTAAGTAAAAGTGAATTTTTCAGTTTTCATCACTATATTCATCATTGTGAAAAGTCTTATGTACTAGAAGCATTTTGTGACATACCAGGTCAAGGAGGTATAGCAAGCATAAATAACTAGAATATATGCAAGGGTAAGTTTTATACTATTTTGAAGTTGCTGATTCCTCACAATGATGTTTTCATCAGCACTTTGATTCAAAATGATATGCTAGCAGAATATACAACTGCAACATACTTCAAAGAAATTTAATACCAGAAGGGTGGGCTCCTATACCTCTAAATCACACACATTGTCACCCTACGTTACCTCAATAAATAATATTAAAAAGTATCATTCCAACAATGAAACAAGTACTATATTTAAAAATATTAATGTTTCTATATTTTTCTTTTTCTTCTTTTGAAATATTTTTTATAGAGGTAACCCTGGTTTATCACAGTGTGTATGATACAGAGGTACAGGATCACCCCTACCCCCTTCAGACACATATAAGAGACTTAAATATGTTGCGAAAAATGTCACAGTTGCTAGGCCCAATAATTTAATTTTGTTTTGTGCTGAAGCATCTATTTAAAAGTGAACACCCTTCTCTTTGATATGCTACTAGCTGCAAATAACAAATGTTAAGCTCCAGTGTACTAGACTAGTGAGATAAAGAATAGATTGCAGAAAAATAGGTTAATCATGAAATTATATAAAAAATTAATGTTATTCTTTATGTTCTTTATGTTAATGATGTCACACAAGTGTAACACAAGCAATGCATAGCAATTAAACTTATTATAAACTGCAGTAAATCATTCAAATATACTGAAAAATTTAGATCTGCTGTTGAATTCTATGTAGCAATTTCAAACACAACAGGAAGAGTTGACTGGTTTGGAAGTTACTTCCTTCATCATTTTTTTGATTGATTTAGCAGTCTATAGAAGTTTTTAATAAAATTCTAGAGTTTTATTAAAATTATTACTGATTAGATACTATAGTGATGGTGTGAATAAGTCAGTGATCCGTAGTTCTGCTTCAACACTTATATTAAGCGAAAGTCATCTCCTTTAAGAATACTCTTCAATTCTCAACATCTTAAACAAAATGTACTAGTAGTACTATCATCACATGTTCTGAGTCATTCAAGATCCTATTCAAAAGCGAGCTTTTATTTTTAATGATCTATGACAGTTTTTGTCCTAAAATTACAAAAGAGGGTATAATACCTAAAAACGGACTAGATTATTTTGCCTGAGATTATTTTTTATTTTGCTTAGCTTTTGATGCCTCTGACATTGACCTACAACCTGTATTTATATGTTTAGGCATTAAGGCATTTTACTTAACTCAGAAAAATCAGTAGAGGAATTTAATATTTTCTCAGGTTCTGAAGAATGAAGGCAATTCAGTACTATTTTCATCATGTAATTGTATATTCTGCAAACACTATAGAAACAAGTCGTTAGATTCCATATAACATATAATGATGACACCAACAGTGGTGAGTTAAACAATGTCTCCATTATATCTACTCAGAAACTCAGAATGTGATCTTATTGAGAAACAGGATTTTAGCTGATATGATAAATTACCTCAGGATGAAGTCATTCTGGATTTAGACTGGGTCCTTAATCCAATGATTGCTGGTTTCATAAGTGAAAAAAAACCAGCAAGACTGGAGTGTAGAGGCAAGCCCAGAAGACACAGACCCTCAGAAGATGACTACGTGAAGTCAGCCACGGAGCTGGGGTTAGGGTTATCAGCCAACAACCCAGAGCCACCAAAAGTTGTAAGAGTCAAGGGAGGATTCTTCCCTAGAACCTTTGAAAAGTATGGTCCAAATGACACAGACCTGTGGACACCTAGACTTCTGGACACCACAATTGAGAGTAAATTGCAGTTATTTGAAGCAACACAGTCAGTGGCGTTTTGTTGCAGCAGCACTAAGACTAATCTATATTATAAATGGTATTTTTGCATTTATAAGAAATCAGTTGTGAGTGACCTGAATTAATTGGCTAGGTTATTTTTTTCCAAATTGTTCCTTGATTATCCATTAAATTTTCCCCTTCATTATTAATAATAACATAGTTGAGGACAGTGACATTGTCAGATGGAGTAAAATTATGAAACTGGTAATATTTTAATACAGCTTCACTGGTTATATGAATCTCTTTAAGGTTCAGATTTAAAACAAAGACAAAAACAAAAACCACTTATTCGATCACTTCCTAAAGGCAAGTGATATTAGCTAGCTCCCCACCCCCCTTTTTTTAAAGTCCGTTAAGTGAACCAGCTCTGACTGTTAACTCTTTACTAATGGGAACTGAAGACAGTCAATAAATTTATCCAGCCTTGCTCAGCTGTCCCTGCAGGCCAACTGGGTCCCTCCGAGACAAAATAATCCAGGTACAAGTCAAGAAATATGTTATAACTGAAGAAAGAAATAATGTTAAAGCTTATGCCAGTCATTAAAAATGAGGGACCAGATATTTTTCTTGCCTTGTTCTTTTGTTAACTTACTGTGGGAAATGCATTTAACCTCATTGGGGCTTATTTTCTTGTCTATAAAAAGCAGCTCATAAATGGACAATTTAACTTTACACCTTAAGGAACTAGAAAAATAATAAACCAAACCCAAAATCTGAGATGAGGAAATAATAAAGCTTAAGCCAGAAAATAATGAAATAGAAAATAGTCCATGAATAGAAAAGAAAAATAAACGAACAAAGAGTTGGTTTTTGAAAAATAAACAAATTCTTAGCTAAAGTTAAAAAAAGGCTCAGATAAATAAAAACAGTAATCAAACAGTGATATTATAACTGATGTACAGCGTTAGAAAAGAGCATACAATTATTCAATAATTCAATAACCAACATTTGGATAAATAAGAAGACATGAAAAAATTCCTAGAAATATACAGTTTACCAAGACTGAATCATGAGGAAATAGAAAACCTGAACAGAATAATGATGTGTAAGGAGAGTAAGGATCAGTAAATAAAAACCTCCCAACAAAGAAAAGTTCAAGACTAGGTGTCATCATAGGGAAATTCCTCCAAACATTTAAAGAAGAATTACCACTAATCCTTTTCAAACTCTCTTGAAAAACTGAAGAGGGAACACTTCTAAATTCATCTTACGAGGCCAGCCAAAGCCAGATAAAGACACGATAAGGAAAGAAAACTGCAGCTAATACCGCAGTTCAGTGCGAAATGAAAGTTCAGTGTTCAGATGCAAAATTCTGGGAAGGGGGATGCGCAAACATCTATATGCAGGAATACAACTGTGAAGTTTGCACTCGGTGTTGATAATTTTCACATGACGCTTAATAAGTCTTAAATCCATATTCTAGAAACCTCTCCAATTTTCAAAAGCCGTTTAAATATCCTGGTTTCCCTCGCTTAATTTATCTCTCTAGGACGGCTGTGCTCCAAATCAGTAATGTGAAAACAAGAAGGAGCTTAGTTTTGCATTGTGCAAACTAGGACGTGATTAGGTCTGTGCCTTGGTATAACTGCGTTGATCTTGCCCCTACGAGATTGTGGGCAAATTTCTGCCCAGTAGTCCCTGAAATCTGCCCTGCTAGTTAATGAACCTGTATTTGACCAAAAACACTTGATGTCTAAGCAAGCCACCTCATTCTGAACAATTACTAGACGGCCGCCACCTCTACTCATGGTAACTCTGAAACATACATAGAACGGTACAAAATGAAAATGCCCGAGGCCAGACATGGATCATTTCCTCATAATTTGGTTTTGGAGGATTTTTATAAGGAGAAAAACTTTTTTAAAAGTCTCTCATTTAAGGCCATTCAGAAACAAACTGGCATTAGCAACTAAGAAGCTCGGTCTCAGTTTCTCAAGAAGAATGGCTGTAGCTGATTGTGTTGATTATGCTTGAAAGTGTGATTTAAACAGAATTTGATATGAGTGGTCATTGAATTAAAGAAGACCTGTTCTTTGTCCTTGTGTTCAGAAGGAGAAAGCAGTTGCAGCTTAATTAAAATGAACAAGTCATCACTTGGAGTTAAGTATCAAAGAAGCTCACATTAAAAGAAATTAAAGATGTCAAGTATATATCAAACAAAAAGGTATTAAAATTTTTACTACCAACACATAAAATATACTTGAACAAATTCTTTCACTGTTAAATTTTGCTAAGAGAGCCACTGAGGCTTTGTTAATTTATCCAAATGTAAGACATATACACATCTGGGTCTTTATTTCCAATGATGTAATTGATGTGCAAATTCTTAACGCCTTAAAGTCATTTTGTTTAATTTTAAGGTAGTTTACCTAACACCATAAAGCCAGTAATGACCCGTCAACTAAACACAAAGACAACAATTGTTATAACCCCTACACACACACACACACACACACACACACACACACACACACACACACACACAGAGTTAAAATAGCGCAAATCCTAAGACTCCTAAGGCACATCTGTAAGCTCATCAAGAATAAACCAGACTTATTTTTGCTCTCCTATAAGGAGAAGACTGAGATAAAGAGTAAAAAGGAAAAGCACGCACGCACACACGCGCACACACACACAATCCTATGGTAGCCAGGACTCAATTTGTTGGGTTTTATAAACAAAGCCGGCAATCGTTCTTGGAAGCAAATGTGCATTCCTAGCCAGTCTTGGAACATGGATATCACAGTCAACATATGGCAGACTCGTTCCAGCATATGGCACACCGATCTACATTTGGGGGAACTTCCTCCTGCCCTCCATATTTTCCTGTGAATGCTTCTGGGCTTCACAAAGCAATGGGAATCTGACATAGAATATGCGACTTGTATTTCAAATGAGACCAGCAAGTATAGGTTAGGACACAGCTCTAGACTACACAGGAAAGATCAACTGGTTGTAGTGTTTGGAGGCTAGAGCATCATAGATCTAAGAAAATTTTAATATTTTGCCTTTAGAAAATAAAGTTCATTATGTTTCTACTGGATCCGCAGGATTCTGGGGAGAGTGTCCCTTTGAACCAGGAATTAACCTGGGTCCACAGAATCACATGGGCTCTGTGGCTAGAATTCAGGAAACCCCTGAACCTGGATGGAATGTATATTTTCACTAGGTTTAACTGAAATTTTCTATTTATTATAACTAGTAACCAATAGTGTCACAGACATAATATCCTAATATCATTTCCACATACCTTAAAATATCTTTGGTAGTTATGACTTCAAAATAGTCAGGCCCTCCCTGGTGGCACAGTGGGTTAAAGCACAGTACTAAGAAGCTAAAGCCACTTCAGCTTGAGTTCGAACCCCGCCCACCCCCGGAGGTGACCACATGGCGTGGCAGACCTCTCCTGACTGCCCGCTGCTCCCCTCAGCAGTGTACTTCCTCAGGCGGCCTGTTCTGTTCCCCACTCTGTCTCTGGTGAATCCTCTCACCGCCCCTGCACCTCTGGCCTGTACCCCAGTTATGTATGCACAAATAAATCTTTTTTAAAAAATTGCTATAGTTATTAGACCTGCCAAATAAAGACATACATAGCTTATATAAAAAATTAATATTTTGATGAATGTATTTTAAGTGGTTCCTTTGTGACTTATGTATTTAATTCTATCCATTTAATAATGTTATTCTGATATAACACACACACACACACACACATATATTTCCCTAGAGTGTTAACAAGTTAAGATTTTTAACAGGTTAAGGATCCCTACTTTTAAAAACTTTTAAACACTAAGGTCTCAAAAAAGGGTTGTGGGCAAATATACTGACAAGAGACTTAAAATGTCCCTAAAAGCAACATTTTGTATCATTGAAATGCGAAATTTGGCAATGACTTAAAATAAGAAGAGTGTTGGTCCTCTTTGGTGGCCTACGGGTTGAATCCTAGACTATCATCACTAGGGCCTGAATTCAGTCCTGTCCAGGGAAGTGACCCTCATGGTGCAGCAGACCTCTCCAGTCTCGCCCACTGCTCCCCACTCTGTCTCTGGTGAATCCTCTCACTCCCTGCACCTCTAGCCTACACCCATTTATTCTATGCAAAAAAAAAAAAATAAAATTAAAAACATAACATTGTTAATGGTGGATCAGCGATCCAATCTTTGGCTACTTCTCTGTCTCCATCTGTGGCAATCGTGCCCAACACATCAGACACTTCAAAATACTTAAAATCAGGAGTCGAATTATGTAAGGAACTGAAAAAAGTGGTGATGTTACAGGTGGTGCTCTACAAATGTGTAACTGGAAACATTTTCAGCACGCACCCAATGGACATATGCCTACTTCCAAGATGCACACGTGAATGATTAAGAATTTTAATCCCCCATCCAACTACCTGTGTGTATCATGCCACTCCTGCCATGAGTGTCTTTCATGGGCATCATGCCTGGGTCAAACCTGAAAGCATCATCTGCATTTAATTTTCACATACCCTTGACAGTTTAAAATTGACAATCTATTCTGCTGAACAGGCAATTCAAGTTGTCATGAAAATGCCAAGTGGGTTTGTTTTTTAAAGTTTATTTTTTACTGCAAGGTCATTCAAGGATGTTTCTCTTACCAAAGAGTTTTGGCAAATTTGTTTTCCAGTAAATTTGCTTGTTCCAATCTCAGTGAACAGTGGCTATGCTCGAACTCAGAGGGAATGATAATGGTGCTTCTGTATGGGCAACAGTAGCCAGAATAATTTTGCAAGGCTTCAAAAGAAAGCTGCAGAGAGGCTGGCTAAACACAGGTATAGAGGTTTAAGCCTCCATGCACTGGAGAAGAAAGCCAGGATGAAATTCTGATGGGGATTTGGAAGAGCAGGAATACCAGAGAAGTGAGACCGGAAGAGGGGAGAACAAACTTCGAGCCATATGCTCATCCTAAGGCAGAGGAAGACAAAGGCCGAGCAGAGAATGACGGCTCTGAGATTTCCACAGGCCGACAAGGCTGTGCCTGTGAGAAGACGGCTGAGGCAGCCAGGGCCAGAGGGACCACACTCCCTAGCTGTGGTAACCTAGCAACTAAGGCCAATGCAGTGTCCACAAACTCTAAAACCCAGTATTTAATACAAGTACAATGTTGAGTATACCACAGCTTGATGAACATCAAATGCAGAGGCAATCTTGAAGACAGATGGAAGGGTACATTATCGACAAGCAATAATTGAGTGGATTTTTCTGAAAAGTACAAAAGCCATGGACAATGGCATGCTATGTTTAGCAGGAAATAACTGTGGTTATAAAATTATACACCCGTTTAAAAATTCTTCTAAAACGAAGATGAAATGTAGGTTATTTTAGACAGGAAGTAAGGGAGCTCTTGACCAGCATAACTACACTATCATATATGCAAAGGGATTTCTTCAGGCAGAGGGAAATTCATCTGATGCAGGAAGTAGCCTGGAAATACAGGGAAAAAGGAAGAAAACTGCAAATGTTCACTTACATCTTTATATAAATTAATGCAGGCATTATAAACAATGAGAATGTTATCATATGGCATTAAGTATGCATGAAGACAAAATAGATGACAATATTGCAAAAGATGAGATGTCAGTAAACGTAGATATGACCTTCAAACTTCCTAATATTGTCTGGAAAGTTAAAAATACTGAATTACAGTTGCCTATGATGAGACACCAAAAGAATAATAGAGGTATGACTAACACAGAGAGGAAAGAGCCAACCGAATTAAAAACAACAAAACTTGATCATTCCAAAAGTGAACAAAAAAAAAAATAAACCAAATAATACCACTGATATGAGACACACACACACACACACACACACACACATTTCAAGACAAAATACAACCACATGAAGAGAATAAGATGTAAAGTCACAAACTGGGAGAAAATACTTTTGTGAAAGAGAAACCTGATAAAGGACTGTCATCCAAAATATACAATAGACTCTTAAAACTCAATAGGATAACAAAGAACCAAGTTAAAAATAGACCAAAGCCTTTCACAGATACTTCATCAGAGAAGATGGCGTAAGGACCCTGCATCAGCAAATGGAAAGATGCTGTGTCTCACACGTCACCAGGAAAATGCAACTGCAGCAACCGGTCTGCACCTACGGAGCAGCCAAAATCCATGACAGTGACAGCAACGAGTGCTGGTGAGAATGCGACCGGACACGAATCTGTCACTGCTCATGCCACTAGGAAATGGCATAGCCGCTTTGGGAGGCAGGCTGGCGGTCTCTTACAGAACTCCCCGTATAATTCAGCAACAGCGCCCCTTGATATTTATCCAAAGGTGGCGGAAACGCATGCCCACAGAAAGCCCTGCAAATTTAGAAATGAATATATATGAATGTCTAGAGCAGATGTATTCCTGACTGCCAAAACCTGGAAGCAACCGAGATCCCCTTCAGCAGGTGAATAAATAAACTGAGCAGCACCGACAATGGGATATTATTCAGTGCTTCAAATAAGTGACTTGCACAGTGTTGTAAGCCAGCGTTACTGCAATCAAGCAAATAAATATAAATGAGCTATAAAAGTCTGCAAAACTAAAGAATGAGTCTAAATGCATATTGCTAAGTCAAAGAAAGCAATTTTCTGAATAGGCTACATATTCATGACTTCAAATTTCTGACAGTGGGGAAAGGCCAAACTCTAGACAGTGGAGGACTAGTGGCTGTGGGGGTTTGGCAGGGGGGAATGAACAGGAGCAGCGCGGGGCCTCCTCGAGCAGTGGCCACCTTCTGTATGATACTGGCATGATGCCCGCAGTCATTGTTTGGCGAATTCCTCCAGATGTATATGCCACATCGATTGCAGGATGTGACCACCAAACCGCCAAGAGTGAACTGTGATGCAAACCGTGGCCTTTGGGTGATGGCGATGTGTCAGCTGGGTTCACCTTCGGTTAAAAGAATGTACTTACTCTGCAAAGGGACACCTCCTTAGGGAGGCTGTAGCCAGGAGGGGCAGGAGAAACAAGGAAAATCTCTGTACCTTTCCTTCAATTTTGCTGTGAACTTAAAAAAAAAAAATAGTAGTTTTTATACTTTAAAATTATAACAATCTTGGCATTTAAATGGTATAAAACGCTATCCAAAAGTAAGTTGATGGGGCAAGTAATGTCTCTACAAAACCTTAGCTAACCCTAGAGATAATATGTGCAGAATGTCACCATTTTAAAACTCTCCTAACCTCCATTTATTAAAAAGGCAGCTTACAGACTACATCTTTCCCTCATCAAGTCTTCTATATTCTAGGGACCTCGGGGTATCCTACAAGGTACTGTTAACAACTGGAGTTATTGCAGAAACAATTTCCTAACTCTTGCAAATTTGTACTCGGTATATTGGGAGACCTAGGATTTCATATGGCAATTCTCCACGCTCAGTGTATATTCAGCAATCTTCTTACTCTCTTTTATCCTGTTAGCTGAAGCTGCGCTATTATTTTTATTGTTGCCAATTCCTTTCCCTGTTTTCTCCTAATTACTGTCCAAAGGTCAGAAGATAATTATGAAATAGTTATAAACAGAAAAATTATAAGTGGGTCTTTCCCAGGACTGAGTTTGGATGATTTGCTTTGACAGATGGAAGGGAGAAAGTTCAGATATTAGCTCTGCTGTCTATGCATTCCATTATACTTGAGTTTTCATCTTTAAAAACTGGCTTGAGGTAACAGATCCAAAGTTTGTAGACACAAACCAGAGGCCTAATATATCCTGTTGGTAAGAATATAACATGGTACTGCCACTAAAGAAAAGATTATGGAGTTTCTAAAAAAAAAGTTTAGTACCATGTGACACAGCAACCTCATTTCTGGGCATATATCCCAAAGACCTTAAATCTTGATCTTAATGAGCTATTTCCGTGCCTTGGTTCACTGTAGCATTAGTCACAATAGCCAAGAGGTGGAAACACCCTAGCAACCGTCAGAGCTCAGTGGGTAAGGAAGACTCGGTGCACACACACAATGGCGCGTTTGGAGAGGAGGCGCCGTCAGTCGGGGGTGCGTATGGTAATATAGAGCTGAAGAGGTGTGAGCCTCCCTCCATCCTAGGAAGCAATGTAAACCTACGTGGCCTCATATAAAAATGATCTCTCCATATCTAACTCTCTATAAAAGATTATTGCCTACCATCTTTGTGAGTCAGACAGGAATCCTACCGGTTCTGAAAACATGGGCAGATCTGGAGGACGTATGCGAGGTGAACTGAGAAGCACAGAAGGGCGCAGACTGCGTGGTGCCTCTTTTAGGAGGCGTCTGAAGTAGAAACAATATAGGATGGTGGCTGCCAGGGCTGGGGGAGTGGGACACAGGGAGCTTCTTTCTACCAGGTGTAAGGTTCCTGCGAGGCAAGAAGAATTCAGCCCAGCGATCGCTGTATGACACGGTGTCAGTGCCCAGCTGTGCTGTACTGGGCACTTAATCTCATGGACTCCAGCTGGTGCTCAGACGGACATTTCCCTTGCTAATAAGAGTCAACGTGTCAGATGATGTAAAGGGCTAAAATGTCCCTATCGATAGCACAGATAGCACTTCAAATTGCTAAAATCAGGCCCATAGCCCCCTTTCCGAAATGGCGAATTTTCAGAGAGGACACGCTGCCATGTTTGTCCATCAGCATTTCCAAGTCGAAGCCAGAATGTTCTTGAGTGGGTTTCTGGTAGGATGGTTCCTCCAGACTGCAATGTGAGTGCTAGCAGGGGGCCGACTCCTGTCAGAAAAGCACCCTAGGAGAGTGTGAGAGAAAAGTCCACGCACTGTCGCTGCAACCTGGCCAGCGAGCTCGAGGGCACACTGCTGCTGTCGTTGAAGAAAGAGTTGGGACCTCAAATTACTCCTACACGTGATTATTACTGGAGAAGAAAATTCTGGTAGTCTCTAATAGCAAACCTTTCTTGTGATGGCTGATTGATGCTAGGATGTCTTAGTTGTTTAAGCAAAAAGGGGAAAAATATCTAAATTTTGCTAACTTGCCCTGTGTCGGGTACTTTTTGGAGTGTGTACTACTTCAGTCACTATTAATAATAATCCAGAGGAGGCACAACTATTAGCTCCTTTTGTAGGTGACAAAACTGATCAGTGAAGCAGTAACTTGCCCAAAGTCACATAATTATCAGCAAATCAGAAACTAAGCACCAGACTACATAATCCCCAAATTAGTTTTTCTAGAACAGTGCATCTCAAGTACCTTCCACCATTGTGTATTTGTGATTTCATTTAATTAGGTGAATTCCATTGGACAGCAGGATGAAAATAAGATTAGAAGGATCCAGAAACACTATTAAAAATATTTTATGTTCTTTAAAAAAAAAAAAAAAAGGGGGCCCTCCCTGGTGGCGCAGTGGGTTAAAGCACAGCACTGAGAATCTAAAGCCGCTTCCTCATGAGTTCGATTCCTGCCTGCCCCGGAGGCGACCAAGACCTCTCCTGACCCGCCCGCTGCTCCCCTCAGCAGTGTACGCCCTCGATCTGCCTGTTCTGCTCCCCACTCTGTCTCTGGTGAAGCCTCTCACCGCCCCTGAGCCTCTGGCCTGTACCCCAGTTCTGTATGCACAAATAAATAAATCTTTAAAAAAATATTATATGAATCATATCCTAATCTCTAACTGTGTATGTTGACCTGAACTCTGTTCTTGTATATTCATTCACTGATTTTCTAGCTTCAGAAATGCATCGGCCCAATGAAGAGAAAGAAGTCTTTCTGCTCTCCAAAGTAACTCCAGTACAGTTACTTAGACAGGACTAACACCTGACAAATGTGAAACGAATACTTGATGAATGAATAAAAAGACAGTATGTTTCCTATTATCTCCTTCCTTTGTATTTTAATTCACACTGTATTTTAAATGTCAAGAAAGTGCTTTATGTTTTCCAAGCATTTCCTGAATCACAGTGTTCAAAATGGCATGCTGCTCAAAATTGTGAATTCTCCACATCGTCTGTTTGTTCCTACCCTTATTTACTGTCGCATGAGCTGCACTTTGCTATTCTCAGAGTGAAGACCAGGCTATTGAGAAATTAGTCAGAGGTAACAGAACAAAAGATGCTTGGTTCTTTAAAACTTTTGAGAACCATACAGGGTAGAAGCCAGTAGCAAGAGGAGCAGATTGTAGAGAGGGCCAAGCTTACTCTGCTGGAAACTATAAAGCGGCAGACCTCACAGAGTTCCACCAAGAGAGGGTTGCCCACATGTGCCGGGCTCGGCTAGGCTGTGCAGGCCATGCGTTACCGCGGTAGCGGAAGCGGATGTTCGCCTGATACTCAGTGGCAGTTGTAAGAGTGGTGTTTCTTGCCTTGTGACCTCTAACCTCAGAGATTGTTCAGTGATATATTTGTCATATTTTTCTGTTTTCAAACAGCCAGGAGTGTGGAAGGGTAAATGAGTGGCTTGCTCCGGCATTCAGCTGAGAGGCATGAGGGCTTTTCTCTCAAGCGGGCAGCCCCTGGTAACACCGGTGCTAAGATTTAATTTCTGGTGTCCTGTAAAGCCTACATTTTGGGAAGGGAAAAAAAAAAACAAAACACTTGTCAAGTATCAGTAATTAGAGAATGCCATTTTCGAAGAGTTTGTGATACCATCTGGATTTGCTTTGACCTTTCTCTTCAAGTTAAGAGTCAGCGGAGGCACAGCCATTAGACACTTAAAAAACATATTTTCACCATGCATTGTTGACCACACACCTGCACTATTAGGCTGTTTAAAAAAAAAATCATAAGGAGTGCAAAGTGTTCTCCTACCTTGCCTAGCAGGAACAGAATTGTAAACAGAAATGCCTGATGGGTTTCAAGGTGACATGCTGTTTTCCAATCATCTCTTTCATGGTGCACTATTTGCGCTTAGGTAGTCACCAAAGCAATGTAATTAAAGCATTAAAGTGTCATTTCATTACTTCACCTTTTAGGATCCAATTTATCCAGCACTTTTTTTTTAAACCAGTAGTTTGAAGCTCAAATCTTTTACAACTCTCAGATGGAACAGATGGCACAGCCATATTAGCAGTGGCTCTATATATACACACCGAGTGCACTGGCGCTATTATCTGGCTAAGTGGCTGTCAGCATTTCCATTACAAGCCCAGCTTTCAAGGGTCTATAATTCAGATACTTTAAATAACATCTGGCTGAAACTTGGTGTATAGAAATGATGAGTGTTGAGTAAAAATTAGTATAATTTGTGAATGCGTGAATACTTATGGAAGATTCAGCTTGATCAGTTGGGTCCGTTTTTAGTGATGACTTCCACTTATCTGTACATTTTAGGGCTCTTAGTACATGCTATTCATTCATTCATTCATCAAATACTTATTTTCCAGTTATCATGTGCCCGGTTATAAGCAGACAGAGTTCCCTCTCCACACCCCCACCCCAGGGCTTATATATTTGAGAAGAAAATTTAAATTCATCAAATAAAAATACAAATGAAGGAATGAATCTCAAGCTAGAACGTATAGTAAGGGGGCTTGAGTATGTTTCATAAAGCACTCTCAGTATTTTAAATAGCATATCTTGATCTTTTTGACTTATTATTCCACTGTCTAAAAGATAGAAGTATTTCCCTTAGTATATACATTGTCATCCTAGTAACAAGAATCAGTGGAAAGTCATTCCATATGGGTTGCTGTATCATTTTGTCCAGAGGAGAGAAGCATATTCAGGTTCCACAGGGTGAAGGCATTCCAGTTTGGGAAGTCCTTTCTTATGAAGCTGTATCTCTAGATATGAGGACAAACAAGTATGAAAGTTAATGTTTAGAATGAGGAGAGAATTAAAAGGTGCAGGTGTACAGAAGCTCACATATAGCATATCAAAAATACAAATATCCGGTCCTGGAGAGAAGCTCTTCTAAGGGACAATCTGAAGCTGCAGCTTCATGACTGACCTTCACAGAAGATGCTGTGCTCAGGAGAGGACTCGCCCAGCGCTGATGTGGTGACTTGAGATGAACCTTACAACCAAGGAACTTACAAAAAGTTGGAGGCCAATTTGGGAGAAAATCAGACATGTGCCTGCTGACACAACTGTAATCAATGACAAGAAAAAAGTAACATAAAAAAGAGACCAGGAGGACTTCTCCTTTTAATTTCTGTTAGGTGCCTATGAATTTTTCCCCTCTAAATCCTAAAGCCATCTATGATCTGAAAACAGGTGTTTTCAAGGCCAGGATATTGTTTGCTGTCTAAAGAGTAAATTAATGTTATGTAGCAAAAAAACTCAATTCCCACAGTAATGAATGTTTGATACACTTTGGAGAAGGATCATATGGCCATGTTTCATGTTTGTGCAAAAAAGCATTAGAATAAGATAGAGTGGGGCCCTCCCCGGTGGTACAATAAGTTAAAGCACAGCACTATGAAGCTATCAGCAGCCACTGCAGCACGAGTTCAACCCCTGGCCAAAGGGGTGACCCACATGGCACGGCAGACCTCTCCTGTCTCACCTGCTGCTCCCCTCAGCAGTGCACTTCATCGACCTGCCTGTTCTGCTCCCCACTCTGTCTCTGGTGAAGCCTCTCATCCCCTGCACCTCTGGCCTGTACCCCAGTACTCTTTAAAAAAAAAAAGAGATAGAGCATAAGAATGAGAAGTGAGCACGGATTTTAATGATTTACTGACTGTGGGGAAGCATACAGAGGAAAAGGGCATGTTGGGGAGACAGTTTTGAGCTCAAGCCCATGTTTTAAAATGTATTACATGAGAATCCTGAGCTATATTAATTTCTCAGTCTCATTTACCACAGAACTTCAATAATAAAATCTTCACTGTAAGGATGTCTTCAGGCTTAAAAGAGATCCCTGCATCTGTGAGACTGCACAGAGTAAAAGGCAGGCAGTGTGGGTTTTGTCCCCCTCGGCGCCCACACAGAGTGGTGAACTTTGAATATGTAAAGTCCAGAAAATCTGACAACCAACAACCTTCTCTCTATCCACACTCTTTCTGGTAGCATGCACTCCTGGGAAGGTGACGACTATTTCACACAACCTCTCAGCACCAAATGAGGTGATGTCTTCTACTAGAGGCGCTTCTAGGGAATTACCCCACACTCTTTAAAAAGGAGCCGATCTCCCTGTGTGACAGATTTATGTGTTTATCGTGCGTAATATCTGTAGGTATAAGGATCACAGCTCCTTTGTTCGAAGCTATCCCATCGCCAGCCAATTACGGTGGTGATCTGTTAGCTTCCTCTACAGCCCAACCGCTCCCTGCTCTCCAATTCATGTGAGCCTTTAAGAACGCCATGTGCTCAAATTGCTTCACTCTGTACTTAGTCCCTGCTCTGCTGTTATCCCCATCTGTGTAACTGCATGCTTTGGGAACGGATACTTGACTTTTCGTTGGTTTTAAATCCAAGTTACTGCCCGGTTTATTTACATGTGCTTTCTTTAATTGCTTTCTTCGGGTATTTAAGGTATTTAATTTGTTTCATGTTTACTTGACTAAAAAGCTTGGTTAAAACAGTCTGTTCTGAGAAAACGTGGAAAGTTTCCAAGCTTCCCATCTTACTCCTAGCCTATAGTTCTAAGGATATGACCGCTTATAGCTCAATATAATTACTGAAACACATCCTGTCTTTCTTCCTGAATCACTGCACATAGTTCTCAGTCTCTACTTGCTACAGCTCTCTCACCTTTGTTTCTTTATGACTTTTAACTTGGTTAAGGCAAAGAACTAGCCTTTTAATTAAAATTTAGTCAATTTTAATTAATTAAATAGCATAAGAATGACATTGTTTAAATCCAAATGGTTATATATGGCTGGTGGGGGGTGGTGTTACCAGTGTGATGCAGTAAGTCATTACGGTGATCACTGAAAGGTTATAATAAATCTGAGATTGACTTGATACTTTCATGAGGGTCAGCACTGTTTCTGTATCTGCGTTAAGGTTGATTCTGACCATCTCTTTAAACTAAAACATCCATATCATATTTATAGCCACATAAAGAACTAATCATTCACATTGCTTTGCATCAAAATGATAATTTTCTGAAGAGGTCTGGTAGAGTTTTGTTTTCACTGTTCTTCTGCAATAGAGGTAGTTTAGTGCAATACTTTTGTCTCCTGTCTCTACTTTATGAAAGGAATAAATGATCTCAAAGACATCAGATTTTTCTTCTGTAGTCTATAGCACATATAAAATAATATGGAAGCATCCGGTAAGGCTATTTGTGCCAAACTTCTTACTATTGGGAGGTAGAGATCTTTATAGCATGCTGGGCTGGACAGTAATGTACGTGGTATTGTAGCTTGACCATTGTGCATATGCATGTCGAGAAGAGTAAACAGAAGAGGTTTAAAAGATTATACTTAATACTTTTCACTTACATTTTCCTTATTATGGATTACACATATGAAAATAGCTCTCCAAATTTTTGGCATCAGTCCACTCACAATTCTCTCTCTGTGCACACACGCACGCACACATACACACACACACACCCCTTACTCCCTCCACTTTAAAGGAAATTTGCTAAAAATCAATGACAAACGGAATAAAATAAACACTAGAAATGTTCAGGGAGAAAAAAATACTGCGGTGCGTGTCTGGAAGAGCAAGTCAACGCGTGTTTTCCAGCTGCCTATAGAGGGCGCTGCTGCACTACTGAACACTGGAGGCCAGGCCTACAGTTAGAGGCTACAGGGCTAAGCCTGTTTTACCAAAATAGAAAAGAAGCACTAAGGGCTTATTAACATGTAATTGTGGAAAGCAATTTTTTTCTTTCTTCACAATGTCACAGATGTCAACTGAATGTGTCTAAGGAAGTTGATACTACAATCTGTTGGTAAAACAGTGCTTTTTTAAAATTTTATTTTGTTTTTGGAAGAACACAGGCCAGGTGTCAAGGCAATGTAGGCTGCACACTACAGAAAAAGGAAGCTTAAAAAAAAAATGAAATAATACAATTTCAGATGGAGGGAACAAGAGTGATTCCTTTTTGCCCCACCAATTCTTCTTCACCGAGAACTCAGGGAAATATCACAACATAATACAAATTTTAATAGATTTAAGTCAAAACTTAATGACTGTTACATGAAATGTGATTTTTTTTAAGCAAATGATACAATCATCATGGAGGGAAAAGAGGAAGTAATTAAGATGAAATATGTCAACTCTTTGTTAAATGCCAAGAAACAACAAGTTAGAAGTCACTAGATTTAATTAAATTCTGATGAAACCTCACTGTCTTTATTTCCTGGCTCTTAGCTAAGGGTTATGACGACAAATTATTTTCAGCTATTGTTTTCAAGAGAATCTAGCTATCGAAGTTAAAGTATAAATTGGTTAATGAGATAGAAATACTTTGAATTCTTAGAGGACTATAATAATGGTATTGATTGACTGAAATAAAATGATTTGAAGATTTTAGGCACAGTACCCAGGATTATAAAACTACTAGTCGGTAAACACATTTAAAATCCAGCAAGGTTGTGCTTAAGCAATACAATTATTTCTTTTGTAAAATTAAGCATCTAAATGAAAATTAATGATATCTTTTATTGCTGAAATTTATGTAAATTGCTTTGCTATTTGCTTTCTCAATGGGCTCAAGGAGTTGTTAATTTTTTTAGTAATTTCTTATTTCACTTCAAGAAAAGTATTCAATTTTATGATGTTTTGAGATAACAGAGCTGGTTATATTACAAAAGTTTAATATTTATAATACTTTGTAGCTGCTGACTTATAGAGAAATCAGGCTCATAAATTATTGTTTAGTATAGTTACAATAGTTCTTTCCATGTGTTCCAATCTTAACTTCAACTTTTATAAAGTATAAATCGACAGTGTGAAAGGGCTAACAGTTTTCTTTTTTATGTCAACTAATTTTTTAGTAATTTATTATCCTGAAATGTACTAAATTCACCAGGGAGAACAATAAATCTCCAAGTTTCTAGCAACAGAACAGCATGTTTCTCTTAGTTAAGGAACTCAGAGAATATGTACAGAAGGAAGACTTGACTCTGTAACAAAAATATTTTCGTAGAAAAGGAAATATGTAATTTTTTTTCTTCACACACACACACACACACACACACACAGAGCTATCAAAAAAACTCTGACGTTTTCTCTCTGAAACTAGACCATAGCAAAAGAACTAGTGAAAACTTAGGGTAAATGATTATTTCCATCTGCAGTGCTGTTAGATCCTACTTTTCATCTCAGTAATTTTTTTTAAAGATTTATTTATTTGTACATACAGAACTGGGGTACAGGCCAGAGGCTCAGGGGCGGCGAGAGGATTCACCAGAGACAGTGGGGAGCAGAACAGGCGGATCGACAAAGTCCACTGCTGAGGGGAGCAGCGGGCGGGTCAGGAGAGGTCTGCCACGCCATGTGGTCACCTCCGGGGCAGGCGGGAAT
Source organism: Condylura cristata (assembly GCF_000260355.1). Taxonomy (NCBI): domain Eukaryota; kingdom Metazoa; phylum Chordata; class Mammalia; order Eulipotyphla; family Talpidae; genus Condylura; species Condylura cristata. The sequence continues at coordinate 12,362,218 of NW_004567128.1, forward strand.
CGAACTCATGCGGAAGTGGCTTGAGCTTCTCAGTGCAGTGCTTTAACCCGCTGCGCCACCAGGGAGGGCCTCATCTTAGTAATTTTAAAGTCTTTAGCACATGAAATGACTTACTGAATAGCACATGTGTGCATTCAGCCGGATTTGAAACAAAAGAAGAGAAAGTGAAATCTGAAGTTAAGCAATTAGTTAATTTTAAAAGTATATTACTTAATTTAATGAGCATGCACTGTGCATTCTGCCTGCACGATAGTTATCCTCAAAAATGAGTACTCCAGTGAGCTGGAGTGCTTGTGCCGTAGCGGGTAGGTCTAGATACATATAAAACCTAAGACAGGGAGAGAAGAGAGTTGTCAAGTGCACAGCTCTCTTTTTATAGAGAAGTAAAACTCAGGGATCCCAGTGGTGGGTAAAGAAAGGGAGGCACGGAGTTTGGAGAGAGTTGCAAAGCCAGTGAATTTTGAAGCATCTTGTATACATGCAGATACACTCATCCTACTGTTCCAGTGAAACACACATGCACACACACACTCATATCTAAATATTTTTGCCAATACAAATTTAAAAGTTCAGAGATATATAAATATGCATTTATAATCTCTGTATGAATTTAGCTACACAAGTTGAATTATGTAATATTTTGACACATATTTTCTTGTGGCACTCACATTGAAGGAAACAGATTTATTAAAATGTTTCACTGCCAATTCCAAAGCCAATGTCCCCCTATAATATTCTGTGTCCTCTAATAGTTTTCTATTTTTAGTAACAGAATGTTAAATGATTTATGTACTTATGATATGGAGGACTTTGAAAATACTTGTTCATAGAAGTAACATTGTATCACAGCATTAGCAGTTTCAGGTGTGCATCTTGACAGTGTTCTGAGCATGTCCTCACCACCTCAGTTATTTGAAGCAGCCACTTTTGAATCTCTATTTGGTACTCTCACTGAACATGTTATCTGAACCCAGGGATGCCTATTTGCCTATTATGAAGACTTAAAAACGTATCCTCTTGACAGACATTTGTGATTTCCACCAAATAACTCCTGATAACTCTTCTAAAAGTCATCTTGGAAAGACTCGCTTTCCGTGAACTGTGACAGTTTCAACACTGATGTATATAAGATAGCACTTTTCTATTCTTTGGAGGGGAGCACTGCTAAGTCAGAATTTCCCAGAGCTAAGGAGTACTTAAAGATGTGCAAAGTCTGAAAGTTTGGTGTAATGTTAATCTAAGTTTTTAGGAAACTTTTATTTAGTAATGTGCAGTGTTCATTGATAGGCAGAAAATATAGTCATGACCCTTCCTTTTAAATAAGTGATATGTATATAACCTTCGTTTTGGGGGTGGTGTGTATGTGTGTGTATAGCATTTTATAAGAATGAACTTTTGTGGCACAGGTTGTGAAGAAAGAACGTTGTGCTTTACTACTGGTGATTCAAATAAGGGGCCTGCGAGCACCGTGTCCGTTGTGCAGGGTAAGACATGAACTGGAATGGTCCCTGGGGATTCTGTGTACACAGAGGATTGGGAGCTGTGTGGGATGGCTTTCAGACAGCGAGGGTGCAGGAGGGAGGCTGGGATGAGGTATATGGTATATTCTAGAAATTACTGTAAATGGTCATATTCAAATGCTATTTAGGAGTTATATTAAGTAGGCTTAGCATGAATAACCCATTTAGTAAGATGGCTAAAACCAGTAGGTTTGAATTTGTTCAAACTTGATGCCAAAATGACTTATACATTTTGGCATGAGTTAGCAAAATGCCTGATTTTTAAATATCCATACAATACAGCTGCCATTCTGGAGTCATGGAGGAAGCCATTAGCTAAAAGTGGCATTCTGTGAATTTTAAAAAGTGTATACACACTCTGATACAGATTGCCGACATGCAAAGAACCCTTTCCTTGAATCGTGGAAGCACTAACATGAACTCCAAAGTTCTTAGCTGGAGTCCTTCCAGCTAAAATTTACTTTAGAAGATGAAGGAAACGCTCTCCTGGTGACTGCAGAACCGAAACGTGGAGTGTTTGGTGGCTGAATGGCAGGAAGAGACGATAGGAGTAATGTTTCCGTTTGGGGGAGAGTGGCTTGTTGCAGCCTCAAGTTCTGAGGACGTGCATGCTACTCACAGTACTTTCCTTGTCTTTCACTCCTCTGCTTTCCTCTCACGTAGTCTACATTTCTTCTCTTACTCGGTTTTCAAATCAGAGTAGACGTGAGTAGGAAAGAAGGTGTCACACTAAAGAAAGGCATTTGCTGCCTTTCCAATATAACTGGACCTCAAAGGAATCACTGTGTTAGATGACCTACACCACAGTGTCCAGTTTTGTGTCATTAATTCCATTCTGGAATGTAGTCTCTTGACCTGAAATTCCTCTTGGAAAGGTCAGGTTGGTAATAACATCCAGGGGTTCTTACATGATCAATATCGAAGCAGAATATAGTGGATCTTACCTACTTGCTTCCAGGCCATTGCCCCCTGGTGCTTTTCCTTGACTTTTCCTGCCCACTCAATCTCCATTTCTGTGACTGGCTCCACCTTCTGTGAGCAACACTCAAATGCTTCACAAGTCCCACATGGCTTTACCTTAGAAGACCTGCAGTTATGGTTTGCCTCAGTCCCTGTCTCTTTGATGGGTCCTTACCACCCTGGAGCTCTGAGCCACCTTCTGCCCCTTGCCTGACTGGTCTCAGGTCTACCCACCTAGACAACTTCCTATGTTTACGCGAAGCAGTTATCGACCCAGTTCACTTTCAGGTAAAAAAAAAATCTCAGTATTTGTTTTCATTCCTTTTGTTATGGTTTACCGATACAGACTGAAATAAACATTTCACAAAGTCTGGAAAATATCTGGGATAGCTTTGGGTGGAAAGAAAGTGACATATAGTTTATAAGGCATATTCCATTTGCTTTCTCTTCACTTCCCTGTAACTTCCCAGTGTAATGGATTCAGAGGTGCTTTTTCAGAATCTAGGGGGGTTACAGTCTCTACAAAGAGGCATCATGGCATCTATCAGATCCAAACAATAATGAATACATTTGAAATTCAACAGCTTGTTTCCAGTTATCAACTGCTCTGTAATCAGCCACTTCAAAATGTAGCGTTTTAAAGTAACATTTAATTTGATTGTAGCTTCAAAAACCATACAATATCAACTCTGATTCATTCTAGTCACAGAGGCAGATACAAGTCCATTAGCCAGGTTCAAGGGGAGTGGAAATGTACTCCCTATCTCAATAAACACAGGTCAGTGTTCTAGTTACTTTAGCAAAATATAATTTGCCATGTATTCGCAGGTGAATATCTTCTCTCTTAGCCCAAATCACTGCTACTTATTAGTCATATGATATTGAATAAAATAGGTGATTACTTACTGTATTGTAATCTGGTATTTTCCTGGGGAAAAAATCAACTAGGTAGATAAAACACTGCACTGTAATCTGGACTAATGCACAATATTTTCTAGAATTTTAAAATAGACACCTTGCAAGTAGAGTCATATAAATCAACCCAAGACAGAAAGTGAATGTAAATTTAACTCAGGAAGCAAGAGCTTTGAAGAGACTGTCTGTCCTTTTAAAACTCTACATGGACGTAGACTTTTCAGCAATTATCGAAGCAACCAGAACACTAAAAGCTCTTTTCAAATATAAAATATAGGATCGTGAAAATGCATCACTTTTATGTCATTTATATTTCATTTTTAATTTAAACCTCAATCAGTCTTCCTTTCCTAATTTGATCCATCCATTTCCCCCCACTGTACATTACAGTCCCCACTTAAAATATAATCCCTTTTTACAATGGATGGTTTTTCTAAGAGTAAGATAACTTCAATTATAAGACTGAAGGAGAAAAGGATGAAGCTAAATACTTCGAGTAATTCCATATTAAGTACCTAAGAGCAGGAAATCAAGGGTGCTGACATGGTGGAACAGGGGAAAATGTATCAAAGGAGTAGAATTTTCTTTAAAATTTACTGATCCCCCTGATGAATCCTGTATTAAGTTAACATTTATCAATTGTGACTATATAGCCAATTGAAAAACAATCAAGTGAAAACAAGTCACTTTATCATGAGCCTAACTTAGGAGAATCATTCCTCAAATGTTAGTAAAAGAGGCGCCTTGAATTATCTTCTTCAAATAACCAACTCAAATGAAAGTGACAGAAGCCCCCGCCCCTGCTCCCCACTGGTCACACATTCACAGACACTCGCATTTCCCACTACTCACTGGCTTGCTTTGTCTGCCACTTGCAGAGATACAAACATGTGGACTTCCTTTTCTACAATGTCTAATTGAACCTGAAAGGGGCCCTATTGGTATCCAATAGAACACAAGAGGGAGCACATCTAGTATCCTGATCTCTTATAAACATATTTTCTTAGACAGATACCAGATGGTTTCACTCATATGTCGAATATAGACAAACATAAAGTGTCAGACAAAACCAAACTAAAAACACATCGTGAAAATCTAGCTGGAGAATTGAGGCTACCGGAGTGGGAGTGGGTGGAGGAGAGCAAAAGGTGGAACGCTGGGGGGCGGCGGATGCCTCGCTGTGGGAATAGACATGGTTGCCTTGGGTCTGCCTCTGAATTCTGCAGTGTCATAAACCAGTGCCACCTTGGTCAAAACAATTAAAACAAGTATTTTCTTAGAGGTTACATCTTCAGGGATGTGCAAAGGAGAGAAATACTGGTGAGTAGGGGGAGACACACGATTACCAACTTTTAAAACTCAACCTATAACATCAGACCAGTGTCTCATATATAAAAACAAATATTTCCCCATTCTCTCTATTCTACTCACTCAATTCTCCTTAAGTGGGAGGGGAGGAAAATGTATCCTCTATTGGGGATAGTTAAAACATCAGAGAGTAATCTCTATCTGTTAAGCTGTCTGCATGAATCAGAGTGAGAGAGAGACCCTGCTCCTCTAGGAAACAGATAAATCAGTGTCTGCTCAGCACAATCATTGTATTACTTTGCGTGGGATCCAAGAGGTAAGGTGAGAGTTTTGCAGAAGAGTATGTGGAAGACCACTTTATCTTCAGAATTTTCAACAACTTGGCTCTAGTGGATATAAAATAGTATCATGTGACAGCCTAATTTTATTCTTCCAATATATAATGAGCACAGTATTCCTGTTTTCATCTCCATTAAAATACCTTTTTTATAGTTCTTATAAAGTTACTATTATAGACTTAAATATGATAGTTTGATAAAAAGAAGTTCTTAATATCAATGCTTCCATTTATTTCTTCTTTTATTTCTTCTTTTATAATTAATATTTTATGTATGGCTTGAAAGGCTCTTCCTTATCCTTGAGTCATATAATACTATATTTTCTTCTAAATACTTTAAATTTTCTATTAACATTTAAGGAATTAATCCATCTACACAAGGTATTTTGGCATATGTATTATGTAAGATAGAAATGTTCTGTTTTTGGATGGAGCATCAATTGTTCCGTTAATATAACAGGCTGTCTCTTCTCTACAGCTCTTCCTTATGTTCTCTCTCTTCCTCTCCCTCTCCCCACCTCTCTTACACACAGATATAATTGCTAGTATTACTAGCATTTACATTGCTTCAAATAATCGGTCTGTAACTTATTAAATACCAATGTCTTCATTGGGAAAAGTATGTACTAATGACTCGTGTTTGATTTCTAGAACATGTTTGCAATTCCTTGGACTTTTGTTTCTGTTTTTACATTTCTCATGCCCCATCATGAAGCAAGAATTGCATAAGGGTCACTTTGATTATGGCACAATTTAGAGAACTGGCATATGTGTGATACGAATATTACTATTCGTTTGGCATCTTTTGGGGTTTTTTGTTTTGAAACTAGAAAATCTCCTGAAGACTCAGGGACGATGGTGCTAGAGGAAGTTCCTTACTTCACTCTGGGGAGAATGGACTGAGAGAAGTCAGATCGGCACTGGATTCAGAGCGTCCCATAATGTGAGGTGAAACCAGAGCACTTCACAATCAAAAATCAATGCTGGTTGCACATGGCAGAGGAAACCCTGGAGAAAATCAGTGCTGGATAAAAAACATGTGAGCCAGGGAGAGGTATAAACTAGGGTGGAAACCACAGTTCATACCTGCATCGAGGATGGGCAAAACTTGTTATTATTCTAACCATGGGCAATACTGGCAAGAGTGCTGTAGTGAGTCGGGTGAACAAGGTCCCCAGAAGGAAGACAAAGCTCAGAAAGGTGCAGATCACCCCACACATGTCCTCTGGGAGTGGGCAGATACAGGAACCAAACAGATACAGTGAACATGTTAAAAAAAAAAAAAAAAAAAACCACTGGGGTCTGGTGAAAGCTCAGCCTGTTAACTGTAATTGGACCTGAAAGCCAGAGAGGACGGCTAGCAGCGGTGACGCTGGCATGAGCTATGCCCACATTCACAACTTTCACTAGCAACTGAGCCCTCCAGGGCCTACCCCACACAGAAGATCTGGCTATTCACTAGTTCTTTCTGGCATACAGTCACCTACTGGAAAAGTGAGAGCTCTGTGCTCTTCATATTTAAAAGCAAATAATGGGCAGATGAAAAAGCACAAAAACCCAGCACCCCAAGTCCACAGGGGAGTACTACACCTCGATGAGAGAACGATCCAGAACCCAATCACAAAAACATGGAAAATCCATGTTGTCTCTTTCTATCGGATACAGCATTCAAAATTGCCATGATAAATTAAAAAGAAATGGAAGAAAACACAGAAAAGATGATCAAAAATATACAAGAAAATTCAGAAAAAAAAGAATGCTCTAAGAAATAAAATTAACAAAAAAAAATTGAAGCTTTAAATAAAAACTATCCAAGCTGCAGGTTGTCAATAGAGAAGATAAACGTTTCTAGAGAGAGCTATGGAAGTAGAATACACCAAATGGAAGTTGGATAAGTGACCTTGAAGATGATAATGCACAAAGAATGCAGGTAGAATAAGAGTGATATGAAGCAGGAAACAATGAAGAAACATTTGAGAATTATCCAACTCCATGAGTAAAGGAAAAATAAGAATAAGGGGAAGTGAGAAAGGAACAAATTATTAAAAACAAACAAAAATAACAATAAGGGAAAACATCCCAAACCTGTAGAAGGAACTAAATGTGCAAGTCCATGAAGCAAGTAATACCAGCTTCTCTATACCAAGAACACAGTTACTGAAGCTCCCAAGAGTTCAAGACAAATATATATATATTTATTTAAGCTAGTTAGGGGAAGGAGCAGATAGCCTGTAAAGGAAGCCCCAACAGACCATATCTGACTGTGAAGACACACTATGCGCAGGGGAAAAAATGGAATAACATGGCCAAAATATTTGAAGACCAAACACTGCCAGCCAAGATTACTATGTCCTGCAAATCTTTAGATATGAGGACATGTCATGCAAATCTTTAGATATGAGGAAGAAACAAAGGTCTTCACAGAAAAAAAGATGCTAATGGCATTTGCAAACACTAACCCCACACACACACACCTCCAAGATATATAGAAAGGAACTCTTATAGCTAAATAGAAGAACATCTGCAAAGGGTAAAACAAGAAAATATCCAGAATCACAAAATAAAGAACAAGATGGCTATAGCAGACTTTCATCTATCAATAATGTAATGTTCTTACCAATTAAAGGCACACAGTGTCTGGTTGGATTAGAAAAACAGAATCCAGCGTTCTGCTGTCTTTAGGAAATGTACCTGAGCTCCAAAAATCTGGTGCAAGATAAGGATGTCCACCTTAATCATTACCATTCAACATAGTATTAGAAGTCCTAGCTAGGGTAATTAGGCAAGAGAAGGATATATATAAAAGCAATCCAAATTGGGATAGAAGAGGTAAAACTATCCTTATTTTGTTAACAAATAGACAACCCTAAAAACTCACTGAAAAACTAATTGAAACAATAAATTAGCAAAGTGGCAGGTTACAAAATCAATACAAAAAATCAGTTGCCTTCTTATATGCAAATAATGAGTTAGAAGAAGGAGAAATCAAGAAAACCATCCCATTTGCAATTGCATTAAAAAGAAATATTCAAGAGTAAACATAACAAAGGTGGTGAAGGACCTATATAAAGAAATCTGTAAGACATTGCTAAAAGAACTAGAAGATACAAAGAAATGGAAGGATATTCCCTGCTCATGCACTGGAAGAATTGACAAAATGTCCATCCTACTCAAGCAATATACAGATTCAATGCAATCCTTAGCAAAGTTTCAATGACATTCTTTAAGGAAACGGAACAAAAACTCCTGAAATTCACACGCAACAACAAAATAGCCTGAATGGCCAAACAAGGCTGACAACAAAAAGGAGAAAAGCAAGATCACATTCCCAGATTTCAAACTATACTATAATACTATGATCATAAAAATAGTATGGTGCTGGGACAAAAAAAAAAAAAACACATATAAATAGAGTGATAGGATAAAGTTGAAAGCCCAGAAATGGGCCCATGCCTACAGGCACAGCTCATCTTTGACAAAGGGCCAAGTATATATATTGGAGAAAGGGAAATCTGTTCAATAAATGGTGTTGGGAAAATTGGACAGTCACATACAAAAGAATGAAACTAGGCCATTATCTCATACTATACACAAAAATTAATTCAAAATAGATAAAGACTTGAATGTAAGCCCAGCAACCATAAAATACATAGGGAGGGAAAACATGCAAAAACACTCCACAAAATAGCCTTCAAAGATATCTTTGTGAATTCATTTCCAACAGTAAAGAAAACAAACTACAAAGCTCCTGCAAAGCAAAAGAAACTGTCACTAGAACAAAAAGACACCTGCCAAATGGGAGAAAATATTTGCACACCATACATGTGACAAGAGAGTGATCTCTAAGATATACAAAGAACTCATACAACAAAAAGAAAACAATTAATTACAAAGTGGGCAGTGAACTTAAAGAGGTAGCTCTCCAAAGAGGACATCCAGATGGCCAAAAGACAAATTAAAAAAAAAAAAGGTTCTTTATCACTTCTCATCAGGGAGGTGCAAATCAAACCCACAGTGAGATGTGACTCCATACCTGTGAAAGTGGCCCAAGTCAGAAAGATCAGACGCATCAAGTGTTGGCAAGGGACCCTCTTCCTACTCGGGAGAAGGCAGGCTGGTCCAGCTGGACCAACCCCAGGGAAACAGGCTGGCTGTTTCTCAAAATATTAAAAAATGGATCTACCATATGACCCAACAGTTCCAGCCCTAGGTTCTACCTGAAGAATTCAAAATGGGCACGTGTATGTTCACTGTAGCACTGTTTACAGCAGCCAACCTATGGATACAGTGTAGGTGCGCCCAAGAGGTGAGCAGCTCAGGAAGATGTGGTCTATAGCCACAATGGGAAGTCGCTCAGCTACTTCCAGAAAACGAACTCTTGCCATTCACAACCACATGGATGGAACTGGAGAAGGTTATGTTAAGAAAAATTAGCCAGAAAGGCAACGACAAATCCAACATGATGTCACTTATATGTGAAATACAGAGAAACAGAGTAGTCAGATGAAGCAAACTAAGAAACCTAGAAATGTGACTGTAGCGCTGAAGCCACCAGAGTGGGCTGGAGCGTGGCGAGAATGAAGTGGCGAGGGCATATGCGGACTGTGCTGCTGGCTGTGGGTGCTTGGGTGATGGGGATGTTGTGGCAACTAAGGAGGTCTAAAACATTAAAAAATTGTAAACCTCTGTTACCGCAATCGAAACAAACCTTCATAAAATCCAACATTTTGTGACAGACTTAATACCCGGTACATTAATATGGGATATGGGATATTAATAGTATCTTTTAAAATCCTATTTTAAAGTGCTTGCCATATATTTTTTTTAATCATGCAAGTTAGCCAGCTATATTCTTATTTAATGCTAAAAAATTCATTCTCTAACTTTTGAAGCATGCTTATGTACACTATCGGATCTTGTTACAACTGATATCCTAGCATCATTTCTAAACCAGAAACCCTAAATTCATTTTACTTGTGTTACTGTATTACATAAGCCCTGCTTAAAATTCTGGGTTCAAGGAATTAGTTTGGGAATCTATCTCCTTGTTTTTGAAGCAATTGGGAGTGTACGCACTATTTTATCATTAAGAACAATGTTTCTTTCTGACAATTTTTTTCATTCTGTGGCCCAAAGGTAAAGTACATTTCTCGCTTCTTTATGGCTGTGCTAGGGCCTTATTTTAAGGGATTTCGACCAGTGGAGTGTGGGCAAGTCAAGGCATAGACGATAGCTCCAGTCATAGATCACCATGCAACAGACCTACAGTGCTACTCTGGGAGCTCGACACAGAACACTGCAACATTACAGCCAGAAAGGAAAGGATCACAGAAACTCATGTCACTGCTTCAGGCCAGGTTCCCCACTTAGAAGCCTCCAGGACAGAGTAGCAGGCAGAAGGCGTAATAGAGAAGCCTTGGAAAGACATGGAAGGGGAAGTGGAGGTGGCTGGGGAGAGGCAGATGCCTGCTTTTAAGTGTGGCTACTGTACTCGTGACAGGTACCGGGAAGGCAGTGATTCGTCATGGCTTGGCCTTTACCTGTGTGCTCAGTGTCTGGCACAGGCTGCCTTGGGAGCAGGATGTGATCCTGGGCAAGGCACCTTTCTTCAGCTGGGACAATCCCAATTAGGGGATGACAATTTTGGCCTCATAACAGTAGCACTCACTATCGGGGGGAGTGTGCTCTATTCTTTTTTTTTTCCTCTTAGATTTATTTGTGCATACAGAACTGGGGTACAGGCCAGAGGCTCGGGGCGGTGAGAGGCTTCACCAGAGACAGAGTGGGGAACAGAACAGGCAGATCACCGAAGTATACTGCTGAGGGAAGCAGCGGGCGGGTCAAGAGAGGTCTGCCACACCATGTGGTCACCTCCGGGGCAGGCGGGAATGGAACTCATGAAGAAGTGGCTTTAGATTCTCAGTGCTGTGCTTTAACCCACTGCGCCACCAGGGAGGGCAGTGTGCTCTATTCTTTAAGGTGGTCCTGGGAGCTGGAGAGTAGCACCAGCTCCTTCAAGGAAGCAGTCTAATGCACATAAATTGTGACTTGAGTGAAAACCAAAAACTGAAACAATCATATCAAATCGAAGTGATACAGGACTTTATCCATGTCCCGATTACTGTTGATTCCATTGCCCAATATCCAGTTGGGGGTATTTCCCTTCTATTCCTAGTTAGTTAAGAATATTTAAAATCATGAATGATATTGAATTGTACGGAAAACATACTAAGCAAAATGCATCTTATTTTTGATATTTTTGCCAGTCTCATTTGAGCATTTTTTTATTCTAATGTTTAAGTTTGTAACTATTTAATACAAAGCTATTTTATACTCTTCATCTGATCAATCCAATATTTGAAGTCTGTGAAGGTCTAAATGTGTTGTCTTTTTGGGGGGGGGGTTACCAAGCCCTCAAAATAAATCATGATCAAAATAAGAGACACACATCAGTGTTTATCAGCCTCTAGCCCTGCTTATTTGTGGAAAACACAGAACATTTCTAAAAGGATGTCACAATGCTTCTAGGAGGACTAGAGAGAAAACTCATGAGTCTCTTTGGCCTAAAGATGGCAGTAGTGATTATCTCACTATGACTTTAGTTTCCTATAGTGCATCTCTCTCCTTCTGTTGACACTAATAGGCAGCAACAATTTTGTCATTTCCCCCACAAGCAACTGCTGTTGTTCATGCCTGCCAAAGGCCATGTTTCAGCGGTTGGTGCCTGCTGATGCTTCCATCATGTTGGCTAATGCCTGGTATTGAAAGTGATTATGTCTGAGACGAGAATATTATGTCTTGTCATTGAGTAAACCACTAGCATGCCAATATCATCCCTGGGAAGATATTACTCACTTCATTTCTTCAGGATAATCAAAAACTGCTCTAACAGCACATCTGCTTCATCTACTAATTCAATTTTAGGTTCTTTTAAAACGTGTTCTCTGATGACTAGGGCTTAGTTAAGATTCCAAGAGATCACAATCTCCTTATAACATCACTACTTGCCTTGAGCACAGGCCTGTTTATTCTTCTCATAGTGTTGTCTCTCCCAAAAGCTAACTGATGCATCTACCCTTACTTGTCCTATAGATGTGCATAGATATCAATAAACCTAAGCCATTAGAGCTTTGACTCAAGTATCATTCAACAACCCAAGTATCATGAACGTCCTCCTACTTTATACATAAATGTCATCGTGCACGTGAAGTATACTACACAATTTTCCAATGAGGTATGCCACAGTAAATTAGGCTGTATTGTATCATAAGTTTGTAACTCTCATTTATATAGTTAAATGTTGTTTAATGACATTTCAGTCAACAATGACCTGCATATTCACTAGAGGTACCAGTTGGCTATACCATCCATAGCTTAGGTGTACAGCAGGCTATACCATCCAGGTTTCTATGATTACCTATACTCAGTGACTTTGCAAAATTACAAAGTCACCCAATGAGGCATTTCTCAAAATGTATCCCCAATATTGAATAACACATGACTGTTGAAAGTACTAGTGGCTTTAAATAAAATCTGTACTGAATTTCAAGGACATCTTAGCAATTCCATGAAATATATGGACTGTTACTATAAACTGTCTCCTAACTATGATGTGTAGTTTTATAAATAGGCCATAAAATTTTCATAAGACCAAATTATATTAAAAGTTATGAACAATTAAGAATATTCAATCTTTTAAAGAAAGCAACTTACCATTGTATAAATGATTTTATTTATTGAGGAAGTCAATTTAGCACCCTGATTTAGTGAAAATAAACATCAAATAAATGTATAAAACAATTTTAAATTGGTATACTAAAATATACAAATTTTAGTACCTTTCTATATACTGAGCTAAAGTAGATTTGACTAATAAAAAACCGTTTTTACTGCTTCAGTAAACAGCATGATCATGGAAGAAGTTTTATCTATTAAGGGAGCAAGTTAGTAGTAATTAAAAATGTACATTAGATGAATAATACAGTTACTTTTAAGAGAGGGTCTTCATTTGTAACACTTGCTCAGACACTAATGTATAATTTAAATTCCTTTGGGATTTTCAAATAAGGCAGGATAAATAGTATACACATATACAGGCTCATCCTAAAATAAAAAGCAAAACTCATATAGCTTCATGAAGGGAAACTATTTCAAAGAAAAAGATTAACATTAAATATGGGGAAAGACAAATGATAATTTCAAGGTTTCCAATAGAATACACACAATAGTAGCTACTCAGCAAGATGTTAAGAGCATTAAAACAGTAATTATTTTTATGATATCATCTTTTTTAGATAAAAATTTCATTTTTCTAAAGTTTTTAAAAAAATATCCTTTAGTTTATATTCTCACTAGGTGGTTTACATTTTTATCTTAATGTAGTAGATGGAGTATAAATAAGAATCTACATGAAAGATGACATGTAATACATAAAAAGCCTGGGAGACTCAATCAAAGAACTGTTAGCACTAATAAATCAATTCAGTACAGTTGCAGGATACAAAATCAATGTACAAAAATCTGATGTGTTTGTACAAACTAAAAATGAACTCTCAAAAAGAGAACTTAAGAAAACATCAAATTGCATTTGATGTTTATAATATTTATAATTTTAATTGCATCAAAAGGATGAAAGATATAGGGATAAATTTCACCAAAGAGCTCAAAGATCTGTATATTAAAAACAATGCAAGACATTATTTAAAGAAACTGAGGTACAAATATATGGAAAGGCATTAAAATATCCATACTACCGGGCCCTCCCTGGTGGCGCAGCGGGTTAAAGCACAGCACTAAGAAGCTTAAGCCACTTTCTGCATGAGTTCGATCCCCGCCTGCCCCGGAGGTGACCACATGGCGCGGCAGACCTCTCCTGACCCTCCCGCTGCTCCCCTCAGCAGTGTACTTTGTCGATCTACCTGCTCTGCTCCCCACTCTGTCTCTGGTGAATCCTCTCACCCTCCGCATCTCCAGCCTGTACCCCAGTTCTGTATGAATTAATATATTTAAAAAAAAAATCCATACTACCTTAAATTATCTAGATTATCTAATACAATCTCTGCTAGACTTCAATGACATTTTTCACAGAAATAGAACAGTCATAAAATTTGTAGAAACTCGGAGTGAAAGACACCCAATAACTAAAGCATTCTGAGAAAAAGGAAAAATGGAAGCATAAGCACCTTGATTTTAAAGTATATTACAAAGCTATAGTAATCACAACAATGTGGTGTTGGCATTAAAAATAGACACATTGAAACAGAATAGAGAAACCAGAAATAATCACACACTCTTATAGACAACTAGTCTGTGACCAAGGAATGAAGTTTATACAATAAGAAAAGAACAGTTTCTTTGATAAATGGCCTGGGGAAACTGAACAGCCATATACAAAAGAAAGAAATTGGACCACTATTTGACACCATAATGAAAAATGAACTCAAAATGAGTTAGAACTAAGCTTAAGACTGAAAATCAGAAAATTTAATGACCTTAACATAGGTCCCAGAGATAACTTTACAAATCTGACATCAAAAGCACAAATAACAAAATCATAAAAAAATGGAACTCCATCAAGCTAAAGCAGTTCTGTATAGCAAAGCATCGTCGACAAAATAAAAGACAAACCTACTAAAAAGAAGATATTTAAAGGGCCCTCTCTGGTGGCTCAGTGGGTTAAAGCACAGCACTATGAAGGTTTTCCAGCCACTGCAGCATGAGTTTGATCCCTGGCTGGGGGGTAACCCACATGGCACTGCACACCTCTCCTGGCCCACCCACTGCTCCCCTCAGCAGTGTATTTCAGTCGATTTGCCTGATCTGTTCATCACTGTCTCTGATGAACCCTATCACCCCCCCACACCTCTGGCCTGTACCCCAGTTCTTGTATGTATGGGTAAATTTTTAACAATACCAAAAAGAAAATATTTACAAATCATCATGTATCTGGTAGGGGGTTGATCTTTAAAATATACAAAGAACCAAACAATCAAATTGTAAAAGGGGAAAAAATCAGAATAGAATTTTTTCAAAGAAGACATACACACAACCAACAGCTATGTGAAGACATCATTAATATCACAGAAATTGAAAGCACATTGGAAAACCAACTCACACCTTTTAGAATGGTTCTGATCAAAAAGGTAAAAAATAGTAAGTCTTGGCAGGAATCTGAAGAAAAGGGAGCATTTGTATACCACTGGTAGGAATGTAAAATGGTACCGGTGCGATGAATAACAGTATGGAGTTTACTCAAAAAAAAAAAAATGAAAACATAAGTACCATGAGATCTAGCAATTCTACTTCTGGATATTTGTCTGAAGACACACTGGCTCAAAAATAATATGTATCCACTCTTTTTCATCATGGTATTATTTACAATGGCCAAGATAAGGAAATAGTTAAAGGGTACACTGAGAGATGAATGAATGAAGAAGTTGAAATATTACAATTTCTTTCTATATATGTGCATGTGGATGTATGTATGTATGTATGTATGTATGTATGCATATGTGTGTATCTATGTATAATGGAATGTTACTCAGCAGTGTAAGAAATCTTGTCTTCTGCAACAACATGGACAGATCAGCTTAAGTAACATGCTAAGTTTAATAGTGAAGCAGAAAAAGAGAAACATTGCATCATCTCTTATAGAGAAGAAAACCAACCACCGAAGCTCAAGAATCCAAAGAATACATCACTGATCACTAGAGGCAGGAGTAGGGTATGTGTGCAGGTGAGGAAAAGATAAACAAACAAAAAACTGTATTTCCATTAACATTTTTTCCTTTATAGCTTTGTTTAATGGGAGTGATCCCCTCAGCATTTATAAACTTAAAAGCATTTAAATTTTGTGTTAACATATCCAGACATAATAGCCAGAAGTATAGAAAACCATTTACTAAATGTGCTCTCCTCCCAAAAAGTGTTAAGGTAGTTAAGACAGTAGAACAGAAGGTACAGCCTTTCGATAACACCTAGGAGTCTAGAAGGGAAAGAAACTGCTCTACAAACACTTCAATTACTAAACTTCACTCAGTAGAAACTAGAAAGCATAGTAGTCCAATATCCGAAATTGTAATTTTTGAAATTGGAATAGGAGCAGATCATTTCAGGAATTCTAACAAACCTTCAAAATAAGAGTTCATAATTCTTCCAGAGCATAAGAGAAAAATCAACATGCATATATGTACATGTATACTTAAAATATTATGAGGGAAATCAAAAGAAAACACAAATATATTAAAGTCAGGAGAAGAATTTATTAAAGTAGTTTTAATTTTTTTGCTTCTACATATGAACACAGACTTTGCTTGCTCCTTCAGAGAGCGGCCAGATGAATTCCCAGTAAACTTTTAATCTGTTGCTTAGGCATTTTCACTTTGTCCACGAAGGCATTTATGGCTTCCTCCACTTTTTCCAAATAGGACCCATGCTCCACTGAATTTATGTATCAATCATCGTGCAGTTAGGACAGTCTGATGTGTGAGTTTTCCTCTCTCCATTTAAAGGTTAGTATTTGAACCAAGTAGGTTCTGATTATGATCTACTATTTCCCCCTCTCATTCCTGGCTAGCTAGCATCCCTGTATTAAAATCCAAGGACCTTCGCTAAGAAGTCTCTACACTCCTACTTGGAAATACAGTAAATATCGGAGTGTCTGTGGCTTGTATTTTAGGTTGTTAAGGCTCTGCTTGTGACACAGTCTGGCTACAGCCTGTAAGTATTTGCAAAGATTTAGACCAATGCATTAGACTATTTCATATCATAAACTTCTCTGGGCAAAAATTAAATGGTTGTACCAATGAGGTGTTTTTTTTCCCCTGTCTTTTTTCAGACAAAACATGTTATAAGCCCAAACCCCACCTCCTGTGACTGAAAATGCTGTGGTAGAAGGAAAATGACTTGGTGAGAAAAGGTCAGACCTGGCTTTTAAAAAATCATTTAGGAAGCTTGATCTACAAGATTGACTTGATCTGAGAACGGGCTTCTTCTGTGTACAGAGAACACGTGTCCAGACACCATCCTAATTTCCTGTTTACAAAACAGGCCATTTCCAGTGCTTTAATATTTGCGTGTAGGGCTGAAGACTAGCGGCAAGGGGCAGACAGGAAACACCCCAGCCACTCTCGGTACATGGTATTTACGGGGGCCAGCAGGTGCTAAGGCAAAAGCAGCTCCCAGTACATTGTGATCCTCACTGCACTGCGCTCAAGGGACTGGTCTCTGCACCCCCGAAGCGGCAGGAGTGGGCTAACACCCCGATCTGCAGAGTGGCCCCGGGCACGCCCCCTACTGCCCATTTGCTGCACGTTCGTGCCGTGTTTTCAGAGGGTGGCACTAGGTTTCTTCACAATGTTGTGCAACCAGCACCAAGATCCACTTCCAGAACTTTTTATCCTGAAAAGAAACTTCATATCCCTTCAACGACAATTGCCATTCCCTTCTCCTTAGTCCGCTCACTTAGTCTCTGCAAATGTGCCTACCCTAGGTACCTCAAAGTGTAATCGGACAATAATTATTCTTTTGTGCCTGACTTATTTCACTTGGCATAATGTTTTCAACTTTTCTCCATGATGCAGCATGAACAGAATTTCGTTTCTTTTTGAAGCAGAACAGTTTTGCTCTGTGCCTGTGCGAGCGCGTGTGCGCGCGCGCGCGCACACACACACACACACACACACACACACACACACACACACCACATTTTGTTTACTTCATTCAATCTGTCCATGGGCATTTGGGTTGTTTCCTTCTCTTGGCTATTGTGAATAATGCTGCTATGAGCACTGGTGTAATAAACATCGGTTTGAATTCCTGCTTTTCAACTCTTCAGGGCATATAAGTAGAAGTGACTTGCTGATCATGTGGCATTTTTATACTTAACTTTTTTAACAACCACCAGACTGCTTTCCTATGGCTGTACTGTAGAGATTTTATATTCCCACAAGCAACCACAGGGTTCCAATTTCTCCACTTCCTCAACTGCACTTGTTACCTTTCCTTTTTTTTTTTTTCTGTTAATAGCCATTCTAATGGATATGAAGTGGTGTACACCCTGCTTGTAGGATGACAGAGTACTAATGCTAAGGTATATGCATTATTTTCTCCCTCAAATTGCTTCATGAACTATATCTGCTAATATCTGATAATTGACCATTACCTAATTTTAGGTCGCATTCCCTTCCTTTTACCTCGAGGTTAGTGAGGTAACTCAAGATGGATGATAAAATATCTAATTATAAACAGCAAAGTATTTTCTACTGCAAGAGGAAGTAGAAGAGAATTTAAGAACTATGAAGAAAACCCAGCTCATACTGTGCCTTCCACCCTTTATTCTAATAAGTCAGAAATACTGAAAGAAGAAATGTGACATTCGTTTCATACTTGGTACTATAATGATAAGGAAAATTTTAGCATTTTTGCCTTTCCTGTGAGATTAACAATCTTCATTTCATTTATATTTTGGATCCCTTATTAATTGTGTTGAGGACTCAGCTGAAGCCAAGAGAGATGCTTGAGAATTCAAAGGAAACTCAAAGATTAGGAGGAACACAGCCCATATTACTCTGTGGTGGTAGCAATTGTGAGGAAGTAACAGCAATGGGAAGCAGCAAATCTAACAGATCTCATTTTATAGATTATTTCAAGAGCAGTTACTTCTACCTTATGTTTCTCACTGTCCCTCGAGGTAGATAAAGGGAAAAAAGACTCAGACAGGACATAGGATATTTACTAACACATAAAAATCAGATAACATCATATCTATGGAATGCAACCAGTGGAAAGTTTTCTCCCCAAACTCTTCCAAATCTGGATTCCTTGAGAAATTGTGATTAAGAAATACCTTATGTATAAAATTAAAGTGAGATATGTAAAAGTACATCATAAGTGGTAAGGTTCTGTGCAAATATTTAAGTATTACTAGCATGTTTTAGAAGTATATTTACATTTACAGGTTTAATTTGTAAGTTAATCTTAGAAAAAATATAAAGCTAGTTAAATGTTACTGAATTTAAAAAGTTTAAGATGAAGAAATGATCATATTTTTGAGTAACTTGAACCATCTCTCTAGAATATGTCCTCTATTTTCAAAATGGAGGGAGTCTATATTTGAACAAATAGGTATACATCATTAATATTTAATGATATATTTTAATCTGTAGAATTAACTGACATGAATATACATTAACTACAAACATATATTCCAAGATACTAATTTCTACTGCGAACTTGTTTTAGTTAACTAATACTTAAATCTCTGTGCTTATGTACAGAGTAAGATCTATGATGCTAAAAGTGAAGCAAACCCCATGACAATGATTAAGCATCATCACCCAAATCTTACATTACTTACATTTTCTAGTTCAAATAAAGTCATATTAGAAATAGTATGTTGCCATAAACTGACTGCAATTGGATAGTGGAGATTGTTTCTCAAATTATCCTTCCCTGTGGGACAGGAAAAGGAAGCGGTTAGTTTTTTGTTGTCTCTGCTTCTTGATAACATTTGGAAAATAGATGGGGAGCTAATGAAGTTCCAGATGATTCTGAGCATTCATGTTCAGTGAGCTGCTCAGAGGAGCAAATCTTGCAATTATAATGACTAGTCTCTAGGAAAGTATAAACATAAACACTTGACTGTGTGTCACCAATTAACCTTTCTTTGTACTAATTGAGTTATAGGAGCACTAATGATAGAAGTTCTGGAAGCATCCATTTTGTATAGTTCATCTTCCCACAACTCAAGCAACTATGATAATTAGGTCTTATGAAACCTCTAAAAAGTTAAATGCATAATATTAGCAGGAGAATGGAAAATATAGGAGAGGAACAGAATTGAGTTGTGAAGCCAGACACATAATCTGTGAAATTTAAATGTCAGATAAATATGCCATTTTACCAGGAGAACAACAGGTGAGGTCGTTTGCTTAAAGGGGAGTCAACTTGATACCCACTTGCAAAATACAAGAGTAAGTTAAATAAAGTGAATCTGTAACTTATACTGTTCATAAAAATAAAATTCAAGATCAACTAAATACATAATACAAATAAAAACTAAAATAAGTGTTAGAAGGAAAAGGTTCTTGAGCTCAGAATGACTTCCTTACCAGTAAATTCAAGTAAATAAATCTGACTATCCTAAATTTATATATGTTAAATGACAACATAAAGTCATAAATCAAGTGTGAGATAATAGGGAAATATTTGCAAAATAAACCACTAGTATTAAAATATGCAGATTATTATTATACTCATGAGAAATAAAACCAAACCGACAAAGACAAGTTCATATGAAGCAATTTACAGAAGGCACCTCATAGAATGGGGAGCACCTTGTAGAATGGGGAGCACCTCATAGATTGGGGAGCATCAATGGTCGGCAACACATTAACAGCAGCACAGGCAATAAGGAAAACTCAATTTTTAAAAAAAGTAAATACAACGTTGCTTTTAATCTATCAGAGCATAAGTTTGCAAAATCTGAAAATACCATGTGTGATGTGGCTGGAGTAGAACAGAATCGCTCCTACGCCGCTGTTGAGAGTGCAGTTGGCACTGTGGTGAAATAATTAAACATAAAAATACACACAGTTCGTTACTTTGAAATGTCATTCTCGCCACTTGTAAGGATTATGAAGACAAACTCAAATATGCATACACTGGAATTTTAGTTCACCTCTATACAAACCTAACGTAGAAAGAATGTCAATTTTCATGCAATAGTGAACTAACTGAAAATACCTTGGTGTCTCACAGTATGGGATTGTATGCAGCAGTTAAAGAAGGAAACAGACTCCTATAAATGCAAACAAGCAGGTGTACATGGGTGTGAGTTTTAAAAAGTACACCCAGGAACTACTGAGTTAAAGCAATAGTGAAAAAAAAAAAAACACCAAATACTAGTATCAACTTAATATACTTTATCTTATAATTTCATATAAAATTGTTCTATTCTTATATATTTATAAACATGTAAATTAGCATATGAAATACTATATAAAACCACATCCATCATGGCTACTTAATCCTAGTGGTAAGAAGAACAACATAAACAAGGAATGAACAGTAAATAAGAATGATAAATGCTAGAGAGAGATGATAATGCAGGGAAAGGTGATGGGAAATGTGAGGAACAGAATAAAAAGTTTAACTGGTTTGCCACCAATAGCATTCTTAAGGGATACCATTTATGCAGAAATTTCTAGAAAAATGAAGGAGTGAGTTGTACAGTGATCTGGGAGAAGAGCATTCCATATATAAGATCCTGAGATGGGAGCACAGTTGCCATGGTCAGGAAAGAACAATAAAGCAATTTCTGCCTGGTGGTGTGAGGCATACAAGTCACAGAACAGTGGGGAGTGGGCAGGGTGATATATGTAGGCCTTTGACTATCACAGACAGGACTTTGGCTTTTACTGAGGGAGATGAGAAGACATTAAAGGAGACTGAGCTCAAGAGTGACATCATCTGACCTAATTTTTAACATAATCAATGTTCTCTTCAATCACTCAAAGATAGACTGAAGAGAAGAAAGAATAAAACTGGAGTGACAG
Organism: Condylura cristata; assembly: GCF_000260355.1. Classification (NCBI taxonomy): domain Eukaryota; kingdom Metazoa; phylum Chordata; class Mammalia; order Eulipotyphla; family Talpidae; genus Condylura; species Condylura cristata. The sequence goes on from NW_004567128.1 coordinate 12,383,814, forward strand.
TTAGATTATTACAGAACGCTGGCCAAGGGGTGATGGCGGTTAATCATGGAGTGGAGAGGGCGAATCAACTATCATTTGGAGGCTGAGTCCACAGGATTCAGTGAGAGAGGATGTGGGATGTGAAAAAGAGTAAAAAGTGAAGGATAGCACCATGATTTCTGACCTGAGCAACTGGAAGCATAGAATTACCATCAACTGAAATGAAAAGGACTGGAAAAGGAGCAGCTTCATCCCAGGGACACAGGGCAACGTTACCCATGTTAACTTTGAAGTGCCAGCTAAGTCCCACATCTGGATGCCACATCCAGGAGTTCCCGGATAAAAATGACATTTTGACCTGTGCTCCCAGAGGAGAGCCCAGGCTTTGGTGCAAAGGGGGAGTGTAAATAGAAGACAGGTCTGAGGCCTGTGTCTGTGGCAAAATCAGGTAGCAGTCAGGCTGGTAAACTAGGACATGGATGGCTTGTCACTGAAACCTAGTTTCCAGATTCTGCCCAGATCTCCTGCGTAGTTTCCATTTTTACTTTTGCCACAAGGCACGACAGAGCGACAGCTCCACGGTCCTTCTCCAAGCTGCACGTCTCTAGGTTCTGCCATGCCACTTCCTAGACCTGGATTTAATAACCTAGACTTTTTCTTCATAGCTCTTGCAACGTTCTCTGCCCTCCTTCCTATTGTCCAGTGCCTGTGAGAAATAATATATCTCTCTTCCCTGCCCAATTGCTTAACCCCACCCAGTGAGCAGTAGCTGTCCTTAGCAAGTCTGTAATATAGTAATGTAAAGCAATACACTTTTCTTTCTTGTTTTCAAACATGTATTGCTCTATCTCAATTAGTCACATAGAGGATTTAGTCTTCTTAATGATGCTATTTGAACACCACTCAAAAGAATGACAGAGTTTCCTGTGGATACCTGCTGAAGTGAATCAGCCACGAACAATGGACCTGATGCTGACTGTGATTATTTGTGTAACTGAATAAAATCTTACTCGAGCCTCCCTATCTGCTTTCCGGAATACCTGCACTCGAGAACCGAAGTACATGCTGGGGGTTCATTTCTCAACGTATTTCACACAGTGTTTCAAGGCATTTCTAGTACAGTCTCATATAATTTTGATTAGAAAGCATATTGAGTTCCCTGGAAGTGGGTAAACAATGAGGACATAAAGAACAAAGTTGACACAAGGAAAATCAGAACTTCTGGAGGAGAAAATCACTTTCCCTAAATCGAATGTGGGGGAAATCTAGCTCCTGAGTTTCTACCATACATAACAATCAAAACTGAACTGAATCTGTTTCTGCCCATGATTCTTATTTGTTTTTCCTTTCATTCATCTTTCCTGCCTCTTGTCAAACATTCCCCACCAATCTGAGGACTTTTACAGAACTAGCAAAAATGAGTAGTTCTGGAAACCAAGTCCGTTTCCTCTCAAACCCAAGGAGGCACATGGAGAAGCACCACTGCGCATGTACCTACGCATGCGCACCTCGGCATTTGCTTCGGCAGCCTCTTTCCATGTGGGAGGGAGCTTGGTGACTATCAGTGAGCTCCTCTGTTGTTACTGACTGGCCTAGACCCATCTCCGACTGCTCTAAAGACAGTCCTGTATTCTCAGGTTCACTGCACTTAATAGCTGTTTATTTTCTCAGATCAGTACTCTTATTTCCTTATCTTCCTCACTTTAATTCCCTCTCTGGGGATTCACAGATTCTAATTACTGTGAGATGCATATGATTGCCCCCAACTCAGGTGTGCTTCAATATTTGCACATTCTTGTCTGATCTCAGATGATGCCACAGTGCCAGCCCGGGAACACTGGCTACTCCACCTCACACCCCACAGCCACAGAGAGCACGGGCTTCCAGGACACAGGTGAAGCGCAGGTATCAGGTTGGAAGATGAGCACCACCTGCCTTCTGACGTCATGCCAGCTAATTTGCAGACAAGTTTAAAAATGGAAATATTCTGGAAGATGGCAGTTAGGGTTTATCTGTAGAGAGTAGAAGCCACTCAAGGTAGATTAAGTGAGAAAGTGAGAAAGAAAACTTGATAGGAGTGTCAATGACATATTGCATATCTTTGGGAAGCTAAAAGAAACAACAGTCTGATTATGGCAGGTTAGGTTATTCTTGTTGCTGATTTATTGCTCCTTGGATGTGCTTCGTTGTCTATCCAGGCTCTTTTGGGTGACACTAAAGTATCTCCAGTAGAAGAGGGGAATAAATGTCCCCACCCATCCACTCTGCCCAAGTGAACGAGACACTCTGCCAGTTCAAGGGAGATGCTCTCATAAGAATCTGGCATTTCTACTCACTCTCTTTGCTTTAACTGCCTGTCAGGAGCTTGGCCTGCCCTACGATGCTGCTGCCACTTCAGTCCGGAGCACAGAATGATAGAGCTACAAAGCATAATTAAGCCTGACTGGCAGCCTAAAATAAAGCTGCCTCAAACCCATGAGAAGGAAATACTTGAGAATACTTTTGAGCAAAAGTTGACCAAAAATTGCAATTTGGGGACTGGATTTCAAAGTCATACCGCAGAACTGAGTTACCAAGGGGAAACTCCCAGAAGCTATGACCTAATATCTTCACCATTCCTTGCTGATCAGACTTCACGATAGCTGCAAGGGGTATGCCTTCTGGGAGGGCATCTGCCCTGTTAGTTTTATAGTGCTCTGACAGAAAGGAGTGACCCTAAACATCAACAAAGGCTAATTCAGTAAGTTTATTTTAAAAATCAGCTATGAAAAGATGCATGTTTTTAAAAAGGCAAACCATATGAATACTTTTGAATAAGAAACTGAAAGAAACTATAGTCAACAAAAGTCAATAAAATGTCTACATAACAGGATATATTTGCTTATCGGTACCGAGGCAATACCTATCGGAATTTAGCTATAAATATCTTGCCCTAGAATTGGGGATATGGAAATTGTGATTCTCAACTCTATAAAAACTTTGTAACAGATAAAAAGATCTTTAATACAAAACACTCCCAGTGGAGTAGTATTTAATTGAAAAACAAAACCTTTTTTTAATCAAAGTTTGGTGATATATATAAACCAAAAGCTTTACATCTACTCAGTCTTCACCTAGCTGTTACAGTTTCAGTTTTCCTTAAAGGAATAGCAAAATAAATAAAATAGCAAAATTATTGTCTAGGTAACTAGACAATAGGCAAGCACCTGCTTGCTGACAATCTATTAGAATTGCAATTTTTTGACAATGAAAGAAAGAAGTAGCAGTCTTTATTTTCTTAAAGATTTGTGATGCCCTGCATAAGAAAGCTCAATGTAAGGGAAACTGCAACAGATACTTTGTGACACTACAAATATCCAATACTAGTAGACTGGTACAATTTATCCTTCATTCAGTTGCACATTATCAGAAGACTACAAAATAAAATTTCAAAAAGGCATGTTTTATAAACCAAAACACCAACATTTGGATCAGCATACCACTACGTATGATTGGTATGGCCAGAGGCAAGTTACTTATTCTCTCAACAATTTTCGTATCTCTAAAAGAAAACAATGTTCAAATAGCATCAAATTGTTGCTCTACAGATGATTGAAATGCACCTGCAAATTAGATTAAAACTTGGCATTTGGCCCTCCCTGGTGGTGCAGCTGGTTAAAGCACTGCACTGAGAATCTAAAGCCACTCCCGCCGCATGAGTTCGATTCCCGCCTGCCCCGGAGGTGACCACATGGCGTGGCAGACCTCTCCTGACCCGCCCGCTGCTCCCCTCAGCAGTGTACTTCGGTGATCTGCCTGTTCTGTTCCCCACTCTGTCTCTGGTGAAGCCTCTCGCCGCCTCTGAGCCTCTGGCTTATACCCCAGTTCTGTATGAGCAAATAAATAAAATCTTTAAAAAAAAACTTGGCATTCACTGTAGTGTGGCTATCATTACTATGAAACATCTAACATAATAGTATAATGTTTTCTGACATGTTTAGTGTGCAAAGCTCATGTTATGACTTAGTGAATGTAGTGAAATTTCAATTTGTGGGGAAATACAGAGAAACATACATAAAGGGACAAAGAGAAAATTTCTATTTTTATATTGTATTTACTTTACAAATGTCTATTTTTGTTGTTGGTTTTCAAAAATGACTACTTCTTTCTTTCATTGTAAAAAAAAAATGCAATTCTAATAGATTGTCAGCAAGCAGCTGCTACAGTTACCTAGACAATAATTTTGCTATTTTATTTATTCCTATTGCATCTATTTGATCTGTTGACATCAGATCAAAATAATATATATGTTAAGTATCTTTAATAGGACAGAGGGAACACCTTATTTATTAAATGTAGCTCTAAGTAGCAAGGCCTTTATGACTGCTTATCAAGACACTATCTGTTACTTCATATTCCCTATATATATTGATAGCAATATTGATAAGGCCCTTATAGAGCAAGAACGAACATCCCAAAGCCCAAGTTACAACACTGGAAAGCTGAAGACAGAATGGAGGCTGGGAACCAAGGGGGACGGGATGTCGTGGACTACGGCAGAGCACGGTGGCTGTTCCAATGTGATGTGATGTGCTCACGAGGCTGAGGGCGCCCTATGCTTCCAATACACAAGCAACTATGTAAACCAGTGTTGTCTGAATCAAAACGCATATACAGAAGTAAAGGAACATTCCAGAGGGAACTGAGAAAGACCACAATATTTGCAGGAGGAAAACTGTAATTTGAAAGCTTCAAGGGGAATGTACCTTGGCACATTGTGATGCCAGGCATATTTGGCGAGAGCTGGTTGATCTATTGAAACTTAGCAAGGTGGAAAATGTTACATCACATTGAGCCACCCTGAGAGGGAGGCACACACTGCTCGGTGCTCACAGAAACAAATGAGCTTCTGTGGCCAGCAGGCTCGCTAAACCAGACACAACATTCCTCCCCTCTGCCCCAGCCCCCCACACACAGACTCAATTCTTAATCTTTAACTCATGGTTCTGAACTAGGCTCACATCAACTTAGCAAATACCAGCTTTCCACCTCTCTTCCTTCTTTATCCCCTCCACAAGTGAGACGACCTTTCTTGCCTCAGGGTGGAAGATACAACACATCCTCAGTGCTTCTGCTACTTCATGGAACTGCTGATTCCAGGAAAACTATGTAAACATCAGCATCAGTATAATGAATCTCTTTCAGGAAACGCCAAATCCATGGATTGGTAGATACAAGAAATGGGTTAATATTATTCCCTAATGTTTCTCCTTAAAATAGCCATGAACTTGTTTTCCAACATTTAATGTTATACTCACTTCCCTTTTTCTCTAATACAAGTTTTTACTTCTTTTTCTTCTTTTTTTTCTCCCTTTAAGAATTCACTTAACTGGGCCCTCCCTAGTGGCGCAGCCAGTTAAAGCACAGCACTAAGCAGCTGAAGCCACTTCTGCGTGAGTTTGATCCCTGCGCTGCCCGGAGATCCACATGGCGTGGCAGACCTCTCCTGACCCGCCCGCTGCTCCCCTCAGCAGTATACATCGTCGATCTGCCTGTTCTGCTCCCCACTCTGTCTCTGGTGAATCCTCTCACCATCCCTGCACCTCTGGCCTGTACCCCAGTTCTGTGTGCACAGATTAAGTACATATTTAAAAAAAAAAATCACTTAACTGGCAGAATTAGTCCCTCTTATTTTCTGGCTACAAGGTCATATTCTGTGAGCAAGAGTACATATAATCACCAGGCTAGTGTTATGAATGTGGTGAAATATTTCTTCCAGAAGGCAGATTTTAATTATGATTCTATTTGAAGAATATCAGTAACATGGTAAAATTTACATTCACTATTCTCCTTAATGATTTTTTTTTTGCTCAAATCTTTGTTATTATTGCCTTTGAAAGATGGGTAAAAAATATTCAAATGCTCCTGATAACCCCTACCAAAAATAATTGCATTACTTTGTTGAAAATAACTATTAATATTTAATCTTCAGTAGATGAGTCCCGTTGATTATGACTAAACCTTGTTTTACCAGGCACACATAAACAAGCAGTGCTGTATGCGTTCTCTAAGACAGGCTTTTCAAGGTTCTAATTGAAGCCTTCCCTCCTCCTACTAAATTAAATCAATTTAATATTATCATAGATCTGAAATAATCGATTTCAAATAAAGCTAAAATGTCAATTTTTCTGTGAATGATCATTTGCTTGCTATATTATTGAAAAAAATAACCATAATACTGAAAAATGCCTTCATCGAATTTGTCCACCTTTTACCAATATAGAGTTTTGACCACAAATTAATTGAAATTTCGATCAGTTAACTGATGTAGAACCAGGAACTCTTCTCCACACCCACAACTCCATATAATTCTCCTACAACTCTATAAATAGATAATGTTATCTTCACTATACAGACCAGCAAATGGAGACCAGAATTAGCTTCTGACTGTTGCATGTTTCTGCAAACCACATGAACTAACAGAAACATGGCTGACATGCTGACTGGAGGGGGCATGCTGACTGGAGGGGACATGATTGGAGGGGACAAGACGTATGGCAGAAGCTCAGATGGACCTGCTCCTCTACCCATCACTGCTTTTCCAGTTTTTATCTTTATTTGCTCCAAGTCATGTTATTGTTTCTCATACCTACACTGCACTGGAGGTACAGTGTGTTTTGCCTAAATGACAGTGGAACAGCGCAGGGAGATTCTCCCAAAAGAGATGAATTTCCTGTCTTAAAGTGGTGTAGACAATGCGAGAATAACCTCCCCCCCACCCAACACACAGTTCATACAGACTTGTGTTAAAATCTGAGCTCCATTATCAGTTTACAATATATCTTTGGAAACAATACCTTAATCTTGTTGAACTTCCTTCTACCAATATGAAGCATGGGGACAACTGTTACACTTAATTAATAAAAGCTATCACGAGGTACAAATACACAGACATCATTGTGCATTGCATACAATGGACAAATGAATTTATAGAGATAATTTTATTACTTATTATTCAATTTACTAATTTTCCCTACTGATATAATGAACATGTGCGACTAAAAATTTAGCTCCTTAGGGATTTTCTGTTCAAAGGCCTTTTATTCCAGTGGGAAGTTTATCTATCCATCCATCCATCCAGCCAGCCAGCCAGCCAGCCAGCCAGCCATCCATCCATCCATCCATCCATCCATCCATCCATCCTGACATCTCTACCTATTAATAGAAACTCTAAAAACACTAAAAAGTGATTTTAATGTATTTTAAAAGTGAATATTCCACTGAAAATTTCAATGTACATAGGACTATCAAGTAATAAGATGGATTTCAAATAAGAAAACATTTCTGTATACATTTGAGGAACAGATATTATTTTAGGAACATAGATTTATGTAACTTGGAGAGATAATTCTCTTACTCTAAGTTCTATTGGGGAACTATAATGTAAATCTTAATGCATTTCTAAAGCCTAAGTATATAAAATGACATCTTCATAGATGCAGCAATTATATGAAGGCACCGAAGGGCTAACTAACCTTTTGTAGTAACCCTTCTGCCAGCCATATAGCTCTCTAACCGTGGCATCATTGCCTCAATGGTACATATGTAAAGGAGCAAAATTCCTCCACCTCAAAATATGTCTTTCTGGCTAGAGGTTACCCTTCAATGGAGGGGCTCTGAAGGCTGAGTGAAGGTTGCTTTTGACATCTATAATAACTCTTCTGCATTAAGAACATCTTCCCTGGGAAGAGCCCACGGGACTATGGTGATGGCAAATCGACGGGATGACAACCGAAATGAAAAAATGTACAAAAAGAATGATGTAAAAAATATAGAAAATAAATAAAAATAAAAATAAAAAACCAGCTTCCAGGAAGACCTAACCACCTCATCTCTTTCATCTGGGAAGGCCAAATTTCAGTATGTGCATTTTTGTTTATGGCGCCTTCCCCCAGTAAACTCCCCTACTGACCTCTTTTTCCCCCCAACCACTGCCCCATTGTCTTGTCTCAGAGGGGTTATTTCAGATGGGTGCTGTGCCCAGAGGGAAGTTACCCCTCAGGCTGGGTCTCTCCCATGGATACAGGAGGTACATGGTAGTAAGTTCCTTTTTTGTTTTTTTCTCGTATCAGTCAGTCTGATACTTGTTTGATTATTTGTTAGTCTAGAAGAACTCAGAGGGGTATTAGGATTATGTTTTCCCTTGTGTTCCAACAGTTTTGCCAATAATATCGCAATAAAATAATGGAAGTTTCAGTTTACGGATTCCGAAAGTTTTTTTTTTTTTTTAACTCTTGTTTCTTAAGTGTATTCAAACATTTAATCCAGGAAGTACTTGATCTTGTTTTATATATTATCAAGCTGAAAAGGTGTCAGTGTTCAATTTTGGTAAAGTTGTGGAGTAACCTACATTAACAAAGCATGTTGGTGAAATTTTAAATTGACAATCACTCCTCTTATTGTTTCAATACATTTAGTATTTGCATAAACTCAAACATTTGAGGCTGTTTTCCTTCTCGATAAATTTGATTTTTATCACAGTGGTCTGGTTTTATCATTTTTATTATATGGTGCTACATTAAATGATGCTCTATTTTATGAACTTGGTTTTCCTTCTATAATCTTTCAAAATCGTGAAGCATGTACTTTTCATTCCCTCCATCTAAAAAGCTGGATATGAAGTAGCTTAATCTCTTTGAGTGAAGAGGAAAAGGGATGGAAATCTTTGCTTAAGGAATGTCCTATGATGAACTCTAGTTTCAAGTTTTGGAACTAAATGGGCAATGTTTTTCTTCACGCTAAGCTTACAACAAGTGAAAGAGAGTGAAATGTAGCTAAAGGTTGTAGCGGATCCTGACTCCTCAGCTATATGTAGTAAATACAGCTTCATTTGCTACTTCAATAAAAAAAAAACCATGCATTTCCTGCCATTATTAATGTTTCGTTTGCCATTCACTAGGCAAGGGTGGATCCCTGGGGAAGCACAGGGTTGTCTCATGAACCTCACATATATGTTGGCAATGACAGTGCATGTGATCCATCTTATACCTATTTCAGATACAATGAACTTTTAAATTTCTCAGAAAATCTATCCAATTTTTAGAAGGTTCTAATCTTCAGAACGTTCTCTGTAGCTCTGAGTTGATATTTCATTTCCTCTAGTTTGCTAGGACTGATGAAATCCTGACTGATAGGGCAAAAGAAGGCAAGGCAACTCCCTTTCCCAAATCACAGCATTTCAAATATTGAAGCCATTATCCATACCTCCCTTTCATTAAGTATTTCCATTTCTATGCTAAGCATACCTCATTTTAAAGGCATTTCTCACATTATCATGAAGATGGCTGAGTTTGCACCTGAATTTAGATGAAAATATATTTTCATATACGCTAATAGACAGCAAACTAAAGCCTACCAAAAATACCTTTACAAACCAACAGATGATTTGTCAAAATATAATCTATTATGTCTTATAAAATGTCTATATTGAGACTAGACTAATTCAGAGAGATAACATGCTTCTTAGACAACAAAGACTACTCGAAGAAAAAACAAACAGAAGTGTTAAATTCTTCAAGAAGACACCCTAAGCCAGACTCTCACTTAACAAGGACATTTTCTCAGAAGCAGTAGGTTCTGGAGAATATAGGATAGGGACCGGGGAAAAGCCAAGTAGGTGTGATTCACTGGAACTGCCAGCTTGGCCTGATCCCAAAAAGACCTCCGATTCTGAGGTTCTAAAGCATAAATTATATCACAGGGTCCTTGTATTCTCACATCAGCATATCACTAAAAAAAAAAAAAAAATCTCAGTAAGAGGATTTTCATGTGTCAGGCACATCTGACTCAATGAGAAGCCAGGCAGGGGCAGTGCCCAAGGGCGTGTCTCTGAAGATGACAGGTGCGAGCAATGATTAGCAAGTCCTGAAGGAGCGTGCACCGACTCAGTTAAACTGACTGGAGAACCCATCAGGTAATAATACGTTTGTTACCTCATTCGTGGTGATGACATCAAGGGTGTGTATGTCTATATCCAAATGTATGAAAACATACAAATAAAAAAATGTATAACTTTTGTATATTAAATATATCTCAATATAGTTGAAATAAGACTGTTTATAAAGTCCAAAGCAGTTACATAATGCAGAAAAACTATAGTGCCTAATTTAGGGAAAATGATCTTTATTGGATTCAATCAAAACATACTTATTTAGGGGTTACTTAAATGGAAAAACGTCATGAATAGGTGCTGTGAGTCCCAAACTAATCAAGCATCTTTGCATTCAAGAGATTTCATTCTTTAACAGAATTACGTATGTTCAACCTATGCTCTGTCCCTCAAATTCTGGGAAAGCTTGAAAAACAGACCAGATCATTATCAGAAGAATTTTTTTTTCCTGATAGCATATTACAGCTGGATTTCAATACTGAACAATTTTTGACATCCTCATCTCCAGTAACTTTTCCTATCCTTCCACGTGAGTGATTCACTTCAAAGGTTAGGACACAGAGCGAATGCTGCCTTTAGGAAGACTTGTACTGGTTATTGCTGTATCTCTCAAGTCTCTCCTGAGTTCAGGGCTCACTCTTCCCACAGCATCAACCCAGCACACTGCTACAGACAGAAATGACTCGGCACCAAGACCCATGTCCCTTCCTCTTGTTAGACCCATCATATGTGGTCTCTGAAAAGAAGTCAAAGGAAATTTGAAGGAATCCACCAAATGCTAATATAACTAATAAACCAACTTCAAAGTTGAATATCCATAAATTCTTACTCAGTGACAAAAAGGATACATGCTACAACATGAACAGACCTTGAAATCACCATTTCAGGGACATGAGCCAGGCACAAAAGGTCACATATTGAATTGATAGAGAGAAATTAGAATAGAGGTTCCCAGGGGGTGAGAGTTGGGGGAAATGCAGAGTGATCACTCATGTACATGGAGTTCCTTTCAATGTCATAAAAATGTTACAAACTTATATATTAAAGTTATCTTGAACGATGCACTTAAAATTCCATTGAAGTAACATTGATTTATAATCCTTTATATGTTTAGTCATGTCTCTTGAGGATATGTGTACCTGTACCACATCTATGAGAGAATTCTGTGGTATATGAAGTTTACCTCAGCGAAGTTGTTTAAAAGGAAATTTTCCAATTGGTTATTATCTGCCTGAAGGTCTAACATGAAGTGCAAATGCTATATATCTTTATGGACAATGCAAGTTCCAAAACCCTAAGCAATTTCAAATAAGTTACACTGTACTAATCATGATTTCAGAACTCTAAAGAAAAAAGTCACCTAGATCCTCCCTTCTACCCAAACTGGGGTCCCCAGACCAGGAGCATGAGCATCACCAGGAAGCTTGCTAGAAGAGCGAGTTCTCAGGCCCCTTTCCTGATCTGCTGCTCTCTAGGTGCGTCACAGGCTCGTAAGGTTGACAAGAACTGGTACAGACCTTTAGCTATGACCCTTCATTCCTCTGGTTTTCTCATTGTTTACTTTCACTGTACCAGAAGCTTAAACTCATGCGCACATCCATTTTGTTAACTCAGCACATGACCCTCTCTAATCTCTCACCACTGTGATATGGCTTCACAGCATTTCAGTATCAAGTATGAATTCCAGAGGAAGCACAATCCACATACTAAGCTCCACTCCTTGCCCACTGCCTGCATCTGCACTGCAAACGCCACTATGAGGTACATTTGGAATCCTGCTTTCTGTTACTACTCCTGGGTTGCTCAGCTTCAATGAAAAAACCCACTATTTGTGGCTTGCAGCCTCTAAGAAATCTGTGATTTCTAATCTCAAGTATCATTCAGAAAATGTTTTGTATGCTCTTTGCTATTACTCCTTCCAAAAAAAAGTTAATTCAAAGCCTCACTTATGCCTCTACCTTTGTAAGATAATTTTCTTTTCTGCGTTGGACAGACATGTTTTTCAGACTTGAATTTCTCAGCCGTTTCCCCACCCACGCCGTGCACTGGCCTCCTCGTGAGTGCTGTGTGTGAGCTATTGAAGAGGTTTTCTTCTTTCTGCCTAAAGTTTTGCTACCAATCGATAGCTTTACTCTTGTCTTGCCCTGTCCAATAATCTCTAAATAACCCTGTCCACATTTCTTGAACACAATTTTCTCCCTGGCTCTGTTCCTGAGCTCTGAAAATGTGCTGAATCCTTGCTTGTCTTAAAACCAACCAAACCAAGCAACTAATAAAATCTCTCTCTGGCGAGCATATTCATTTTGCTCAAGCATCTCCCCACTTCCCCCATACAGACTTCCTTCTGAAGTGCAACATATTCTGCCTTAATTGACATCCATCCTTTCATGCCCTGTGCGCTGACTTGAGAGCCTTGCTGTACATTCGCTGACCTTGCTGTGGTAGCCACAGGTTTCCCCATGCTCAAAGTCCTCGAAGCCTCCTGTCTTCACCCTTCCCGACTACTGACACAGCTGAGCACTCCTTCCTGAAGCCACTGCTGTCTCCTCTTTGTGTTCTGCTCATTTCACTTCCGCCTGCCTCCTCACACTGGCGTTCTCTCAACATCTCCAGTCATTTCACATGGCTTCCTCTATAGCTTCTTCAATTCTCATAACACTTGTTCTCTCTGATGTCATCTCGGTGGATGGTCTCACAATGGTGACAATTTTCTGCCCCATGTTTGCTGCCCTGACTTCTGTCATGTAAGAGAAAATGTGATGTGACCATGAAATTAAAACTCATGAAAGTCAGATGTATGAAAAGACGAGAGAGCATAACACCACCATAAATGTGTCTTGGGAAAGAATAAAAACAGCTTCAAGACATAAATCAGTGTAAGAAGCCAAAAAAGGAAAATAAATGTACTTTAAAGGAAATCTGTTTTTTGTTAAAAGCATTATTAGGTACAGTTTCAGTAAATAAAAATGTCTGCAAAAATTAATGACAATGCCACAACTTCCCAAAAAGAAGTGCCTATAAAACAGAGAGTAAATTCAGTCCTAACAAATTTAAATAAGCCAAAGGACAACATGAAGGAAAAATAGATTTTAAATAATTCTTTAGGAAATGAGGAAATACAAAAATTTCAATTCCTCTGAGTAAAGGCCACGCACTCCGGTATGTCTGAACTAATATCACAGAACCTACTCCATAAAAAGCCTTAAATAGTTTGCCCTGTCTCTAAAGGCTTTCACTATTAAGTAATAAAGAATGAAAATAATTTTATAATTCACTTAAGAATTTCTTTAAATTGCAATATACAAATAAATCTCAGAGTTGGAATTAGCAAAAGCTAAGGCAGAAATCAATGATTTTTTCAGACTAGCAGAATACATTCTTGCCAATGTGTTGAAGGGTAAAATGACATAAAACCAAGGGTGCACAGGATTATAATGAAAGTCTCGATAAGGAGAACTGCTTGAAACTGTAGAACCGTGCTTTGCAAATGGTGGCTCGCACACATGCGTCTGCTTTACTTCCCTGTTGAAAAATAAACCAAGGCCCGATATAGTAGGTGCCGAAACGGATGAAAACACATAAGGTTTGCAAACATCATAGATTCATAAAAGGGTGACGGAATGAAAGGAAGCAGGGATTTGATGAAATTCTGGGAGGAAGTAGGCAGATGGGACTGTATTGGGGGGGCTCACGTGGGGAGCGTATCCCGGTACACTCAGAGGCCACTGCCCATCGGGGGGCCCCTGCAGCAGGACATGCTGCAGGGCACAAAGTGCAGACTTGCTGGCAGCTCTGCGCAGCTCAGCCTTCCTCAGCTGACCCGCAAGTGAGGGGAGGTGCTCCTCACCCCAGCCCCTGCCTCCCCGTGCCAATCAGAGTTGCCTCCATCCCTCTGGGAGAAAAACAAATTGAAATTTAAAATCTGGAGAGCTTCTAGAAGAGAAGCTGGTGCCTTTTTGATGTCTGGGAGGTAGCAATGGAATGCTGGTGCTGGAGGTTCCCTTCATGAGAAAAAAATAAATTGCATGAGACTTACTGTGGAGATCAATCACTGGATTAGGGAAGATCTAGAATAATTCTATTGCCAGTTTTTCTCATTCCCCAGAAGAAAGCTATAATACCTGTCTTGTGGGGATCACATACTAGTGGGGAAGACAAATGATGGAGGAGCAAATGAACACACAATGGCCAAATCCTTACTGGGGTCCTGAAGATAAAGAAAAGCAGGGAGTGAAATGAAAGAAAAGCAGGGGTTGGATTGAAGTCAGGAGGCCCAGAAAAGCCTCTTCCTGAAAGATACACGTGATGAGTGGACTGAAAGGGAGGAAAGAATGACTCATGACTCCATGTAATTGGATCATCTGGAAAGAAAACGAACAAGGCAACACCAGGTTCTTTCAAAAATGTAGAATGAAAGATTGCAGTTGTTACTGTTTTGTCAAAACAAGAGGTCTGACTTTTAATCCACTACTAACTTTGGTTTACTTACATGGCCCACATTGTTTATGCCATACTATGTATTTATTCATAATCATGCATGCACATTTGGGTTTTTTCCTCTTGCTTGCCATTAATTGGTTCTATTTAGTTTTCAATATTCTTCCTTTACTTTTAATATTGTTTCCCATTTCCTTATCAACATTAAAGGTAGTCCTTCTATTTCTGTTCCACCATGTGTTATTTGGACCATTTGCAAGGAAAACACTTTAAAAATATGAAAAGCATACAACACTATACATTTACCTATAAATATGTAAAGAACTTATATATCTGTAAGGCGTGCTTACATATGTACACACACGGTATGGGTTTCTGCTGTGGATACATTCCCCTTCTCCGGTACAGTACCAACACTCAGATGGTAATCACCTTTTATTTTTAGTTGCAGATTGCAAAGCAAATAAAAACGCTTGTTATCATAAAGCGTCGAAGATCAAACAGCAAAGTGGGGACAACTTTACTTTCAGTACACTAGAGTCTTGAGTGGAGTGTGTGATAAGTCATTTTTATGGCACCACTAGCAGGGGCTCCTTCTCCATCCACCCTGCCATTCCCTACATCTTCGGAAAGAGTTATTATCCTGTTGTTAGCATTAACCTGAACTTGAGCGTTCCTACTGCTTACAACACCTCAGAATCTGGGGTGATTTCTAAGAGAAGCTAAAAATGCTGATGTTTGGCAGTGATAACGAAGTGCCCTGGAAGAACAAGCTCATAGTATCGCCATTGTGTGTGTGAAAGCTTTCCTGCTCCCTCCTCTTTACTCCTCTTCTGCACACACTGTTGCTGGTTTGGTCGCTTGAAGGGCTGGCAGATCTTAGGCACTCCCTCTGAAAGGTTCAGGTTTTATTTCTCTCCTAGATTTGTACGGCAGAGGCAAAGTCAGCCGCGTGTCTGCAGCTCAAGGAGCTGAGTGTTTCTTGCAAGGCCCACCCAATGCCTCATGCCTTAGCCTTTACACCGGGGCCTCAGGAAGGGCATTCGGGGTGCAAGGACTATGAAAACAAGCAAAAATGGGATGGTAACGCTGTTAAGTTAGTATGAACCAGGACTCCGTATATAGGTAGCAAAAAGATTTGTAGGACTAACTTTTAGGACTGGCTTGACATGTACATTCAAATCCCTATGCCTGTTTATATTTCTATATGACACCCACACATTCAGTTAGCAGGAAAAAAAAAGTCCCAAGTGAAATAAGCCAGAAAGAAAAAAAAAATACTTGATGGTCTCACTCACAGCAGGAGTATGAGGGATTAGGAAAAATGAAAACATATACATATATATCTATTAATTGTCATGAAGTAAAAAAAGAACAACTGACAACTATAATCCAGAGACATTCTATGGGGGAGGAGAGGGGAACAGGATCAAAACAGGGGCAAGAAGAGCCCACGGGACTATGGTGATGGCACAGGGGGAAGTGGTGGTGGGAAGGCCAAGGGATTACAACCAACATGAAAAGATGCACAAAATGAGTATGCATGTGTGTGTGTGTGTGTGTGTGTGTGTGCGCAAATATCCCAAGCACCTCTCTTGTCTAGTTGATCCAGAAAGTCATTTTATCCTGTTTCCTTTTTTATAGCACATGTGTGCATGTGTATGTATGAGACTGACTTCTTTTGTGTGATAGTAATGCCCTTGATTTTAAATATAGTTGAAACTAACAACATGCAGACATTTGAAAACTTCTCTATTAAACTCCTACAACCATAATTTATTACTCCAACATGTGCTCAAAAACCTTGCAAAGTGGCTGAAATCCCAACAGTGACACGATGAGGACGTGGAATAACAAGCGGTACGGACTTGGCACAGTCACTCCTGGGGACAGCGCAGCAATTCCTAGCAAGCTAAATCTACTGTTTGCACATTCTTGGGCAATCGAGATTCCGGGTTTCTTGTAAAGGAGTTGAAAACCCACAACCACGTGAAAACTTGCACACTAGTGTTTATAGCAGCTTCGCTCATAGTTGTCAAACACAGGAGGAAGTCAAGAGGACCCTTCAGGGGTGAATGGATAAGCACAGTGTATATATTGTCCCATTCTTCAGAATGGAATTCTGTTTAGCAAGGAAGAAAAACATGAGCTATTAAACCACAAGAAGATGTAGAGAAAGCTCAAAATACATACTGCTGAGAAAAGAGACCAGGCTGAGAAGGTTGCATGCTGTGTGATTCCAAGCACATGACATTCTGAAAACGGCAAAAATGGAGACGGTAAGGAGAGGGAATGAAGAGGTAGAGCAGGGGATTTCTGGTCAGGGAAACTATTCTGTACAACGCTGTAAAGTGGAGACACATGAAGCTTGATAATGGAGAATAAACCCTGATGTCAATCATGTGCCTTAGTTAATAACAATGCATCACTATTGGATTATTAGTTGGAACCGAGGAGCCATCTTTGTAGGGCAGAGTAGCAGAGAAACAGAGCGGGTTTACATGGGACAGTATGTCCTTTGTCTCAGGGTCTCTGTAAGCCTAACATTACTCCAAGAATAAAGTCTATTCATTAAAAACATTTGATAGGTTTGTAATTATTAAATACTGTTTAAGAGTTTATTTTGTATATTTTGTTGTTTAAAAAGATAAAACTGTATCTGTGGTATGGAATCAACTGTATAAATACATTGAGACAAGGATTAATCTATTCAAACAGTGGTTTGCTTCTTGCAGATGGGTGACATGATTTTTCTTATTTCTATATTTTCAAAATCAATTCAGATTATATAAGGACTTACTTTATTAAAGAAATTAGGCCACTATGGGCATAGGGTGTGAATAAGATGTAAGAGGTCAAAAAATAAGATGTGCGTGTTTTCTGCCTTATGCTTTTACTCTTAACATGCCCTCCAGAAGTAACTATTTTCAAAAGTATGAAATGTTTGCATCCATGTTTTCTCCACACATCTAGAAGTTAAATATAAATGAGAACAAACATGCTCATTCCTCAGGGACTTGCTTCCAGACATTATTCCCTCAACATAACTTTCCCACATTTACTTTACCCTTTATAATAGCCGTATATCAACCTGCAGTGATTGCGTCAAAATGAACCTCCCTACTGATGCACATTTACCTCATTTCAAAATTTAAATCAAATAATACTGTAATGAATATTCTTTGGTATTTTACATAAATATCCCGATAGGACAGATTATTAGATATATAACTGCAGTCAGCCCATCAGCAGTTCACGTTTTGGGAGGTTTTGCCAATTGACTTCTCGAATGTTGCAGCAGTGCTCAATCAAGGTGGTGTGAGAGGGCAAGAGTGTGCTTCTTTACCTCATTTGAAATGATCAAACTTGGAAATATAAGGTGATCAGCGGGTCAAAATAATCTTGTGTTTTCATTAACTTCTGTTGTACTGATTTCTAGTGAGGGTAAGCCCGAGTGAGGTGTTCACTGAATATTTACACTTGTTATTTCAAGATTCACACTGCATTAGCCTTTTCCATGTGGGTACTGCTTTACCCTTATCGATTTAAAGATGCTTTGAGGCTTTTGTAGGTAGAAATCACTTGCCTCTTGTATAACCTTCAAGTATTTTATTCCAGTCATCTTCTAGCCCTTTAATTTCATTAATTTTGTCTGTGTGTGTGCAGACAATGATATTTATAATTACTCTCATAGAGTTAAATCTACTTTTTGCTACTCCTTACCCCCTCCCCGACTCCCGGTTGTAATTTTCTTAAGGAGACAAGGTATTCAAACAATGCTATAAAAACATATTTTCCCTATAATGTCTGTAATACTAAAAATCGCTAAACATCATTTAATATATTGTTAGTATAACATTTCCCTATTTATTTGAAATACATCTTAACACTTAATTCAATTCTTATCTATACAGGATACCTGAATTCTCTTTTGCTGTCATTTTTTTTTGCTTCTTGCTCTATTAATTCTACTCTGTTTCAGTTACTGTATTTGAAACTAATAGCTTTAGTTTAAATATTTTTAGTTTAAAATATATTTTTAGTTTACAACATGACTAGTTCTCTTTCTTGCGCTTTGAAAAATTTCTTGGCATGTCTCATGCTTTTCCCCCACTGTCACAGGTACATTAGACTCCGATTTTTGCATTATTTCTATAACAGAATCATCTTGCTGTTTTGTATTAAGATTGCATTAAAATCATAGATTAACTTAAGGAGAATATATATCTAGATAAGTGATAACTTACCACAACAATTATAACTTTCAAAATTATGAACAAGATGGAAAAATAGAAAATGAACAGAATGACCTTTCACATTCCCCCCAGTTACACACACTGCTGATTTCTACTTCCTGTCATGGCCACTGCGGCCAAGTAGAGTAAGCTTATTATTAGCAGGACTGACTTTATGTCAGCACAGCTAAAAGCAAACCAAAAACCAATGCCACAAATCCACAGGACCATTACTCAAAGTATACGGAAGAAAGTTGTTGACTCCAGCCAGGATAATGTCAAGCCAGGGGAAATTAAAATTTTGTGGGATCTTCTAAACTGTCTAACTTGAGTGTCTACAACACTCTTGGCTCTTGGATGGATCCCTAATCTCTCAGAGATTTAAGTGTCATTTTGATTATCCTCTTGTTTTCTCTCTGAAATACAAGGCAACATTTTTCTTGTATATTAAGATAATTGTAGAGTCACATGCAATTGTAAGAAACAATACAGGAAGTCTCTAACCTTTCAAACAGTTTCTCCCCAAAGGTAACATCATACAAAACACTGGCACAATCAGGAAATCGACATCGATGTACCACACTGCACTTGCACAGATTTCACCAGCTCTATTTGCACTCACATGTGCATATGTATGTGTGTTTCCCTTGTCTTTTTCTACTTTAGGTTTAATTAATTACTATACATCAAGTTCTGCACAGGAGTATTTTATCTTAATTACAAAATCACAATTTGTTTAACAGTTTTACTGTGGATATGATGTACTTCATGGCCCAGGATGATTTGTTACAGAGTTTAAATGCATTTAATATATATTGGTAATATTAATGTACTATGGAAATTAAACCATAGACCATGAATTTGCGACATGTGAACTCAAATGGATCAAGAAAGATATTTCTATTTGTGAGAAAGGAGGTGGTTTCTCATCTGTTGATTTTAATTTATTAGTTGCAGTCTAGGTGATCGACTTTCCAAATGAGTTTTTGCTTTCACATTATTCCAGTGAGGCATTTATAATTAATGCCACAGAAAACTCACACTGGGGTAATATTTAGTCAATCTTTGTCAATAGGAAACAAAGGCATAAATCTAACACTAGATGGAAAAACAGAATACAAGATAGCTTTACAATAAATAGGGTAAAAGTTGATTAATTTACTTATAACTACATTTTTCTTTGATGAAACTCTATTTGGGTGGCATGCCTATCTTTAAGTTCATTGTTTCATGGCCATAACTATTATTTATTTATTCATTGCCACTTGTGCTTAAAAGTGAAACCATTGTCTAAAAGGACCAGACCTAGTGTTTATTCCTTATTATAAAGTCATTTTGTGTGTTTTACTTCTCCTAATTATGCTTGGCTCATCATAATAGGGAAGGATGTTCAGTTTCCAAAATATTCAAATGGAATTCAATGAGAATCCTCTGCAAGCTCAAATAGAATTGGAAAAGATGAAAACTTCATAACTGGGAAAACCTGTTTCTTTGCTTTTTATAACCTTTTGTTGTTTACTGTTACTGTTGCTATAACTATCTAGAATAATTGTCTATTGTGTTTTACTTGAGATATTTTACCCTGGAGTTCTGGGCTTTATGAAATGTGAAGTTCTGAGCACAATTTATTTTGATTTTTATCAGCTATTTGGCTGACAAAGTAGGGCAGAATTCCAATAATAATACAGATGGGTAGATTGCATGGTTACTGAGATAACAGTAAAACAAAGTAGCCTATGCTACCTGGGGCTCAGAGTATCTTCTTGACTTTTGCCAAGTTTGGGGAGCTAAGTATGTTTTGCATTTGTTAAATTGGAAGACAGCCAAGTAGAGTTATCATTACCAAGATACTCATCCTTCTTATTTTGTTCAACACAAAATCTGATGTGGAAAGAAAACTAAGTGAAAGAAGTCATATTTATATTATGAGTAAAATGTTCCTAAATATGGCTTCTCTATCCAGAAATATATCTAAGTCAAGCATTTTATTTTATGCCACTGTAAATTTAAAGTTACAGTAAATAACATTGTTAATTGCTATTAAAATTGTATGGAAACCCTTAAATTTTATTAGTTTCCACACCCAAAAGAGGATAACATGCATTGCATACAAACTGAAAATATAAAGATGATATACTAGATTGAGCAGGGAGACCGAGAAAGGCACTCCAGGAGAGGGAACCATAGTCGCTAGTACGCAGATGCATGCGTCGATATGCATATTAAGCACGAGCTAAAGAATATCTGGAGTCAGGATCAGTACTACGCACTTATCATGGAAAAATAGCTTGATGAAAAATAGGTTAATGTTAGATAACAAAGGGATTTGGATGGTCTGAAAAATGATTTCAGATAATATCTTCAAGGACATTTGAAGATTTCTACCTTGTCCTCTTTTTTTGTGCCTTCGCACTTCTGCATTTCCTCGCTTTTGTAGTGCAATGTGGCATTGGCTTCCCTTAATGTTCCCTCCCATCAAAGCTCTAGTGTTGCCATGCAATGAGAATTTTAGAGTTGTTTCTTCAGAATTCTTACATTAGGAAATTGAATTCACAAAGGCAAGTGTGGTTATTTGGTCAAATACCTGCTACTTATTACCCTAGGTGAGGCATTTGGGACAGCAGAATTGCATCTAGAATTTCCATACCTGATCCCTGAGTACCAAACTTGTGGATACAGGTTTCCATCTTACCATAATGCCTTGAAATCGCTCTCACTCCTCGCGGGCCATAGCTACTGTTACTGAATTAATGATCAAATTACAGGAATGATTTGACTGGGGGGGGGAGCGGGATAACAGAACTATAGCACACAGCAAGTAATGAACAGACTGAGGGATATAATAATGGCAATATGCTTAATTTAATACACGTATTTCAGCAGGATGAAGGGGGAAAGGAACTTCCACTTCAATTGTTCGGTATAAATGACTGACGTTTCTCAAAGAGTAAGTCATGTCTTGTTTCAAATAGTAATGCTGAGGCTATAGCATGAAAATCCACAACCCCACTTGTCCCCGCACACACACGAAGACAAAAATGGTGCACCCCAGTCCACATATTAAAAATAAAGTCTGAGTTGAGAGACAGACAGAACGAGAAGTAAAACTCTCGGAATAAAAACAGAGACTTCCATGACCAGAACAAACATCTCATTTTTATCTCCAGTGCATCCTCCACCCTCACAAGGATACCTCAAATAAAGCTTCCTTTCCTTTGTGCACAAGGGCAATACTGCACTCTAATTCAGATGAACGGGTGAAGTAAAGAATAGGACAGATGCTGTGTGGCCTAGACCCACACAGTCACGTAAGCATCTGCGTTTCATTCAACAATCAATGATTATTAAGCATCCCCTCTGGGCCAGCCTACCTTTTCTAGTATTGATGACACAGTTGTAAATGTTTTTGTCCACATGGCAAGCATATTCTAATGGAAGAAGAGTTCAACAATGAAATAAGCAGAGAAACGTGTGAGACTTAAATGTAGTTAATGATGCAAGGTTGTGACCGTGAAGGCACTTCATAAAAGAAGATGAATAGACATGGTTCTTAAATGAAAGTGAAAGTGAACCTTTATCCAGGAAACTATTTGCAGATTTTAGGTCAGGAAGCAGTGTATTTTGTGTGAGTTGCCAATTTCTTGATCTGCCGAGATTGACAACAGCAAGTACTTCTGTTTAGCATAGTTTTTTCTTCTTCACCACAGGGGCATCTGGGATGCCTTCCAAACAAATGGGGTTTTATTGGAATTCAGAAAAGAGCTTAGTTCTCTTAAGATGTTTTAAAAATATCTTAATGTGGGATTTATATATTATTTTGGAAAAGCTCATAATCCAAGTGCTTCTGTTCAGGAGAGTGATTATAAAATTTTAGGCTTTCTGTATTCCTAGACAGAACTCAGAAGTCTGTAAGCATCTTCAGCCAACAGGAGAAAGCTGAATCAATGCACAGTGTTCCTGTAAAATCACTGGCTTCAAGAGCATCAATATTTCATAAAGACTAACTATTTCCTCACCATCAACCCATCTCCCCCAACTCTGAATTAATATACTTAATCTATGTGCTTGTGATACTCTTAAAAGCTCACAACGGGGCCCTCCCTGGTGGCTCAGCGGGTTAAAGCACAGCACTGAGAATCTAAAGCCGCTTCCGCATGAGTTCGATTCCCGCCTGCCCCGGAGGTGACCACACGGCGCGGCAGACCTCTCCTGGCCCGCCCACTGCTCCCCTCAGCAGTGTACTTTGTTGATCTGCCTGTTCTGTTCCCCACTCTGTCTCTGGTGAAGCCTCTCACCGCCCCTGAGCCTCTGGCCTGTACCTCAGTTCTGTATGCAAAAATATAAATCTTTTAAAAAAAAAAAAAAGCTCACAACAAAGAGCTATTTCTCACTTAGCCTCTACTCAGACCCTTGTCCCTTTTAATCTGGAAAGTACTTCTTGTCTGTTTTTACCACACCTTCTACCCGGTCAGTTCGGTTGGCTTGCTTATTTTAGCTTAGCCGGGGCCCAGTTTTGCAACAAATAGGTGAAGGATTGAGGCCCAGCTGGCTACAGGACAAAAAGGTTGACTAAGAACATAAGGTGCATCTTTACTGGCCTTTTTCTCTTTTTCTCCAAGTCTTCATCAATTTCCTTATAAAAAAATTGACTGAATATGATGAGTGCCACACATGGGGCTGTAAGGTCATCTATCTCTTTGTGAAAGTTATACTCAAATGGAAAAATACTTTCATGTAGTTAAGCCCAAAGGGTAAACATTCATTGTAAATACTTACACACAGTACCAGGAAACAAACATTCAAAATGATGAGCCATTTACTCTCTACACAGAAATATTGAAATAGCGAACTTCAGGAGTCACAGAAAACCAAAGATTAAACATGTACTATAAGCATACAGCAGCAATTTTTAAACAAGCTCCCTGCCTGATAGATGGTGTGACTCATTTCTCAGCTAAAGACAATTTTTTTTTCAGTTAAAAAATAATATACTTTATACCAGTGCAAACAAATTATCAGGACTTTACTGAGACTGACTTTTCCAGTCACTATGAACAGTGATAAATCATCATTCCCCATCACCCATATGACCTCAAAATACTACTCAGCTTCCTGCGAGTTCTGTGAAATTTTCCTCCTGATAATTAACCCTCATTAAAAGGGCTTAATTTTTTTTTTCCAGGATGATCAGCAATGACACAAAATGTGGGGTGAGAACAGCTGTGATACAGGTGTTTTATCTCTGGTTTGTACAGGGTAGTTCATCACTCAAGAAGTGATTTAATCATTTTTTTTTCTTTTACTCTACTCCTCCTGTTGTATACAATGGGGAAATAAGATTAGAGTGATCGTTTCTAACTTAGAGGAAATACTAAAGAACTAATTTCTGCCACCAGTGTAGTAATGTATGCTTTAGTGTTCTAAGAAGTGAAGTTTTAAATCAGCATTTAAAATACTACATCAGGCGACACCAAAGGGAAACAGCATTCCCGTGACAAGGCACTTACTGGTCAAATTACAACAGTGGAACATAGAAAAGAATAAACCACTGAGTGTCTAGTAATACTAAAAAACAAAAACGTCAAGGAAAGCTCTTCAAAGCAGAAAATGCTAATAAATGTATATGTAACAATACAATTGGAAAATCACCAAAGACTTTTCCTAATACAACTGTTAGGTGAGAGTCATCCACAGAGGCTAAAACTCTTAAGTGAAATGCTATAGGACAAAATATTAACATGGTCTCATAGTGTGAGGCCGTTAAGTTGCTTATTAATCACAATGATAAAAGTATCTCCACAATGAAAAAAACATAGAAAATACCATCTTAATTCAATCTTCAAACTGGAATAACCCAACTGGACAAACCGGCAGTACGTGTTTTCTGATACCCTGTAGTGAAGAGTATACAACATTACATTTATAGAATTCTTATAAAATATTTGTCATGGATCTAATCACGAGGAAACATTTAGGTAATAATAATTTTAAAAAGCAGGACACTCTACAAGCTAATTAACCTGGATTCTTCCAAAATAGTACCATCATGAAAGATAAAGACTGATGGGAATTTTCTAGACTAAAAGAAGTTAAAGGAAGATGGCAACCACATGCAGTAAGCGACCCTTGGTTTGGACTGTGGATCAGAAACAACCATCCGTGAAAGACCACTAGGGACATGTGAAGGCAAACTCTACATTCACTAAGATTGTTGTATCATTAAGTTCATTGGGAGTGAGACCGCCTGGACTAACAGGAGAATGTTCTTATCTTCAGCAGATACACAAGGGAGTATGTATGATGCAATGCCAACATAGCCACCTTTTATTTTACGTGCTTCAAACAGAAAATGATACAGCTACAGTGAATGGGGGAAAATGTTTTTAAATTGTTACCTTTTGTTGAAAGATTTTATTATGTTGTAACTCAGATTTTGATAACTGTATTTACAAACTGTATTCCTTTTCCATACCTTAAGTAGATTGTAAAATGAACAAGACAGTTACATTTTATCTTTAAACACTAATGAAAAATTGACAGCCCACAGCACTGCACACTAATCAAGGAATAGTGAGAGTTCGGGAAAGAACACAGCAGGATTTGGGGAAGCGAAAGAGATGATACGTGGAGAAAAGGAAGGAAATTAGCCCCGATAATCCTCATTTGGCTGTCAGTGCTCCGTGAAGATGGGCATTTTTAGGTTGTTGTTTCCCATACTTTATACCAACACCCTACAAAAGTGTTGTGACAAATCTGGTAGGTGGTAACACGGGTTTGAAAGAATGTGGGGTAGAAGGGGCTGCCTTCACAGAAGCTCTCCCGTAAATGTATACAACAGGAAAGAGAGAAGCAGAGGGCTGTTTCGCACAGGAGGGGAGGAAGACCCAATTCCTCGTGGGTAACATGGAGCAATGGCATGAGTCTAGTGCTCTTCATCCCCCCTCACATCCACTGTCCCTTCCATTACCAACTAGGCCTGCCCTTTCAGTTTCCAGGAGAGGAAGTGCAGAGCAGGCAGCTGTCTTTATTGAACCACAACACCTTATAGTTTTTACCTGAGTCTACATAGGGAATCTAATTCCATTCTTTGCTAAGAAGGGATGTGTCACACAGGGACATGTTGTTAGTTGTTCCTGGGTTCACATCTTCATTCTGTTCCTACTGATTTTAGTAGGAACAGATTTTAGTTAGTTGTTCCTGGGTTCACATCTTCATTCTGTTCCTACTGGCACACGGTTGCCGTAAGTATTTGCAAGTGATTATTTCCTACATAATTTTTAACGTTTTCTCTTCCAATGAATATACTGACTTCATAGCTTTTGTTGTGAGAACAGAAATGCGCATAACTGTTACATGACTTCTTGTTTCCTAAAGGGTCATTTATTTCAAAATCAAGTATACTGGTATTAGAGGAAACCCCCGAGATAAAGGCCAAGCCAATCAATGCTTTTCCAAGTTTCAAATGTATCATGATAAAGGCACTTAAAAACATAACTGAGCACAAAATATTCTTACTGTAAGTAACAGTCCTCTGGATTTGACTCATTAGATTTTCTACAGAAATCTTGAAATTTGTCCCAGACAAGCCTTGTGCCACAGAGGGCATGGTGACAACTGGTCCCCTTTCTGCTAAGACCCATGTAAAGATTACCTTCCCTAATTCCTTGAAGATTAAAATAATCAGATGACTACTGCTTAATGAGCGTGAACCAAGGTGGTAGTGAGCTAAGCTGCCTTGGTGAGCAGGAAAACACCCTGATATGTCCTCCTTCAACTTGGGCCCTCCAGTAAGAACAACACCAAAAAAACTCTACTCATCTTTATCATAAATGAAAAATAAATCTTGATGGGGGAGGGGAGCAGAACACACACTGAGGTCACTTGTAGAAAACACAACTAGGGCAAAACAGCTTAGCTCACTCAGACTATTGTGCAATACCCTTCTCCCCTTAAACCTCCCTATGCCCTGCTCACTCGGCCAGTGATTGTGACCTCACCGAGAAACACAGAAGCAGTCAAAAGAAAATGTTCAAGCTCTGTCAGGACTACTAATTCTGTCACTCTTAACTCCTCCCTTGACACAATTGAACCGTCCGAGGTGCTAAGCCAGACTCTCCATTGCGCACGGATTCCATCTCCTCTTCTTACTTTATCAAATTCTGCTTATGGTGCCCTCTTCTCTCCAGAAATATCACAAATGTGTCACAGCAAAATATGCCATTTGGGCCTAAGGGTGATTTTGGGTAGCAGGCAATGGAAAATGAACGGATATAGTTTTCCCCTGAACAGTCTAAAAACAGGACCTGAATCCCCGGTACGAAGGTATCTCCTACCTTCGCCTCCCACCCCTCACACCAGGAAAAGAAGAGAACTTTTACCACTGGAGAACAATCGACAACTTTGCATAACATAAACAAAACAGACCTTATGAAAACAACCCTCATTTTCCATTAGCTCCCCCATACACTTTAGTCACTTCCTGTAATTTATCACCCTTGGGTTTGAAGCCCAAACCCTCTTCCCTTTTTACACATCAAAAAGGTTTATCAGGCCCAAGTCTAAGAACTGGTTTGTGGCTCGCTTTGCAGCGACCTCCTATTCACACATATGATAAAAACAGTGGCCTTTTTCTCCTCTTATTTAATTGGCATGGCCATAAGGTAGAGA
Organism: Condylura cristata; assembly: GCF_000260355.1. Lineage (NCBI taxonomy): Eukaryota > Metazoa > Chordata > Mammalia > Eulipotyphla > Talpidae > Condylura > Condylura cristata. The sequence goes on from NW_004567128.1 coordinate 12,411,060, forward strand.
GCATCTCCCTCCCTGGCATGCGCCATTACTGCCCCCCCCTAAAACAAACCACAATCCGACAGCATTCTACTTCAGATACCGCGCATTCCCGGCTTCCCGTCGCAACATCGGTCCTGTTGCGGGTACTCACCATTGCCGCTTCCGAAGCAAGCCTGTTGCACCCACTGCAGCCATCACTTGCATCCATCTCTCCATCAGGACTTTCTGGCAAGATATAAGTGAACAATGGGTCACCATCTCCACTGTGTACTACACAATTCTCTGAATCCTGCATCAGCATTTCATAGAGAACTTACAACTGCTTCACAGTTAAGGCCCACACGCTCCTCCCCAGACACCACCCAGTCCTTCTCAATGCGCTCATCCCCTCACCAGTGGTCCTGGGCCTGAGGATAGGCTCTGCTTCTCGGTTTGTCAATTCCTAGACCTTATTTAGTTAAATGGGTGTTTAGGGACCACTTTCCGAGCTGTATGTGCACCAATGTCCCCCCACGCAAGCAAAGCTGCCGAGCTAGCTGTTTGCCAATAGGCAAACTCAACCCTAACCCTACCCACCAGACCTGGTTCCTGTGCCCCACGCTTGACTTCAATTAATGTGCTAGGCAGTACCACTGCTAGAACTCAGGAACATTTTCCTTCCTGGACTGCTAGTTTACAGTAACGGTAGTGATCCAGCAACAGCCACACGGAGGCAATGCCTGGCAAGGTGTGAGGGGACGGGCAGGGCCTCCCACTTTCTTTGCTCACCACGCTCCCCAAATCCACAGGTTCACTAACCCAGCAGCTCTCCAAACCCTTTTTTGTTGTTGTTGCTAATGGAGGTTTAATTACACAGACATGATTGATTAACTCATTCACTGTTGGTGACAGATTCCAACTCCAGCCTCTCGCGGCTCCCAGGAGGCGTCAGAGGGTGGCACTGAAACTTCTTCCATAACTCTAGTCACATGATGGGCTCAGGGCACTGAGCCCCACCCTTGGGTGCTTGCCAAATGTCACCTCATTAACCTAACAAAAGATATCTTTATTCTTTTCATGAAAGTCCAAGGGTTTTAGAACTCTAAGCCAGAAAGGGGGACTAAGCCCAAACACACATTTCTTGCGACAAACTGCAATATCACACAAGTCTTATGGCTTTAAAAAGCAAGTGTATCCTGAAAATGCCCAAATTATTTATCCCGGCCCGACTTGTTCCCTGAGATGTAAATCTGAGCACTAAGTCCAATTAGCTATTCAACTGAGATGTCTAATGACATACCAAATTTAACTCGGCCCCTAACCTGCAAAAATGCCCTTAGTCCAGAGTATTACATCTTTGACCTGGATTCATGCCATCGCATTTTCTCTTGTCTGCTTCTTCTCAGTCACACCTCGAGTTTACCATCCACACAGCAGAGAGAAGCTCCAAAAACATCAGTGCTGTGACTCTGCCCATTGGAGTCTACAGGCTGTGATTTCATAAGTGAGCACAGTTTTCATAAAACTTGCGTGGACTTGTCTATAGAATAAATTCCAACGAGAATACTGGATAGGGAGTGCAGTACATGTTTACTATGTGTCTTATAGTTAGTTCCAAACTGCCTTGCAAAGTAAGGTCACAGCACTGTCAGTAATGAACAGGCACGCGAGAGTCTGTGATTGAGCCACGCGGTAAGCGGTGGGTGGGTAGGCAGGTGGGTGTAAATGACAACATTAGCATTGAGATTTGAAACACCTGTTAATAAACATTTTAATACTTTTTCAATCCACTTTCCCTTTTTTTATTAGAATCCTCTTTGACACTTGTTTCTTTTTCCAGAATATAAGTTCTCAAGTTACTGAGACAAGGCTACCTTCCCAGCTATACTGAGAGAAAACATCTTTCACAGTCCTGAATTTTCATACCTGAGAGCATGAATTTTTTCATTCATGCTCCCTTGGTTTCATCTTAGTCTTCAGCTTTTCACTGTTACCAAGACAAAAACAAAAATAAAAAATAACTACAGGGTTATATGGGAAATAGTAAACTTAATTTCTGAGATTTTAAATTTAAAATCTTGGAACATGTGAATATGTTAGATTGCATGGCAAGGGGAAACTAAGCTTTCAGATGGCTTTCAGATGGAATTAAGATTACTAATCAACTGAGTTTAAAATGAAGACATTCTCCTGGATTAGCCAAGTAGCCGAGTGCAATCACAGGCCTTCTCAGAAGGACAAGAGGAAGCGAGAGAGGAGGTCACAGCCAGATGTGACTGTGGAAGAAAGTCACAGAGAGATGCAATGCTGCATCTTGGAGAAAAGGTCAAAGGATTTCTTTGGAGAACTTTATAGGCAGGAAAGAGCCTCTCCTAAGTGTCCTGGAAAGAAGTACCGTGCTATTGACAACCTGCTCTCAATGAGCAACACTCATGGACTTCCAGCCTTCACACCTGTAAGATCATTAATTGTGATGCATTAAGCCACTAAGTTTGTGCTAATTTGTTGCTGCAGGAATAGAAATCTAATACTGGAAATTAAACATATTAATTTAGGGATATAAGGAGTAAAATACATAGTTTCTAATGTTGAAAAAGTTGCTCAATACTATCAGGCATGATTACAAAGGATAGCCACCAGGGAAAGTCTAAGGTGTATGAAGAAAGTTATTTCTTCTTCTAGAATTTTAATTGAACAGATTTAAGCATATGAAATGGAGAATTAATGTCAAGACAGAGGTCAAGTTTTCTAGGAGAAAAACACACAGTGAATCTGTGGGAGTTGATTCCTAAAAACTATTGTGTAAGCAAGTTCATGATCTTTTTAAATGGTTTATTTTTACATAATTTTGTGCCTTTTTCCATCTCAGTTGTAATCCCCGTGGGCTTCCCGTCACCAGTTCACCCATGTGTTCTCACCATAGTCCAGTGCACTTCCCCTCCCCCCAATTTGGATCCCATTCCCCACTTCACCCCGGTAAAATGTCTCTGGTAGTACATCGTTGTTCCCTCCCAGCATGATCCCTTCCAGCGCCATCCATGATGCTGCAAAAAGCATGAGTTTATCTTTTTGATTGCTGAGTAATATTCCATTGTGTATATGTACCACATCTTCTTAATCTAGTCATCTATTTTGTGGCATTTGGTTTGATTCCATATCTTCCCTATTGTAAGTAGAGCAGCAATACACATGGAGGTGCAGGTGTCCTTTTGAATCAATGTTTTTGTTTCCTCCTGAGTCTTTGTTTAAGCGACATTTCCCCCTACCTCATTCAACTCCATCTCAATTTTCATGATTCTTCCGATTTCACTACTCAGAATTCTTGATCTTCAACTCCTGGACTCTACATTCATTCCAGAGATAAACAAATGACTCAGATATTTGATATGAATAAATCTTTGGGTGACCTTTTCCCAAATTCCTTCCCCCAAAGCACTGGATTATACTGACATTAGTGCAGATGTTTATTACAATCTCATGATGTGAAGATGACAAACCAGATGACACAGCATGGTCTGCTCAGTTATGATAGTAGAAATCGAGGTCCTAACCATCTGGTGGCCTGCCACATGTCCATCTGGTGGCTTGCCATACGTGGCAAGCTGGCTCTCTGCTTTTTCCTCTCACGGTCACAACAATGGCTGCTACTATTTGACACACCTGCTCCAAAGTGCAGTTTCTCCTTACAAATGAGCTTTGTACATGGAATATGTTTTTCCTTTCGAGGATGCCTACCAGTATTGACCAACATAGGTAAATTATCAGTGGGCAGGCTCATTTCTACATGAAGGACAGACTGAGAAAATGAGTTTCCCAGCAAAAATTAGACTCTATTTTTGGATGTACAATCTGTCTTTAGGTAAAGGTTGTGCTAGGGACTGGGAACACAAGTAAGATTGGAGACAATAGCTGTCATTCTTGGTGATGAAACAGCAGCCACAGTTATTCAGTGATAATTTATATCAACTTTCTTTGACATTTTCCATTTCCTCATCTTTTCTGGCCATCCTCTTGGCTGGCACCACAATTCAGGCCTTCTATTACCTCTTGGTAACTTTTGTTTTCTATTGGCCTGAAACCCATGATCAGTCATTATGACACTTCCATTTTCTGCATCCAAAATTTTTGCTCATTTGTAAAGTTTTAGAGCTGCCTACCTATGTAAACGTACTCCAAGAATGTGTCTAACTTTATATACTGAAGAGAATAATTACTACAAGTAATGACTGAAAATATGGTTTCATTTTGGGGTGAGATATTAAGCCAATATCTTTACTAATATTTCTAATAATATTCTAATATCTCAGTTATTCTTTAACATGTTGTGTTATATATCAAAGGCAAAGTTATAATTATAAAATTATAAACATTTATATATTGTATTGTAAGCACCACATGTATAGAATGTATTCCAGAAGAATATATTATAATATAAGCACCCAAGACCAGAAATAAAAGATGAGACAATAAGTTCAGGGTAATTTAGCCAATATTATATAGTTCACTCTACATGTAAAGTTAAAATGTGAAAGCTAAGGACTAGAAATTATTGGGAAATGAACGTCATACTTATTAAAAGTACACAAATTTTGGTTGGATGGGGGGGTCAATAAAGTTCCTAACATTCCCATTCTATTTCATTAATAATACTTCAAGAGTTATCTGTTACTGTTATTCTTTCTCTATTAGTGAGTGAATATGGGGTATAGTATCTAATATTAAGGTTCTTATAGAAAGCCAAGAAGCATTTAGAATATGCGCATTATAATTACAAAAGATGCAGAAATAGCAGGATTTTAGGAATGCGCACTGTGTTTCTGAAATCACAACGTTGCTCTTTCTGTTACAATGATGCAAAATAGGCTCATGTCCACACAAAGCATGCACACACACATGTATATTACTTACACTTAAAGTTTCATTCAACTTACATTTAAACATCCAAAATTGTGATTTCAGTGGCCAACAGTTTTGAAAGGTTTTAATTTAACTGGAATGCCTGGATTATGATTCTGACCTCGACATGTAGTGGCGCTAGACTGCATGGTGTAGTTTTAATTACATGCTGCTCTCTGCCCTGCTGCTCTTTGGTTCTGATCCAATCAGTTTCTTGAGGCTTTGAAATAATTGAATCATGATCAAGTAATGATTCTTTCTACTCACATACAAAAGACCTTAATAATTTAAGTCTACTGTAAATTTTATGTTTTTCATGAAACGAACATTGGTAATCTTACCTAAAATTAACCCATATTTTATTTAAAAGGTGAGGCTGAGCGCCAGGGTGCTAATATACACATATCGTTAACCTAATAAACAGGTGCCTTTCTAGGGTTCTGTTAAATATCTTAAATATACTTATAGAGATGTTAATTTTCATGAGGTAAACACATTCTAAGAGTGTTTTTTTGGCAATTCCTCCATTATCCAATCCATTATTGAACTATACAACTGCCTATGTAGCAGTAACGATGGTGTTTGAAACTGACTTTAAATATCTATTGTGTTCTATAAGTATTTACTGAACAACTATTTATGTTCAGGATGTCACACATCATCTCTGCCTTATAGGGTCACAGTGGAGTAGGATTATAACAAGCTTAAGAGTACAGAGAAAAGTCAAGTGCTCTGCAGGGGAGTAGGTGTCAAAAGCCATTGAGTGGACTGGATACAACTGGCCTCATGTCCTCTATTGCTATGGAAAAGGCATTCTGCCAAGCTCTTTACTACACTATTTCTTATTATATTAAAAGAACAGTCAAATACAAAAACAGATTAAATATAAGTCTTAGACTTGAGCATGATGTTAGCAGAAGAGCAAACTAGAAATAGTTTATCTAGAGCAGTTGAAAAGCAAAGATCAAAGAGCATTATAGTCACTGTGACCATAAAACACTCATCTAATTGCTAGGGTCCTTGGGGTTTAACCAATATATTCATTTTCAGATATACCACAACAGTAAACTGTCTTATTTTACGTCTGTTGTAAAATAAGACCTCATGTGCAAGGCATGGTAAGAAGACCTGGGGCAGATGATACTTTGAGTTCTAAAATATCATGTTTCAAAGGGAAATCCATGAAGGTTTTCACTAGGCAGAGTGATGTGAAAAAGAATGGGTAAAAGGCTAGTCCATATCTTGAAGGACAGTGAATCCAGAGGCAAAGAGCAAGCAGGAAAAACTTTTAGATCGTGCCTGAAGAACTATTTTTCCAACTTATATAATGATGACATGCTTTACTTAATAGCACAGCAATGTGTGTTTTCTTCAATGGATATTTTCTTTTTTGGTGATATTTTGATTTTCAAGATTTAAAGTTCATATTTGTTTGTTTTTATTTTCAGTATAACAACTTTGCATTTTTAAACAAGTTGACCTTAATTTTATTTTCATTATATAAACTTATTATCTTTAAACAGGTTGACCTTTATTTTAAATTGTGAAATATCTTTGTTCTCCTTTTTAATAGCCTAGCCTACTTTCCATTCACCGACACATCTATTTGAATTTTAGATGCTTGTTATTTTGTTTTTTGCCCATATATCTTCTGTGAAGCCATCCTATACTTATAAATACAATCCCACTTTTTTTCAGTTCCTTAAGTTCCTTAATGAACTCTTTGCACTGATTTTTTTTTTCATCTTCACTCATTCTGGATAATAATAGCTCATTTGTTATTTATCATTTTTTATTAAAGGGACTTTGTATTTAAAATCAACAGTCAATCCTTCCCTGGTTATCAGGATACTGTGCATAAAAAAAAAAAAATCCCAGTTATTACTTAGAAGAGGACTGAGCATTTTGTGACTACATAACCCAACAAACTTCTGGATATTTGCATCCCACAAATGTTTCCTATCTGGTGTTCAGGCTGCTCTGTTAAATTAGTAACCAATGTCTATTTCCACATGAGGTGAGTCACAAAGGACTAAAGCAGCAGCATTTTAGCCTCTGTGGGCCAGATGGTCTCTGTTCCAATCACACAACCCTGTCACTGTCCCTTGGAAGCAGCCACAACTAACACACAGAATGGTCGTGTCTGCAGCTCTAGCAAATCTTGTGTACAAGACACTGGAATGCTGCATTTGGCCGATGCTTCACACTTCGTCAATGCCTGTGCTACAAGAGCCAATATTTGCTATCACTTTCGTGAATGACATTTCCTATCTTTAAGTAAAATGAGAAAGTTTTCTTATGAATAAGATACTCTTGCAAAACATGGGCCATTACATTAGCTGAAGATTACTTGTTTATAATTAAATTTTACAGGATGACAGTTTTACTCTAAATGATCAAATGGGAAATAGCATTTAGTTTTAGTAGCCAACAAGAACAAATAAATTTGTTCACGAACTGTGAGGCTGAAATAAGAGGTCTGGTTGGGTGGCTTTTCCTACAATGTAAATGGAATGGGGTCAGCCTCAGATTGCCTCATGTGCATTTTGCAAGCCTAGACATAGTGGAAGAAACAGAGGTTGTTTCTGTATTGAGTGAGAGATCATCTCAAGGAAAATGGAGATGTATACTCAGGGAAATTTGAATAAATGAAGAGCCTAATATATATATATGGGTACTTTAGAAACAGAAAATACAACTGAGCCTCAGAGGGAACAAACAAACATTAAAAATATATTCTCTCAATTTCTCTCTTCCTCTTTCTTATGATGGTGTTTTCCACCAGTGTTCCATCATTGGCTCTGGAGGCTGCTAATATATTAAGTAGTTTTAATGTTTTATCCTTCCTAATTCTGACATGGGTGTATTTTATGGCTCACTCTATACCACCTCTGGATCTTACTCTACCAGATCTTACAGTTTGGATGCTAAATATCTTCTAAGTACAGTCATCCCTGAATCAGAGGTTCTGACTGACTGCTGTCTAGCAATGAAATGCTTAGCTCTAAGTTAGTTTCTTGCCATTTGAAAGAGCTACAAACAGAAAGGGTAGCATTATATGAACTGATGCCAAAATTGAAACCATTTTAGGCTTAAAATAAATTTTCTGAGTGGGAGCTGAGGGCAGTTAAGAAAAATAGACTAGTATATCTGCTAAAGACTGAAAAAGAAAATTCCCACCATTGGGGACAGTTATCATTCTTGAGATTTCAAGTGAGAGCTCTGAATCGCAGGATTTATAGGAAAAGACAATGCTTGACATTAGTCAACAGCTAGAACACTGTGCTGGCTGGATGTGCACATGATGTTTAAATTTACTCAGGGTAATCACACACCTGGGGCTGAGAGGGAGATCTTGACCCAGGGACAAAGGGAGAAAAGACGATGGGACAGCTTGTAGGTGTCAATACGGAGTATAATTTCCTCAGACAAGATGGAATGATGGTGGGGAAGTGACAATGACAACAGAACCACAGACTGAAAACATTAGCAGTGTACACTTCATAATTGCAAGAAAAGGGGGAAGAACTAAGTATGTCTAAAGAACCTTCTAGTCATGATAAAGTGGTTCCAGTCCTATATAACCCTCTTCTTTTCCTTATCTTTGCATATTTGGCCAAACTATCTCATTCCTACAAATAGATTTCCCAACTCACTCATTTTCAAGTTCTCCGAAATTATTAATCTTCTCTAAAACCTCCCATACTTAAGGAGAATTAGATTCTTGTTCTTCCATATTCTCAAACCACACCGTCCACACACACATAAGGGAAATTATTACATTACTCTGAGTAATCATACCTATCAATGCGTGCAAGTGCAAGCTTGTGGATAGAAACAATTTTATTCATCTTCATAATGTAATACCATAGTTACTCAGGCACACAGTAGTTACTCAAGAATAATTACAAGAGCCTCCAAATTTAAACAGAGCACACTAATTTTCACCTGGCTAAAGAATAGAACTAGTCTGTGGAAAAATAAACTTTTATGTGAGTATCGGTGGTGGTGATAGAAACACCTTCAAGATCTACAAGAGATTTCAGATGGTATGTGGCTCCCTATGGCCAGGAGCGACTTCAGTCTTAAAGGAAGTGTGTAATGTCCATGGGCTATTTGGAGCAGTGGTAAAAGGATGGTGGCTAAGTTGTCAGAGAGAATCAGAGCCTTAGCAACAATAAGTAGTGTCAACAATGAAAGGCTGCGGTTGAAGTACAGAGTGACATTTTGGTATTCAGTCAAAAAAGAGGGGCTGATGGGCAGCCTCCACCGGAGAAGCATGGATACTGCTGCTCTTAGCGGTCCTTAGAACGGCCTCAACTGGGAGATGGAGACACAAATAGGACTGAGAGGAGATCCCTTCCATAAGGGGCTAATGGTGGTATTTGACTTTGACCCTTTGGGCCCCCGCATCCATTCTTGAGCCTCCCTCTTCTGAGAGCTTTCACTTTCACCACCCATGAGATAAGACTGGGGGAGCAAACTGGAGGGCTTCCGCTGAGACTGCACCCTTCTTTGGCTTCCTCTTGTTTACTATCTTGTTTCTTGTTTGTTCTTCAATCTTTTTTTTTTTTTCTCCTGGGCACTATCTAATAAATTACTTGAACAATTGTCTTTACAGCTTAAGGTCTGTTTCTGAATTTATCTGAATGAAGACAGCTGTCCAGAAAAAAAAAAAAATTAAGGCTATTGGGGTAGTTAAAGAGGGTAGTCAGCAAAAAGAGAAAGCCAGTAGCAACTCAAGTTTGGACACAAAAGTAGAGCAGATTGTAGAGAATTTACTTACACAAATATCGGGATCATTTGGTCAGTCATGTGAATAAAATCATTTTGAACTATTGCATGATGTACCCCAATCAAGTAATTAAAATAAAATTTTATCAGAAACTACACTTTCAAATCCCAGTTACAAAGACAGCAACTGAGAGACAAATAGAAGTGGACAAGAAGATTGAAACTATTACTAATTCTGAACTAAGAGAACCCTTTAAATGCTGACAAAACTCCTTAGCATGAGATCAAGTTCAGCAAAGGAGCGCTGGTTTTCAGAACAAAGAGCGAAGGAGGTGCCGTGGACTCCAGTGGTGGATGCACTATCGGCCTGATGGAAGTATCTAAATACTAGCTCAATGCAAATAAAAATAATTTTCAAATCCAAAGACCATTGGACCTTATCCTTACAAGACTACTTCTCCCCATAAAACAATGCCCAGTTCCCCTCTGTTTTGGTATACTTGCCCACAAGTTTCAGAAACGACAGTCCTTGAAGTACCCCATCTCTCCAACCTAGCTTTCAAAGGGTTTCTGTCCCTTCTTTTTAAATTGTGGTTCCCCAGGCCCCATGGTTTGCATCGCCTTCTACCCTTCTGTTACAGGACACTATCATTGCAACCATGATTTCCTTTCTCTTCATGACCTAGACACCCCGAAATCTTCATTTCTAGAGACAATCTTTGTTCTAAGCACCAGAACTATGTAAGGTGCCATTTACTTACCACTCCACCTTCACCAGAAACCAGAATCTATACTCAATGTGCCGAATGTTAAACTCATTTTTTAGTTCCTATTCTTCTTGGGTCCAACAGGCTCTTTACTGAACTCACCATTGTCCCTGTCAATCAAGTCACGGTGCCCGGAGTAATTCTGAACCTCTCCACCTGGCAGTGTCAAACAGATCTTTGTCAGTTCCCCTCCTTCAGTAGCTGTCAAAGCCTCTCCCTATCGCTCTGCCGTAGTCACAACCTAGTCATCAGTCACGCGTCAGCTAGAGTAGGGTGACACAGCCACTTTCACAGTTTAACAGTTTTTAGTAGCCACCTCAAACTAATTAAAAGGAAACAGGTACGTTTACATTTATAGTACATCTTATTTAAACCCAAATATTAAAAATATTATCATTTTCAAAGTATCAAGATCAAACATTAGTAGGATCTTAAATTGTTTTCCTTGTTAGTCAGTGTATGTGTCACGCTGGTCAGCACGTACATCTCAGTTCTGACCAGCACCCAGAGCTGATGGCAGCTACCTCGTGGACAGCATGCACCAGAACTATTAGCACAGCTTCTCTGCCCCAGGCCCATCCTCCAGGACACTGCTATGGCACTGACAGTCTCACTGTGCTCACTGGCTTTGCACACTTCTGTTTCATGTCGTTATCCAGGGCTTACATGGTAGAATCTAATCTCCATTTCATGTCTCCTGCCATCTGCTATGTTCACATAGCTTCCTGCTTTTTCCTCATTTGTTAAGTCCCTACTCATGTTGCCATCAAATTCACTAATCTTCAAGTGAGGGGACATCCTGTGTCCCTGTGCAGTTTTCAAATACTTTTGCCTTTCCTTCTCTGATAGGTTTATCTCCATCTTTTTGTCTTTAGCCTAAAGAACTGCTGCTAACTTATTTATTTTATAAATGTGTGGTCTGGTGAGGCCCACCACACCAAACATCAAACATCATCACTCAATGTTTCTCCACAGTGCTTCACAACCATTGAGAAAAGAACAACACTTATAATGGCATCCATTGATACTTTTTGGCTTGTCTCCTTGAGTAGGTTTTGAAACCCCGCAAAGCCTGAGAGAGAAAGGCTTACTTATCCTTGAACCCTAACGGCACATGATAGAAGATCAATAAATTAGTGCTCAACAAAGAAAAAATCAAACCATACGATTCACCAGTAGCCTGCTGTACAGTCACCCCATGTACTGACATTTGGTCCATGACGACTCCCAGACATGAAGGTGGCCACCAGATTCCAAGATTCCTAGTAATACTGTAGCCACTATCACAGCATGGCATTTTACTCTGGCAGCAGCCTCATAACATCTCATGTTTGCCACATTCCTTGTGCTTGATTTAAGCCTCATGTTGTTTTGCTCATTATGGCCCCTAAGTGTGTAAAGTGCACTGCAAATGTTAACAATAACAGGCCATGTCAAGTGGTTGATCTGGAGGCTAAATTAAAAGTGATTGAAGTAGGAAGTCAGTGATGGCCATCCCTAGCCAGTCAGGCATGTCCTGACAAAGATATGATCGTAAACAAGAACACAGAGTAGCTGTTCAAGTGTCTACTTCACTGACAGCAAAGAAATTCAACAAAAATTCCAGAAGAGCTTCTGTCAGATGTGGAGAAAGTTTAAATGAGCTAGATTAAACACCAGACATAGAAGCATAGCCCTCTCAGCACCATGACCACTCTCACCACACCTCTCAGCACCACAACCATCACAGTCTAAGCCAAGAGCCCAAAAGCATTATTTGTGGTGTGGAAAGAAAAGGCTGGCTTTGATAATGACAGTGAATTTCCTGCTAGCTCTGGGTGGTTAAAGCATTCAAGAATTATTGTTTATGGCATAATGTGGAAGGGAGTGGCAAGTCTGCTGATGTGATTGCTGATGTAAAGGCAACTGGAAAACTTTGGGAAACTAAAGCTGATTGTGGATGAGAGTCAGAACAAATCTTCAATGTGGATGAAACTTACCATTCTGGAAACAAATGCCTGAAAATACTTTTGTTCATAAGGAGGCAAAGGTAAAGCTAGCTTTCAAGGCTTGTGACAAGATGGACAGCCTTGCTTGGGGGGCAGTGTTGCAGCCTACAAGTTAAAAGGCTTTGTAGTCTGGCCCCACGGTGGGAGCCCCAAGGCATTCAAGTATATCAGTGAACACACGCTCTCATTGCACTACAGACGCGGCCGTCATGACTGAGAGGTTTGACCTGTGGCACCTCAAACAAATACACTGATGTAAACCAACAGAAAAATAAAAAGTGGTATCTCTCAAAGTTTCTACACTTTATAATATGTCCTCCATAAAAGATGAAAACGCTTTACTTCAACAATCCAAGCCCAGTTAAAAAACAGTCATGGAAGACCCAGCTCCTTTTCCAGGATGCCGTCCTGAATTTCTATGCCAGCTAAAAGGAAGTACTCTTTGGAAAATCAAATACCATTCAAGATGTTGTTTATTGCTGATAATGCTCCAGATGTGCTCATTTTATTAGCAATCTCCCGCCCAGTATCAAAATGGTGTTTCTCCCTCCAAATACCACCCCTTTAATCAGAGAATCAAAAAGTTACAGTAGGTTTTAAGGCCTATTAACTTGAGGAGGGGCCTTTGCTTCGGTTACTGCTGCAACTGAGGAAGACACAGAGGCACTGATGCACGGCGAACAGGATTTCAACTTTATGATGGCATTACAAGCCTGCTTGGGGTGACATCCCTAGGAGTGGATGCGTGGAATCCAGAAGAAGACACTCAAGTGATTCATCCATGAGGTCAAAGCATTTGCCAAGAATGAGCAGGTGCAGAAGTCATCAAGGCTGGGTTGAGATGACCAGCAGCCTGGGGGTAAGCGTGCCAGTGAGAAGCTCCTGGGGAACTGACTAATGAGGAGTTGCCAGAACTGGGGCAGGAATGCATTGCGAAAAGACGAGGCAAAGAAAGGAAACTCCGAGAGAAGAACAAAGAGAACTCCAAAGACATATCCTAGTGTAGGGACCAGCAGAACCTTTTTGCAGACCAGTAAACTCCTTCAAATCACATTGAAAGATGGACTCCGAGACATCAAAAGATTTGTACTAGTAGAGAAACATGCATGGTACAAGCCAATCTGTGTTGAAGAAAAGACACCAACAAAGCAAAATGCCATAGACAGATTTCTGAAGCAACCGACATCTCCTCCAGGACTTCAGGCAGAAACTCCTGGTCATATTCCAGAAGAAGCCACTGTTACCATAGGAGATGAAGACTCCATGCAAATTACTGCTGAGACTGCCCCCCAAAGTGGGTGAGCTGTACAGATGAAGAACAATGCACAGGATGAGGCTAATGTGTCCTCATGTCTTCATTTGAACCAACAATTTAGAGTTTAAGAAAAAGGTATAAAATATAAGAATATAAGAGTTTAAGAAAAAGGTATAAAATATAAGAATATAAGAAATTATTTTTGTACAACTATATAGTGAGTTTGTGTTTTAAGCTGTGTTATTACCTAAGAGTGAAAATATTAAAGTATTTTAAATTTCTAAGGTAAAATAATGACAGTAAGCTAAGATCAATCAATAATTACAGTAAGCTAAGATCAATGTATTACTTAAGAAAAGTATTTTGTATAAATTTTATGTAGCTCAAGTACAGTGTTCATTAGGCCTGCGAGACTGTGAAGTCTAGGACTCTTCCGTCACTCATCGCCTGCTCACTGACTGCCCCAGAGCAACTGCCAACCCACAGGCTCATGGGAAGGAGTCTGTACAGGTAACCCCTTTTTAGCCTTAGTTATTTTTACTATGCTTTTTCTTTTTTTATCAAGATATGTTGAGGTACACACAAACATCACCCTGTTTTAAGTGATCTTAGCAATGCACACCTGGATTAATGGTTTTGTAAACCTTGGGTTAGAGAGCAAGTGTAGACCTGGACAGCAAAGTGGGGAAATGGGAGAAGTAAGGTCTCATGTGTGAGCTTATACAAACTGAGGCTAACATTCTGTGATCCGTGGGGTGACCCATTCAGTCCCTGACTACCTGCTCTTATGCATCTTAGATAATTCTGGAAATTTTCTATTTTCTGTTCTGAAAAGTCCTAGCCACTTCTGCAATGAGGAAACATTCACACATTTCCCAGAATTTGAGGTGTCAATGAAATGTGCATTTGCTGAACAAAAATATAACCCAAACAAACATTCCTGCAATTTTCAGAGTTGTCTATCAGCAGAAAAAACACCTAGCCTCTATGAACTTGACCTTGCATGTTATCTTTTATACCAGGGTATATTCTGTAACACTAAGCTAAGTTTCACTGGTAGGATTCTAACTGGAAATGGAAAAACAGGATTTTACGGTTCGGTTTGACTTTTATTCCTTCTCTTGGTTATCTGCAGGCAAACTCTCTTGTGAGCTTAATGGCTGTTATTTGGTGGAGATAAGGAATCTAACCGATGCTTGGAAGCATAGTACAAGTTAAAATATACAGCCAACAGAAATGCCAAAGAAATCCATGGGCTGTTTTTGACACACACATACAGAACTCTTCCTATACTCAGAGATAATTGCCAATGTTAGGAGATCAAAAGGATCCTTTTTGGTCCTCAAAAAGTTAGATATAAATTGCAAACAGACAACAGCAGGTACACTAAATTTACTAGATGCATAATTTTTGTGAGAAGGGGCTAAACTACTGTAACTATTCACCACATTTCATGTACACTTTTTAATGTATAGCTTAAATCACCTGCTACATATGGCTCCTAACAGCATTATTAATTCTTCTGGGGTGGACACTCATTCCCTGTAGTCCAAAAAAAGGGAATGAACCATGGTGTACTTTTACAAAATGCATAAAAGTTTTCTCTGAAAATGTGTTTCCATGGGGTTGCTTTACATCAGATTCTAAATTTTAAGAGCAAAATTTAAATTTCGGTATTATAATAGAAACAAAATACCAAATAGGGGTTCAGTGCAACCTCTACTTCTTAATCCTTGTTTAAGTCATGTCTTAGCTTAACTGGATTGCTTTATATGCGCAGATATTTTAACTGTCTTAACTCGAATTCCCAATGTTCTATCTAGTGTATATTACTCGTACAGTAGTCCTCATTGCTGACATTTTTTAATAACATAGACTTTAGGTGCCATGGAAACAATTTGCAAATGGAAATCTTTGTCTGATTGCATACATTCTTGCGCATAGACACAGCCTTTTAAAGTTTGTTCTGTATTCCCAGCAAGGCCAAGGGGATTGCTTTTAAAACAGCATTACTGCTGCCTGGAGTGTTTCTCCTCAAAGTACATGGCCTGTATGGGGAGACACATACCTAAGAATGTATTAGAATACTCAGTGAAAGAGCAAAATCAGTACCAAACTGGCAATCAACAATAGCTTGCAGGTAATTTTTTACCTCGGAATGAGACTGTCAGCTTTGTAGAGCATGTGTGTGTGTGTGTGTGTGTGTGTGTGTGTGTGTGTGTGTTTGCATGTGTCTGCGTGTACACACACATTGGCATGTATGTTCTTTGTGTTATCCTCAAATACAGCTTATGCACGCCTCATTCCCTAGAAGCAAAATGCTAAATTTCCTAGCGGAGCATTCAAAAGTACCTTTCCAATCTTGCCCTGGCTTAGCCTATATTCTAAAATTTATCTTTAGTTACTTTCTCCTCACATCCTCTGATTATTACACTTGATTATTCAATGTCCAATAAGCATATCATTTGATTTTTTAATCTCTGAAAATTTTCCTTTTGTGAATCTGTCCTGTTCCTTCCTCCTCTCCCCTCCTCCTCACCATGTCTTAACTGTTTAAATCTCTCTTCAAGGGCCTCCTCAAAGATGAACTATCTAGGACACCACTGAGGCCTACTGGCATATTTAAGGACAGCCTTATCTGTCTTCCCAAAGTATTTCGAAGAGAATATTAAATAAATTTCATCTAGATTTTTATTTTTATTCCATTATCTCCATATCTATTCCTCCACCTACATGGTATGATATGTATGCTACTTCTAACTCACCTAAGCTTTAAAACAGGATCTTAAAACACATTTTATTCACATGTGCTTGGGAAATATGCCATAATCTATGATGCTAGTGCAATTTTTAATTCGAGTTTAGATTAGGAGGTCAGGATACTATAACCCAAAGGCAGAGTGCCTACTTCTGTAAATAAAGTTTTATTGGTACATAGCCATGGTTCAAAGGAAATCATATAGCCAGCCTAACATATTTACTCTCATGCCCTTTAATGAAAAATTTGTCTGACTTCTGACTTAGAGCAATGTACACTATACAATCATGGCAGTAAATAAGATAACCAAGTCAACTTAGTCTAAGTCCTATTTATTGTACCAAGCGGCAATTTAATATGTAGTGTATTGTGATGGTCTCTTTTATGTATCAACTTATAGTAATTCAAGCAGTCAAATGATAAGGTAGGTCTTTCTGTGAAATTATTTTGTTACAGTAATTAAAGTTCATAATGAAATTAAAGCTGATGTTAAATAATGGAGATTATTTTAGATAACCTGGGTGTTCCTAATTCTGTCTGCTACAGTCCTTATGAGAGAAGTTAGATCTATATGAGGAAAAAAATTCCAGACACAAAGATATAAAGTGCCTTTACTTCAACGAACATAATTTGGGGCAAGGAGGAAAGAAACTTTATGGTGGCACAGATCAGTCATAACTATGTTTATGCAGAGAGGCACAGAGATTTTCTGTATTTTGTCTTTGTAATACAAATATTCTTTCTTAGTGGTTCACTAAAAGAAGTTACATTTTGTTTTTACCACTAATTTCCTCACAAGTTCTTAATAAACAAAAAGTATCACTGTTTTTACAGAACTAAATTAGAGAGCTATCATACAGCTGTCTTGGTCTACAAATTTTTCAATTATTTGTTTGATAAGCACCTTATTTTTTCATCCAACTTGCATATACTTGAATACTTTAAAACTTCTCATAATAAAGTTTGGAAAGACAACAGGAAAAACAAATTTCCAGTCAGCTTTTCCTACAGATTTCAGACTTACCTACCCAGTTCCCACCACTGCATAAGTCAGTTGCTAGTGATAAATTATTCAGCATATATCTCTTATTGGTTATGTTTCTTTCTTTAAATCCTGATAGATGACATATGTACCTCTATGGCCTGAAAAAGTTAAAGCTGACTCCAATAAAGGAATTCATTTTCCATCAAAGGAAACCTGTCTTAAAATACGTTAAAACTTTTTCATATAATGCTTGAGGAAGCATTATATTCACAATTTTGCCTGGACCAACAGAAGTAGAAAGGTGTTCATATAGCCATTTCTACTAGGTCATATATTAATTTTAATATGATCAAAGTTAATTTATTTATTATATATCAAGTTATTTCCTTCTTAAGCATCCATAACCTAGGGAAAACTCCTCACTCTGACATCCAAAATATGCACTAATTCTCACTGGTGATAAAGGCCACTTCCTAATTTATTAATGCTGCCTCACTGTAATGTTGAGAGGGAAAAGTCAAGCCAGATTCAAACAGAAGGAGAAAACAACTGAAAACTCAAAAACAAAATTGTTAATGTAATTTTTGCTTGGATACAAATAGTATTTTTTCCTTTTATGTGAAAAGAGAGACTGTTTGTTCAGTTTTGCTTACATAAACTTCCTTTATCATTAAGGGAAAATACCTGAAATATTGTACTTTCATGCCTTCTGCTTTGTAAATAAGTCCCCATCAGGATCTGACCCTCCACAGAGGGTCTCCTTCAGAGACATCAGAGGGCTCTGTTTGCTCCTGCAAAATCCAAAACATAACATTGCAGAGCTATTGGCCAATGTGCTAGGCCAAAGATCTACTTGACATGAAGTGATAGTTTCTATTTAGAAAAAAATAATAACAGAATAAATTAGAATATATGGTTGTATTCTAAAAAGGAGTATATCTCATGTATTCAAAATTAATTGCATCAGGGCCCTCCCTGGTGGCGCAGCAGGTTAAATCACGGCATTAAGAAGCTAAAGCCACCTCAGCATGAGTTTGATCCCAGCCCCAGAGCTGACCTACATGGCACGGCAGACCTCCCCTGACCTGCCCGCTGCTCAGCAGTGTACTTCGTCAATTGGCCTGTTCTGCTCCCCACTCTGTCTCTGGTGAATCCTCTCACTGCCCCTGCACCTCTGGCCTGTACCCCAGCTCTGTATGCATAAATAAATAAATCTTTAAAAAAAATAATTGCATCATTGTTAATCTCATATGCAGTATCATTGAACTAGATGTTAGATTTCCTGGGATCTCAGCTTGATTTCTAAAATTACTACTTGTATGATTGGGCCAGTTACTTAACATTCATGAGTCTCATTCTTCGATGTGTAAATATGAATGATGATTTTTGTTTGTTTCTCTGCACAGTTATTTTCAGAACCAAAAGATTCAGGGAGAGTTGAGAACTCTGATGCAAAGGTGGTACTATTTTGAGAGGTTGTCTCTCAGAATCTTTGAGAATATGATGGAAACTATGTTAATTTCTTTAGACAAATTCATTTACTGCCATGCACATGACTTTTCCTAAGAGCCAAGTATGTTTACAGTCCTCTGGAAACTTATCTTTGAACCACTCATATATCTATATATTTAGAATATATATTTAGAACCCTCCAGCAAAATGCTTCTGTTACAGCTGTATCTCAATGAAAAGGGCGAAGAGCATGGCCCCTTACATGTAGGTTCCTTGAGTTACAAACCCAGCATGTTATGAAGTCCACCCAGACTCCCTGAGTGGAAGGTGGCTGGAAAGCTGCAAGGTTGATATATAAATAGAGGGAGGCTCATGTGAAGGAGACATGTGGAAGGGAGAGGTGGACAGACACTTGAAAAAGGTACTTGGAAGAGATGCGGGTAAGAGACATGTAGGAAGGCTGCCTGTTTGCTGGGAGGGACAGTGCCAGCTGTAATATGTTTGGAATTTCAACTCTTTCCTTCTGTCCCAGTTCCCTGGGACCTGCTTAACCCCTTCTTGTAGTGCCTTGTCAGAAGGCACTTTGCTTTGGGACTGCAGTGGTCTTAATTCAGGCCAAGCCTTCTTGACTGGGCATGTGCCCATGAGGGAGTGGGTAATTTTGAATGCTTTACTGGGAAACAACTATTTTAAATATATTGCCTTCGCTTTCTCTCTCTATGCACACCCATACTACCAGAAATATTTCACACTAAGAGTCTGCTTCTTTGCACAAATGTCTGGACCTCAATGGAACACAAAAGGATGATGGTAGTGAAACAAGCCAGAGCGAGAAAGACAAATACCAGGTGACTTCCCTCACACGTGTTCAACAGGCAAAGAAACAAAACATAGGAACTGACAAAACAAAGACTATTTAGAAACATGACTACAGGATTTGGAGCTTTTAGAAAGTGTTGGTGGGCACAGGAGCCAAAGGGGAAGGGGCCCGATGGTATATGGCAAAGAGAGATGGGTTTTCTGGGTGCCAGTGTGGTGTGGCTACACACAGCTAAGGTGTCCCCTGAATTACATACAGTGCAATAATGCAATGTTACCTCAATAATAAATTTAAAAGTACTCATGGTAACAGATGTGTAATAGATTAAGCAATATAAATAAATAAGTATTGCACATTCATACTATTCCCATCATTTTTTTTTAAAGATTTATTTGTTCATACAGAACTGAGGTACAGGCCAGAGATGCGGAGGGTGAGAGGATTCACCAGAGACAGAGTGGGGAGCAGAACAGGCAGATCAACGAAGTACACTGCTGAGGGGAGCAGCGGGCGGGTCGGGAGAGGTCTGCCACGCCTTGTGGTCACCTCCGGGGCAGGCGGGGATCGAACTCATGAGGAAGTGGCTTAAGCTTCTTAGTGCAGTGCTTGAACCCACTGCGCCACCAGGGAGGGCCCTATTCCCATCATTTTTAAGTAGTTTTAGATAGACGTGCTCACCACCTTATTCTACTGCTGTCAACTACCATGCCGATACTTAGCCTCTGGGTAGTTCACAGAGTGTAATAACCAACCAGAGATTAAAAGAAGAAAAACTATTCCAAGACAAAGGTGCTATGTGAGAACTCTCCTCTAGGCTGTAAAATCTAAATAAGAGAAGCAGAACACCTCATATGGTATATAGACTCAGAAGCTTTTACCAGGTTTTGTTTTAGGAACAAAAATCATTGTTATTCTAAGGTAGCCCCTCTACCTTCAGTTTTTTGAAGCTAAGGTCCTCTGTTGTTCTTAACGTACACCATCAGGCCCAGAATATAGTCAACCTAAACTACCTTGATTCATTTGAACTTTTACTGAGAGAAAATCTAGAAACCTTTTTTTTCTTTCAAAATATGAGCAAGGCACAGGATGATACAGATTGAGACGTTTAGTTTAGATAAGCTTGTCCCCTAAGCACAACCAGAAATCAACTGTTACAGAAAACCTCACCAGTTCGTTGCCTGCTTGGTGGGACTGACCCATGAAAACTTTCCTCTGAGGTGGGTGGTTGGTGGCTTGCTGAGGTGGTAGAATAAGGACAGGGTAAAGGAGTGGCAGCCAGGGCAGCTGCCCCTCCAGTCAATTAGACAATCTGGATGGGGGTACAGGCTCTGTAGCACACTGGCCTGGGGTGGCTAGCGGGCAGCAGTGGAAAAGCACAGATCTGTATGTGCACAGGCGCTGTGACCTTTGCGTCAGTCACACAGAGGCTTACAGTCAGCTGCACAGACAGCAGTCCTATCCCCCTCCCCCCCACTAACTTAGAAGTTCTGAGGTGTGGAGCGAGAGATGCTGCACACCACTGACAACAACGGGAAGGAGGCAAGAACCTGGAACTCAGGCTCTTTGTCGTGGTTAGTACCTGGCCTGGTTGGAGGCAGTGTGGGCCCCTGCCTAGGGTGGTGATGTACAAATTACTCAAGTGGAAGATGAAAGAGAAGTATTCTCTGGGAAAAGTGAAGAACCTGTGAGAAATATTGACTCCACTAGAAGAAACAAAGAGAAAGATGTAGCCCAGAAGGTGGAAAGAGAGAAGGAAGCAGAGATTCTATTAAAAGAGAGAATAGCTGAGATTTCCCCAAACCTAAGAAAAGAACTAACCAGAGATATCCAGGAGGCTAAAAGAACATTCAAATTTTTTAGATGCAGAATGACATAGACCAAGCCGCAGTATTGTCAAATTATCAGAATTCAATGATGAAGAAAATTATTCAAGTCTGCTATAGAAGAACACATGCAACATACACCAGCATCTTGACCAGTTATTCCTCACACTTCTCAGCATAAATTCTATAGGCCCAAAGGGAATGGACTGACCATTCTAAAAGAATACACTACCTCACAAGATGGAGAACACGATGGAGAAATACCTTTCCTGACACACAATAGTTAATGGGGCTTACCACCCCCAGATCTGTCCTAAGAGAAATGTTGAAGGAGTTCTACTTGAAAAGAAACAAATAAAGAACACACAACATTAAGCAAGGTGATAAATGGTAACACAATAAAAAATGTGAAATGAGAGACAATAAAATATTAAAGTGGGATCTCCATGGTGGTGCAAGGCACTTAAGTGCAGCACTACGAAGCTCTCCACAGCCACTGCAGCATGAGTTTGATCCCTGGTCAGGGAGCTGACCCACACGATACATCAGACTTCTCCTGTCTTACTCACTGCAGTGCATGTCAAGTCTATAATGCATGTAGGAGTCTCACACCAGATCTAATGGCAAACATAGATTTATAACAAATGGCTTTAGTAAGGTATCTCAAACCTGCCTATAAATTAAAAGGCAGGTACTGCCTCTGCCTGTGCTGGAAAAATTCAAACTTTCAGTCAAAAAAGCAGTAATTGACAAAGATGGACACTATATAATTATCAAGGTGATAAATCATCAAGAAGATATAACTGTCATTACTATTTACACACCCAACAGAGCTGCATATAAAAGACATAAAATAATTATTAATGGACTTAAAGCAAGATGTTGACAGCAACACAGTAATAATAGGGTATATCAACATATCACTTACATTGATGGCTAGTCCATCCAGACAAAAAAGGAGACAATAATCACCTGAAATGAAGTAACAGATCAGATGGACTTCAAAGACATATAAAGAGATTTAACTTCCAAAAGAAATAACTACACATTCTTCTCTAGTGCTCATGGAACATTCTCAAGGACAGACCATATGTTGGGGTACAAAGGAAGTCTCAATAAGTATATGAAGACTGAAATCATATGAAGCATCTTTTCATGATTATTTTGGTATGAAGCTAGAATTATAATGTGTGGGCAAGATAGATTACTCACTCATTAAGAAAGAGAATAATGTGAACTTCCTAGTACATACAGCCTCATTATCTACAGTTATGTTTCTTTCTTTTTTAGCAAAAAAGGACAAAAATGTGATCAAATCTACCCAATTTTTAGATCTTTGCTCTGGTTAATACTCTGGCTGTTTTACATTTCTAAAAGTAGTGGTGGCCTTCTCAAGACCACTTGGCCTTCTGAGCAGGAGTGAAGTTCCTACTGTGAGACAAACATCTACGTGGAGTTTTCAATTCTCTGTATATTAAGATTTTGACCACAGCCCAATTATCATTTTTCCCTGACTAGTTCTAGCATTTTTACTACCTGGAGTCAAGAAAATGAAAAGGAAGAGGAGACTAATAGAAACACTTTCTCATTTTCACATGGCTTAGAAAAACAAAATGATTATTCTGACTTATCTTTTAACAACTCACCTGAGTAGGGTTACATTTTAACCCTAACAACTCAGAATCTCATTTTTGCATCTGATATGATGGCAGGTATATACCAAGAAATAGTTCTGTTTTCTCACAGCCAGAAACTGATACAGCTCAGGAAGGGCAATTTTAATCACAGTCCTGAAACACTCATGCAAGTGCCCACATAGCGTCACTCACTGAAGCCGCTTACTTCAATCCCTGTTCCATTTGGACTTTTTTGAGCCAGGCAGTGATACTTTTTCAAGCAATGAAGTTCCTAGCTATATGTAGAGTGTCATGTTTCATGTATGGGGACACAGTTTGCGATTCTTCTGGATTTATAAGAAGGAAAAATGTGGGTATAAGTTTAAGAAATGAAATTACTGTTTTTTGGGTTTTTTGTTTTGTTTTGTTTTTGTCTGATTACCCAGATTTTTTTCTTTGATGCCTCTGTTTTTAGTGACTGCTAATCATTTCTGAAAGGTGCTTGGGAATTTTTCAGAGTGTGTAACACAGCAGCACCAGATACAATTCAAAATCCCAGTAGGGTTACTTGAAGCCCCCCACTGAATATGTAAGGGTAATGTTTAAATTGTGTGTCTATATTTCAGTATGAAGTAGACATTAAACAATTCCATGAGTACTAAGCTGATTTAAAGAATGCATTTCATGCAATATCAAAGTTGAAGACTTTTCTAAAATTCTTTCAAGAATATGACCTGAATATTAGAAGTATTAATAAAGGAAAACTTTCCCAGAGTTCAACTTTATAAAAGCCTTATTATGATGTAAATTACCCTAATTTTGTTTCTTAAAATAAACACATTTAATTATCATTTACCTACAATTTCCTCAAATCTTAGTTAAAATTTCTCATAGCTGTTCCCTGTAGGTCATACCTTCTCTAACTGACTCAATTTTTCTCTATCCTTCACTTAAAAATGGATAACTTTTCCCCAGTTTCTAAGCTTCTGAAAAAGTTTAACAATAGCACAATTATTAATACAATCTATAAATACAAATGCCGCATGTAATAAAAAGTTGATTGATCCAATTTCATGCAGCTGAAGCAAAATGTCTCAAATTTTTACTTCACTGTGCTTTTCTTTCTGAGGGTTTTGTAGATGTTTGCTTACACATGAGTTTGAAATTCACTTTAAATAGTTTACAAATAATGCAAAGATATAGACATCACAATTTTACCGTCTGTAACTATGCTCTTCTCAAGACTACTTGGCCTCCTTCCACAGAACAGCTAAGAACTACCTAATGTGAAGCTTTAAGAAAGCATCTCTGGGCTCTCCCTGGTGGTGCAATGGGTTAAAGCACCACATTATGAAGCTCTCCAAAGCCACTGCAGCAGGAGTCCCATCCCTGACCAGGGAGCTGACCCACATGGTGTGGCAGACCTCATCTGATCCGCCCACTGCTCCCCTCAGCAGTGTACTTTGTCAGGCTGACTATTCTGCTCCCCACTCTGTCTCTGGTGAATCTTCTCACCCATCACACCTCTGGCCTGTACCCCAGTTCTGTAAGCATAAATAAATAAATCTTTTAAAAAAAATAAGAAAGAAAGAAAGCAGCTCTTCTAACTTTTACCAGTCTCTCAACACAGGGATTTCATTGCTAGACTCATATACCATGGAATTGTCTAGTTTTCAGTAAAATTATTCCACATACATTATGACCCTGTGTATGAGATCATTTGCTATACAGATATTTTGTTGTATTTTATTTTTCTAGAGTTCAATTGAACTTACTGATTGCAGAGAACAAAGAAATCGAAAAAATATCAAAGGAGAACGCCAATAAAAGACATACTTTAGCAGGTCTACAAAGTTTCCTACAGAGAGTATAGTTTCTATATACATATATATATAGAGAGAGAGACAGAGAGACTATTAACAACCCCTTGGTTATGGGGATACAGGCAGCAATCTGAAGACTCTTTGTTAAACAGAAAACATGAAGGTTCATCAGATGTTTTATGTAATTGTTGCAGGAAAGGAAGTATTAATGTACCAACGCAGAAACAACATTCTTGATGGTTCCTAGCTAGTCTCACTCAGCTTCTCTATAGGAATTAATGGCAGGAGCCAAGGATTCACATATATTCAATTGTGATAAAGTACAGTTAATTTTACAATTCCACTGGACATACATGTCTTAAAATGAATGAGGATTGCCCTCTATCTAGCTGCTTGGCAGCCCTATCTATAATTAGACTGCAACTTTGTGTAAATACAATTGAGTGAAAAGAATAAAATATAAATAAGGCAAAAATGAGTTTAAAGCAGAAGTACTGACCTTGATTCCTAATTTCCTTTAAAAATGCTATTTATATATAAAGTTAAAAAAAGATACAATATGAGGTTTATTCCATATCTGCTTATATCCATTTTTCTATTTTTCTTGACGTGTCTTTAATTTAAAAAGTGCTGTTAATTAAATGAATTTCTTTTATTCCTGAATGGAGTCTAGCATTTCAATGAAGTTATCACCTCTGCATACCCTCCAACTCCCACAGAGACTGAAATGTAAAATGTTAAATAAACTCTATGGCTATGAAACAAGCAGTTTAATTGAAGTACATTCATTTTGGTCTGTCTTCACAAGTAAAAGTTATTTCAGTTAACAGATGGGGGAAAGTCTGGAGGTCTTAAACCTAATAGTCCTCTAATAAACTCAACATAAGGCTCTTATTTCTCTCACATAAAGCAACTTAATGTAAATGAGGGATACAGAGTAAATATTACTTAGTGCTCATTATGAAGTGTTAAATCCATCATCACAGTATGTGGTTCAGGACCTACCAGTTGAATCTCTGAAAGAACAGAACATGGGTGCATAATTATGTGCTCCCTCATAATCTAAAGTGTATTTCATTTGTAATTTTTAAGAATTTTCTAACTGGCGTTCTGCAAACAGAATAATTAGGATTCATTACGATTGTGTTTTAAGTAAGAATATTTTGTCGTGTTTTTGTACCAGGATGGAAAGACCAGATTAATGTCCATCATTAGGGAGGACAGTAAGGAACTTTATGAAATTCACTCTTCATAGCCATTGACCTATAAAACTTCTGAAAGTTTTGTTTGAACTTTTAATGCAATTATAAATGCTGCTTTCATTAATAAATTAGTGAAATCAATAAGTATGATACATAAATATTTTGAAGAACTTTCAGGCTGTTAACATTTATAATAATAACATTCAAAAATTACATGTTCTTGTTAATTACATTTGTCTGGTGTGTGTAGGGGGAGGGAAAGAGAAGGGGGAGAAAGAGACAATTATAATTGTAACAAATCTGCTTCACATATTCTAGAGACTATTAAATATTAGAACCATGTAGCATGCCTTCTTTCCTCCAATGAACTGTTTCTTGAAATGAAAGATTTCAAGTGAATTTTTACGTATTAGTTTCAGAATGACTTCTGCTTTGGTCTTGGTTACTTACAGAATGTGTTTTAGTTCTTCCTTGCTTTTATCATTGAATTTAGCCATGTTTTACTAATAGGTCTGAAAAGAAAATGAGTGTTTTGTAGCTAGACATAACGGAAAGCAAAATATGGTAATAGTAAGAGTCAAGTCATGTTTCTATTATCCCTGGACTGACGTTAGAAGGGATCATGGTCTAAGAGACTATGGTTTCCTACCACTTGGACTAGGGACTTGGCTGCTGCTATGACCCCGGTTTTCACCGATGATCCTACTCATTCGAGGAACAACATCAGGCAGAGGAACTGAAGATGTGCTAGACACATTTGCAAAACCAAATCGTGAGATGAACATCCTTGTGCTGCCTTGTCCTTGCTATTCACCATGGTCGATGAGCAAAGTTACTCTTTCTCACAGGTGGTTGTTCGTGTGTCGCCAGTAATTCCCTACTCCTCCTGCACCCCCAAATCATAACCATATTCTCAGGAAAATTCTGAAATAAAACTTGCGTCCTGCTTTTCCTTAGCTCACCTCAAATTTAATCAGAAACATAACCACAAAGCATTCCTATAAATGACTAAAGCTACTAGAATGTGGTTGGAATTACATAATTGTGTATTTGAACATAAGAGCTTATGTGATCAAGCAGCACTATTTTACCCATAAACAAAATGATATTCTGGGAGTCTACATGGCCTGCCAACCTGATCCTCATTCTCAGCATCTTGTTTCACCCCTAGTAGTAGTATGTTACAGTTGTCCAAACCATGCTTATTGAACCAGGTAGTATGTCAGCACGAAATATACAGGGCTTGCCAGACTTACACTGAAGATAACATCTTAATATGTAAACATTCAAGATTTATTTAAATTTTTAGTTTCATTTTATAATCAGGATTTTATGTATTTATGCAAAAGCTGTCCAAACAAACTTAATGTACTGATTCCTATTTACTCAAGAGCCAGCATGTAATTTATGGGGCCCTGGAAATGAGAATGCTTTGCAATAGAAAGTATCTTTTATCAGCAATGCTATCTTCATTTCCACAAAACTCTAAAGTTCTAAAAAAATGCCAAAGCATAACATAATACAAATATAATTAATAATCTCTGCTTTAATTATTGGCATTAAGATATTGAAGCGGGTGGCATGGAAAGTATAATTTAAAGCATTCCTGATTTAATTAATTGCATCATAAAAAATCTGAAAGTAAATATTTTGAATAGAACCTGATATTCTCAATGAAGGAGATTTAGCAACTATTATGTTTAGTATACTCAATTATTTGTATCATGTAGATTTCTTAAAATGTTTTGATGGTGTACACCTGAAATATATACAATTGTATCTCTAAAGCTAGAAAAAGTTTTGTTTTATAAACTCATTCTTCTAAATGTAGTGACTTTCCAATGATTAAGAGGATTCTTTTGCATTTATAAATTGTCTAGGATTGCATTTATTATTCATACTTGTAATTACCTATTAACTATATCTATTAAAGAATATCAAGAAATATTTTTGTATTTTGTATACATTTCAGACTTCAGGTGCAGAGAATTGTCTAATCTTATTTGTCATAATATAGATTTGGAAGATCTCATTAAAAAAATGGCCCTCCCTAGTGGCGCAGCGGGTTGAAGCACAGCCCTGA
>NW_004567128.1:12440385-12508092 GCF_000260355.1 Condylura cristata
TTTCTTATAGTTGAGCTTTTAATTAAGAATATACTAATCAGACTTGTATCTATGCATGTATGTAATTATATTAACCTTGTTGACAATGTTCAATGGTAACACAGAGTTCATCTTAAAAGAGCAAGTTGTGCTAACAATTGCTAGACTACAACATCATTATTTCTCAGAACAGAGGATCCACTGTTGCTAAAAGCATGTTTTAGAACAGTTAAGTTTAAACTCAAACCCCAATGTTAGAAATTATTGGACTTCTAACAGATTATTAAATCTGGGTATCCTGCTGTATGCGAAATGACGATAATGGAATTGTTTTCTGTAAGTAAAAGAAAACATCATGTAGTTACTTGTTGGCTGTTAGCAACATACCGTGAATCACCGAAAGGCAGGGACTGTGACCTACTTTTCATCCTTTTGCTTGAGAATAATGTCTACTAAGGGACTTAATCTGTGCTCTTTGAAAAATGACTAAATAAATGAACCTTAATGAGTCTATTTCTTGTCTTTATAGATGTGCATTTTTAAATGCGATGAATCTTACTGTATTGAGAATAATAATTGTTTGGTAGCTAGGTACTCAATAAACTTTATTTCCAGTTTCCCACCGCATATTGAACTGATCATAAACAATGACCAAACCCTAAATATTCTGTATCACTAGCAAAGACTGAAAAAAGTGGGCTACTTGTTCATTCTCTTGGGTCTTTATTTAAGAACATTTTCTATCAGACCCAGTGCCAGCCAGTGATCTAGTGTGTTGTTTAGACATTTGGAAACTATGTTTATCTTCATGCAGATAAAGCATCCTGGAGGTTTTTTTGTTTGTTTGTTTTTTCCCACTTGGACATTTTAAAAACCTGCAGAAAAGACCTATGGTTCTGCCCACAAATAGCATGCAGTGGCAATAAAATAAGCCAACTTACCCTATGTAATAGCTATTATTCTTAATAATTTAATTCTGTCAAGAAGCATGCATAATTTAACTAATGAAAAGTGACCCAAAAGCTTAATCAAGAGTTCAAAGGTACAGCCTCACACTCGCCACTCTCCCAATTCTTCTGTCCTGGAGACAAATACTTTCGCACCCTTTCCGTAGCCTGACCTGGCATTTTTTTCTACCTCCGTATTCCCAACTGACATGAATACAGCTATTTTCATTTATAGATATCTAGTCTCAAGCTTTGAGTTTCAGCAGAAGCACAGCCGTCACTCAGTTCTGAACCTTCCCTTCTCTCCTGAAGACCACCTCGAGGACATGGGGAACGCGCGCACATGCGCCACTGTCTTCATTTTCGCTGGAGGGACAGACTCGCTCTTCAACCCAGCATGCCTGCCCTTTCCTTCTTTCAGACACACTGTCATAGCGAAATTTTTAGTGAGGGGAATTTCGGGATAAATATTTTCATGTTTTCATCAGGACTGGCCTCTTTATGCCTCCTGCAACATCCCTTTGAGTCTCGCCTACGCCCAGGCTCCTATTTCCAGGATGCCATTTCATCTACTTTCTTCATTTATGCCCTTGTGCTGCTAGAGGGCATCTTCTGGTGAACATGACAAGTACATTTATAAGATTTTTGAGTCTAAAAAGTGGATTACTTCCTTACATGCTTGACTGATTACATACATGACATTTTTTTTATTTTTAGATTTTTATTCTGTTCTAGAATTTTATGTTTTAAAGATTTCCTTTTATTTATTTATGCATATGAGAGCTGGGGTACAGACCTCGGAGAGGCGCTGGTAGGCCCCTGGATCAGGAGGTCGGCTTGATGACATTAAATGTGCCAGTGGTAGAAAACACCGCTAGCAGTGTTTAGCTTTTACAGTATTTATTAGAAGAGAATGATGTTACTGGAGTAAACTGTTCAGAAGCGAGTGGGAATGAGACGTCCTTTGCCCTCGCTCCAACCTTACAGCTCCCCGTACACCCGCTCAGTGACACAGCCTAACAGGGAGCAGCTGCTAAGACAGAAATAGGGGACAGAGGTCCTGTTAGCACACCGCAAAGCAGGCTAGGGAAGGGTGGGTTTGAGGACAAAAAGTCTTAAAAACTCGTTGTTTCCCGATTTTAAAAATAACATTCTGAGGCAATCATTGTTATCTCTGTTGAAATTTCCCTTTCTTTGTACAGAGTCTGCTCCTCCAAGTTATGTATTGTTTTTCTTTGCTGTTGATTTTGGTGTTTTATTTCTTAGCTATCTCATCTTCCTCTTTTTTCCTTCTTTATTGTTTTCTATGCCAGAAACTTTGTGGGAACACAGGTGTGTGTGCGTGTGTGTATCGATAGACACGTAGGTCTATAATTGCAATTGTGAAAATGAAACTCTGAATATATATTTTCCATCCACATAAATGGTTCTTAGAGCCCTTCTGTCTTTAGGGAAATGCTGGTGGTCGTTCTTTAGGTCTTTCCCTTTGGTAGTTCTCCAAAAGACTTTCCCAGCTTCCTGCCTGCATAGTAACAACCCCCATAGGACCCAGTTTAAGAAAACTGTTCTGGCCTCGCCCTGGTGATGCAACGGGTTAAAGCAACACATTATGAAGCTCTCCAAAGCCACTGCAGCACGAGTTTGATCCCTGACCAGGGAGCTGACCCACATGGCGCGGCAGACCTCTCCTGACCTTTCTGCTGCTCCCCTCAGCAGTGCACTTCGTCAGTCTGCCTGTCCTGCTCCCCACGCTGTCTCTGGTGAATCCTCTCACTCACTGCACCTCTGGCATGTACCCCAGTTCTGTAAGCATAAATAATAAATAAAATCTTTTTTTTTTTAAAGGAAAATACTGTTATATGATCTAATCATTCTGCAAAGTCACTTGCTTCATCTCTACCTGCTTCCCAGACTGGACCTCCTCCCTCTTTCTTCAACCTGTTGCCATGGATTATCTTCATTGGATTAATACTGTCATAATAGTCCAGTGAAATTCTCCATCTTAACACAGATGTTGTTTTCTTATAGTTGAGCTTTTAATTAAGAATATACACAAAAATATTTTTAAACGAAGGGATAATTACTTGGGGCTAGAAACTTTAAGTTAAGAAAACGGCTGCCTGAAAGTTCTTCCTCCTACAATTTTTCTGACAATCTGCATGTACTCCCCAGATACCCTCAGAAATATTTGCAGTTTATTTTGTAAACTTTTAGGATAAAAGTGTTCAGTGCTACTTAATTCTCTTTGATTTTTAAGTACAAGTTACCTAAAACAGTTTTTTTTTTATAAGAGACAATATTGCAATACATTCTACATGGGATCCTAAAGTACATAATGTTAGAAGATTTACTCTACTGAAACTGATTTAAAAAGGGGGGGAGAAGAAGAACAAAAAATGGAAAGAAAGAGGGAAAGAAGGAAGAAAAGACAGAAACACCCTCTAGAGCAGACATCTCTGTGCATACTGGTTAGGAAAAGAAACGGTCAGAGTCTCTCTTAAGGAAATTACATTAACCAAGACTGATACCTTAATAATGCTCTTGATGTAATTCTACTTTAATTTGGAATTGAATTTCAATTAGTTCTTCTGTAAAGAATAAGCTATTATTATCAAGAAATATTACAACTTTGAAAATCTTACTTATATTTGTTTTCAAATCAATAAATGTGGTTTCAGCTTACCAACACTTTAATGTTAGATATATGTTTCAGATTAACTAAAGACAAATGTAATTGGAAAGTAACATTGGTAGTATTAAATGAATATGCATTTAGATTTGATACTAAGATGATTCAAATGAATGTAGATTCAGTGTGTAAATATTGTCAGATTCATTTTTTGGCTTGTATGCGCTTTATACACAGTCAGATGCAGTTTGAATCTTCCCTGCCAGGAATAGTATGCAATGCCATATCAAAGAACAATCTAATTATTATAAGTAGACATCATACCAAATCTATAGCTATGGAAAAGACATTTTTAATATAATAAAGTACTATCTATTAGTCAATATGTATCATGCTCTTGCTAAAAGCTTTTTATGTATATTATGGACAGCAGTCACACCTCATAACAAAGTAGGAATGTAGGTTATACCATTACCTCCGATTATAACAATGAGAAAATAAGATTTAGACAGCTTTGATATCTTGCTCAAAATCTATGGATCGCAAAAATAGATAAGGCAATGCTAGGGAGCCCATTGCTGAGTGTATTGTAAATCCATGTGCTTTTCTGTCATATAGTGCCCTCAATACATAAACACATACAATATCTTATTCTAATGTCACTCTTAGCACAATAGTTTGCTATGATATCATCTGTAGAAGGCAGAATAAGCAACATGCAAACGTCCTAATCCCCAGTGCCTGTGAATACACCACACACTAAAGGAGAACTATATTTGAAAATGGAATTAAGATTGCCTATTAGGTGACCTTGACATGGGAGATTATGCTAGATTATATTGGTGGGCTCACTGTAATTGTGTGGATACTTACATGTGCAAGAGGGATGTAGAATTAGGAAGGACCACTTAGATGCCAAGTGAGATACAGCTGGCTCAATGTTCCTGGCTTTAAAAGTGGAGTAAGAGACCATGAGCCAAGGGCTGTGGGTGACTTTAGAAGTGGAAAGGACATGGAAATGGGATTCCCCTGGAACCTCTAGGAAGGGATGCAGGCCTGCTAAGATGTTGATGTTAGCCCCATGAGATCCACTTAAGATTTCAGAAGTACCTAACAGTAAAACAATAAAGCTATATTGGTTTTTAGCCAGTAAATGTGGGAAATTTTACATGAGCAATAAGAAACTAGTACACCATCTTAAAAGGAACAATAAATAGCTAAAAATTATCAAGGAAAGCTCAAATTTAGTTTCAGTGATGTCTCTTGAAGATGGAGGGCATTTCATACAAGTAAAAAGTGCCTTGCTTTTTTCTGAATTATAGTTGGCACAGCATTTACATACATACACACAAACACGCACACACACATGTATTTATATAGGAGAATCGAAAGACTGCAAGAGCTGAAACTGAGAAATATGACAAACAAATGTTCTGCTTTTCTCTTATCTAGCAATTATCTCACGATGTTCATACAAATTGGGTAAAATGTTCTTTTAAAAATTTTCAGAGTTCAAAAATATTTTTTTAAAATTCAATCTATAGTAGAATGTCTTTATAGCACTCTGAAAATTAAGGAACAAGTATACATTATTTCTTATTGACTGAGCCAGAAGTTTCCATAATGACCCCAAAACTCAGTGGTTTACAGTACTTTATTTCTCATTCTTCAAAATACCAGTGTGTGTTATTCTGTTTTAAACTATAGGTCTGTGCCTACGGTTGGAGTTCTGCTTCTCTTCAGGGGTCTCTGGGTCCCATTCTGAGCCCAGGGTGAAGGGGCAGTGGCTAGCTGGAGAACAGTTTTCCTACACTAGTGGTAATCGCTAGCTGCAAAAACACAGTAAATAGAAGTTAGTGAGACCTTTTACATCCTCCATTTGGAAAGCACTCGTTACTTCTGTCCGCTTTCCCTGTACAAAGCAAGCCCTTTGTCCATGCCTCTCATGGGAGGAAAATCTACTTCTTCCCTGGAGGTTGGGGCAGTGTAGGTAATAAATTGTAGCTGAGAGATAATGTAATAAGCAACACCCAACATTAATAAAAATGAATGCAGGCTAAAGTATGATGTATTTTATGCTTCCCCAAGTATTGATAATTACACCATTACTTAATTATCTAGTGGCAAATGTCTATTCAACCATAAAGAACTTGAATATTACAGTGAATTAAGCCAAATTTGTATTTCCTGTGACATATTCAAAATTATCCTTAAGAGTTTCAAAGAAGTGGCCCTCCCTGGTGGCACAGCGGGTTAAAGCACAACACTGAGAATCTGGAGCCACTTCCGCATGAGTTCGATTCCCGCCTGCCCTGGAGGTGACCACATGGCATGGCAGACCTCTCCTGACCCGCCCGCTGCTCCCCTCAGCAGTGTACTTCGTCGATCTGCCTGTTCTGCTCCCCACTCTGTCTCTGGTGAAGCCTCTCACCACCCCTGAGCCTCTGGCCTGTACCCCAGTTCTGTATGCACAAATAAACCTTTAAAAAAAAAAAGAGTTTCAAAGAAGCACTCCATGTGTGTTCTTAGGTTGGGGAAGAACGATTAAAAGTAAAAATGAGCATTTATATTTGTATCTTATGGGTGGTTAGATCTCTCTGCTAAAGAGCAAATAAAAACACAAACACAATTGCAATTAGAAAAATGAACTTAAGAAACTAGCCTTGAAAATAAAATATATTCCTTCAAGAAATTGCTTTTAAAAACAAAGTCCTGAGTGTCTAGTGTAATGGCCAATTATAGTCTTTGGTAGAAAAGGAAGGTCTTAATTGTATCTTTGAACTGTAGGGAGTTTGTTGGAATGAAACAAATAGTTTCTTTTCCATCTAGGTACCAAAGAGACCTATTTTAAGAAGATACATTTAGTGCTGTTGAATATATGTCAGATTTGTCAGAAATGTTCTTTGTAATCTAAAATTAGCCACTCTATTAACTGTTTTATAATGCGTCCAGCTAATTGGAAAAAATAAGAGTGTTACTCATCAGTAATAAAAGCATTAAATATCACTCCCTGGGATCTAATCCAATAGCCTCTTATACACAGTAATATTTGTATGTTTTGATTATTTCTTACATCCTAGGTAAAGACACTAACAATTGCAATTTATTATTTGTCTTTCTTCAAGTAAGTTCAAAGTTTATTTCCTTCAAAAGTATACTACTTTAGGGGCCTCCCTGGCTGGCACAAGGGTTTAAGTCTCGGCACTTATGAAGCTATCACAGCCACTGCAGCACGAGTTCCATCCCCAGCCAGGGGGCTGACCCCGTGGCGCAGCAGACTTCTCCTGTCTCACCTGCTGCTCCCCTCAGCAGTGGACCTCAGTAGATCCGCCTGCTCTGGGCCCCACGCTGCCTCTGGGGGATCCTCTCACCCCTGCACCTGTGGCCTCTGCCCCAGCCATTGTATGCATAATAATAATAATAAAATGTATATTACTTTAAGTTCATCTCTGCTGTATCATTTTTGTATGATATTCCATTTAATTCATAAAAGTACTTGCCATTATATCATGAAAGATTCTCATAAGTTACTAAGAAAATTAGTTTAAAATCTAACTCACCTGTTCTACTCTTTATCCTTCAGAAAATTATATAATATCCACTATACAAATATTTATAGAATTTATCAAATTAGCTTCACAGTTTGTATTCACTGAATTTTACACAGGGACCCTTCTCTTACGAGTCCTGGCCTCAGCTTATCCCTGAACTTTTAACGTTGATGCCCTGCCTTGGTTTGTCTCAGCCATAATGTTCTGCAACCCCTTGTCTGTCTGTCACACTGGTCTCCTGCATTCACCCCCTGGTCAGTCTAAATTTCCTACATCACTGTGAGGCAGCAGGATCCAAGACCATCCCAGTTGCAATCAAGTGTTTGTACTAGATGCACTTGCATTATTTTAATTGATTCTTTTCACTACATTTATGTCGACACTTATAAAATTAAGTGACCCATCATTCAATATTTTCCCGTATTATTATACAATACTATTTCATCCTGTATAGTTAAAATTATCAATTTGAGCAGTGATTTTTAGTGGATCCTCTTTTTAACATGCCTCTCAAGGATCAGGGCCATCTAGCTCGGCATACTGGCTATCAGTTTTTTCCTACACATTTATGCGATTGCATAAATTCTGCAACACCAGAATTTAAAGCCATTGTCTTCTAGATTATAATCCCTAATTAAAAACGACCTGTAAAATTTCTGCGATCTGTATCGACATTTGCCTTTTTGTGCACCTTTCTGTCTGTGTCCGTCTGTCCACCTACCTAGCCATCCATCCACTCACATACAACTGGGCCACATGATCTACAGACTCTAAATTAACATGCTTCAAATTGAACTTGCATCTCTTCCATTTGCCCTTATTTCACTTAATGCCACCACTGTCTACCCAAATACCCAAACCAAAGGATTTGGAATCACCCCAAAATCCCCCATGTTTGAATTTCCTATGTATTTCTGCAGATTTTTCCCCCCTATTTGCTCCATTCTCTCAATCTGTACTTGTACTGTTTTACTTCAGTCCACCAAGCAATATGGTGAACTGTGCTTTTTATTATGAGCTCAACTGAACACCCAGAATATGCTGGACAACCCATTTCCCCTGCCCGCCCCCAGGGTGGCCCGCACCTTATCTGCGTTGCTCCGTGCTCTCCGAGGTGGAGGTGTCTGCACTATGTGCACGGGCTATGCTGCCCTCTGCTGTGTTTGTGCCGCTCCAAAGGGGAGCTCGGGAAGGAGGAAGGAGATGACCGTATCCCTGCTGCTCTCTCTACAAACCTCTGCCAGGAGTTCCCAACTCCATTTTGGCTTCTAAACATCCTTAAATGTAACAAATTACTTCTTTCACTGGAAGTTGAGGACGCTCTCTCTGCCTGCTATGCAGAATCACCAAAGACAGGTTTCCCCTTGCATCGTGTGTCTGTTCCAATGCAGCTTCCCCAGCAAGGCCTTCCCTGACCAACTCTCCTAGGAAGATCCTTCTCGGTAATTTTATTATTGGGATCCCTGACGAGTCTTGGCACATATGTCCTATTTTATAATAAGGAACATTTTTTAACTTTGCTTCTCCTTGTCTACATTCCTTTAAATCAGAGATATGGGATTTTGTTCCATTCACTCCATTGTCAGATCAGTCTCTATAATAGGGTTTGGCTCTCAGTAGCTATTTGTTTTAAAAGTATAAATTAATAGTAGAATAGAAAATAATAAATACATAAATGGAGGTATATTATGCTATACATCCCTTCAGATTTTAAATATTTTGCTCTTCTCAGCAGTGCATTACAGTAGATCCACCTGTTCTGGTCCCTACTCTGGCTCTGGCGAATCCTCTCACCCCCTGCACCTCTGGCCCATACCCCAGGTTCTTAGATACATAAATAAAATCTTAGAAAATGTTTACTGTCCACCCCTAGGTTCAGAAATGAAAATAAAAACTGGACATCAGGCCCTATCTCTTTCATTGGTTTCATCTTCTATCACATTCTTACAGATTCTTTCTGCTTTCATCAAAATAAAGCATTTCTACCATAAGTCACTTAGTTTATGTATACATTTCCTTCCCCTTTACTGTTTGCTGAGACTGGGATCACTATGTTCTATTCTCTTCCTAATCACTGTTATCTTTCAAGACTCAATTTCAAGCACCACTCTTCAAAGCAATGGCATGGAATTCTCAATCTGATTTAGGTGTTCTTTATTATGTTAGTAACTTGGCATTAACCTTAGCACCTGTCACAAACATATTATATCACTTATTTATGTATTGTTTCCACTAGACTGTGAGTTCTATAAAGATAAGAGGGCATCCTTTCGGGGACACATATATATTACTGCTATTAATCCCATGATAAGTTGCTATGCTCTAGGTTGTAAGTCAGGCATTTAAGCACTCACTGCTAACCACAGGCTAATTTATTCCCCTTGACCTGGACAAGAAGAGGTGGATTATGAGTAACTTCTATCAGCTCACTTTATCCAGCATGATTATGGTCTATATTTCTTATTGCAAATAAATCCCAAAACACAATTTACTAGAAACTCAACCCCTGAGAACGTTGGGTTCCTCCAGAAAAATAGCTGTCTGTCTCTTCTGGACCCTTACCCATGCCCTTGGAATCATTAGTGTAGTTTGGTTCCAAGCAGTCGTTATCGCTAGTGTGAGCCTAATTGCACGGCTAAACCTGTTGTAGTGATGTGAACCCTACACAGGGAGACCGTTGTGGGAGCAATAGTAAGTCATAGGAAACAACGCATCTACTTTAAAAGCCTAATTATATAATCAGACATCTGGGGAGGGGGATTGGAGGGCTTGCTCAGTATTTACATGATAGATAGGAAAAATGCACTTTAATGAAAGTGCAATAAAAGGAGAAGAGATGAGTTTTATGAGTCTAGGATATTAAAAGGAGACAGTCAAATTAATAGGTCATGTGGGTTTGGGAGAGAAATGAGCATGGACATATTGTGGCAGGTGTCAGAGGGAGTGATTCAATACGACCTTGAAAATCACTCCTAAGAATAAAATCTGTGATGTCAACCCCAGAGGGACTTCTCTGAGTTGTAAATTACTCATTTAACTCACATGTGGACTTGAATTGGTCAATTATTTTATTCCCCCATATTCCATTCTGAAAGATCTAGTATAATGCTTAGAGTGAAAAAAAAGATGTGAATGAAATAAGGAATAAAATAAATCGAAAAATAATTTTCTTTTTAACTAATTAAAATTCAAGCTATAGCTTTATCCATTTTCCTCACAATTGTAAGTTTTATTTTTAGCAAGGCTATTAGATAGAAAGAACCTTAATTTAAGATTAGAAATATTATATTTATGCTGTTTCTTCCATCTGTAATAGATGAAAAGAACCTTACTATTTTTTAATGCATAAAGGGGAAAAAAAACTCATGGTATCAGGAAAACCTATGTTTAATCTAGATATAGGCTATATTTCATTGTGTTTATGTTTAGTAAACCCACCTAGAGTACTGAGATTATAACTGTGGCAGGAGGAGCCCACAGGACTGTGGTGACGGCACATGGGGGAGGTGGTGGGAAGTCCACAGGGATTACTGCTGAGATGGAAAAATGCACAAAATGAAGAATGATCTAAGTAATAATAATACATTAAAAATGAAAGTTATCGGCCCTCCCTGGTGGCGCAGCGGGTTGAAGCACAGCACTGAGAAGCTAAAGCCACTTCAGCATGAGTTCAATTCCTGCCTGCCCCGGAGGTGACCACATGGCGTGGCAGACCTCTCCTGACCCGCCCGCTGCTCCCCTCAGCAGTGTACTTCGTTGATCTACCTGTTCTGCTCCCCACTCTGTCCCTGGTGAAGCCTCTCACCCTCCACATCTCTGGCCAGTACCCCAGTTCTGTATGAATAGATAAATCTCTTTTAAAAAATTAAAACTTGGTAGAAATGTATAAATTTCTGTGTCCATCCTCATCCCTCCCTTCCTCAAGTACTATCTTACTAGAGAAGATAATGTGATAATTTAAAAGATACTTATGCTTTACCTACATAAAATAAGAGATGAGGAAAAAACAGATCAAGAGAAATTAAGATGGTGAAAGAAGACAAGGTCAAGTAGTAAGACCAGTTGATTACAAATGTCTTAATATGCTGAATATTTCCTAAAGAAAGACATTATCTTCCAGCCTTATTCTGTATTTTCTGTATACTATTTCTAATCATTCCATCAGGCCAAAGAGGCAAACCCAAAGATACACAATTCAGTATGTACTTAAGATAACAACAGTTCCCTGGGGAAGAGGGGATTTTTCGACCATCACCAGAAAGGTTTTTCTTTCATGAGTTCTTATAGAAAGATGCCTGATAATGCAGTGTACAATACTGTCAACGTTCTTCTCATAAATACAGATGCCGGATTCATAGAAATAGGGGGGCTCAACATTCCTACAGTGAATGCAGCTATTGGGTTAAGAATTTTTTTGTAGTATGTCAATGCAAATGAGTACCGTGAAGTGAAATGTCAAGACTACACAAGCTGTCTACACAAGGGGTTAACAGAACATGAGTCAAAAATCCTCACAGGATGTTTAAAGTCTGCATTTTCTCCTAATGCCTGTGGTGAGCTATTACAAATTTGTAACCATGATACCGGTATCAGATTTGATTTTTGAAAAATTATTCCATTAGCTTTTAGACATAAGGATTTGGGTTTGACATTAGAAGTCATAATTGTATTAATTCAATAAGAAATTAAAAGGGACAACCTCTTATCAAAAATGCATTTGTTCAATCAATTTTATTTCCTCTAGAATGCTAATCTTCTAATTCCTTCTGGTTCTTCATCCTTATGTCTGTCATCTTGCTTAGGAAGTATTCTCTAATTCTACTTTGGCTCAAAAATTGGATGCTACCGTTCTGTGACCCCTCCTCACCTTGTGCCCACACTTATCTGTACGATTGTGTTGTGGCTTATAGAGATTTCCTTCTGTAGAGTGTGTCCATGAACACAGTACAGATTAGCCCAGGGCTATAATGTGCAATTATGAATGAAGAGACGAACATGCAAACGCATAAGGATAGCTTGTGTCAGCCATGTGGAGTCCTACCAAGTAGATTTCCTAGAGGAAATGAATAATAAAATGAATAATGAATAATAAAAGGTAGCAAATCCTATAAATGTTGTATATAGGGAATATTTAAAATACTACAAAAATACAAAAATGTGGGAATACATACCTTCTAATTTTTTTCCAGGCAAATCTTACTAAACCAGGTGATTTCACTATATGTGGAATATAAATTAACAAGGTCAAACAGAGCAAAAGAAACCAAAACAAGCCCTCAAAGCTGAGACTGGGTGGGGGTGTTGGAGCAAAGGGAGGGGCAGAACTAGGTAGAGGAGTGTTGGGGTCTTGGTGGCGGTGAGGTGTCCTACCAGATGCTTAAAGAAGTATGAACTAATAGCCCCAAACATACACAGCTGTGAAACAATGCGTTATCAGTTACTTTTAAATGTCACTGAGAAAAATTATACATTCAAAACATTTACTAGGACAAAAATAACTTTCCTGTGTTTTAAGAGACCAGGTCATTTTCTAACAGTGTAGCTACCAAACATCAAGAAAGCAAAATACTTTAAAAGTGCTATCAAAATTCAAAACAACAGTGTACCTATTCCCCACCCTCAAATCGAGCTCCTAAATTTTTTTCTCTTAACACCTCAAATAACAACCACAGTAAACTAAGAGGGTTTTCTCTTATTATTTCACGTATTTCAAAGTATAATGCATCTGGTAGGCTCATTCTTACAACTTAATGAATGAGAGCATGAAGGACTTTCCCTTCAGAGTCATACTCGTTCAGTTTTTTTTTTTTTACTTGTTTTACTTTGAAGTGTAGTTTATTTCCCATCACCATCTTTTTTTTTTAAGATTTATTTATGCATACAAAACTGGGGTACAGACCAGAGGTGCAGGGGCGGCAAGAGGATTCACCACAGACAAAGTAGAGAACAGAACAGGCAGATAGATGAAGTGTACTGCTGAGGGGAGCAGCGGGCAGGTCAAGGGAGGTCTGCCACCATGTGGATCACCTCCCCAGGGCGGGGATCGAACTCACTGAAGCTGCTGCAGTAAGCTTACAGCGCTGTGTCCTAACCCACTGCGCCACCAGGGAGGGCCTAAACGTTTACCAGCAAATGTCATCGAACCCCAGTCACATGGATTCCATAAGGGCATGTTGTCTGCACCTCAGGGACACCACATTGTAGTTGTAGCCCAGACGTTGTCTGAAAGTAACTGCAAGCTCACTGCCATCCTTTCTGACTGCATTGAGTTAGGCGAGGTGCACAACTCTTAACACAAGTGTGTGTGAAGCAATGTCTCCAAAACTTATCTAACCACAGAAATGTTCTTTTGTAAGGAATGTGATTGGGGATGCTTTGTGCATAAGAATGAGCACAGGAAAGAAGAGCCAACAACAGATTGAAAAAAGAAAATAACTGGAAAGAACCCCTAAAAGAGTGAAATAATGGAAAAGGATGGAACAGACATTTCAAAGGAGGATATTCTCAGTCGCTTTCATTTTAGCCTTACTTTCTTGACATCTGAAATTCTAACACTGTTCCCTCCTGCCACAGGGAACAGAGGATGGGAGCAGAACTGCACACCAGGGCTGCGATCTTCCCCTTTAATTAAAAATTCAAGTTGGAAA
Organism: Condylura cristata; assembly: GCF_000260355.1. Taxonomy (NCBI): domain Eukaryota; kingdom Metazoa; phylum Chordata; class Mammalia; order Eulipotyphla; family Talpidae; genus Condylura; species Condylura cristata. The sequence goes on from NW_004567128.1 coordinate 12,454,139, forward strand.
AAATTAGTCTAATGTTGCCTAGAACCACAGCAATTCTTCTCAATTCTCTGAGGAATGGAGTCATTTATATTTAACTGACTATCTTGGAGCTAGTCTGAGCTTAAGAAATTTAGTTCCTTGAGAGGCCACCAATGAAAATAACTTCACTGTTGTATACTGTTTATTGCTAATACTCACTCTAGGTATTTTATTAACTATTTTACATATTATCTCATTTGAGTCACAAAACTTGGCAAGGGAGGAATTATAACTATTACAATGTAGGAAACTAGTTACTTAGAGGAAAAAAACTGGTGAAAGTTAGATACTCTTCAAAGAGAAGCTATATGTGACCACTTAGTTGAGTCCTTGCTATCATAGGATGGGTTTCAAACTAAGGACTTTCAAACAGTTTTTCATTATATTTTAAGTAAAGCTGATAAGAATGACCACTGCCTGTGTGTGTGTGTGTGTGTGTGTGTGTGTGTGTGTGTGTGTGTGTGTGTGTGTGTGAGAGAGAGAGAGAGAGTGTGTGTGTGATTGAGCCCACGCCTACCATCAAAAAGTTTTGATCCAAAGAGGTCACAGCTCAGCAATCATACTATACGACAAGCCCTACAAGCCCATGTTGTTCCCTGGCCAGCACTGCAAATCGGGTTCTGCCACTCTTTCCACCCCAGTCTCCTTGACTTCCAATGTTTTTAGAATTAGCTAAAACAATTTACCAAAAATCCTACAAATGATTCGTATGTCCTTACTCCATGATTAAACTGAACTAAACATTAAACAATAGTCACTTTTTAAAAAGTGTTCTTTAAACTCAATGTATCATGGATGCAAACAAAGCAAGAGCTGAAAAGAGATGTGAAAACATCTGCCGATCTCGCTTATCCACTTGCAGTCTTCTCTGAAAACAGTAACTATAACAACATCTACAAAGCAATACCACTTCTGAGTGATTCCTAAATTTTAGGCATCTTCTGTGCTCAAGGAAGGACACTCTCCCATTCGAACACTCTTTCTCAGTTAAAAGTGACTAGGTAAGGGTGTGAGGTGTGGCCAGCTCAGCGCGTCACCTCCCACTTCGGTCTTGATTTTGTGTTGGCTCCTTCTCATAGATGATGCCTGCTGAGGCAAGTTGCATCAGAAATTCTTTTTCTAAATGAAAATCTACCTGCGGTCCACTGTCTCGTATAAATATGTCTTAGAATCATTCTTATCCATCCAGTATGTCACTTTACCGATACCAATATTGAGTTGGATGGCTCTGAGTTTGAATTTTGATTCTGTCAATTATTTTACTAGAATCTTGAGGAAGTGGCTCTATATACCTGAGCTTCTGCTTTCATACTTCTAAAATTGAGTGAATGCTGCCCTTGAATTTTGGGGGTGGGAGTTAAGAAGATATCAGAAATCGTGGGTGTCAGCAAATACTAAATGTACAATAACAGCTGTGATTTATATAGGCCACTCCTTCGTTTCAACCCTTTAAGTTCACAAATACAACTTGAATTGTTAAGAAACTTTATCTCTTTATTAGATTTATAATTATATTTAAGTGATTTTATCTAAACTCCCTAGTAGTTTACATAATGACTTTAGAAATAAGGTTATAATCTAAGTGCTAATGTATAATTCTAACCCCCAAAGCAAAACTTCAAGTCAATTATATCATCTTTGTTAGTTTTGCTCAATATTATTAAATACGTTTGTTCGTAATCAGAATAACTGAAGTAAAATATATGTATAGTACTTATGTATCTGTGGAGTTATCTTCTATTTACAAGCCGATTGTGATGCAAAGTGGATTTTTCTTTCCAAGGTTTGTTCTTTTGGAGTTTAGTTTCAAATTTTCTACTATTATTTTCATTGTGTTAGTTCATTCTATCCAGAACTATCCATGCTGTGTAAGAAAAACCACAAATAGTGGGTACTTTTATTCCCAAATTATTTCTATGGGGAACCCTGGGGCCCAGTTACTCTCAGCCATATCGCTGTCCCTTGTTTCCTGACCCCTCATGGACTCTATGTGGCCTGGTGTTGTGACACAGCCCCCTTCCCATACTCAGTTATTTGGAAAAAGAACTGCCCACACTCCGAAGCTCACCCGCAGGCAAGAAGAACTCAGTTGCTTCCTCCAACAGTAATGCAAATCCCAGTTGTCCTGGGTCGGTTAGTTACAGTACATGTTCCCAAGCAGGAAACAATAGTTTCTTGGATGACTGAGGTTCCAGAGAGGCCTCCAAGCCTGTTTTGCTCCCCTTGATTAAATTTTGGATTGAGTCCTTGAGATTTCTTCTATTCCTTAAAATCCAACAGCATTCTTTTCAGACTGGCATACTCTCAAAGTGATAATCACTGATAAACTTTGAGTAATAGCAGATTCTGCAAGTCTCAATGAAAAAGAATTAAGGGGTCTGTGGAATAACAATAATTAAGGATTATACCCAGAGATATTACTGTCACGCTGTATGCACAACCACCTGGTGATACCTGGGCTCCCTGAGAAGTCTATAACTCTCCATCAAGCAGATTAGTGCTTCAGAGACATATCATAGTTTACATATTAAGGATGTAAAGTCAAATGCATGAATCAAAAGTCAAGCTTCACACCAATTATCTGGCTGTCCTTGTAAAAGCTATTTAACCTCTGTTTCAATTTTCTAATAAATTCTAGTCTGTAAAACTGAGATGATAATAACAACAACTATTTTGCAGGGCTGTTATGAGCAGTAAAAGTGCTAATGCACATACAGTACTTGGACAAGCACCAGGCCCAGAATAATCACACAACAGATGTGTGTGGTGGTTGCCGCTGCCGGTAACCTATGCCAACTGAATAATCTACGACAGTAGCAGGTAAGAAAGACTTGGCACTTTTCATGGAATCTATATTTAATGATAAACAATGCCATCAAAGTAGTTCCCTACATGCTACTATTTTAGTGATTTTTTGCAGTATGTACAACTATTTATTTATATTCCTCCAGTCTTACTTAGAAGAAAACACTTCCCATGTGGGAGCCATTCACTTTTCTCTCCATTTCTCTTCATTCGTTGTTGAGTGACCATCCCTTTGCACCATCCCCTCCTGACTGCACTAATACACAAAAATATCCACGCATAAGATAACCATGTTAAAGGATCTCTTGATTTTCGGCCTCAGAAGAGGCATACTAGGTCTTAAAAACAAGGATTCATGGCACTCAGAGATGAGCAACACATATTTCCAAGTCTGTGGGATCAAGAAAGTTGTTCACATATGCTTAAACTATCCATGGACTTCACACATTTTGAGGTAACTTAAGCCAAGAGAGCTAGATAGGAATACATTTTAAAGATTTTTAAAATATTATTATTATTGTAAAAAAATTGTATTGATATGTACTGGGTATAATATTTTCACCAAAATAGAGTTTTTATTTATCTTTTCTTTTCCTGTGCTTACTATTGCCCCCTCATTCAGTCAGAGGTGTTCATTTGACCTAAGGAAGATGAGGATTGCTGAAACAGGTATGCAGTGAAAAATGGGGAATGAATAGTCACCCTTTAGGATCCAAAATTGACTTCGAGTTAAATGAATAGTTAAGAATAAGGAACTTTCTAAAGTTCTGTAGGTTCGATAATAAGTTAAGAATGAGCTGGGAAGACTTCATCATAGAGAAATCTCATATTTTATAGACGATAACCCATTTACTTGGGCTGTGAATTTTAGTTCCTATGGGTAAAAGAAAGACATGATCTAGGGAATTCCATGATATTAAAAATAATGTCTGGCCTTTTTCTTCAATGGCTTGTGAGAAGAGCGAGCAGGAGAGAAAGGTAGAGGCAAAGGTGTCTTCAACTGAATCACCACTTGGCTGAAACCAGGGAAGGGAAAGTGAGAAACACCAAGCTAAGTATGGGAGATCTCACGACTAGCAGGACACAAAAGTCTCTGTGCCAGTGGAGCTCACAGGGACGCGAAAGCCCCGAGTATCTTCGCCCGCCTCTGTAGCCCACACCAGCCAGCCTCCGTGTCAGGAGCAGAGGGCCAGCACAGGAAGTGAGCTGGGTAACTGAGCCTGAAACAGCCGGCCTCTGCTGCTTGCTGTGTGATACATGCCCTGGGGAGAAGACCCAGAGGTGCCGAGAGGGCTGGTGGACTCAAATGCAGCGGATGGGGCAGAGCAGAGAACAAATGGCTGCAATTATGGACTCTGAAAGTAAGAGCCAGCATTTCTCCGTTAAACATGATCACCAGTCAGAAAACTAAAATAGACCAGCCACTGTCCTTTCAGATCAGAGGCCACTTGTCTCTCTCAGTAGGCCAACTAAGTTCTTCTCTCCACTGATGACAGAACATAGCGTCCATGCTCTCAAATGCTGTGTGGATGCAAGTTTCCCTTTTTCCCATGAGAACAACTCAAGCCCAACTAAACCTAGGTTCTTGATTGCAGAGATTGAAGGAAATAGGTAAGAAATTAAACAGAAGCTTTACTCAATTTATAAGAAAGTTAAGATATAAATTGCAAAAAAAAAATAGTTCCTATTACCATTTGAAATTTGTTCTTGAACCTGTGTGTGAGGGATGGGGGGAGGGGGATGGGCTCTGTGGAAGATGCCATCATTTACAGTATTGAAGGCAGAGTAAGAACTCAGCATCTGAAATGAGAGGATGGGTGTACTGCCTGTGAAGTAAAGGAGAGCTGTGTTTCCACCACAGTCTCTTTGAAACAGTGTGCCAATCTTTCAGAGAGCTTAGGGGAAGCAAGGAGGTCGGAGGCCAGCAGGTCTCAGAAGCAGTGTTCAGGCCCTGGCTGATCTTGAGTGGTGTGGCATGATATCTGGAGTGCGGTGGTTACTGAACGGCAGCCTTTCAGAAGGGCAGGATTGTCACGGACCGGCTGTTTTTCAAAGCTCTGTGTCATGGTTGATAAGTTACTGGGAAGTGTTCACCACAGGTTATGGTGGTTAACTGTTACTATGACCATAGAACAGGTCTTCCCAGGGAAGAAAGCTGTTTTTGCTTGTTGCCTCTTTAATTCTCAACAGGAAACAAGTGGCATTTCTCTGTCACACCTGAGTAGTATGTGCCAGTGCATATTACCTGAATATAATTTAAGTTACAAAGTTTTGTTCAAAATTGCTGTTTCCTAAAATCTATGAAAATTCAAGTGTCAAAGAAAGCATTCACTAAGCAATATTGGGGAGGCTTGTTAGCTACATCCAACAACTTATAACAAATCAGATTATGTAGGACAAAGTGTGGACAGGTAGAGCTAAGTGAAGATGTTTATGAGTCTTAGAATTAATGAGGATCAGCAAAATTCTATCATGGGAAGGGAAACATAAATGTCTACAAAAGTGAAAAAATACACAGCTCAAAAATACATAAATATCAAAAGCGGGTAAAGTGAGAATAATGGCAGGTTGAATGTTTATAAGAAATTGATGTTCAGAACATTTTGATAAAATATATAAAATTATTTTGGCATATAGTTTGTCACAAATCAATACAGCACTGATATATAACGTACAAATATATTTTTGAAAAATGTAAAGTTATACTGAGTTTTTTGTTTATGTAAACATAAACAAAATGTTTATGTAAACATTTGCATGTAAACAAAAATGATGTTTACTATTCCTAGAAATTTAGGTAACACGAATCCTTAAATTCTGAAAATATTAAGGGAAAAAGTCCCTATCAAATTAATTTCTTTCAATGAACATTTATTAAGATTCTACTGAATAGGTCAGATTCAGTTCTGTATATATACCAATGAATAAGCTAGGCTTTTGGCCTAAGAGAAAAGTTAGGTATGTAAACACTTCAGGGAAATAAAACATTTCACGTCTGGTTTAAAAATAAAAGCTCCCTTGGAATTACACTAGAGACTTCCTATGGAGCAAACATAATATAATCTAGTGAGCTATTATTCTTTTAATACATTCCCTTTTGTTGCTTAATGTAGTTCAAATTTGGTTTCTTTCTTGGAAATCCAGGAACCTCCTGCATCATTTGACTCAAAAATACATAATTTTCATACAAAGGAAAGGATTTTTTTTTTTTGCAACTTGAATACCCAAGTCTTATATTGGTACTAGTTGAAAAGTGATATGAACAATGATTTATTGTCTAATTTGCTTTATTTTCTGAGAAAATAGTGTGTGACCATCAAAAAAGGAGTCATAATCTTATTTCTTAACTGGATCCCCATCAGCAGCTAAAAAGCTGTGGCACTGGAGGGTAATAAATCAGCTTAATATGGTATTGACTAATGGTTTTGTAATTTTCAAAGTGCCTGTATTGCTTTAAATCTTGTTAGGATTTTACAGTGCATTGATACGACTTCTTTTTGTAAAAAGGAATATGCTCAAACTTACTGGTGACCTTCCAATTTCACTTTTTTGCCAAACTGAAACCATGGCAACCTGCGGATGGCGCCTTGTTCTTCCCCCTGTGTTAAAGGGATCTCAATCTTCTTGGACTAACCTTTCAGATAAAATTCAGTTTACTATAGAATCTAACAGGAGCATTGAAATACATCCAAGTGTAATATTTGTCATAGTTTAATAGCATCTACATTTAAGTCATTAAACAGGTATAAGAAAGTAATTGTTTTTGATTCAGTTTTTTTAATAGTGTCCAGGATATGTATTACAAAACAAAATAGCAATTTAACATAGCATTCTGTTTTTTGTTTTTTTGTTTTTTGTTTTTTTTTTGGCAAACTCTGAGAAGTAAGCACAGGACCAATTTTATCTTCTACATGGGTCTTGATGCAGTTTAACTACAATGTGAGCGGGAAGATGTTTTCTGTGGAGTACCTGAGTATGCAGAAGCTCTCAGTTGTGAGAAAGCAGAGAAAAGTGTTTTTATGTTAGTTGAAGTGTGAAAAGAAACAATCGAGTCATGTTCAGAATAATATATGTAATAAACCAATAATACTGATGGAAAAACTGACATTATGATGTTATAGCTAGAGTCTCTGGCTAGGAATCAAGGTATGTGGGATCTGGATAGATACTGGCTCATTGTTCAAAAAATATTGGCACAGTGCCTGCTACCAAGAGGATTTTAAACATGGTGAAAGGAGCCAGGAATCAAGACTCTAAGTGGACGCCAGGAACTGGGAAAGGCAAAGGAACATTCTCCCCCAGGTCTTCCAGGAGGAACATGAGTCTAATGACCACTGAGTCCCCTGTCAAATGTCTGACCCCCAGTACTGGAGGAAAACGTTTTTGTTTTTTTTTTTAGGTCATTGAATTTGTGGTCAGTTGTTGCACTGGCAATAGGAAATAACTGCAACTGAGGCTCTCTCTACAGTAAAAATTAAGAGCGAAAATAAATACACAAAATGGCGGCCTACATATTTCCTGCTTAGCAGACAAAACTACACCCAAACACTTGGCAGCTGACAATAGAGGCTGGAGGGGGATCTGGGAAGCAATGTTCAGACAGAACCCAGTGGACTGTGGTGGAGACTGTGGTGTGGGACATACTTCTAAGGAGGTAGGGGCCTATTCTCCCAAAGCATACACAGCAATGTAAACCAGCATTGCCTCAATAAAAGATGTCCCCCAAAATAGAAATATATAAATAATGTCAACAATAACATCAACAACAAAACACCCATGTTTTGTGCCCATTGTGGCAGCAACTCCAGAACATTACATAAATGCCTAAGGATCAGTGATTACACCGAAGTGCTTTTCTTAAGCAGTCATTATTAATTGTGTCAAAGAAATTTTTTCATTATCTTACTGCCTTTAAGTACGGTGAATGAGGGGCCTCCCTGTTGGCACGAGGGTAAGTCAACACTATGAAGCTATCACCAGCCACTGAAGCAAAAGTTCGAGCCCAGCCAGGGAGCTGGCCCACATGGCACAGCACACCTCTCCTATCTTGCCCACTGCTCCCCTCAGCAGTGTTACAGTCAGTCTACCTGTTCTGCTCCCCAGTTTGTCTCTAGTGACTCCTCTTACCCCAGCACCTCTGTCCTCTACCCCAGTTCTTGCATGCATTAAAAAAAAAAAAAAATCTTTTTTTTTTTTTTTTAAAGTGAATGCTATTGGGGGCAGGGGGAATTCCAGGTCTTTGCAGTCACAATAGCTATATGACATATTCTTTTCACCATAAATGTGAAGATTCCCTTTGGCTTCGGATGATTCTTTAAGAATAAAAAATTTTAAAATTAAAAAAAAGTCTGTTCCCCACCTGCTCCTCTCAGCAATTCACTTTGATGTTCCTTTAGCTCTTTTTCCTTCTCACATGATCATCTTGTGATCTCTGTGTACAGTCAGTATAACTTCCAATGTTCCCGAAATTATGTATTCATTGGTCGGATTTATCTTTCACCCAGCCTCTGCAATGTCTCTGTATCACACATATACCACACACAAGCTTTTATCATTCAGAAAGACTCCCAGCATAGTATTGCTAAGGACTCAAATTTGTCCCTGGAATTAAACACACATAGTTTTTCTTCTTCCTATGTTTAATGACTTTCATTCAGAGAAGGCAAAAGATATCTTGCAGAGTGCTATAAAGCCAACAACATAAGAAGAATGGAAGTCTCAGAGCTAAGGCTTAAATGCTGTATCCCTGGGGACACACAATATACCTTCCAAATTATATTCTTTAGGGGCTGCATGTTGCCAGACCTCAGAACTGAAATCCTTCTTAAACTCCCTTGACTATTACCTACTTTTATCATTTCTTTTCCAGGTACTGATGAATCTCCTACTCTGATAAGCTTTTAGTCACATGCTTAGTATGTGAATCTGAAAAATCTCAAAAGGACCTAATGAAGCCAACTCACGAACAGAAGCCAGTGACACTATCTGTAAGTTAGGTCCCTGTAAGAACTGCTCCCCTGAGCAGGAAACAGGATGCAGAACCAACCATTTTCCCCAAATGCAGCTTTACAATGTATTATGTATGAAACCCATCTGCTTCGGAGAAATTTCCTACACAGAGAGCACTCGAGTATATCATGTAAGCAAAGAATTTCCTTCACACATTTAAAAGAATTCACATCTGAATTAAGATACATGAGAATATGGATTTTTCTTTTGCTCCTAATGGTATCATGCAACCTGAGATGAGGGAGGCTTTTCTTCCGGGTGACTAAAATGGTAAGGTTTTCAACGACCCTTTTCAAAGTTGGAGATAAAAGTTCTGTAATTTCAAACAATACTTTTGAGGATCCTGCAAATCCTACCAATGTAACTCTTGTTGTTAACCTCCTTCTCTTTTTATTGTTGTCCTATTCTTGAATCACTCTAAAGACCATAAAAAAGTATTATTCAATGTGTTCAAGTTTTGAGGTACATATTTGCTTCTCAGAGGAAAAGCTTAACCCCCTCACCTCCAGTGAAATCTTCTGATAGTCTGTAGCATGGAGAAAAACCAAAAAAAAAAAAAAAATCATACTCATCAAAAGTATCTGGATAAAAGATTTTTAAAACAATAGTAAAAAAAAATAGTAAAAAATTTTTTTTGGCACTTCCAATAATTTAATGACACCTAAGTTGATGATGATCCCTTTATGATATTTTAAATGATTTAATGTAGGCTTTCTTTTTTCTTTGGAAAACTAATGCATACATTTTAAAACCAAGGTCAAGAATAAAATCTATGATTTGTTGAAAACATTCTGAAATATAAAGAGAAAATGACCAGTTTGGGTCAAACATGATTTAAAATTTAATCGCATGTGAAACATATCTTGAAAAGGCTGTTATGCATAAATATGATAAACTGTGAAGCATTGATTTAAAAATGAAGCAACTTTACCACTGAGAGCATTCAAAAATATTAAAATAATAGATATTTAAAGAGCCGGTGACTTCTGATACTTTCTAGGAGTAGAGATGTTAAAGGGATATTAAGTGTCCTGAAAATCTGTTATTTTCTCAAATGTTAACTTGTGTTATTTTTCTAAGATTGATTCTTAATTTGAATTCCTTCCATTTAAAAAACATGCATGGCATCTGTACAGGTAATAATGCAAATTTGTACTGATTTGGGGGATATTATTCCTCTTAATTGTCCTTCCATATGATGTTGATTATTAAGCACTTATATCACATAAAAGTAAGTGGCGATGAACACTTTATTCATTGAAGAATGAGAATTTGACTATCTCTGAAGGGGGAGCAAGCAATCTTTATAAACTCCATTAAAATATAGGGGAACATTTACTGTTTGACAATTCAAGAATGAAATTTATTTCTGATTAGCTCTGGTTAGTTTTCCTTAACTTAAAGCAACTGCTGGTTCATTTCTAGAAATACCTTTGTGACAACAATTCTAGATTGTATTTCTTTCCAAAAAAGAGATTCTGGAAGTGAAGGTGGTGTGATCCTTGGGAATTGCATCTTTACTTTATAATTGCTATGATACAAATACTGTGTTATTTCAGAAAGTTACAATTTTTTAGAGTAGCTGTAAGAAAATATCGATTTTCTATTTTTTATAAAAAGGCTAATAATTATCTCTAGCAAATTATATAAGTTCTCTTAAAACTCTCTTATGTTGCAGAAACCAGGCCAGGAATATAGCAATTCATGTTCAAGGGGTGCTTAGCCTTTTATTTTGCTTAAACAAGAACTAAGAAATCAAGAGCTGGTTCTCTAGCTGAGTCCTTATTTTATGTCACAAATTTAAATTAACTGCAGGTTCTGCACTCATTGCCATGTGTTTAAATCAGTTAGGGAGGAATCAGAGGGTCAGTGCAAAATGTATTTAAGATTAGAAGATAGGTTCAAAGATTCATTACCAGGATCTAAACTTACTTTTAATTCAAGGCTACTGCAATCAGAAAGAGAAATATATTCCCTTGGCAGCCTCGTGCCCTGATGGCACTGTAAAGTGGCAGTTTCTATTCTGAAAACTATGCAGAATAAGCAGCCTACAGGTAAGCCATCCTGTGCACCTGGCAACAGGCACACCCATTTTCTTATTAAATTGGCGACACTCATGTGTCTCTGCTATCCACACTTAGTCCCCTAAAGCATTTATTCTAACAAAGCATGAGTCCATTTCAAAGCCAAGATTTAGTTAAAATGTTTAACTTGTATCTTTCTGGCTTTGGCAACTAAAGTAGGCAAATAGAGTAAGTAGAGAGTAAGTAGATGTGCTTCTGAATGTTTCTATTGTAAGGACTTCAAAATCTTGTGGGATGACCTTAGAAAATTTCTAAAATGACATCAGAGCTTGTATGGAAAACCTTATTAAATTTCTATTCATAGATTTTCTATAGGAATTACTGTTGGAGTAGAGCTCAACAAAAATACAAACTAAAAGAAAATTGAAAGAATCAAAATATCTGGGGAAAGCACTTTTCTGGAAATAGTTCGGAACAAATTAAAATAGAAAAGTAGGCTGTTTCATATACGTCTAAATGAGAATCTTCCATTATCAAAAAAAAGTCTATTGGGGCTCAATTTTTACTCAATAAAAAATTTAAAAGCAACACGAACCATATTACACTGACTCACATAACATAGTAAGAGTGAAAAAATAGTAATTACAAGAAGCTACAAAAGCAATGATGACAAACCAAGAAAAGTAAAATAATATAATCAGAAAGTAGAGAAACATGTTTTAAATAACAGGATTTTTTACTGAATAAATGTATGCAGGGTTGGCAAACTTTTTCTTGAAAAGGGCCATAGAATATTTTTTTTATCCATACTTACTAATCCACGTAACTAAGAGGAATAGAAAGGTAAGCCATGAAGTCAGAAAGAACTAAACTGGATTTGGAACTGGCTGCTCCCAGGATTCTACATCTCTCTATATGTCTGTGCTTAACAGATTCAGTCACTCAGAGTAAATACTTCAAGGTTTACAGACTCCATCTCTGTCTCAACTGCTCAAATCTCTCCTTGTAGCAAGAAAGGTGTCGTAGACAGTATGTAAAGTTGGATGTGGCTGTGTGCCAAGGAAGCTTTATTTACAGCAAGTAGCAGGTCAGACTTGGCCTGCTTGCCTGGTTGGGTGACCTCTAAACTAGCGCAACCTTCTCAGGAAGGATGCCCCTTAGTTTTGCAGTGATGCTAACATATACTACGTGAAAGTTAACAAAATTATTTGAGTATTTAGAAGAAACAGAACAAAGAAAAGTGTGAGACCGGACACAGGAAGTTTTGGAGCAAAAGCCTCCAAGTGTGAGCTAAATGTGAATATCTTTGTATCACATGTGACCTCCATCGAGAAAGCAGCCTCCACTGAAGCAGCACTAAACATGACTTATCCAGTTGATCTCAGCCAACTTTCAAATGTGACCACCCCAAAACTATGATAATGGGCATTTGTATGGAGTGGTCTTGGTGGCAGAGGAAGGGTCCTTTTTAAGACCACAGTGCTGCCATTTTCCAAGCTAACCCAGCAGCTGTTGCCTCTGACTGTGCCACAGAAATCACAGCTGCCCTCAGTGGGACAGTATCACTTATCGATACACCCCGAAGAACGAGCGGTATATCCACTTAGGTGTAAATGCCTATTTGGGGTATGGGATTTTATTTTGTACTCACATGATCTCAGCATCATTACTGTTAGCCATTTAAATGATTCTTAGATGCATATTTAGTGATGCAAGAAAGTCTGTGGTGTATCACAAGAATATGTGAGTCCATACAGTTCAACTATGTCTGTATGTATATAAGGAGGGAAGTCTTAAATAGATTATAGTGAAGATTTCAGTGGTTCTGTTTGTGTGGATTGATTTTACTTTCTCTTTATGCTTCAGACTAGTTATTCTATATAAAAATATCCCGTAATGAATATTGTAAATTTTAAAAAAGTATATAGATCGTTAAGTTCTCAGTTGAACAAAGACTCAGTAAACAATTTTCCCCTTGTAATTGAACATCTTGTCCTGTGAATAAAGTGATTTTTGTAGTGTCTTTGCATTGACCAGCTTATAATTCCATTTATTCTATTAGAACATGATGGGATTATTTTTTCCATGTTTTTCATTTAAGACTATTGCTGCCAGGAGGGCTAACGTGCAATGCTAAGTTCCTGGGTTTGTTAGAAAGTTTACAACTAAACAAATAGGCACTCCTCAGCTCTTGTACAGTAAAATAGGTATACCATTAAAGGAAAATTCATTTGGCTTTCAGTGTGTGTGTGTGTGTGTGTGTGTGTGTGTGTGTGTGTGTGTGTGTGTGTGCGTGCGCGCGCGCACATATATGTGTGTGTATAATATAATTTTTTAACCTTTTCTCTATCTTTTTCACTGAAGGAAAGACTGTGGAAAAGGCAGGGAAATTATCTCAATTGCATATTCCTAGATGTGCCAGCAAGCAGTGCCCCTGGGGGCCTGTGGACTCCTTAACTGCTGTGAGTCTCTGTGACTGTTATCTAAAAGGAACATTTAAAAGACTCCTTGGGGACAAAACAATGTTGAGTACAAATTGCTTTTTAATGTGTTTGTTGTAAGAAATATAATAAACCAACAAGAGATTCTAGGTATCTAAATCAACTGACCAAATATGTTTGCTTGTCAGTGCCCAGAAACATTAATATTTTTCTTCATTCTTATGTCATTGCAAGGAAAGATTAACAGGTGTCATTTTTACATCTGTCTATAGTTCTAATTCATATCCCAAACTGTATAGTTTCCATGAAGATCTATCATTTTAATGCCTTTTCACTTCCATCTAACAAGTTCATTTTAGAAACAGATAAAAATAAGATTAGTGTGTGGTTATTTTATCTTAAATTCTGAAGAATTGTAGTGCAAAGATATAAGATAAACTCCATTTGCAGGTGTTGAGAATAAGATAAATGCTTCACTCATTACAATGAATACATTTAATATATTTAATTCAGATGTGAACTTAAATGTAACATATCTCCTAAATTGCTTCATTATAATGATGTAAAGTAAGTTTTGTCTTTCATATTGATCCATTTTTTAAGACTGAAATCACAAAGTTTGATTTAATGAAGGAAAAGCATGCATATAAAACTAATCATTATTAAATGTAGTTCAAAGGGCACCAAAATATCTCCTTATTTTCATAATAATCTCTATCACTTTTAGAGACTTCTCTAATAGATTAAAGCATATTTTCTAGGCAGGTCATTTTTTAAGTGTTAAATCATTATAATTTAACTGTATATATTACAAAACTCAATTGAACATATTTTTGCTTACTCAGGAATTTTAACTATTCTGTTGTCACTCTACTTTTATCAATTAATACTAAAGTGGGCGCTGCATAAATTAACAGTAATGGATGAAAATAAAGCCTTGTAAAAAGTACTCTCATGAACTATAGTTGTTTATATCCACAACTGTGAGACTTATTTTGTATGCTGGGAGAAAAGCTGTATCAGCAAATTACAAAACGCTACTTGCACTACTCAGACAGGAACTGTCTCATCTGGTTTCCAGAGGTGCTGCAGTTGAGTTAGAAAGAGGTAAAAAATAGCAGCAGTAACTGCTTATAGAAAGACCAAGCCCAGGCTACCACAGTATAGTACAAATACATTTCCATAGATTGAACAGAGTTTCTAGAAAATGTAGTCAATGCTGCTTTCTACCTTCTAGCAACATTAAAAATGCATTTCATCCCAAAGGTCATGATTTTATCAGGTAAACTTAGACATGGCTCTGGATGGGTCCACACTGATAGAGAAACAGGCCTCGTGAAGCAGGCTGCACGATGCAGATGCTGATGAAGAAATCTGAAAGAACAGTGACTTAAGCAAGATAAAGCTTATTTTCTTGTGTTTAAATGACAGTCTAGCAAAGTGTTCCAGAGACTGCACAGCAGTTACAGAACACTGGTCTTTGTTGCGCTAGCATCCAAACACACAACGTCATCATTACAGTCTAAACCTAACACTAAACGTAATCCCCACCTTCTAGATAACGGTAAGGAACAGGAAGGAGGAGGATTCTCCCTCTAAAAAAGCATCAGCCTTCTAAGGAAACATTCTCAATTTTTTCATACCACTCCGAAGTACATACCACTGTCCAGAGTTAGTTACCTGACCACACAATTAGCTGCAATGCAAGATGAGAAATATAGTTGGCTCTCTGTATACCTAGTTAAAGATTAAGTGCTTCTCTGATGTACAAAAGAGGATGACTAAGACAATGGAACCAGTGTGGGTAAATGAAGATATGATGGTATCAACAGCTACAGAACTACTTCATCTATGAGATAGCCTACAAAAATTCATGGTAACCACAAAAAAAAAAATATTGGCAGAGACATGAAGCATTAAAAAATTAGTAAAGTGAGAAAAATATCATTAAAATCCACCAAAATAAAATGGTGAACAGAAACAAATAAGAAACAGATATAGAATGAGAAAACAAAAAATAAAATAGTTTGTCAATAATGACCTTAAATGTAAATAGACTGAAATTACCAATCAAGAGGTGATAGAAAGGGCTTAAAAATAAGGCCCAAACTATATGGTGCAATCAGAAGAGTCATCAAAAGTGTGACTATTCATTTACAAAATCCAGTTTAATGTCTCCATTACATTGGGTCTGTGAAGATATAATTTGATGAGTTCTTGTCTTTTGCAGCAACTTGGATGGAGCTGGAAAAGATCATGCTTAGTGAGCTAAGCCAGAAAGAGACAGAAAAATACCGGATGGTTTCACTCATAGCAGGAGTATAATGGACCAGGCAAGAAAATAACAAGAATAATGAACAACCATATACCAGAGACATTTTGTGGGGGTGGAGTGGGGAATGGGATCAAAAACGGGAGGGGGTGGGGAGGGAAGTGCACGGGCTTATGGTGATGGCACACGGGTGACTTGGTGATGGGAAAACCGCGGGGACTACAATTAAGATGGAAAAAAATGTAAAAATGTAAAATAAACTTATAAAATTTAAAAAAAACTTTAAAAAAGAAAAAAAAAAGATATAATTTGATGAGTTCCATACTTCTGTTATGAAAGTTGATTATTAAACATTTTCGCTAGTACCTTCAACGCCTTCTCTGTAAAATAACCATCATTATTTACTTAGCATGTTTCTACAAATATACTTAACTAGGCAAAAGTCATGCTGCTGAAAGATTTTGATACTTTATAAAACATAACAGCCCTACAGTAATGTTTAGTAACTTTTTTTGCTGTTTAGAATACAGGTGCAGTGCCTGCTATATAGCACCCTCGCCAACCAGTGATGGAAATAATAAATTAGCTTAATACAGCTTCAGCATGTTACTTAATAAAGGAATTTGCCACTCTTCCTCTAACTGGCATTTATATGATTACTAATATTTTTCATATGCTTTAGTGTCTGTCTTTAGGAATGGCCAGTTAAAGGTCTTCTCCCACTGCATTACTGAATTTATAATTTCCTTTCCAATACATAGAATAATGTCATGTTTTTAGTTACATTAGTTAATTAAGAAGAAACAATATTTATGAGGTTTCCTAGTCTACAAACATAAGGGTTATATAACTTGGAAGAAAAACAAAATCTGTTTTTAGTATATACTTCTAAATAGTAGACTTCTTTAGGCAAAAAACAGGTACAATTTAAGACTTTCAAAGCCATATGGAAAAACAACCACTTGCACAGATATTAATCCCACAAGCTTTGGGATTGGTTGAACTGCCATCAACCAAATCATTTACATACTGTGGTTACAGGGCCTTGGTTAAGCAGAATTAAGAAGTTCCACAACATTTCATGCTAAAATAGTGGATCTTTGTACAAGTATGAGTGCTGCACTGGTCATCGGGACTACTGATTCCCCGGTTTTAAACAAGTTGTTGATATCTCTTTCAGCGCAGTGAATGTGGTGGATTGTATAACTTGTAAGGTCCTTTTGCACAACAAATTCTATGCTTGCTTCTGCAAATAAATTGAAAACACATTCTTATTGATTCCATGATTCACCATAACTTATGGTGAATTCAATATAAATACCACTGAATTGACAAAACTGATACTTTAAGGATCCTTTAAAAAAATAGATTTGTTATTAATGAACCACCATGCACTTAAGGGTGTACTATTTGTCTACGGTACTGTGCTCTGATGCTGCCTTGGTGGCGGGCTCTGGGCTGTGATGCCCGCAGGGGTCTAGATCAATGCTTACCAGGCTGTAACACACACTAGTCAACTGGTGTTCCTGTTAAACTGCAGATTCTGATTCCTGGGCTGTGACAGGACCTGAGTCTCTGCATTTGGAGTCAGATCCAGTTGCTACTTTTCTAAACACAATTGCAGTAGTTAACGTTCTAGGCTCCTTGCAACTGTGAACCTTAATATACAGAAACCCAATTTATAAACAACTGAAGTGTGCCCATAGATGCTTAAATCTTCCCTTTATGGGCACCCACGTGCCTTATAGCTCCCGTGGGAAGTGATGTTTTTCCCATCAGTGGAACTTTACCTCAGGTACCTCAGTTAACATCATTGTTGAGGGGTCTTGAAAATTGACTTAAAGTGAAATGACGCACAGGAAAGGAGGACCTCAGAGTGTTGACAGGGATTGTTTCCTCTCTTCAACATTATAAGGAAACTATGTGAGGGAAATGACAAAACTACCTACTGTATCATGTTTGAAAAGAGAGCAATTCTAGGCTTTTATAGATTGCACATTAGTTTTTGACTGGGGAATTTCCCTCTCTGAATAGCCTGCCAGCCTTTGTGAGGTAGAACAGGCCAACTTGGACACATCAAACTATCTCTATGTGACTGTAGTGCTATGTCCTGTCTATAGTGCTCCCAGCCCCATAGAGCCTTTAAAGTGGGTACAAGAGACAAGCAAATCCTGAATGCTGCTCTGTGGTATCTGCTGGACTCATATTTGAGGCATATATATATATAGTGTGTGTATATATATATATATAGTATATATGTATATACACATATATGTGTATATACATATATGTGTGAGTGTGTGTGTGTATATATATATAACAAAAGTACCCATTATTTATTATTTATCTGAAATTTAAATGTAACTGAGTCTTCTGTGTTTTACCTGGCACACGTCATTATAAACAATCACAAGGATTATTTGCTACACTGAGATTTAAAACCAATGCATGGAGTGGAAAGGGGCGGGGTTGAAAAATTTATTAGTATTTTGGCAACAGCTTAAGTATTGATAATAATATGAAATTTTAAATTTTCAAATATGTGTGCTTGTGCTTTGAGTTTGTTTTCTCCTGATACCATAGTTCCATCAGAGTTGGGAGATGTTGCAACCTTGGCTGCTGGCCAGAAATCAAGGCCAAGTTGAATTCTTGCTTTGACCTTTTCACAGTATCTGGAATCTGCCTTGTCAGAAATGTATTTATAAAACTTTCTCCTGGACTTCTCACTAATAACTTTCCCAGTCATTCTCTTCACCAGCAAGAAGCTCTTTGAAGAGACATTGAAGGATGACGGACGCACAACCCATCCTGTTCTCATCCCTTTTATTACCCTCTTCAGCAGGTCACAGAGGTCACATATAAATTATTTGATTGTGAATATGGGCCAGACCACAACCACACAGTGGCGAGATAATGTGATTACTCAATAAGGGACACACAATTATTTTAACAAAGATATGATGAAAAGTCACTGTCCTCTTCCTAAAGGCTGCAGCACTCCAGAACATGTGTATAAATCAATTACTGTAATAAAGAGGTATAGTATTCTCCAGAGACTTGTGACTTCTAGTTCTTGTTCTTTAAATAATTTCATTGGATGCCTCCACTATAGAAGACAAAGCAAAAACTAAACAAAAACAACAAAACAAAATCTCCCATGCAAGAGACTTTTTAAAAATTCCCTAGGCCCTTGTAACAAGAGGTGCCAGATTGGCGTGGTACTGTAGCGGACGCCACCTCTCGCAGTCGCATGTCCAGATGAAGTTAGGATGTTACCTGGGGAGTGATGGTCCCCAGGAGTCTGTGCCAGCACTAGCACTTAGGAACTAGGAGACCCTACGCATGGCTCTCACTGAGCACTGTTCAGGAGCCAGGGAAAACCTTTCCTACATGATCATCCCACGACACTCCCCAACTCCACCTCCACCAACAAGATCATGGCATCCAAACACCATGAGGTTTAGGAATTGGGCCAGTACCAGTGTGAAAAAATGGACACTACTTCGGAGTTTAGGGAGAATGTGAGCGCGGCAGATTCATTTAAGAGAGAGAAAAGACAATTCATTAAATTCCTTCCTTCAACATGAATGCAAGTAGGGTGGTTTCTTAATAAACAATCATCCCCAGCACTAGCTTGAAGTATCTTTTTTGTTTCCTGTATGTTAAAAATCATGACTCTGGAGGCACATATGAGTTAGCATGGGGCGAGTGAGTCCGAAGCCACTAGATTTGGAAAAAGCTGGTCCTGTGTAAAGTATTTAATACTTAATATTTTTAAAAATAGGTTAAAATGAAGCTTTCTACAGTTTTGATTCAAAATTCTGTATAATCATCACCTACAAGCTAATAAATACGATTACACTGTGGAAGGAAAGTACCTGCTATCAAAACAAATGAAAAAGTAATTTTAATATTTTGAATTTTTCAATTTAATTACAATAATTTTTGATGATTTCAAATTATATAAACTTTAAATACATGTTCAATACCTGAATCTTTTAAATCAGTATTTCCCAAAACAATTTTTTTCCACAATGAAAATGTTTTCTGCCTACCTCATCCTGTACATGACCTACCAATGACAAGTGACTATTAAATTATTCAAACATGACTACTGTGACTGAAAAGCCATATTTAACTTTTAATTAATTTTAATTTGAATTATCATGGGTTGTTTAGTGGTTACTAGAGCAGAAGTACAACTTTAGAAGACTACTTTCTTCCACCACAAATTATGAAAAACATTTTATGGTGCATTAAATAATACTAATTTCACAAAAATAAGGGCAATAAAAGTATACTGTGAAATTACTACATAGTAATTATAGTTCCAGAAATTTCCCCATCACATTACCAGGGCACCCAGAAATCAGTCAAAAGATCTTCCATCGACAAAACCATAATAACTAAAACAGTAAGGGCCTGGAACAAAAACAGACACACACAGATCAATAAAATTGATTAGAAAACCCAGAAATGAAACCACACATATATGGACAACTAATCTGACAAAGGAACAAAGAATATGCAATGGAACAAAGACAGTTTAATAAATACTGGGAAAACTGGCCACCACATGTGGAAGTGAAACTACACTGTTACCTCACACCATACACAAAAACCAACTCAAAATGGATAACAATTTAACGTAAGACCTAAAATCATAAAATATATAGAAGAAAATATAGGTAAAATACTACATGACATACAACTCACTAACATCTTTGAAGAATCATCCCCTAAAGTAAAGAAAAAAGACAAACAGTTGGGATTACATCAAACTAAAAGGCTTCTGTACAGCAAAAGAGACATTAACCAAAACAAAAAGACACCTTACTGACTGGTAGAAAATTTTTGACCTCTGTCCAGGGGACAGATCAAAAAGATCTAAGAAGAGCTCACATGATTCAACAAAAACAAAATAAATAATCCAGTCAAAAAGTGAACAGAAAAGATAGACATTTCTCCAAAGGGGAAATGCAAATGGCCAATAGGTATATGAAAAAATGTTCAACATCACTTATTATCAGGGAAATGCAAATCAAGGCCACAGTACTAGAAATGGAGCTTCCACATGACCCAGCAATCCCACTCCTAGGGATCTACCCAAAGGACACAGAACATTAATTCAAAAGCACACCTGCACCCCCATGTTTGTTGCAGCACTATTGACAATAACTAAGATTTGGAAATTACCTAAATGCCCAAATAATAGATGACTGAAATAAGATCTGTTATAATATGTGTGTGTGTGTACACACACACACACACACACACACACACACAGTTGAATACTATTCAGCAATCAAAAATGTAAATTCATGCAATTTGCAGCAACATGGATGGAGCTGGGAGGGATCATGCTCAATGAAAAAAGCCAGAAGAAAGAAGAAAAAAGAAAAATATCATATGGTTTCATTTTTAGGAGGAATATAGGGGAACCAAATAAGGGATATAAAAAAATTTTAAAAAAAGATTAACAGGCAACTGTAAATCAGAGATTCTGTAGGAAAGAGGGAAGGAAAGAGTCAAAACAGGGGAAGAAGAGCACTAGCGACTGTGGTGATGGTGCACAGGTGAACTGGTGTTGGGAATTCTGTGGGGACTACACCTGAGAGGAGGCAGCAAGCCTTGTACAGAAATGAACAATGATGTAAAGCATTATATACATTATATACATATATATATGTATATATATACATATATATACACACATATATACATATATATGAGAAAAATCATATATATATTATTTAAAACTTCCATTATCCTTATTATCTTGTTCATTATGTCTTATAAAATAACCTTGAAGATTTTAAGATTTAATTAATATGAAAATATATCAAAGTAGAAACAACGTATATTTTACTTAGTCCAAGGCCTGAATCACACCTTTCAATATTTATCAATAGATGTGTGGCATGTGGCCTTCCTCTTTCTCGGTTTCCAGGTCTGGAATAAAGGAGTTACAGAGGACAAAGCCAAAGGTAAACCCAGATGGTAAATGAATAGATTTCTAGGCCATTCCAGGTTTGGTTATTATTTTAAGACTAATTATGGAATCAACTAGAGAGCACCAAATTTTGTAATGATATGTATGAAATGATAAAGGTTGAAAGTACTGACAATGTAAATGGGAATTTTAAAAAGGAAGACAATGTATCGAGGGGAGAATTTATCTGTCCTTTGGAAACAGGTTACACACTTCAACAGAGCTGAAGGTCATGTTTACATGAGAAATAAGTGGCATGTTTCATAGCATCTTCTTGTAGTAAAGGCATGGCATTGGCAAAGGCAGTCTTGAAACGAGCTCTAGTATTGCTTTTCAGCTCTCTGCGAAACCTTACATGCTATCACTCACATTCTTCAAGCACCATTTCTTGTCACCGTAACTGGAAAGCAGTAACACAATGCCTTGGTGGGAGAATGTAAGAATCAAAAAAGCAGTGGTCAAAGTGTTATCTATAGTCCTAAACACTGTGCAAAGTGGGCTGATGAGTTTTATTTTCATAATAATGATATTATTATCCATGACTGTATGATTCATTTTAGGTACAGTTTTGTAATATTCACAAAACCACCCATTTGATTGTTGTAGTTTCTTCTGTTAAAAAAGCTAAGATCAGGCCCTCACTGGTGGCACAATGGACTAAAGTGTAGCACTATGAAGCTAGCCACAACCGCTTTGGCACAAGTTCAGTCCCTGGCCGGAGAGGTGACCTACACGTTGTGGCAGCCCTCTCCTGTCTCACCCGCGGCTCCCCTCAGCAGTGTACTTCATCCATCTGCCTGTTCTGCTCCCCACTCAGTCTCTGGTGAACCCTCTCACCGCCCCTGCACCTCTGGCCTGTACCCCAGTTCTGTATCTGTATTCATAAAGAAATCAATCTAAAAAAAAAAAAGGAAAAGAAAAAGCTAGGATCTTTGGGGATCTTAAGACTATAATTTTTAAGGATTCCAAAACTAGACAACCATAGCTAGAAATATGACAAATATGTAGATTATTCTGGAAATGAAAACAAAAAGATTTACAAAATTTATCTTTCCTTTATAAAGGTTGTTTCTGCAAGTAAGCTGATGGGCAATCCAATCATTTAGATTCATACTCATTTTAGGTAAATACTGAGTATTTTTCATGGCCTAAATGTCTAACAACAAATGAATGGACATAGCAAAAGACTGTTTCTGAAGTTCGTGTGCAGAGGACATCATCATCCACTTCAAGAAGTTTCTAAATTAATAGACTACCTGAAGTTTCCCACTTTGAGAAATTTTTTTTTATCAGCATAAGCAAAATAGAAAATGCCATCTCTATAATTCCCTGTAGGTCAAAACAACCCATAGAATCAATTTACTGAAACATGCAGGAGTAGACAATAACCAAATAGTGGGGTTAAAAGACTGCTACAGATGATTTCTAGGCAGAGGACTTGCTGGTGTCCATTTTGTTCATTCACTGAGTTAATTACAGTGGTAACCAGAATTATCATTAAAGTTATAAGCCCTTTTCAATCACATGAAAGATGTTTTTTGAATAGCTTACACTGGCACCCTGACAAGCTGATCAGCCAACTTCTATCTCACGTGCACACACATATGCTCTTTCAACATATATTACAAGAGACTACATTCATTTGATTTTCCAGAATATGCTATTTTAGCCACATCTGTATATTTTAATAACTAAAAACCTCACTAAACAGCAAGTATTTAAAACCATTTCCTGTAATTGCATAGTTAAGAGCCACTGGTTAATGGATGCCTACTGTATACCAGATCATGTGCCATACATATCATCATAAAAAAAGACCCACAAAATGTTATTTACACCCAGTATTAGTCCCATACTTATTTTTCATCAAAAAAGAAAAGTGTCTAAGCACCCAATGCAATGATAGTGAAGGCAAGGATAAATAGACGGGACTACATCAAGTTAAAGAGCTTCTGTACCGCAAAAGAGACAGTACAAAAAAACAAACACACATCCAACATGATTGGGAAAAAGTTTTCTCACACAAAACTAGCGATAAAGGATTGATCACAAAGATATACATAGAACTGATGAAACTCAACAAAAATAAACAACCTCATCAAAAAATAGGCAGAAGAGCTAAAAAGACACATCTCCAAAGAGGAAATGCAGATGGTCAACAAGAATATGGAAAAAATGTTCAACATCACTAGTAATAAGGGAGATGCAAATTAAAACCACAATGAGATACCACCTCACCCCAGGGAGAATGGCACATCTTCAAGCAACTAGCAACAACAAATGTTGGTGAGGATGTGGAGAAAAAGGAACTCTCCTGCACTGCTGGTGGGAATGCAAACGAGTACAACCACTATGGAAAACTGTTTGGAGGTTCCTCAAACTGCTAAACATGGAGCTTCCTTACGACCCAGCAATCCCACTCCTAGGTATCTACCCAAAAGACACAAAAACACTGATTCTAAAGGACACCTGCACCCCCATGTTTATTGCTGCTTTGTGTATACTTGGAAAGACATGGAAACAGCCCAAATGCCCAAAAGTGGATGACTGGATGTGGTACATATATGCAAAGGAATATTACTCAGCAACCAAAATAAATAAATAAACACATGCCTTTTGCAGCAACATGGATGGAGCTGGAAAAGATCATGATTAGTGAGATAAGCCAGAAATAAAGGAAAAATACCAGATGGTTTCACGCATAGCAGGAGTATAACAGACCAGGCAAAAAAAAAAATAATAATGAACAGCCATATACGAGACATTTTGTGGGGGTGGAGTGGGGAATGGGAGCAAAAACAGTGGGGGGAGGGAAATGCCCTGGGCTATGGTGATGGCACATGGGTGATTTGGTGATGGGAAGCCCACGGGGATGACAACTGAGATGGAAAAAGACACAAAATGATGGAAAAATAAACTATTCTTAAAAAATAAATAAATAAAAAGGTCTAAAGTTTCAAATCCCTCCAAAGACACATGCTGCTTCAAGTAGTTGAGTCAGCCCCTCCCACCCTGCCAGCAAATGCCCATCCAATTTCCCATAACACCACTCAACAGCCTTGCTCTGATCCCACCCATATCAAGAAAAAGTGGGATGGAAAACCGCCACCTTCTCAGAAAATAAACTTCACTAGCAAAATTACTAGGAATGTCATCAAAACTAAGTGAGGCTTTCCAAAACTCCTGTAAGAAACCTAAGACCTCCAGTGGAGGTCCCATCCAAGAAGCCATCCTCTGTGTCTGGGAGGACAAAGAAGTGGGCCTCTTTGGAAGCATTCTACATAGCTGGAAGCCAAGCACTCACATGTCCTCACTTCTCTCCATGGGAGAAATTGTGGACTAAGAATAGACTCTTGGCATTGAGCTGTGGCATATTGGGGTAGGGGCGATGTGGGTAAAGTGAAATTGCCCCTCTCATTCTCTTCAATGCAGCCAATTTTGGATTTTTATACCCCAATAGTGTACTGCAAGTTCTGTGCTAGACTCTCAGACTTACACAAAAGCACTCTCGTCTGTGATTGTAAAAATTGCTGTTCATTTGGGAGAAGATGATAAAAAATTACTACTCTGCAATTTTTATACCATCACTCTCCTAAAATTATTCAAGATAATGGCAGGACCTGAAAGGGAGCTGAATAACGTGCTCTACAATAAGCCACATTGGCATGCCTGTTATTTGGAATTGTAAGCAATCGAGACCCACCAGCGTCAAGAAAAATTTGACCACTCCTTTCACTACCTAGAAAAGTCTAGGTAGAGGACTTATGCCAGGAATAAAAGGTCTATAGGTTTTCCCTACTATCCAAAAGGGGAACATCCCAATTGGTGTGATTTGGTAGGTTGTTTTGGGGGTTTGAGAATTCTATTAACTTTAGATAGAAAACATTTTTGAGCAGTCAGAAACCCAGTAACTAGGCTACCAAAGAACACCAAATCTTTACCTTTGGATATTGGGGTAACCTTCCCCCCCCCATCTAAAAGACTTATCTACATGGCAGATAAACATCTAATTGTCACATATCTGCTTTTATCATCCTGTAAAGGGCCCTCTTCTCCCCTTTCCTTGGCAGGCCTGGACTCTACCCCCTCCCTTAACTCAAGATACTATATAAGCTTCAATTGTTTCACTTAGCCTTGTAAGAATTTTTTTTTTCTCTTGTCACTCTGCCTGAAGTCTATTTAATTATTAGACTAAAGACTCTAGAAGGAAGAATGGACAATGTTTCCACCCCTACAGAGCTGTAAAAGACAGCATCAGTTACAAGTAGATGAACATTATAGTGAGGTGACTTGAGAAAATATTTGACAGATGATGCAGAAAGACTCAGAAAAGAATGATGAATATAGCAAGAATATCTCAAATATGCAAACTCGAGAAGAGAAAAACCACATGATGCAAGGACTACCATCTGTGGGAAAGGATTGATGAAAAGAAGGGACTTTTATCATGAGGAGTTGAAGAAAGGATAGAAAGCATACAAATATGGCAGAAGTGAAAGATGCATGAGGAAGAACTAATACATGTAATAAACATCTATCTCCTCTGCCTCAAAGAAAGCAATTAAGCAGGGGGAAAAAAAAATCAACTCCATTATGAAAAAAAAATTCCTGAAAATATAGAGACAAAAAGTCTATATTGAAAATAAACCCCATGTACAAATATTCAAACAAGCAATAATTCAGTCATATAAAGGAAAGATGGTAAAAATGTTAGGTAAAAATGTTGTATTTTCTAACAATAATACTTCATGTCAGAAACAATGGAAATGCCTATTATGAACTTTGATTTTCAAAAGCTAGCTGAAAATTTAATATGCAGCCAATAAATATTCGTGTTGAGACAGTCTTTTGAATATGCAAGAACTGAGCCAATGTATTTACCATGAGGCTTTATCTAGTAACATAGCAGAGAATACACTTAAGGGAGAGAGGAAAGGGAGAGAAAAATACCAATAATTATAAACCAGGTGACTTTTTATTAAAACGATGTTTTCACTTTAGCTAACAAAGTGCAATTCAATAATATGCCATATTCAAGATGTAAACTGAAATTCAGAGTATTTACAGGATGGGCATAAAAAAGAATATTGAGTCCAGGAGGTTTCCTCCAAACTTTCAGTTTCCCTTTAGATGTTTGGCATTATATAACATCATATAGGAAACATAAAAGTTTCATAGGGAAATACATGGCAACAGTGAAAACTGCAACGGCACACCTCACGCTTGTCAGAATGGACTCAATAGTCTAACTTTCAGATAGCTGGTCATATATTTCTAGGATTGCATTGCTTCTCACATGAAATACAGAATTCTTGAAATGCATTCTTATCATTACTGCAGTTTAGGTTATTTGTCATTTTAATGACAATAAAGGGGCTATGTCCTATTTATTTTGATTCAAAAGCATTCCAGGGCAAAGTTTTCATGATAACCACAGCATCCATGCATACTCAGGACACCAGTTAGTAATTGCTGAATTGTCACTGGGATAGGGTTAGAAAAGAGACAGCTAGAAATTAAAAATATTATGGGAAATGATAACTCAATATTTAAGAAGTTTATTTTGAAGACATTCCTTTAAAAATCAATTTGCCTGTCTGATAAGATTTTAAAAAATTATAAATCCATCGATAAAATTAAAGTATTGTTGAGAAGCAATCATCAATGATTCCTAACCTTGGTATTCTATGAATGACACCTCCAATCTTCCACCAGAGGGTTCTTCTGAGGAGACTTAAGAATAATTAACTATTCTAATCAACCTTTTTATTTTGCATTAAATCATACCACTGGCTTGCAAGCGGCCCATAAGCAGAGGGCATGGTGAGAGAGACGAAGGCAGGCCACTCCAGGGTGCGAGGGGTGGTTTTATAAGCCAGGGCGCTTGCAAGGCTTGCCTGGGTGACCGCAGGTCATTAGATCTCTGTACCCCACCCGCATCAGAATCTTGAAAGTTTGTGCAGAGGCCCTACTGGCTCTCAGGCACGTATGCCATCCAAATGTCCATAATATATTTTTTCCTCAAGACTGTGGGCCGGCGGGCAGAATGTACATTCTACAGCACAGGGAGGAAGCCGAGGGGCCTCCGGTTACCAACTGCCCATCAGTGGGCTGTCACGTCCTCTATGTGACCGCCCCCACACATAGTATTTCCACAGATTTCCTTCAATTAGGCAGAATGTTTCAGTTGAATCAGAATGATTTTTTAGATCAGAGTGTCTTGGAAGCCCAGCCTGCCTGCAAGGCTGCTGTTTTAATTTATACCCTATCAAGGCTTTTCCTATTTTAAAGTTCCTCCTCGACGTTCTGGCTTTCCTGTACCCTGAAGATTTCTTTTCCTTTAACTTCAGTCCTCCCCATGTCCTTTTTTAAGTTAATCTTCTGCCATTGTGTCTCCAACCAAACTGAGTTCTCCGAAGACTTTTCTGTGACTCACTTGTCCTTCGCAGCAGATGGCACTGTTATTTCGGCTAAGCAATTTGTCAACAGGGCAAGGTAATTATTCTCATAAGTTTTTTTTTTCTAGAACAATAGGGTGTCTGTGTATATAAAATTAACATTGCCTCATGCTAAAAAAGGAAAAAGAACTGAAGAAACTCCCCATGAAGCATGACTATACTAAAGCCATATAAATATTTTAAATATCATAAAATACCCAAAAGAAATAAAATGTTAAACTGCCATTTTTGAATTTGAAATCAAGAGCTAGAAAACAGTAAATGGTCTCTTTTGCTATTACTAGCCTTAGATGATTGATCAACTAGCCTTATGTAATTTACACAGCTAACTATTTCCCAGCTTTCAAAATTTCTCCAAATGTGTTTCAGAGGCCAAGATTCTATTGGAGTTGGGGTTGGAGAGGGGTTCAGGGGGGAAGAGTTTTAATACCAAGCCAATCACTATTAGCCACGTGAAATCGGGCCTTTATGGGTCTTAGTTTCGTCCATAAACGCAAAAGAAAATACTGCAAATACAGATTTAGAAAAGTAAGGGATAATGGGCATGCTTATTGTTAACCCACTAGCTCAAATATAGCAGGAAGGGCAAAATACTTGAAGGCACAAGCTCAAAAGGAGTATTCTGTCTTCCCAAATAGAAATGATGTCTGCACACATCCAGGCATGAATTGCCACGCTGCATCTAACCCCACAGGCAACAGCCTCCAAAATTTCACTTTTTCACTGGTAGCCGATTCCAGCTACATGGGGTAGGACCATGTTTTTGCACTTACCAAGCAGGGCTCTTCATAACTGTGCTACCCCACTCTGCGGATGGACGGAGCCCTGAGCAACAATCTCAAGGACTCTGAATCAGATTAATAAAGACTTATTTTTGCACATGTAAGTATCTACCACCTCATTGCCCAGATCCTGACCACACAGGCAGTTTCTATGTTTCTTTCTGCTACCACTAGAGAGAATTTAATGATCTTGGTTTTGCAAATTAAAACAGAAAACTGTCAAAATTCTTAGTAACCAATATAGTATTTACTGATTTTTATTCGAGGGAGAATATTGAGCATGGCCTTATGATGCCACTCACAGTGCATCCAGACACACTCCCCTCCACCATCTCCTTCAATTACAGGTCTTGGCAAATGGAAGCTTCCTGATTACTCATAGGCCTCCCTCGAGAGGATTCTCACATCAAAGGCATGAAAAGCTCTCTCCTTTTCTTTCAAATGCCTAGAAAAGGGTTTTCAGATTCCTTAAAGAGGACTGCAGAACTAAACTACACTCTAGCAAAAATAAAATGTACTCAAAAATTGTAGGTATTTCCATAGCAAGGAGTAGAATTGATTGGAAAGACATGGCCTCTGGAAGTGATGCCCAATGTAGTAAGAAACACATTTGACAGTCCTTTCCCTAGAGATGGTGCTAAGAACTTGATAGTTCCTGAGTAGTGACTTTCAGGCACAAAAAAGCAGATGAGCACAGCCCGAAGAGGCCCCACAATGTCTCACACATCTTGCAGATTGCAAAGAGGGTATAGAGAGTTTGTCTGCAACAGGAACATCAGGGAAGCTTGTCTGACTCAGAGTTTTGAGCAATCCCAGCTGTGATCCAGTAGTTTAGGAACGGGACCCAAGCAGGTCTTTTAAAAATTATCCTTAGCTTGTTCTGATAACCTAACTTTAACTGGGAACTTGCAAGAAGTTGCAAAACGTAAAGGCCAATCCTAACTATGGCTGCCACAACCTAGGTCAGGTAACACAAGATCAGAGAATTTTCCACTTAGGGGTAAAAATACATGCAGAATGTATAGATCAGTCAGTAAAATTACTTTTGTATTAAAATAGTTTATAGTGAGTAGTAAGTATAGCCTACAGCGAGTACAACTGTCATTGCTTCAGATACTTCTTGGAATACTGGAATAAAAAGATTCTGTTAAAATAATTATTCTTTTCAGCTTGATTTCACCTGGCTCCCAGGGACATCTTTGGGCATGAATAGTGATGTTTTCTGTTTTGGTTTTTGATGAGAATTGGCTGGTTTTGTATTCAACAGCCTTCCGTGTCCTAAAAAGAAAGTTCTTCACTATTCTGCACCTACCATTCCACAATATTGTCAGTAGCAGGGTGAATGCAAATATAAGAGAGGGCTTTACACAGAATGTGAAATACCATTATTGTATGGAGAAGCAGTGACATTTGATCTCCAAAAGAGACAAAACCTAAATTTCTGATGATACTTTCAAAGGGAATGTTTTATTAATTCCAAACAGAAGAAATATTCGCCTTTTATGCAACATAAACTTCAGTCTGATGCACAGATTCTAAAAACATCATGCAGGGATCCCTGGGGATTCTTCAAATCCTCCCAAGGGATCTGCAAGCAAAACTCTTTTCATAATAATATGTCATTTGCAATTTTCACCCTCATTCTCATGAGTATTACAGCAGTTTCCCACTGGTTCTTTGACATATTACAATAGGCATAGAAGCATATATTTTTAAAAAATCAAATACTTTCTATTAATTCAGATATTGAAAAGGTTTGTGAACACATAAAACAATGCCATATTTTTCATGTTTGATTATAGAAAAACATTAAAAATAAAATTGATAGTTATATCATCATACAATGTGTTAGTCTGAAAACCACTAATATGTCTTACATTCTTTTGTTTTAATTTCTAATATGGTAACCATCAATAGGCTTAATCCACACAAACAGAAAATTTTAGGGTTCCTTCACAATTTATCCACATTTAAATAGTTCCCTCGAGACCCGTGTTTGTGGACTCCACATCTAAATACTTATTTCTACCTATTTCTTTATCATGAAAAACTCTAACCTAACAAATGATACAGCAATTTAATGACTTAGATCTTCTTTAAGAGAAAGCAAATACATAATTGTATCATTTTCAGAATGTGCCTTAAAAGATCTGATCAGAAATACAGGCAGAGACTGCAGCAAACTTATTTAGCAGGAATACTCTCAGCAATCTGCAGTGTGGGGTGAAATACTGAGAAGTAACAGCAGGACAAGAAAGAAAGAAGCATTTCTGTTTTGGTAAGAAGTGTTACATGTTTCTCTAGCACCCTCATCCTTTCTTACAGCATACCATAATAGCTTAACATCTATTATTTTCTGGATCTTACTTTCTAAATTAAATCCATCTTAGTAGTTTGACAAACATCAAACGTAATCTCAACTCAAAAGTGTTTTCCCTGCACATTTCTCCACTGAAGTTTGTGAAGGAGCCGTTAGCCACAGTCGACTACAGAACCACCCACATTTGAACTAAGCGGGTCCACTTAGGTGTAGACCCTCCGCCTATTCAATGTGAAGACAATGGGGTTGAGGACCCCTGTGAGGAGCCACTGAGGATTTTCTTAACACTTCTAGCCTCTGAATTACACTTTGTAAAACTACAGTATACTGTACATATACGCTACAAATTACTTGTGAACTATTCATGTTATCAGTAAGGCTGCCAGTCAGCAAAGCTGTTTTTAGTAGTTAAGTTTTGGAGGAGCCAGAAGTTATAAAGAGATTTTTGATTGTGCAGGTGTTGGCAGCCCGCCCCCCAGATTGTTCAAGGGTCAACTGCATAACACAGTTATTCAAGTTATTTCAGAGGATAGTCAAAACAACAGAGTTGGTGTTAAAGAACCACATGACATGCTTGTCTTAAAAAAAAAAGGAATTAATTTGGAGCACTCAGAATAAAGTTAATTTTTCCTACCAATCTCTGACAAGACATCTAAATCTTGTGCTCAAATTGCTGGTTCAGGCTTGGACTACTTCTGAGAAAAAACTGCCAATCAAGCTAAATTGTGTGGTGGCTTGTCAATCCTTGTCCACAAGCAATTAGAAGAAAATGACCTATACTATTTCCATTTATATGGAGAGAATTTAAAGGCCTGTCTTGAAAGGTGAAAGGCTAGTTCATTAAACCACTGCTGACAGAGAAAAGGAGACCCTCATGATGGGAGTTCAGCCCATAAATAACTTTGTCCTGGCAATAAACAGTAGTAATTGTGCCTTGGAACTAAAAAGGAGGTAGGGCCGACATACCAAATATAAAACAACAGGCCTACACTACAACAGTTTGCTTTATACTGCTTTTGTATCTTCTCTTAAAATAGCATTTTGGTTGGCCTCCAAGATTATATAAACTTTTGGCATGTGTGTTTAAGTTTGGGTAATTTTAGGGTTATGGTAAAATAAAGTTAATGTCATTGAAAGGCAAAACCCAGTCTTACATAGTCTTAATAATGAATATTATTCTTAGCTTAAAAAATATCCATGCAATAAAATATGAGGCACAATGTACTATCTTAACTGTTTTAGTACTCAGTTTAGTGGTACTAAACATTCAGATTATGTGAGATAGGACTCTCTTCAGAAGTCCTATCTCACAAAAAACTAAAATGTTGTACCCATTAAATAAAGAATTTGGTCAAGGGCACTTTTTTTTTTTGGCTACTGTAAATAATGTTTGTATTGTAAAATATTATGTGAGTAAGAAATGTAGGGGTGCAGATATGTATTTAAGAGAGTAATTTTATTTCCTTCACATCAATACCCAGAAGTAGAATTGCTGGATCACAAGGTAGTTTTGTGTTTTAAATTTCTTTGAGGAACTTCCAAACTGTTTTCCACAGCAAATGCATCCATTTAAATTTCTGCAAGCAGTGCACAAAGGTTTCATTTTCTCCGCTTTCTCAACAAGAGTTGTCATCTCTTGTCTTTTTGATATTAGGCATAACAGATATGAGGTAATCACATCATGGTTTTGATGCATTTCCCTGAGAGTGACACTGAGCATCTTTTATGTACCTGCTGGCCATGAATGACTTCCTTGGGAAAATGTCTTTTTGGATGCTTTCTCTATTCTTCTGCCAGGTTATTTGATTTTTGCTAATAAGTTATCTTAGCTGTTACTTCCTAACCTTTATGATATAGTTGGAATAGAGTTTTAAGACTCTGAAGACCTGATTTGTTAACATAGCTATCATCACCTTTAAAAAAAAAAAAAAGTTGAACATTCAGTGAACTAGTATGTATAATCAGTAAAAACTGAAATACCCTATAGCATATCTCTGGACACTCTATGGGTGTATGGAGAAGAGAAATGTTCCAGTTATCTACTGAGATGATTTTCTTGTATTATACCTCTGTGGTATATAAGAGCAGAAAAGATGGTAGAAAATGCCTGAACTATGTAAATCTAAGAAAATATTGTCATTGGTTGTACAGAATAAGGAAAGCATTAGCAGCTTTTCAACAATGATAACCTGGGTTCAAACCCCATCTCCAAAATTTTCTTTATCACTGGGCTTTGACAATGTCAGTGTCTTCAGCTGATGAATAGATATGATCATTAAAACAATGACTCTCAACTAGGGGCAATTCCACTCTCCAAGGGACACTTGGGAGTATCTGGTGATATTTTGGTTTGTGACAAAGGGATTGTTATTGGCATGTAGTAGGTTGAAAACAGGGTTGTTGTTGAACATCCTATAATGTACCGGACAACTTATATCCCCTCTCCCCCACCCAAAGCAAAATAATTACCTTGCCCTAAATGTCAGTAATTCAGACATTTAGGTTTGTCATGAGATAGCAAAGAGTTGCCCTATGTGAACATATGGCCCAAAATAACTATGACAGAGTGAGTCCACCAAACACTGAGCCCCATTTTAGATCTCCCCCTCCCATGAGTACAAGTGCATTAGCTACATGGGTATACTCAATTTGCACGAGCTGAACCCCTTATCTAGTTTATTAGCGAGATGTGCAGTCTTTTCTGTTTCATTCCTAATAGTGCCCAAGAAAGCCCTTGAAGGTTTACAAGTGCTAAATAACTGTCCCTAGGATCTCTTGTTTTTGAGTTCCAGGAAACATTTTTATTTCTATAGTTTGTCAAAGGAGGGTGAGGTGGGGAGAAAATGAATGAACTTTCTCCCATACACAGAGGGACCTGCTCTGCATTCTTCTAGTCACTGGTCCTAGCATTTTCAGGGTGCTTCCTTATGTTTTATGAGGTTTCTTTGAAAAACTGAAATGGTTTTTAAAAATGTACATTCATGAGGGCTTATATTATCCAGACTCAAATAATCTCTGCAAGTCTATCCTAGTTCAGCTCGTCAAAGTCTTCATTGGTCAGTATGTAGCAATGCAAATAGAGTGCAACTCTATTACAAAGTAAGATTTAGTGACTAAAAAAGATCAGAAAGTTGAATAATTTCAAGTCTTGGTAGATATGTGATTTAAGATGCTCCATGCATGACTGAGTATAAAACTGTCATCTGACCAAGTATAATTAAATAATGTATATTGTAAAATGCAGCAATTCCACTCTAAAGTGGACAAGCCTGATGACCTCCATTCATTTTTTTTTTTCTATTTTTGGAGTATAGGAATTGAAGGGAGTTGAAGATCACAAGGTCATCTGATTGTCCATACCTGGAAGAGCAGATAGATTAAAAACTAGCTAATGCATACACCTGAGTACTTTTCAAGGAACATGTCATAAGCTCATCATTGGAAAAAGAAAACAAATACTTACTAAAGAAAAACAAACAAACAAAAAATACCCTTTTACAAAGTGTTTTAAAAGTTGTTCATAAATAAGACCTATTTCAAAAACTTTTTAAAAGTTATATTAGAATACACGTTCAATTGTAGAGAGAAAGAAATGGAATAAAGAGGCAAGAGAAGGGATGAATGACAAGAAAATAGATAAATAGGCAGGAAGGGAAAAAGTGGTTTATACACACTAACAACAACAGAATATTATGAACAGAGGAGATGATCTACGTAAACTGCTTTGGCATGAGGCCAATTCCTCTCTACTGCACAGTAAAACCCACCTCCTCTGGTCTCTTAAGAGCTTTGCCTTTTTCGTTATATGATTATTTTTTTCCTCTCCACTAGATCATTTCCATCATCACATAGACAGGCTGTTTCTGACTTAGGGTGCAGGTTCACGCCTCTTCTGGCACTTGTTACCACACCAGACCCACCAAAAACAATAGTTGGCCCGTTAACTATGGTAACCCACTCAAGTATATACTGTGCAGCTATAAAAACAAAGACTATCTTTCTATATACTTATGGCTTTATATGCAGGATACATCGCCAAATCAAAACAGACTTTAAGACTCAACAGGAAAACTGGGGATGGGGGCTCTTCCCTAATTAAAGAGTTTACAAAGATGTGTCAGAGATCTAGTTATTTCTCTATTCCTTGATTTTATACTTTTCTTTGGAAGCTTGTATGGACTTTATATGATTATAAAGTACAATAACAAAAACCAAAATGGAATATAGAAAGTTATGTAGAAGCGCCAAATTCTATATGAACTTCACCAAAACAAGCTATTTCACAGCACGGTAGTTTGACGGCAGACGCAGGAGCAGGTACTCTAAGGACAAGACAAACTGGTGATGTGGGAACCAAACTGCTTTCAGTAATCTGCAGTTTCTTATAAAGTTGGCATTATCAGTAAAAGTGTTATATGTGCATGTGACAAAGAAAGTAAATTGCATTGGCGCCACCGCTACCTGGTCATTTTTTTTTAATGTGGGAGAAAAAGTATAAAATTCATCAGGCTAAGACAAAACCTTAATATAGTTAAGAATTCGAACTCAAAGACATGATGTAAAATCCACGGTGGCGGGGGAAGGCATTTTGTAGTTGTATTTACTGAACAATCTTCGGAGGAAGGACTAACCCAGTAGCAATTTGCACCTCTAGCACCCAGACTGCAGTCTCAATTACCAGTGCCTATTTATAGGAATGGGAGTCTCTATAGAAACAGTGATTCCAAAACTGAATAGAGAAGAAATATGTGAGTACCTGGATCAGCAGGTCATACTGGAAAGCAAGGAACATTTGAAAAATATTGAGAACACATGAGATTGTTTCCGTCAGGCAATTGGAGTCACCTTTAGTAGCCAAGTTGGAATAAGTTAAGCAAAAATGAAAGTTTGCAATGGGTAGGAACACTAGACTGTGCTTGCATTACCAATTTTATAATAGCATTTCAGAACAATAAAGACCATCAGGTTCCTTTGAAGGATACTAAGTAACCAAGTCATTATTTTGAAACTGGTAAAGGGAAAGAGTCAAATTTTTTGTGCTGCCTTCACAAACCATTTCTTAGAGTAAAAAAAAAAAAATTGATGAATGTAAAAGTATCCCTATAGATCTTACATTAATGAAGGCAGTTGCCTAAGAATTAATTTCCCAAAAAAAAAAAAAAAACAAAAACCTAGAGGGCACAAAATGGCATTGCTTAGAAATCCAGTTACAGGAACAGGATACAGTGTAGCAAAGTCATTACAGTCAGTATATCCATCACAACTAAAAATTGTCCCAAAGCAATAGAGTACAAAGAAATCAGGTGGTTAAACACTAAGAAAGTGACCCTGAAAAAAGTCAAACATAACATTGATCTAGGTTGTCTAAATCTAATAGTTGTCACAAAATTCTGGATACAATCAGCCCAATACTTGTAGAAAATTCTGCAAGAAAGAGTTTTTTTTTATATATACAAAACTTGAAAGGAACAAAAAGTAGACTTCTTTCCAAGGAAAATAAAAGCAAAAAATCAACCAAGTGGAGCTACAGAAAACTAAATTTTCTGCACAGCAAAAGAAAATATCATTAAAATGAAAAAGCATCCTAGGAATGGGAGAACATATTTGTACATAATACATCTGACAAGGGGCTAATTTGAAAAATCTAGAAAGAAATCATGCAACAATATAAAGACAAAAACCCAATCAGAATATGGCATAAAAGCTAACGAGACCATTTTCTAACGAAAACATGCAAACAGCCAATAAGCACCTGAGAAAATATCCAACATCTCTAATGAGGAAAATGCAAATCAGAACCACAATGAGCTACCATCTGATAGCCAGAAACAAGAAATGTTGGTGATGCTTTGAGAAAAGGAACCTTCAGACATGGTTGGTGAGAATGTTGGCTAAATTGGTCCCTAGGGAAAATATGGAGATTCCTCTAAATGTTAAAAATAGATATACCATATAATCCAGTATTCCATTCCTTGACATTTATCAAAGGACACAAAAACACTAATTCTAGGAGATACGTGCACTCATATCTACTGCAGCACTACTTACAAAGCCAAGTTATGGAAACAAGAGTGCACAACAACAAGTAGTAGATTAAGATGACATGGAACAAGCGCATAACAGACTATTACATACCTATGAAAAAGATGGACTCTTGCTATTTGT
This sequence comes from Condylura cristata, assembly GCF_000260355.1. Lineage (NCBI taxonomy): Eukaryota > Metazoa > Chordata > Mammalia > Eulipotyphla > Talpidae > Condylura > Condylura cristata. The sequence continues at coordinate 12,491,425 of NW_004567128.1, forward strand.
GACAACATGCATGGAACTGGAGGGGATTATGCTAAGTAAAATAAGTCAAAAAGAGAAAGAAACACCAGATTATTTCACTCATGTGGAATATGAAGAAACAAAACAAACTCTAGAAATATAGCTACAGAATTGAGGCTATGAGAAGGGCTGGGTGGGGTGGGAACAAAGAGGGAGGTGCTTCGAGATGTGAGTGCACGCTCCTAATCATGTACAGTTATTTGATTGTAAACCAAATAACATACTATTCTCAACTTGAATGAATCAAAATGTGTTTTTAAATACTAACAAACCACTCTTTTGGTATTGAAATAATTTTCACCCCAAATAAATTTGAAAGAAACCTCAAAAGGTGGCCTTCTAGAGTAAATACAAGTCAATGCAGCTTGTGATTATTTTATTGTTTCGTTAACATGCTTTATTTGTATTTTACATCATTGTTCATTTTTGTAGAGTGTTTGCTTCCTCCTCTCAGGTGTAGTCTCCACAGAATTCCCACCACCCATTCACCTGTGCACCATCACCACAGTCCCTTGTGTTCTTCCCACTTGTTCAGACCCCTGTCCTTCCCCTCCCCTGAAGACTATCTGATTTATAGTTGCCTGTTAATTATTTTTATTATTATTTCCCTCTGATTCCTTCTTTGGTTCCCCTATATTTGTCCTGTAAGTGAAACCATCTGATTTTTTCCTTCTGACTTACTTTGCTGTGAATAATTATTTTGATTCTATTTCAAACAGATTAACTGTTAAAATTATAGACAGAAATAGGGGAGATTTGTACATTGAATTGAACGTAATTACTTAAAGGAATTAGGCTTCTTAAAAAAATTAAGGTGGGATAATGATATAGTAATGTTTTTAAAAAAATTCTTTAATGTACTTTAATAGCAAACTTACAGAAATAACAAGGAGAAAGTGGGGCTGCTACTGAATTTTGTTCATTGAAACATTCTGACTTTATATCCCCATGATTATATACAAAAAAAAAAATCATACACCAATGAAATTGGGCAAACTGCCATTTTTGTCTCCTATTTTTCCACTTGCAATCATATACTTAAGTACCTTTTGATCCCAAGAGGTAAAAAAATAAAATCTAACATTCAACACTACCAGTTATAGGAAAGGAGGGTTTTGTTTTTTTTTTAAATGAAAGGTTTTCCATCATAGTGTAGCCCTGAGCATGCTCCGCAAGCATGCAGCCTGCTACCTGGATGCCTTTGGGTGTAACTGCTCATGGTAGCACATAGGTAGGTGTCATCAAAAAAGCCAGCTAGGTAGGCCTCACTCTCCTTCAAAACACCAACCCCTTTGCTCGGGAATGCAGATCTGCCTTGATCCTGAGCAATTCCTGGCACCAGACACTGAAAAGAAGTTCGCGAGTCAGAAGCCCATGGAAGTCCCGCCAGCACCTGTTTGCGTGGGGTGCCACAGTGCGGGGCTGTAATGGTGAAGTGCCTCACCCCTCCAGTAGAGGGTGCACTCCTGCAGGTGTTCTTGCAGACAGCTGCTACCCGGGTGCTTTATCACCACTTAGTTTACCAGCTGTCAGCTTTGTGTGAGCATCTTAGAATATTCTTACTTATCCCTCCTCTTTGGTGGGAACTCAGCAAACTAGAAGTGGCACTGGTGTTGAGAACCAGGCCCTAAATTTTTTCCTTTAAGAGACACTGCTTTAGAGTACTGAAATTAAATGAGATGTTGCAATTTCCTAGCATGTATCTAGTCTCGATGGAGCTTAGTTATTAATAGAATTTTAAATTACAGTCAGACAGTATATTCAGGAATCATTTCTACCTTATCGTGATTCCTTAAACCATGCTATTTAAATAAAAATAAAAGGACATTAATTTTAAAAAATGCTAAATTGATGTCCAGAACTTGACCTGAGTAGCAGTAATAACAGTTCCACTCCTTCCTATCTTCCACATAGCTCAATCATATTTAAATTACCATGGGCAACAATATTTTTACTTGTTCAGCAATAATTTAACAAATCATTTTCTTTCTGTATTCATCAAGATTATGTAGAATCTTAAACTTGTGATGACACTGACATATTTTAAAAGTGGTAATAATCATTTTGTATAATTTGAGAAATTACAATTAATGATTTATTTTTGCTCAAATTTTAAAGTAGACAGAAAATATCTTTGCCTGAAGCAGAACAATTAACATGGACTGAGTCATCATTACTCTTTTATAAAAACCTATAGAGCAAGCTCTGCCCTCCTGTAAATTAATCATTTCACATGTAAGAAATAGTTTTTAGAGAAATTCTCTGTCTCTTTTATTTAACATTCTAGACACATTATTGTGATTTTATACACTCATCTAAATAACATATAAATTTGGTATGGTGGGGGGAAAAGTCAAAACACCTTACTTTCAGGTTACATTTAACCAGCTGGCCTTATTTAAGGCAATGAATAGAGAAACATGTTTAATAAAATTTGATTATTGATAATTTGCTTTTTTGAAGGAACATTACCCTGGACTTTAAGCATATTTCAAAATGTCATTCATACACCATGTAAGAGGGACCCTAGACTCATGACCAGGTGGATTTTTATCTGATAAGGACATAAAAAGAGTTTTCAATAACAACACATGCACCAGACTTTAAAACCTCCCTCCAGATCTCAACTTTTTAGTAGACACAAAACGTATAATCCCTGAACCAGGATATGACGGAATTTGCTTCTGGGCTAAGGTGTTTTGTTACAGGGAGTAGGTGGCTTTGAGAGAGTTTATCCAGATGAACTTGATCAATCACATGAGCCTTTCCAACTTGTCAGAATTATTCAAAGATGTGAACAACAGGGACTATTCTCCATTGCCAGCTTTGAAGACTGAGACAACTGCATTGAGAGAAGACAAAGGTCACTCTAGGAATGCAGAATGAATTCAAGCAGCTGAGTCACTCTGAACCGACCACCAGCAAGGTACAGAATTCTATTTCCCAGTTTAAGGTATAATGATAGAAGTTTAGTAATTTTTACAAGTATATGGTGATGACTTGCTGTACCTATAAAAGAAGTGATGACCACAATCAAATTAACATACTGTTTCACCTCATGTGGCTCCCTCCCATTAAAATTGTTTTGGTGTGACTCACACACTCTCACAAGTATTTAATATGGTATTCATGACTCTGTATTCAGGACTCCAGTGACCATGCTGGGTAGCAGATTCTCAGCGTATCCATCATGTAACTGAAAGTTTGCATTCTTTGACCGACACCTCCCATTTCTCAAAACCTGGCAGGCACCATCATGTTTTGCTAGTAGATTATGGCTTTTCTGGTAAAGACCTTCTACACCAGTGATACCACACAGTATGTCTTTCTTTTGCTTATTTTACTTTGCATACTACCTTCAAGGCCCATCCATATTGTCACTAATGACAGAATGACCTTATTTTTTAAGGCTAAGTAATATTCTACTGCATATGTGTACACACATACATATATACATCTATATCTCCGCAGTATGTGCATATACATGCATAAGGATACACACACACCAGCACGACATGTGTGTATGGTGTGTATGCACATGTGTCACATTTTCTCTGTGCATTCACCCATGTATGGCGACGCAGGTTGTTTCTGCATTTTGGCTACTTAGGATGCAGCTTCAGTGAACACAGGTATGCAGATACCCCTTTGAGAAACTCAGCCTTTTCAGATACATACTCAGTGGGGTTGCCGGATCATACACTACTCCTTCTTTTGGGGAGGTGGGGACCTTTCATATTTTTTTCCCTAATAGTAGCACCAATTTAGATTCCCACAAACAGGATACAAGGGCTTATTTTTCTCCACATTTTTAATCATCTTGTCTTTTGCTATAGTCATTGTAATAGGTATAAGGTGAAGCCTTATTATTTATACTTCCTGATGTTTAAACATCTTAGCAGCTTTTCCTATTCCTGTTGGCTATTTGTATATCTTCTTTAGAAAAGTATCTCTCTGAGGCTTTTGCCCATATTTTAATTGGGTTGTTTGTATTTTTGTCATCAAGTTGGAAGTGTTCCTTAGATATTTGTATATTAACCTCTACTGGGTAAGTTGTTTTCCTATAGCTTTCCCCCATTCTACATGTTGTCTTTTCTTTAGTTGTTCCTTTGCTCTGCAGCTGTTAAATCTAATATAGTCCTGCTACTTTATTTTTGCTTCTGTTGGCTATGCTTTTGGAATCAGATCCAAAAAACATCTTTGCCAAGATCAATGTTCCCTATGCTTTTTCTACAAGCCTCATGGTTTTAGAGTCTAAATTCTACCAGCATGCATGTGAGATGAGAACCCCAAGCTCCAAAAAGTAGCCAACACCAATTTGATTTCAGCCTTGTGCTACCTTGAGCACAGAACCAGCTTCACGGTACTTAGACTTTGGGTCACAGAACTTTGAGCTAACAAGTGGGTGTCATTAAAGAACACTAAATTTGCAACACTGATACAGCAAATTAGAAAACCGATGCACCAGGTAAGACATAAATACACGGCTGATACTGCAAGTCTTCAAATAGAAAAGGCAGTGTCTTAAAAAGATAAATCACCTAAAAAGTAGCATATTCTAAATCATTCCTTTTTCAAAATTATTCCTTTTTTCCACAGGAGAAATGTATAATCTGGAAAAGCCATAGCCACCTCAACAATGAGTCATCTCTGAAGGGCAGTGGTGACTGCAGAGCCCCGGGAAGGGGCATGACCACGAGTGTGGGGGTCCAAACCACATTCTGAAACCATCTTTGCAGAATGAATGCTCAGGAATGCCAAAATTGGGCCTGTTTTCCTCTAGGTTTAATTTTCCTTGGAGAGATTTGCAGTGGCTAGTTAGGATCAAAAGGTGAACTGCTTTGGTGTACTGTATGCCAGCTGAAATTTATGGCAGGTTGAATGCTTTTCCTGAGGCTCTGAGGTTATTTCTAGGAGTAAGCTATAACTTTGTTATTAGCTTGCAAATGCCAAGTGAGTAGGACAAGACTCTAGTGTCTAAAGTCCCTGGGGGGCTGACTCTTAAAAAAGTTTCAGGGCAAAGGTAAAGTGTTGCCTAAGGAGGACATCAAGACAAATTTTCAGTCATGAAATGCTCTCTTAAAAGATTTTAAGATTATTTAGAAGCAACGAAGAAATTATTTCAAGAAGTGTATTAGGATGCTCACAAGAAATGTATTAGGACGCTCACAGGAAGTGTATTAGAAAGCTCTGTGAGGACATGGATTCATTCTGCTAACCATTTTATTGCCCATGCATTGACAATCAAGATGTAAAGAGTTTGTCAGTGGAACTTGGGATTAATTCGGTTTAAGTACAGTTAATCTCCTGGTGTTAAGGGTAGTTCCATTTCTGTTGTAGATTCTGGACATAGTCATATAGCAACATGGGCTTGCCTCAAAAAAAAAAAAAAAAACACAATTACTTCAGTTAGTAAAGTTTCCCTTTAGGTTAGGATACAGATCTTAATTTGTATGTTCTTGGCAGGCCCAACTACCTTCTCCCAATTTCTCCCGCGTCTGGGTTCTTCTGACCATACATTGCTACAGGTCATTCCTGATTTAATTCAGACTGTTTCGAGTACATTCATAATGCAAAAGACCTCTTGCCTCCTCTTCTTCCCCCATGTTTTCCCCCACTCCACCTCCACTCTACCTCTCCTTTCCATTCCTCCTCCCCTCTTCTCTCACCATCTATATACCACCACATGTGTTTGTGTGTATAATTCTTATATGCAAAGTACCAGTATACTGGAAGATGCCAATTAAATCATTACTTGTCAATTTTCATTACTGTTCAACTGCTAACAAATATTGTTATCACTAGTGTTGTTTCGTCTTTTTTGAAAAGTGCTTGTAATGTTTTCTACCTTAGATTTGAGTCCATGATGTGAATGTGTTCATTAAACATGTTCAGTCCCCAGCACTGTACCAAGAACATTTGGCTGCTTAATGAGACATGATTTTATATGGAGATAATACTTGTGAGCTGAGAAGAAGGTATGGAAACTTATTTGACCTTTAAACCTATCTCGAAGCCTCTAGCATTATAGCCTTTAGCAAATGAACCCCAACTCTCAAATTCCTAATCTGTAACATTTCTACCTTAAAGGCATCTTTGTGGAATTAATAATGTGTGAATCACTTTGAGATCCATAGATAAAAGCCCTCTCTAAATGCTAGGGATCGGTTTAATTATACCATAGGGGACATTTGGGTTTATATTGTAAAGCATGCATATTTATAGCTTTCTTAATGTTGGTTATTTTAGTTGAAGAAGCTATTTTTATGACGGAGGATGCCTGCTATTGTTAATAATTTTTAAAGATATAAATAGTATACTATGCAGCTGAATACAAAGGTCAAATGTTCTTCATACATAAAAGGGATACGTGTGTGAAGTGTAAAATCAAGCCTTTTTAACCACATAACATATATCTTTAATATCTTGTAGCCTATGTAACCCATAAACACAGATTTAACTTAACAAAGAGCGTAACACAGGCCTACTTATAATATCCATTATCCTCCCATGGTGATTAAGAAGTGGTGTCAAAGAAGTGATTTTCCATTTTCTCCAACCCATTTCAACCATTTTTTTCCATCAAATCCATATACATTAATACACAAATCACGTGGATGAATATAAACACAAATTACAGTTCTTCAGGACCTCAACTATTAAAGCAGCCAAAATGCACATAGTTTCAGAATAATGGCTTAAATACAATGCTGTGAGGTTTTATAGAAGGGAGAAAATTCCTTCTGTTGATATTAATGCAACTTTCAATGAAGAATTTCTCTTCAAACTTCAAAGAGAATTAAATTGGGTGTTGAAGTAAAACAAGGGAACACAGAACTTCCACAAAAAAAGAAAAAAGAAAGAAAAGAAGGTCAGCCACTTATTTAGATCTGATGGCTTTTATACACTTATCCCACTCTGTAAACTTTCCCTCTTCATATCTGACACAACAATGCAAAGACACACGCGTGTACTCTGCGCTGCAGCAATACCGGGCATTTGTGCACCAGGGGTATTTCCTACCTCTCATCCTGCTTCACAGCAAAACCCGCTGTCCGTGACAGAAGCGGAAATGCCAAGGCCGCAGTGCCAGTCACCCTTACTGCCAGGTGTACCCCTGCAACTAACTTCTCAAAAGCAAGTCTAGGTGTGAGGAGAGGTAGGTTTCTGAAAACACTTTCTTCTTACTAAGAGTCAAAGGTAGGGGTGAAAACAACAACCAACTGCTCTCTGTGCAACCTTGGTTGTGGCCAGAACATCCCCAAGTGGTAGCATCTCTGAGGATGTCCAAGTGTGGACAAAGGTCACCTGGGCAGGAGCCCAAGTATGAAACAACATTGTTAAATGTCCAAAAATACCTTGGAGATCCCTCCCTCCAGACTTTTAGTAAGATAACAGTACTACTGGTAAATACAATATTAATATAAGACTATGTACTAGGTTTTATGATGGTTCATAGCAAATGACTAGAATGGTATCTTTCAGAGTGAATACTTCAACAAATAGCAACCAGAAATATCGCCAAATAGCTAATCGTTTACAGCTTTACGGATTCTGAAGAACAGAATCCGTAGTAGAGGTGGCAACCAGGAAGAGGTTTGATTGCTAAAAGTAATTCAGAGGACCAAAAGGCACAGCTTTTAAGTCCACAGTTACCTGCAAGAAGAACCTAGAGAAACAGCACTAACGCGAGACTGCCTCACAGGAATGGTCTGAACAGACGAGGTTTCTGGACCAGCTATCTCCTCTCTCAGGAACTACTGAGGTGTACACAGGCACCTTGAAACCAGAGCTCCCAGCGTGGAGTCACAGCTTGGGCTTCCTGTCTGTTCACTTTGGCATATTCTTGGTATGTCACCATGTTGTCTGTATATATACTTGTGGCCAGTTAAATGTCAGAGCCCAATAGGGGTATTCTGGAGCACGGGTGGCAGAGAGGTACTTCCCCGAAGCTAGGTGTAAACCATCAACTTCTGTGTACTCAGAAGTTGAAGCTGATGCGTGGCAATGTTCTTCTGATTGCCCCCGGAACTTGTATTTACAAAACAGCAGTATCACTATGCTTCCTGCCTGGACCAGTGTCAGGGTTGGGCAGGTACAGTTCTCACTTCAGCAAGACAGCTCAGGCCAATTTCAGGCCTGTTACTATTAACCATCACGGCAGAGGAGATATGACAGTTACTTGTCAAATTCTTTGTGCCCCGGTGCGCATCTGCAATGGTGCACAGTACCATAAGCAATGGTACGTGATGTCATCTTAAAATTTTCTGTAAATAAATAGGTAATGGTTTTTTGAGGAAAAACATGAAGTTCCTGTTTTTTGTTGTTGTTGTTTGTTTGTTTGTTTACTGCTACTGTTTGGTATACCAATGCTTGAGGAGTCATTTTTGTCTCAGGGCCTGTTTATATTCTTAAATATTATTGAAGAACCCCAAAGAGCTTTCTGTGGGGGTGGGGCATATACATTATTTATCCTACTAGAAATTTTTTTGAAAAATTTATTTTACTATGCTTAAAACTTTTAAAGAATTAGTTAATAAAATATGTAACCTTTACTGAGAATAGCATCACTTTACATTCTTACCAATCTTTCAAATGCCTGATTTAATAGAAGACAAGGGAATTCTCATCTATTCTATATCCTCCTTACTGCTATCTGTTTCTGTGGTAGAAGTATAATACGAACAATATGCCCTCACAGAGAAGTGTTTGGAAAAGGGATGACTATTTCAATAGCCTTTTAAGGTAGTTTTGAGCATCCTTCTTTAACCTTATACCAAACTTCACAAAATAATTTCATAAAAGTGGAAGTAAATAGGCCCTCCCTGGTGGCGCAGCAGGTTAAAGCACAGCACTGAGAAGCTAAAGCCACTTCCGCATGAGTTCGATCCCCGCCTGCCCTGGAGGAGACCACATGGCGTGGCAGACCTCTCCTGGCCCGCCCACTGCTCCCCTCAGCTGTGGACTTGTAGATCTGCCTGTTCTGCTCCCCACTCTGTCTCTGGTGAAGCCTCTCGCTGCACCTCTAGCCTGTACCCCAGTTCTGTATGCATAAATAAATAAATCTTTAAAAAAAGTGGAAGTAAATAAAGCAGGGGCCCAATGGACTGTGGTGAAGGTTGTGTGCTTTGGTGATGGCTGTGCAGTGGCTATATTTGAAGAGAAAGACCTGTACCTCTAAATCATATACAGTTTTTAACCAATATCACCTCACATAAAATGATACAACTGCCAAAAGAGAAAGCGAATTGAATCTAAAACAATAAACTTTTATGATCTGATACACTAAAATCCATTGCTACATCTTGCGTTTTAATCTGTCTTTTAAATATGTGCAGTTTTGTAATATTAAGCATTAGTGATCGGTAAATTCTGGTTCACTGATATTATGAAATATAAAAATTACATTGACATCATTTTGGGTTCAGAAATCTTTTAAGAATCAAGGGCTGTCAAGTTTATGGGGATATTTGCAAAATTTTCCAAATTTTTTTTACATGAAATCTCAAAATTTCTGTGACAATGAGCAGTGTTATCAATGTTCAAGTCTTCCCTGAAGTTCACTTTGAGATGATGTATTCCAAATGCCCAACTCTGAATAGCCATTACTTGTTTATCACTAGTTTTTTTTTTCAACCAGAAGTATTCCATGAAAAAATAACTACTTCAGCTTGGCACAAAGTACAGGGATGCTTTCTGCATACTTCTCAAATTATGTTAAAAGATATATCATCAAGTTTTAGGAAAACTAATTTCCCCCTACTTTTTCCCAGGAAAATAAATATGATATTTAAAATAGTGTGCATACATGTGTCATTGCCTCGATGTGTGCTAAGGTGCCCGCTCTTTGATGGTTGGCTTTTGTGACTTCAGTGCAAATATTAACACAGGAAAGAAGACAAACTATTGCTTGTATTAATTAATGTTTTAAAAACTCCTAGACCACCTGAAAGGTATCACTGATGCCTCTTTCTACACAATCTAGAGAACCACAGGTCAAAAGAGAAAAGTCTGAAGATAGACTGTTCAAATAGGAACTCACATGTGGGTGTGCAATTTCCTACTTCCTAGCCATTCTTGGCATCCTCCTTTTCCCCCTCCGATATAAGATAACAGCTAATGGTTTTGTAAGAACAGATAGTGTAAAGAACATTTTTTTGTAAGCTCTAGGACCAGTCTCCTCCAAAATGTTCAGATAGGACTTTTCCAGTATTTTATCAATCTTGGTATATAGAAATAATGTCAATCCAGGTCCCGTGGCCTGAGAAGAAGCCATTCTCATAGTTTTCCAGAACATACATCACCTAGATTTAGGGACACCTCCAGAAACAATCTTTTGACAGAAGAAACCTATCTTAAGACAGGACACATCTAAACGTAAGGTCATATGAACTTGTCTCCCTCTTTTCATCATGTAAGCACCCCCTCCTCTCTCCTGGACACCTCAGACCCCATCCCACTCCTTAGAACAGGATATAAACCTCTGGTTTGTCCCATTTACAGCCATGTAGGTCCACCAAACCTATGTCGTTAAACTGAGTCTTTTCTCCAATAACCTGATGTTAATTCATTTGCTGACCCAGCAGAGAAAAACTCAGAGGGGTGGAGGAATTTTCACCTATATTCTGACAAAACAAAAACTGTGAAAATCTGCTTTACCATTCACCACCGTTACCAGTATCACTGGTTTTTTCATGAACACATAATACAGGTTGATAGCACCCCTTTAACATTTAGGGGTGCAAGTTCAGTGCTTGGTGACAGAGTCACATATTTTTATGTAAACCTTTCTCTTAAGCAAACAAGTTGAAAAGATCACACAACTCTATCTTAACACTGCTGATGCATTAGTAACTATAACACATTGGAGCATTTGAAATATCAGGAAAATACACAGGTTATTACCAGAAATAAACAAGATACTCTCAAGATACCACGGCAGACATAGAAGTAGTAATGCCACATACCAGACCAAAAGCCCCCTACACGACATTGTACATGGATTATTTACAGCTGATGTCAACTGAGGCCCTGCCGACTCATGAGAAACTTTTACCCCTTCCTCCACATACAAGAATAAATATTAGGGGTCTTATCCAGAACTACAATTAGTATCACAAATAACCTTCCTATCTGGAAAAACTGCTTATAGGGTAAGTCAAACATTGAATTACAGAGTATCTGGTCTTTGTCTTTTGAATCACCCTCTCCTTGGCTTGTGAGTTCCCCATTTTCTCCTTGAAGACCGAGGGCTCTATCCTATTCCTCAGCTCAGGAATACATACTGTGTGGTCAGCCTTCCCAAAAAGGTTCAGCAAGCTTTCCCCAAAATGTCTAGGGTAGACCTTTTTCAACAGGACTTACCTTGGTATATGGAACGGAAGTCAGCTGAAGCACTGAGACTGTTAGGAGAGACTGTTATTATTACTTTAAAAAAAAAATGCGGATTACCTTACCTAGTGTTTTGCAATCATCACAGGCCGGGTAGGTTCATCGTTGGTTCTCGCAACTTGAAGAATTTTGGAGTCCTCGGCATCATTTTCACAGGTTTTAGTGGTACGCAAACAAACCAACAGCGAAACAGCAACTTAAGCCCTCCCTCCCAGGCTGACGCCGCTCTTTTATCCTGTCCGTCCTAGGCACAGGTGTGCACACTTGCGCATGCGCGCAGACCTGTGCCAGGTGTCCGTAATTGGGCACTCGCACCCCATACCCACGTGCATTCCATGTTAATAAGCTCAAGGTCACAGCTACAGAGGTCAGTGGCCTAAAAAAAAAATCAGATCAACTTCATTTACTCTGCAACTAGGGTTAGAGATATCTCCAGAAACGATCTTTTTTAAATAGATAGTACCTATGTCACGCCAGGGCAGACACCCAGAGGCAAGGTTTTATTATATGAAGTCACCCTCTCCTGGTTAGGTAAACGCCCTTTCTATCTATGGTGCTGTGGGTTCCTTAGCACAGGCTATAAACCCCTGGTATATCCCCACTTTAAATTGATTCAAAAGGATACCTGTACGCCTATGTTTACTGAAGCACTGTTCTATTTCTTTTGGCATGGCTTATAGTTTTTGTTGCATAGGCACTTCACCTAGTTTGGTAAGTTGACTCCTAGGTATTTAATTCCTTTCACTGTAATTGTAAATGGGGATGTTTTCATGATTTATTTTTCTTCTAGCTCGTTTGCACCTAAGGATGCAACTAAATTTTTTTTAACAGCATACATAGGAAAAGCTCTGAAAAGCCTGCAGTTACTCCCTCCTCTCTCATTCACATCCTAGGCCCTGATCCCATTCCTTATCTCAGGAAATAAATCCTTAGTCTGTCTTATATACTTTAGAATTTATAGCCTTGTAGATACACCATACATGCATAATTAAATGTGTTCTCCTACTAATTTGTCTGATGTTAATTTGTTTGTTCACGTAGCTAAGATGAACCCAGAGTTATGGCAGAAGTAACCCCTGTTCCCCACGATCACTTTGCTATAGCCATCCGGCCTCATTTCTCAAGTAGACCACAGAAACTACCACCTCAGGCACCTGAATGTCATCTTGCCTGAAACACTCTTCCATATAGACTGTGAATTGATTCCCCACCCCTCACTCCCTTCGGTCTCTATTCAAGTACTGTCTCAGTGATCTTATGGTCTCAGTAAAGCTTCCCCAGGTCAACATATACCCCGTTCTGATCCCTCACCCTGGCTCGCATCACTTCTTAATGATGCAGTCTACTTTATTTTTCCCTCTAGTAAATGCAACTTTGAAATTTATAGTTTGATTTCCCTCTACAATGTAATGTCCATGAGGGCACATTTTTTTTTTCTTTTCTTCACTGTGTGTTGTTTAAGAGAATGATTAGACTATACAATATACCCAATAAATATTCAGTGAATGAACAGAATGACACATGAGTGTATATATTGCCAGGGTGCAAATTAAGTCATCCTGCACCCCTTTGGATTCTTTTAAGTTGGCAAGTAATCAGCCAAGCATCAGACAAATTGATAAGAAACATTATATCTTTTCTAATAACATTATATCTGCTGTATACATGGGAGAGGCCTAATGTGACTAATTAACTTGCTCACCTGGCTTTATTTTATTTAATATTTTTCTTGAAGTAGCAATGGTTTACAATATTGTCTATGATTTAGAGGTATAGGCTCACGTGTCATCAGATGTATATTACTACACCACACCCACCACTAAGGCTTTAGATGCCATCATAAATAGCTTAGCTAAGGTAGGAATTTGAGGATGGATCAGGAGAAAGGAAATTCAGTCAGTGAGTCTACTGGGGGATGTATAGTAGACAAAGACATAGAGAGGTAAGTTCTGCCTTCTTCATTAAAAGACGTAAGGAGTGCTCTCCCTGGTTGTGCAACGGGTTAAAGCACCGCATTAAAGCACCACATTATGAAGCTCTCCTAAGCCACTGCCACACAAGTATGATCCCCCACCAGGAATTAAACCACATGACGTGGCAGACCGCCTGACCCACCCGCTGCTCTCCTCAGCAGTATATTTTGTCAGTCTGCCTGTTCTGCTCCCCACTCTGTCTCTGGTGAATCCTCTCACCCCCTGTACTCCTGGCCTGTACCCCAGTTCTGTAAGCATAAATAAATAAATCTTAAAGAAAAAAAAAAGACTTAAGGAGACTGGGTCTTTCTGTGAGGCACCCTTACAGAGGGAAGTCCATGTAAATATCAAAAGGAAACTTCACTCAGCTTTAACCTCCCATGAAGTTAAACTTCTGTGAAAAAAAGGTTTTGTTTTGGTGTGGTAGATTTTTGTTCCTCTACACTATTAAAAGGTACTGCATCTTATAAACTGAAGTTCACACTCTGCTTTTATAATGTTGCTATCCATTTGTAAACTAAAAGATGTTTTCCTGTCCTTTTTCATTTTATCATGTAATCACAAGCCAAATCAGAGCTATTAACTGGCATTTTGTGACATACTACAAAATCTGCTTGAGTCCAAATACAACTCTTACAATCTCTTCATCAATTTATTTTCCCTAGGTATCGAAGAGTGGGACTACTTTGATTGAAAATGGCAGGATTGTTAGGATTGTTTTAATAAAACTAAACATGTTCTCCGTTAAAATGAACCCCTATCATTGATCATGGCTGTTTTTTAAACTCTTATTTTTTATTTGTTTATTTATTTATTCTTGTTTTTGCCATGAAGCACAAAGCACTTGTATTCAAAAGACAATTTAGGTCAAGTCTTTATACCTTAACAGATTAAATATATCTTAGCATTGTGTCAACTTCATTAAAGTTAATATGCGCAGGTGGATTACTGTAAAACAACAGGCTGAACCTGGATACCTCACCTCCTTTCAAGAGTCATGAACAAAGGTTGGCATGAGCCTGGCTCGGTGCCAAACAATCAGCAAAATTACCACTTTCAATATTATATTTACATATCACATGACAGTCTTTTAGTGCTTGTTTCTCACCAGACATTCCTGAACTAATGAAAGACTATATGTGACCTTGAATTCAAGAAACAGTTTTAAACAAAACTGGATCTTCATGGAACCCTTAGGAAACAAGATGAAATGCCATGCTTGGCCCATTGTTTTCTTTAATGCTAGCTATATTTATTACTTAAGAGTTAATCTCAAGAAAAATACCTACTATTTATATAATTCTCACTGCCATTCCACTTTAATAATGTATATAATATCTATATAGCAAGTAAAAATGTACAACTTTTTCTGCCTTTTTTAAACTTAGAACCTTGCATTTTCATGCATTTAATATTTTTAACAATGATTCAGTGACTAATTGATTCAGTATAATATAGTTTCAGTAGTCAGTCCTAAATTTTGGACCTATGTAAGCTAGTAACAAGTTAAGTCACAAATAACATATGCAAACAGAATGCTATCTCTTCTCAGGTTTCTCTTAAGTGATACTGAAAAAAAAAAAAAAAAGAATCCTTGAAATGAAGCTGTCTTTTTATTTACTAAGTCAAGTCCCTGGTATATAAGCACTTAAATTATTTTATTTTCTTAAAAATCTGATTAAATTAAAGGATATGTTAAAAATGCCAAAAAAAAAGTCACTACCTAAGTGGGGTGATAATATTTTCTAATATTCACTACCACATTTTTCTCTACACTCTGGGGTGTTGATATTAACAAGTAACTGGGTGTAATAGGAACTGAAAGTTTAGAGGAAAGGCAATAAGCAAGAATGAAATTTCCATTCTCAGACTTTCAGACCATTTAACAGGGCCCCTCCCTGGTGGCACAGCAGGTTGAAGCTACAAAGCCAGCTGCAGTCCCTTCAGCACGAGTTCGATCCCCAGCCAGGGAGCTGACCACATGGCGCAGCAGACTTCTCCTGTCTCACGCACTGCTCCCCTCAGCAGTGTACTTACTTGATCTGCCTGTTCTGCTCCCCACTCTGTCTCTGGTGAGTCCTCTCACTGCCCTGCACTTCTGGCCTGTACCCCAGTTCTGTACGCAAATGAATAAATCTTTAAAAATAAAATAAAACTGTTTAACAAAGTGAATAAGCACTGATAAAAAGAACGTAGAGCAGGAAAATGTTATTTCTGGACACAGGCAGGGTTATAAATGTTAAAAGTGGAAGTTGCCACCATATTGGAAAACACATAATTACTTGCATTTGGAAAGATTTAAAAGGTTAAGAACATTTTTATTTCTTTTTTTACTTTTGCCTTTTTAAGAGCAAGTTTAGATAACTGACATTAGTTATAGAATCTATCACAATGTCTTATGGGGTCATTAATTCATTATTATCCATATCTACAGTAATAAACGGAATTTCTATGTATCTACTTAGGTTGGTAGATATTTATGAAACAATTTGATTTGGATAGGGATGATTCACATCATTTTTCTGTTCCTCTCCAGTTACATGTTTAATTTTTCTTCAACCTGCTTAGTCACTTAAACATCTTGATCATATACCAGGTATTGGCTTATTTTTAGCAGTAGTCATAAAATACAAATGAATCTGTCAAAAGCAGTTTTAGCAGTTTTTAGGTTGCCCTTTTAATTAAGTTTGTTCTGTGGTTCTCCCCACTGTCTTTGGAATTCAAATATAAAATTAATCAGAAGCTCAAATAAATTTTGGGAAAAATTAAAAAAAAATCCTCAATCTTAGTTGTCTATAGGTTATAGTTCACGAACATGATTGTGCTAGGCAGGGTAATACCTCCCAAGTATGTCCTTACCTTAATCTCAGAATCTATGAGTATGTTCAATTACATGGCAAAGGAGCAGTAAGGTTACAGACGGAATTAAATTCACTACCAGGTGACCTTGGGATGATTATCCTAGACTACATGGTAGACTCAATATAATAGCCACAGTCCTTATAAGTAGAAAAGGGAGGCTGGCTGTCCCTATATATAAGAATTGTAATGATCCTGAATCATGGAGATGTTACAAGTGCTGACATTATAATGACCTTGACTGATGGAAAGGTGGGCGACTGCAATGGAGCACTGTAAGATCTTAAGTTATAATTAAAAAACAACCACTAGGGCCCTCCCTGGTGGCGCAGCGGGTTAAAGCACAGCACTGAGAATCTAAAGCCGCTTCCTCATGAGTTTGATTCCCGCCTGCCCCGGAGGTGACCACATGGCGTGGCAGACCTCT